>NC_137017.1:30996265-31618765 GCF_032717465.1 Coenobita brevimanus
GAATAATATCTGAGGACCATCAGAGAAACAAGTGGTTAAACTTCGGGGAGAGAGAGAGAGAGAGAGAGAGAGAGAGAGAGAGAGAGAGAGAGAGAGAGAGAGAGAGAGAGAGAGAGATCAACGTAAAACGTTTAAAAAAAATTGATTTTAACATATCGCACGAATGAAATGGTCGAGACAAAGACAGACAGATAGGGTTGAAGATAGATAGTTATATAAAATGGCATTTAAGTATTAACTAAGACTGATCCGCTATTAGTTCAAAGTCGGTTAAATTAACAAAACACTGTACATCTTATAAAGCTTTGCATGTGGTATTCAGTTTTGTATGTAATGGACAGATGGAACAAATACTGATTGGGCAGCATTTTACCTGATACTGCATACTTATCGCAGCATGACAGACAACTATCCCCGCTTTGGAAAAATTGTACCTATGGCATCGTCATCCCAGTGGTCGAAAATTTTTGTCCATAAAGCATCGTGGCAGTTTTGGTCAATTCTGCTTAAAATGAAGCACCCCCACCCATTAAAACCTACATAAATTCCAAAGCACAACTAATTCACTATACACAACGACACAGCGCCCGCAAATATATATGAAATCGGGCCATCATTTTTTATTTATCTGTCAATTTTTTTGGTTCTGGGGCTCGCGACTACCATCACTCAGTCACACTCACACACTCACTCTCTCACTGCCACGTCATTCTCGTTGCCGTGCCGTTCCTGCCGCTTTGCCATCCCCTCCTGTCCTATCCCGCCACCTCCACCGCGTACCATCTCTGTACCCTGCCATCCTCATCATCCTGCTATCCCACCATCCCCTAACGCCGTCGATTTCCACCCTCCCTGCCATTCTGCTACATCCCTGTCTGACACCACTCTCCCCTGCTCTCCTGCCACCTTTCTAGCCTGCCACTACCCTGCCCGATAGCCTTACTGTGCTACCCCTGCCTTGTAATAATCCCATCTTCACAACCGTACTTTTCCTAATGTGAACATTGGTATATGGACACGAGAGAGAGAGAGAGAGAGAGAGAGAGAGAGAGAGAGAGAAACAAATGTGTAAGTGTACAAGCACACGCCATTTTCAACACACACACACACACACACACACACACACACACACACACACACACACACACACACACACACACACACACACCACACACACATGTATGCTCTGTGTAAAGCAAACCAGAGGTCTCGGTATAGACACACGCACCATTATCCTCCTCTCTGATCACATGCTCCCGTCCATTTCTCTCTCTCTCTCTCTCTCTCTCTTCGCGTGGTTGTCCTGTCTCTTTTTACTCCTCCTTTTCTCTGTTATTTTCGCTTCTGTGTCTGTTACTCTGCCCTCTTTTTTTTTCCAGTCATCTCTTCGTCCATATTTCCCAGCGTTCTTAGCATTCTTTGTCTCACCTACCCTCCCTCCTGACCTCCTGTTTCTCAGTCTATATATAACTTTTTTGTCACTTCATGTTTTTACCTATAGACGCATTTCTATATCTTTGCCGTGTTTAACTAATTACCTCCTCCTCCTCCTCCTCCTCCTCCTTCTTCTTCTCCTCTTCCTTCTTCTCCTCCTCCATCCCTCCTCCATCCTTTAATTCAACCCTTCTTCCTTCCATCCATTCATCTACCTGTTCATCCATCCATCCATCCACCCAACCCTCTAATGTCCTTCCATCCATTCATCCATCACTTTATCTACCCAGCTCGCATTTTAGCCCATCCGTCTACCTCTTCGACTTTTCCGTCTATCCAGGCAATAGTTAATCCGCCCATTCGTTTTCGCCACCGGCATCTATCCATCCTTTCATCCATCCGCGTCACACAGTCCATCGATTCATTCACTCATCCATCCGCATGTAAATCTATTCATCTATCTACCTATCCATAATTTTCTTCTATCCATCTATCCATTTTCTTTTCGCTCATTCATCCATCCTCCCATCTGTCCGGCCGTCAATCCATCCATCCGTTTGCCCGTCAATCACCCATCCATCTACTCATCCATCCATCCACCCACCCACCCATCTTTTCATTCATATATTCTTCCATCTCTTCGCCCATTCATTTATTCACTTACTCATCCATATATCCATCCACCAATTTTCCTTCCATTCACTCATCCATCCGTCCATCTGTGAGTCAAGCCATCCGTCCATCCATCCGTCAGTTCATCTGCTCCGGCTGTCCCCCTGCCTCCACTGCCTTCAGGTCCGCCTCCCTCACCTGTCATCACCTGAGCGGCTAATTACAGGTGATAATGGCGAGGCATTATGACCGTCACTCATCAGCATGTCTCTTTGCCTTCCCTCTCCTCGCCTTCCATCTTTACTATATTCTTGTTAGTCCCAAATAATATTACTGAACAATGGAAATTCTGTCTTAATGAAAGGGTAAATAAAGGCGATTTTTAACCCCTGCAGTTCACGTCTCTTCTAAGCTTAAAACTGTCTGAAGGCAAAAAGGGTGAAATATACAGAAAAGGTAAAAAAAAACAAAGGGTTAAGTAAGTAATATTAACCAAAGGGACGGTTTCATAACAGAATACAAACAGAGCACATAAAAATGATGGAAGACAAAGAGAAGCACAGAAGAAAAAGTCCATACCCGATCCCGGAAAGGGGACGATTAGAAAGGAGTAGTGAATAAGTTGCAAACAGTATCGGTAAAAATGAAAACATATCAAACCAAATAAAATACAATCAGCTCATTCCCGAAAAAAATATATATGGATTCCTACGAAGCCACAAAAAGAACGAAAAAACGCGCTCACACAAAACACAACACGAACAAGACCGTGGCAGCGTAACAAACATTTCAGATATTCAATAAAAAAAAAAAAATTTGATATAACATCGAAAACTAAAATGCCAGTTACGAAGAAAATGGTAGTACACGAAAAAACGCAAAAAAATAATGCAAAATCAAATGTAAGAGGAAATGAAAAAAATAACAAGAATAAACAGAACTAACTGCACATTACCTTGAGAGAGAGAGAGAGAGAGAGAGAGAGAGAGAGAGAGAGAGAGAGAGAGAGAGGAAGGGGGGGGAGATGGATGGAATTTCCTGTTTGAACAACCTAAAATTATATTTAAATTAGTGCTCGGGAGTTCGCACGAATTAATTTTACCTCTAATGAGTTTCCGTTCCATCCCCCACACTCCCCCACCCCATAGTAAAAGCAGTGAGAGAGAGAGAGAGAGAGAGAGAGAGAGAGAGAGAGAGAGACAGACAGACAGACAGACAGACAGAGACAAACAGACAAAAGTAAAGAGATTTTATATATTTTTTATTTTCTAGGTGATGGCCATATGCAAACGTAACATTATTCAGATCAAGAAAACTGCAAGATAGCAGACCACTTCCACTTCCTCTATACAGTTCACGCTTCTTCATAGAACAAAAGTACTCAAACTCTCTCACTTCTTGCATTTTTTTTTTTCCACGCTTCAGCACCACGAGGCACTTTTTTTCAACAACTCCTGCGGTTGTAATGATCTGTTGGATTCTACTGAAATTTTCTTTTTAGTTATGGATAATTTGTCTTTTCTACATGTAACTGTAAAATATCGCACCAACAAATTCTCTGACATTGTAAGACTTCCCTTTGCATATCATATCAGCTTCATTAGTACTTTAAACTCTCTATATGTGCGATATTCTTTGCGATAATTTTCTTCCCTTAATGATTTCTTTTTATGTATGCTGCAGTTAATCCTATTAACCATAAGTATACGTGTATACCTTTTCATTACTGATGCACCCATTTCAGTATTTGCTGCTTTCCCTCAAATTAGTATAGGTTTTAATTGTTTGTATCTCTACATCTGTGGTCACGTAACTTACATTTCCTGCATTTTCAGGAGTGCAACTCATCCTTTATTATGTATCATTCATCATTGCAGTTCCACTAACCCTCTCAATATTGCACTTAAAAATGAATTATCGATCTATAAAATTACATTTCCTACGTGCAGTATATTTCCTCTCTACTTTTATTTCTAATTCCCTAAACTTTGCAAAATTTGTCAGCATATTATATATTTCACTTCTACTTTTATTTCTAATTCGGTAAACTTTGCTAAAATTTTCTGC
The DNA here is from genome assembly GCF_032717465.1 of Coenobita brevimanus. NCBI lineage: Eukaryota > Metazoa > Arthropoda > Malacostraca > Decapoda > Coenobitidae > Coenobita > Coenobita brevimanus. Next base: position 31,000,379 of record NC_137017.1, read on the forward strand.
AAACTATATATTTCAGTTCTGCTTTATTAAAAATTCCCTAAACTTTACTTTGTCGGCAAACATTAAATTTCACTTCCACTTTTATTTTTAACTCCCTAAACTTTGCTAAATTAGTCAAAAACTATAAATTTCACTTCTATTTTTATTTCAAATTCCCCAAACTTCGCTAAATTTGTCAATAAAGTATAAATTTCACTTCTATTTCCATTCCTAACTCCCCAAACTTTGCTAGATTTTTCAGCCAACTCTAAAATGCACATCTCTACTTGGCCACTGTTGATCACTGAGGATGAGGCTGATGAGAGAGTTTTAACTGTGGTTCCTGAGAGGATTAACTTCTTAGGAAATATCCATCTAATTGGGTCCAGACTGCAGCTTTGATGTGTGTGTGTGTGTGTGTGTGTATGTGTGTGTGTGTGTGTGTGTGTGTGAGAGAGAGAGAGAGAGAGAGAGAGAGAGAGAGAGAGAGAGAGAGAGAGAGAGAATTCCTTTTGTTTCGCATAGTTTTTTTTTTTTTTAATCACTCGTCAAACTAGGTACACAAGGGTTAGAATCAATTCACTGGTTTCAACCAATACCACTTTTGTAAAATAACATTATACGTACACGTAACGCACATCCAAATCAGGCATACTATGAACACACACACACACACACACACACACACACACACACACACACCGCTCGCTGGTGCAGTGGTAACGTTCTCGCTTGCCAACTGGTGGACGGGAGTTCGAGCCTCGCTCAGGTTGCGAAAAGTTTCACTGACGAAGTGGGTGGTTACTGTCCCCCTTGAGCAAGGGGACGGGTGTGTGCGTGTGTGAAGGTCACAGCCTTGCCCTTAGATCGGACTATATGAGCTCTCAGCTCCCTTCCGGGAGGGTAAAAGCTGACGATCACGACCATCAAGTGATCCTGACCGACCCGGTGAATTACACACACACACACACACACACACACACACATACACACAGCGCATGACTTGGCTTGCGTCTCACGATAAATGTGCACTTTCACACACATACACAACCAGTCAAATACACACACACCAACAAGCTCACATACATATATTCCTTTACGAACGTGCACATCTATAGCTATCTATCTGTCTATATCTATATCTGTCTATATTTATATCCATGTCTATCTATCTATCTCATACCACACACTCTTAAACAGACAGAACAAAGCCATCCTGAGACGTGTCCAGATATCACAGAAGCACACCATCAAATAAAACAGACGCAAACACCACTTGCATAAAATCCAAGATATATCACTCCTCATAATAAACGCACACACACACACACACACACACACACACACACACACACACACACACACACACGCACACACACACACACACACACACACACACACACACACACACACACACACACACACACACACACAGGGTGGGTGCGGCTCTGCTCTGTTGTGTGATGGTATTAACTAGTGTGTACAAGTGTGTGATGGTATTAGTCGGCTGTATGTGACGGGCTCGTGTGTGTGTGTGTGTGTGTGTGTGTGTGTGTGTGTGTGTGTGTGTGTGTGTGTGTGTGTGTGTGTGTGTGTGTGTGTGTGTGTGTGTGTGTGTGTGTGTGTGTGTGTGTTCCTTATATTCATGTGTTTATGTGGGTCTCAATGGTCGTGTGCATGTATATGTATGAGTTCGTCTCCATGTGTGCACGTGTGTGTGTGTGCTGGTGTGTGCGTGTGCGTCAACGAGTATGTTTACCTGGACAGAGAGAACCTAACACATCCAGATTCCTCGTCTTCCCTCACGTTTCCGTACCTCTTACCTTTTCTACCTCTTACCCCTTCTTCCTCCTACCTCTTCTGCCTCTTACCTCTTCTCTCCTCTTACCTCATCTATCTCTTATCTATGCTACCGCTATCTGTTGTACCTCTTACCCCTTTAACCTCTGACCTCTTCTACCTTTTACCTCTTCCACCTCCCCCACCTCCTGCCTCTTCTGTCTCTCATACCTCTTTTACCTTTTATCTCTTCTACTTTCTTCACACCTTTTCTCCTAAATTCACTTCTTTTACCCCATACATTCTCCTCCACTTACTTTCTTTACCTACTTTCCTACCTCCTCTCTCTTAGTTCCCGCCTGTTTACCTTATTATTTCCCCTCCGTCTCTAATTGTTCCCTACTTTTTTCTCCTCCCACTTCTTTGACTTCTCTCTTTCCTCTTCTTCACTCCCTACTTTCCTACTTCCCGTCCACTTCTTCACCTTCCTAGTTTTCCCTATACATCCTCCTGATTGTATATCCTCTTCTTTTACGTCTTGCTTTCTTCTTTACATCCTACCCATTCCTATCACCTCTCACTTTTTCGACTCTCTCCCCTTTTACCTTCTACTTTCTCTTTTTACCTCCACTTGTTTTTCATCGCATTCATATTTCTTCTCCCTCCTTCCGACTCCTCTTCCTCCTTCCTCTTGCTCCTCATTTCTCTTCCTCTCTTCCTTTCTTTACTCTCAGTCTTCATTTCCCTAATGACTGCCGTATCATTTTCCTCCTTTCATTTTTCAGTTTTTCTGTTAGTATTTTTCCTCATGGCTTCATATATACAACTTTCTTTTCTTCTTTTGCCTTCGCACACTTTATACGTCTCCTCTCTCTTCCTCTTGCTTCTTCTTTTCTTTTGATACTCTCCCTTTCACTTACTCTTTTGCTCCTCTCTCTCTCTCTCTCTCTTTTGGCTTCCCTCTCTTCCCCTTGATTTCTTACTTCAACCGTACGCTTGTTCTTTTTTTTTTTTTTTTTAGATTGTTTTCCCTCACAGTACTCTATTTTTCCCGGCTTCTCCCATCATCTTGTTTCTCTCTTCATCTTACTTCTTTCTTATAATTCTCCCCCCCCCTCCTCTCTCTCTCTCTCTCTCTCTCAAGCTTTCCATTCTGCCATCCTCCGTTTCCCCAGTTTTTGTCATTTATCATGTTTTTCTTTTGTCTTTTCTTTTCTCTACCTCTTTTCTCTCGCACACGATATTTTCCTCTTTTCCTACCTGCTTCACCATCCTCTTATCGGCTTCCTCTTCTAACTTTTCCTCTCTTCCTTCGTACCTCTTTCTCTGCTTACCTCGTCTCACCTCTTTTGCGACTCCCAGTATTTTCGCCACCTCCTCTACATCTGCTATACTTCATTTCCGCTTTCTTTTCCTTTTCACTTTCTTTTTTCTGCTCAAGGATAAGGAGAGAGGTGTGAGTTTGTCTTCCTTTTATGTTATTCGTGAAAATTCTAAAGTAAATCTGCGCTGCGCTCCCCATTTTTCACTGGATCTCCTCTCATGGCCCCTCCCAACCATCACCAAAATTTCAGCTCAATCCTCCCATATCTAATTCGCACTCGCCCATTTCCTTAAGCTTCTCCTGACAGTTTCATTCGTGAGGGGCACTTCGAAGCAGACCTTCACTATAACCCTTAATCCTACAGCCAACATATCCACATGTTATCCTTTCCTACCGCCGTCAAATTTGCAGCCCATCCAGCCCATTCCTTTCCTCATCACTTCCATTTCTTCACACCAACGACACCTTCACTGCTGAGGATATTTTGAAATACATCTTCACTACACCCAATCCGCTAATTCCACGACACCCATTTCCACAGCGTAAACTTTTCCGACCCATTCCCAGCGCCCACGATGCTTCCAGCCCATCCCGCCCACTCCCTTGTTCACCAGTACCATTTCTTTACCCCTCCCCCTCGAGTTTTCAAGGCCTCTTGAAGGAGCTCAGGGACCGTGATAGACGAAAGCTCTTATCTATCTACACTTACCTCTATTCTCATGATTCTTCTCTCTCTCTCTCTCTAATAAATTTCCTCCACCTCTCCCTCATTTATCGTATGAGTTACCTTCCTCCTTTCATGCCTCCTTTCTTTAACTCTCCTTTTTCCCTTCTCTTCCTTTTTCCTCTGACCTCTATTTTCCATTCTTTTACTTGCGTTTTCTCCTTCTCTCTCAAAATATTTCTCTTTCTAGGTTTCTGATCTGTTTCTTGTTTTCCACATTTTCTCCCATTCACTCTTTCATTTCTCTTATGTCTTTACTACTTTCCTACTCATCCTGTACCACTCCTCGTCTCTCCACAACTCTTCTCGTTCTCTGCGCTCTTTTTCTCTTTCCATTTCCCCTTTCTCACGTGTCACCTTTCCTTCTCCTCAGTTGCTCTCATCATTTTAGATTTATGTCTGTCCTCTTCTTTTTCTGTCCGCGCTCTTTCCCCATTCTTCTCTTCTCATTCTTTTTCGTTATTTTCATCTTTCTTCCTTGTCTCCTGTTAGCTTTCTCATCAACTCTTTCATCATTATAACTTCACCACTAACTTTATTCTTCCTTGTCTTTCCCTTTTCTCTTCTCGTTCACCTTCATGTCTTTTCATCTCCCTCTCTTTCACGGGTCCTCTTTGCTTTCTCATCATTTTCTTTCATCATTTCAACCGATCATCCGTCACACTCCCCCCTCTCATTTCCCGCATCAGTCCTCTCTCAGATTCCCCTCCATCTTTCATCTCTCCTTATCCCTTTCTTAATCTCTCCTCATCTCTTTCATCACTCCTTAACTTCTCTCACCAATATTTCCTTTCCACTGCTTCTTCGTTTCTTGTATAACCCCGCTCCCTGCCTCAGTTCCCATTTATATTATTACATTCCTAACAGAACTTTTTTGTGTCTTTGTCCTTACTCCTTTACCTTCCCCTCCTGTCCTTTCATCTCTCTTCTTCTACTTTCTTTTCTCTTCATTTCTCCTTCTTTCCATCTTCCCCCTCTTCTCTTCTGATTTCCTCTCCTTTCTTTTCTTCTCTTCCTTCTTCTCCCCGGTTAATCCACTTTCCTCCCTCTTTTTCTTTCTCCTTCTCTCCTTTGTTATATCTTCATTCATATTTTCCTCTCCTTCAATTCTTCTCTCCTATCTTTGCTTTGCTTTTATTTTTCTTCCAGTATGTTGTCTTCTCCTTTTATTTTCATATCTTTTCTTCTTCGGTCTTCTTTCTTTGGTCTCTTCACTTTTCTTCTCACGGTTCTGTTTCCTTCATCTTTCTTCCCCTAATGCTGTTCCCCCTGTTTCTTCAGTCTTCACTATTTCTTACATATCTCCTTGCTCTAAACGTCTTCCTAACCCACCATCTTCAGCTCTCCACTCTCTTCACCTCTTCAACCCTCACTGTTTTCCTCCAGTTCACTTCTTTTTCCTGTCCTCCATTCTTCCCTTTCATGATTTTTTTTACTCTTTCATTTCTTCCCGGAATATCTTAGCTTTATATTAATCCTTTCTTCCTTTCTTCTTTCTTTTCTCTTTAATTTCTCTTTTCCTTCACTCCATTCTTATCTATTCTTCTTGTTCCCTCTCCTCTCTTCTCCTGTCCTCCCTAATCAATTTTATTTCCTTTTCTCACAATGTATCACCTCTCCTCTCCATTCTAAGCTCTTCCCCTCCTCTCCTTTCCATTTTCATGCTCTCGTCTTTTCCTCCCTCTCCTCTCCTCTCCATCCTTACTGCCTCCTCTCTTTTCATCTTCTCTCCTGTCCTTCTTATCCCCCATCTTTTCTCTCCCCTTCTCTCTTCCTTTCTCTTCTCACCTCTCCTCTCCTGTCATACTTCCTCCTCCTAATCTTCTTTTTCTTTACTCGTATTCTGTCCTCCTCTCCTCTCCTTCTTCTTCTAATATTTTCTGCTATATTCTTTATGAAGTTTTCTCCTCTCCTTCCCTGTTCTTCTTTTTCTCTTCTACATTAGTATATTATCTCTCCCTCTACTCTCCTATCCTCTATATTCTTAGCTACCACTCTCTTCTCATCTCTCCTCTTCTCTCCTCTCTATTCTTAGCAACTGTTCTCTTCTCCTCTTTTTCTCCTCTCACCTCCACATTGCTCCCTATCGCCAAGCCTCTTCACTCCCTTTCATCTGTTGTTCACTTCGTATGCCCTTCTCTCTCCCTTCCTCCTTCACTCTCTTCACCATTATTGTTATCTCTCTCTCTCTCTCTCTCTCTCTCTCTCTCTCTCTCTCTCCCTCCGCCTATCTATCTACCTTTTTATCAGTTCCTCCGCCTTTCCAAATGCCTCCTTCACTCTCTCCTCCCTCCTCCTCCTCCTCCTCATGTCTCCAGTTTTATCGTGTTCCCCCAGTATCGCTGAGCACAGAAAGGAACTCCTGATAACAGCTGATAACAAGACGCCTATCAATCAGAAACGCGTGAAATTAATGAACGTCCTTTGTCTGGCGCGAATGAAGCAAAAAAAAAAAACACCGATAAAAGAAAACACCGATAAGGGAAAAGAAAACACCGATAATAGAAAACATCGGTAAGGAAAAAGAAAACGTCGATAAAAAACACACAGATGAGTAAAGGAAACACCGATAAGGGAAAGGAAAACACAGAGATCGGAAAAGAAAACAGAGATAAGGGAAAAGAAAACACCGATAAAGAAAAATAAAACACATATAAGAGATAAGAAAACATCGAGAAAGGAAAATAAAACAAAGATAAGGGAAAATAAAACACAGAGAAGGCAGAAAAGAAAACACCGATAAGAAAAAAGAAAACAGATAAGAGATAAGAAAACAGCGATAAAAGTAAATAAACACCGATAAGAAAAAAGAAAACACCGATAAAAGTAAATAAACACCGATAAGAAAAAAGAAAACACCGATAAAAGTAAATAAACACCGATAAGAAAAAAGAAAACACCGATAAAAGTAAATAAACACCGATAAGAAAAAAGAAAACACCGATAAGGAAAAAGAAAACACCAGTAAGAACAAAGAAGACACCGATAAGGAAAAAAACACCGCTAAGAGATAACACCCATAAGGGAACAGAAAACACCGGTAAGAAAAATGAAAAGCGCCGATAAGGGAAGAACACCGAAAACACCGATAAGAAAAAAGAAAACACTGATAAGGGAAAACAAAAACACCGACATAGGAAAACACCGACATAGGAAAACACCGACAAGAGTAAAGAAAACACCGACAGGAGAAAAAATACCGATAAAAGTAAATAAATCCGATAAAAGAAAAGAAAACCGATAAAACACCAATAAGAGAAACCAAACTTATAACAGAAACGAAAAACCGACAGCAGTTTCCTCCCACCAGAGTACTCCTAACCCTCTCATCCTGGCGACAACTTTAGTGTTATATTCTAGTTAGAGCCAGACGATTTTATTTAGCTGAGAGCCAAAAATGTTAAATACTGCTACCATTTACACCACCAATATTCTACTTGGCGCCAGACGATTTTATTCAGCTGAGTCACAGATGCTAAATACTTCTGCCATTAACACTTCAAAGGTTTGGACAACTCATCACGGGGCTTAGGAGAGTCCCTATAACAGAAGAGGCTGCTGAATATTCTGTCCAGTTCCTGCCTTTTAAAAGTCTATTCTGAATTTAATAAAACCATCTTTAGTAGGAATAAAACGAAAAATAAAGTCGCTGGGCTGAAAGGGTTAAGATCAGAAAAACCCATGGCTGAAAAAATGATTAGTAAATATAACAAAGCAAGAATCTAAGCAATTCGGTCGGCACACAAAGTTTAGAATGGCTTTACTTAATCAAACTCTAGATGAAATTAGGGAAAAGTGATCCAAAGAGAGAGAGAGAGAGAGAGAGAGAGAGAGAGAGAGAGAGAGAGAGAGAGAGAATTATCAAAATCTAGATGAAGTTAGCAAAAAATTATCCAAAATTATCAAGAGAGAGAGAGAGAGAAAGAGAGAGATCGTCAAAATCTAGATGAAGTTCATGGAAAAGTGATCCAAAGACAGAGAGAGAGAGAGAGAGAGAGAGAGAGACAGACAGACAGACAGACAGAGACAGAGACAGAGAGAGAGATCAGAGCAAGTGTTTCCATCGTGCAAAAGTGGACGAGTTAAAACCCTCCTCTACTCTTTAACTCTAAGAACTAGTAAATATAGCGTTAATGTGAGTGATATTATAAAAACATAATTCGTTTCAATTGACTCGCAAAAGTTTACAATGCTATCCTGTCATGAAACAATTTTATACTATGCCTGAGCTTATGACGTGTCTTGTGCCGCTTCTGTTCTTTCCTGATAAATTGTTCTGTATTGTCAGCATATGAGTCTTTGTTTTATTATTCTTATATTTCATTTTTATTTATTTTTTTAAGGGAATGGTCATAAGTGAATGCGTCATAGTATACTGATTTACTCACTTCATTAATCTGTTTACATGCAAACTTATTTTCTTGCATTCTTTCTTTCGTTCATTCTCTCTCTCTCTCTCTCTCTCTCTCTCTCTAGGCATAGACTTTATGCCTTGATAGTTCGTTCCCTAAGGCCTAGCAGTCGTGCCACACACCTTGCCATGTCACCACTTATGCTGTAATACCTACCGTCCATACTGGATACATGCTAGCACTGCCTTAGGGTGTGTGTGTGTGTGTGTGTGTGTGTGTGTGTGTGTGTGTGTGTGTGTGTGTGTGTGTGTGTGTGTGTGTGTGTGTGTGTGTGTGTGTGTGTGTGTGTGTGGAATACAAGAGCTGTCTTGGTCATGAAAGGGTTATGAATGTTATGGGTCTACAATAACGCATGGGTGTTGTGAAGGGATGAAGAATCAAATATGAATAAGGTCACGGCTCTGGCGGAATGAAAGAATGCATTGAATGTGTATGATAAATTCTTTTTTTTTTTTTTCCCACACCTACCACCAGATAACTTCATTTTGCACTGGGCAGATTTTTCGAACCGGTAGGACTGGATATAGACTTAATTAACCCTCCTCAAACTTATCCTTGCAGTGTATTTAATCTCTCGTGTCCGGTTCTTGTTTCGCATTTTATTGCAGTTAACGTTAGGCCTACACGAATTTTTTCAGCACGCCAGATAATTTTATTCAGCACAGACAGAGAGAGAGAGAGAGAGAGAGAGTCACAGGAGCTGAGTGTTAACTGTTATCATCGACCCTCTCATGGTTAGGAAAACTCTATTACTCTATTCCACCTAACATCAGACAAGTATATCCTGCACGTCAGATGATTTTGCTCGACTAAGAATGAGTCATAGAAGCCCGAGTGTTAATCCTGTGTCATTAATCCTCTCATGAACGAAGGATCTTTAGGACGGTATGCCAGGTAAAGCCAGGGGATTTATTCAGCTGAGTTGATGTCATGTGTGTGCCTGTGTATAAAATCGTCGTAATTGGAAGGAAAAAAGTGGGGTCGCGTACTGGATCTAAATAAGGCCAAGGGATTTATTCAGCTGGGTGTGTGTCATGTGTGTCTAAGTATTAATAAAGTCGTCGTGATAGGAAAAATGAAATAATTAAATAGGGCCAAGGTACAGGAGGGGCTAAGAATGTATTGTGCGTGAATGACATAGTCTGGCTGCGGGAGGTACATAGCCGCTTGTTCCTCTGGCTGATTATTCGATTATTGACGAAACTTTTGCCTATATTGGTGTTATCCGTGGAAGCCCCTAATTTCACAGTGTTCCTCCTTCTTACCGTACCTGCGCGTATCGGAAACAGATGTCGGTGATCGATGATATGGCATCCGTAAAATGTCCGGAGGAATTACTTATGGTCACCGAGATGTGTGTAGGGAAAGGAATACGTGTCGTTCTCGACCTTTATTTAATTTTTGAGGTGTTTTCCTTGTATGTGTTGGTTGTATTTTCTTGAACTTTACTGATGAAGGATAAGACTGACAGCAGTAAACAAATGTCCGTCTGATATGAACAACAGTTATGGACATCGAAAAGCGTGTAGAGATTGAAATACGTACGGATCCTGACTTTTGTATTGTCCTTTAACTCTTGGGGATTTTTTTATTTTTTATGTGCTCGACTCTGGGCATAGGCTTCACAGCCTGCTCCCAAGGCCCAGTATGCCTCCTACATATCATACACCTCTACATGTCACCACTTCGGCGCTAACACCCACCGTCCATATTGGATACATGCTAGGGCTGCCTCATACAGGACTGGTGTATTGGTATTAGCGGGGGTATTTTTACGACATGTCGGCGGGTCTTCTGGTAGATCGGTAAAGTCTGCTTTACATAAAATTCAAATCCTTAAACTGTTCCCTGCTCCAACGGGGATTTGAACCTGGGTCCGGTAGGACCGCAGGCCACCTCTCTGCTGATTGAGCCTTTGTTTTTACTTTTGTTGCTGATGGATGAGACTAGAAGTAGTAAAATATGCCCTTCTGACACAAAAAGAATTGCATTAGCTATGGTCAGCTTTAAGTGTGATGTGGAAAATAAAAAGGTGTTCTTGTAGACCTCCTTTGATTATTTCTGGCGCATGGGATATATTTATTTTTAATTCTACTAACATGAGGAAGACTGAATCTTGTAGTAGTAAAAATCTGGCACGGAGATTGGGTTATGATCAGTGCAAAGCTTGCAAGAGATGGGTATTGATTTCTTGCAATCTTCCCACAATTAATTAAGTTTCTTTCATCCATTCTATCTTTCTGTTAACTATCTCTTTGTCAAATCTATCTATCTCTGTCCATCTATCTATCTGTCTATATATCCATCTTCATGTACTCACGATCATCAAAAAGTGAGATGGAGAATCAATATATTACAAGTCTCATGATATTCGTATGCACCTTCAAACGTTTCATTGCTTATTGCATCATACATTAACTCTTTTGTTCTGTGCTAACATTATGAAAGATGAGCTTGGCAAGAGTAAGGTATTCTACAAAATGTCTTGATGAATAAAGTACCTGTTTTGTGCCAACCTCCTTCCCTGTTATACTTGCCCTTCTATTCCCCACCAAACATCCAGTTTTAGCTACCTCCTTCCCTCCTATTTTTCTTTCCTCTCCCTTCTTTGGGGAAGGCGGTGGCTCAATCGGTAGAGAGGTGGCCTGCAGTCCTACCGGACCCAGGTTCAAATCCCGACTGGGACAGGGAACAGTTTGAGGATTTCAATTTCATAAAAATCAGACTTTACTGATCTACCAGAAGACCCGCCGACATGTCGTAAAAATACCCCCGCTAATACCAATACACAAATCCTGTATGAGACAGCCCTAGCATGTATTCAATATGGACGGTGGATGTTAGCCCCGAAGTGGTGACATGTAGAGGTGTATGTATGTAGGAGGACTACTGGGCCTTGAGTGCAGGCTGTGAAGCCTATGCCCAGAATCGGACACATTAAAAAAAAAAAAAAACTCTTGTTACCTCCCGTTCCACCTTCTTTCCCCACAAACTACCATTCCATCCCCATCTTCGTCTCTTCCTTCCAGCTCTCTTTCCTTGCCATCCCTCCTCTCCTTCTCTTCTACCGCGCTACCTTCCTCTTGCACCTTTGATCCCTACCATGATTTCTTCCTCTCACTCTCCCTAACCTCCTTCCCTCAGCGACCTACATTCCTCCACACCCACTTCCATGCCTGCCAACCTTTCCTTCCATCTTACCTACATCCATACCATACAACATCCTTCCTCGATCATCTTCCTAGTCTTCATCCTCTTCTTCATCTCCCTCTTTCTACACTTTACCTCAATACTGCCTATAATATCTATGAAAGGACGGCAATTTTAGGCCAAATGAAAATAAAAAAGAGAATTTAGTAAGTCAACTGAGAGCTTCATTTAACTTACCGTGTCTAAAGAAATTAGGCAAGAGTGGAGAAGGAGGAGGGAAAAGAGGAAAAAGGTGGAGAGAGATTAAGAAGGTGAGGGAAAGGGAAAAGTAGAGGAGCATTCCTTTTCTTCTATCCTTGTCTTCAGCTAATAGATCAGTTTTCTTAGTTACAACCTGCCCTATACCAAACAGCCACGAATGGGCCAACAGGTCCTTTGTACTCCTTCCCTTCCCACCAACCTCCCTCAAGCCCTTGGTTCTTCCTCTAACCTCTTCTTCTTTCCTTCCTCCACCTACTTTTTTTCCACTCCTTACATCTCTACCTTATAACAATCTTCACTCATCTACTTCCTTGTCCCATCTCTCCCTCCCCATACTTCCCTCTCCTCCTTCCTTCCTTCCTTTTTACCTTCCTATTTTTACCCACACACTCCCAACATATATCCTAGTCTTTCTTCCCCATATCCTCCCTGTCTAACCTTACCTGCGTACTTACCTCCTCTCTTCCATTCTTTTAACCTACATTCTTGCCTTCTCCCATACCAGTATCTCTCCCCCTCCTCCCCGCCCTTCTTTCCCACCTACCTTCTTCCATCCTACCAGCGTCTCTCACCTTCCCTTTTACACTCATTCCTTTTCCCTCCCTCCTTCCCTGTCTTTCCCTGCTTCCTTTCCTGCTCCAAACTTCCTTCCCTCAATCTTCCTTCTTCCTTTTCTTCTCCATCTACCCATCCTTCTCTCTCCCTCCTTCCTTTCCTTTCCCTGCCATCTTTTCCTCACACCCCCTCTTTCCTTTCCTTTCCTTTCCTTGCCCTCTTTTCCTCACTCAACCTCCTTCCTTTCCTTTCCCTGCCCTCTTTTTCTCACTTTCCTTCCCCTCCTCTTCTTTCCTCACTCTCCCCCCTTCCTCCTTTCCTCACTTTCCCTCTTTCTTTTCCTTCGCCTGCCCTACTTTCCTCACTCTCCCTCCTTCCTTTCCTTCCTCTGCTCTCCTTTCCTTGCTTTCCCGCCTTCCTTTCCTTCCTATCCTCCCTGCCGGCACATCAACAATTCATAACCACCTCTCAGGATCCGCAGAGAGGATGACACAAGCACCCCTGTCAAGGCTGCCTCTTCACCTTTATCATCTCTCACCCTTGACTATCGATATTGGAGAGAGAGAGAGAGAGAGAGAGAGAGAGAGAGAGAGAGAGAGAGAGAGAGAGAGAGAGAGAGAGAGAGACAGACAGACAGACAGACAGAGACAGAGACAGACAGGCAGACAGACAGACAGACAGACAGAGACAGACAGACAGACAGACAGACAGGCAGAGAGGATTTTCTGACAGGTTGGAATTGTATAGTTTCTGATGTGGAGAGACAAGCTAGAAGAATTGGAATAACAGAGAGAGAGAGAGAGAGAGAGAGAGGTAAGGATCAAGGTGGGCAGTAGGAAGTACTGAGTTAATGAAGAGGGAACTGGAAGGAAAGGGGAAAGATTGGAAGGCTTGCATATCGGTTTGTATATGTATGTATCTCTGTACCATGAAAGAGAAAAGTGAAATGGGTCACAGAAGGGTTGCATGATAGATAGACAGACAGATAGATGGATAGTTAGACAGATACAGAACTATAGGTGGTGTGTGTGTGTGTGTGTGTGTGTGTGTGTGTGTGTGTGTGTGTGTGTGTGTGTGTGTGTGTGTGTGTGTGTGTGTGTGTGTGTGTGTGTGTGTGTGTGTGTGTGTGTGTGTGTGTGTGAAGAGAGAGTAGGGGCAGGTGCGGGAATGATTCAGGCAGGTATATTATAGGGCCAGATGTGCCAAGCTGTGCAGGATTATAGAGAGAAAGTCTTGTATCATGTAAGCCACTTGCTAAGAACGTGTCCTGAAATAGCGGGTGAATTATAGCTGTATGATTATAGGGGTGGTTCGCATAGCCAGGGAATTAACTATCTTTCCCTTTATAGACCAAGCTAACTCTCTTTCCTTTTATAGCTGAAGCTTAACTCGGGCGGAACCTCACAAACCTCTTACCTAGACTATAGCTTGTTCACCTTAATTTGGTCCAACTATTCGTCCTTTGGGCACTTGTGTTATGCAGCTCAGTGGCAGATTAAGACATTACTTTGGCTCTACATCCTTCCCATAGTACTATCTCGCGAGTAGCACCATATCCTTTCTTTTTTTCAGCTTAGCATATAAGAAAGGGAGATGGCAGTTTTAGGCCATGTTAAAGCAAAAAATAAAGTCTGTCTAGGATGGTTCGACTTCACCTCGATATATTCACCAACCTTTAAGGACATACTTATTTCCCTGAGCATTACCTTGGTTCTTTACTGAAAAGGACAACTGAAAATACTCTGATAAATTGCTTTTGCTAGAAGAAGTAGTTGCACAGCGAATTGGTAGGACTCTGTGATTTGCAGTTATGTGGACTTCAGGAGTGCCACAGTGGTCATGTTAAATAGTATAGAGATGTGTGAACTAGCACAGTCCAGAGGGAGTGGGTATTTCGGTGAGATAGTGTGATGATATGGGATGGTTGCGGAGGGGAGTTATAAGAGTTAGTGCTAAGTTGAGTAGGTAGTAGTAGTAATAGTAGTAGTAGTAGGTAGTAGTAGTAATAGTAGTAGTAGTAGTAGTAGAATTAGTTGTAGTAGTAGCAGAATTAGTTGTAGTAGTAGTAGAATTAGTAGTAGTAGTAGCAGTAGCAGTAGTGGTGGTGGTGGTGGTGGTGGTGGTGACGGTGGTGGTGGTGGTGATAATACCTAAAGATATGAGTTAACAATGACAACTAGTGACCTATACATGCAGCAACATGGCACATCGGTTACGGTATGTCACATGCTTGCCTTAAAAATATAGGCTTCAGGGTTCCAGTTGCTCCCATGCCCAGGTGGACTCTCTCATTGTTAGGCTGGTACGCACGCCAACCCGCCAAATCAACGTGCAAGGTAATATGGCTCGACCCTCTCCTGTCACGCCAATCCCGAAATAAAAAAGAAGAAGGAGGAGGAGGAGAGGGGGAATTTTTATAGTCACTACTCCTTTCACCTTAACGTCCCCAGCTTATTTCATGGACCGCAGTGGTAAGGAGAGAATGTTAGGTTTCTCATCCTTACCACAGAACTTCTGGCCTTGCATTAAAGATGGAAAGATACCAGTTTTACGCCAAGTTAATGTGAAAAGAGTATAGTGGTGTCGTTTATGTCGATTAGAGTTCTGGACTTGTGGCGTGCAGAGCTTTGAGGAAAAATGGTAGGAGGGATGGTCATAAATCTTCTGTCGTTTCCCTGCAGTGGACTAAAATGGATAGGATAGAGATGATTTACTGTGGATTTGTTATGTGATTGACGTTAATAACTAGTGGTCTGTGTTGGAAGTGACTGAGTCAGTGAGTGGTAGTGGCTGTAAGGATATTTGTCGGTTTGTAGTTAAGACGTGGTAGGATGGATCAGTGTGGTTTTAGTTAGAAATAAGAACTAGTGTAATATTTAGCTGTCTGTGTCAGTGGTGGTCAATAGTAAGGTGATCTAGCACTGAGAACTTACAAAATGACTCAGTGGTGTATAGGGATTGTATACTGTTTAAACGCTGCAATGCAGAGTGTGCCTATTTAATGTTATGGTTTAGTGAGGAGAATTAGTGATATGATTTAATGATGTAGCGTAGTGATGATAGGTAGTGAAGTGATTTATTGTTGTTTAGTGATGAAAGTTAGTGGTGTGATTTTATGGTGCTTTTACATGGTGAAAGATAATGGCTTGATTTTGCCGTGAGGTCTGGCCTAGCGAACTAATGTATTGTGCGTGTGATAGGGTGCTGTTGATGCAGTGTACTTACCTACGGGTGTGGTGTGGGTGAGGCAGGATGTGGCAGGGTGTGGGGTGATATGTTGTGTGTGTTGTAAAGTGTGGTAGGGTGTGGGGTAATGTAGTGTGAATGTCGTGTGGGCGTGGTAAGGTGTGTGGTACGAATGGAGGGAGGATGTAGCGTGTGTAGCGTGCCGTGGGAGTGATGAGGTGTGGTAGCTTGTGGGGTGAATGGCGAGTGGGGGTAGCAGGGTGTGGAGTGTTGGTGTGGTGGGCCAGTGTGGTTTTGTGGCAGTCTTACGTAGTGTGACCAGGTGTGACTATGAAAGAGTGTGGTGTGGTATAGTGTGGTACTTTGAGAGATGCAGACGAGTATGGTGCGGTATGGTATGAGTGGCAAAGTGTGGAGCAGTGTGTGTGTGTGTGTGTGTGTGTGTGTGTGTGTGTGTGTGTGTGTGTGTGTGTGTGTGTGTGTGTGTGTGTGTGTGTGTGTGTGTGTGTGTGTGTGTGTGTGTGTGTGTGTGTGTGTGTGTGTGTGTGTGTGTGTGTGTGTGTGTGTGTGTGGCAGGGTGTGGCGTGGTGTGAATGACGGAAAAATGTGAGTGTGGCAGGATTTGGTGTGGGTGTGTTAAGTGGGTGTGAAAGGATATGGTGTGGTATGTGAGTGTGTGGCGTGGCAGGATGTTGTATTAAGTATAGAAAGGTGTGGTGTGGGTGTGCCAGGTTGTGGTGTGGTGTATGAATGGGCATGAAAGGGTGTGGTCTGTGAATGGGTGTAGCATGATGCGGTGTAGTGTAGAAATGGGCATAACAGACTATAGTGTGAGTCTGGTAAGGTAGTGTGAGTGCAGCGAAGTGAGATTTGGTGTAGTGTGTATGGGTGGATGGAGCGGGGTGTGGTGTAGTGTGGTGTGGCAGGTGGTGTGGCGGGTGGGTGGTGTGGCTGTGAGGACCTGAGATCTTGCAGGTGGAGATATTCCCAGTCAAAGGGAGGTTGAGGGTTGAGTAACTTTGCATATATATGGAATCTTGCTTAGATAATATTGGAGATTCAGAGGAGCCAGCACAGGAAGGAGGGAATGTTGGCTGAATGTAAATTTATTCATTTGACAAAAACGGATCCCTTTTTCTTTCCCTTCCATCTCGAAATGAGAATATTAAAATACTACATTTCTATTAGTTCTATTTTCCTTTCCACATAACACTCGCATATTTGCTGGTCTTGTAATTTGTACGCTTAAATCTCTTTGTTTGAGGAATTAACGATATGTCAGTATAAACACAGATTCCAGAACTCTAACAGTGGTACAAAGACAAAGAATTACCCTCTCAAAACACAGTCCGTCCCTGCCCTTACGTTCCACCGTTTAGGCCCCAGCATACCTACATAATATATGTATTAAACCCACTCCTTTTTCTTCCGGGACCGGAGAGCTGGAGGCAAGGAAAAATGTCTGAGTTGGGTGGAAAAATGAGAGGGGGGGAAAATATGTAAACACAGCTGAGATATATGGTGAAGGAGGAGGAGGGAAGTCGGTATGGACTTTTTCCTTCGGGGTCGTGACGGTGTTTGCAAATCAGCTGATGCATGTAAACAAACACTGGAAGTGGGGGTGGTGAGGAAGTTCTCTCTCTCTCTCTCTCTCCATATGTATACAGTATGCATGCATGAATAATATATATATATATATATATATATATATAATTTCTTGTGTATTTAACATTACCACTTCTTGTTATTTACCTCACAATATACCTAGCTACCTTTCTCGGTCCACCTCTCTCTCTCTCTCTCTCTCTCTCTCTCTCTCTCTCTCTCTCTCTCCTTCTAGAGGGGCGCAGCAACCAGAAGGCATGAGAGGGAAAATACGCAGGAAATTTATCGTGGTAAAGCCAACATTAAGGAACGGATTTCAGTTAATATGTTGAGCGAAGGAGGTGAAGTGAGGTAGGTGGGTGTGGAAGAGGGCCAAGGAGAGAGAGAGAGAGAGAGAGAGAGAGAGAGAGAGAGGAGGGGCACTCAGACAGTCTGATAAAAATATACTAGCTGCTCTCCCTTCGCTAGCCTAAGTGCAATACTGAAACCTCTCCTACAGTACATATGACATCTAAACCCAAACCATTAAATACTGCGTCAATATAACTTTTACATAACTTTTGAACTGGTACAAAAAAAAAAAAATGATGATTAGGTTCTCTTTCTTTTTTTCATTTTCTAATATCGCTCTTTTGGCTTTATTTTTAGTACTACTGATATTACCTCTGTTTTTAGCACTACACTCCTCCCGTTCTTAAAAAAATTACTTAAGGGATTTCCGTTGTGTGTGGGTAATGGCCTGGGAGTCTACGAGAGAGAGAGAGAGAGAGAGAGGGGGGGGGAAGGGAGGGTTCCATTTAGCTTTCCTTTTCTTTAACTTCTATTCTGTTGACTATGTGGCCAGACTCCCAGTAGGTACCGCAGGGTCTGTGTAGTCTAGGTATCTATGGAATAAGGAGCCTTTCTCTCTCTCTCTCTCTCTCTCTCTCTCTCTCTCTCTCTCTCTCTCTCAGTTATCCTCCACTTCTCAGCACCATCATCATCATAATCAACATCACCATCACCATTTGCAATATAAGCATTTTTATAATCATTCTCTCTCTCTCTCTCTCTCATGATATGTCTCCCTCGTTCGCCCTGAGTTACTTCCTTTCGGCTCACACAGATTCCCAAGATGGAGTCCCCTGCTAGACTTGTGAAGTTTGGGATTTTCTTACTTTCTCTCTCACACTATTTCTCACTTTTTTAACAGTTTTTCTCTCAATTTTTTTTGTGTGTGTGTCTGACTTCGAGTAAATTCGCGTCCCTCTTTCCCTTTTTGTTATTCACAGATTAAATCTTTCTCATTCTCATTTTTTTTTCTTTTTAGTTTGTTTGTACCATCATCAACTTTTCACTTATTCGTTTCTATGAAAATCTCTCTCACTCTCTCTCTCTCTCTCTCTCTCTCTCTCTCTCTCTATACCATCTCTAAACCTTTTACCATTTTCGTTTTTAGAAGTCTCTCTCTCTCTCTCTCTCTCTCTCTCTCTCTCTCTCTCTCTCTCTCTTTTACACAATTCTCTTCCTCATTTTCCTTCCTTAGTATTTAAAAGTCAGCATTACATTCCTTCAAAATTCATGTTACTGAGATAAATGCAAGGAAAAAAGATGATGCGAAGATACCCTCTATGTGCAGAGCGATCAGAAAGGTTTTTTGAAGAAGAGATGTGCTTAAGGTGATAATTTAGGATTTTAGAAGGACAGGGAGAGAGAGAGAGAGAGAGAGAGAGAGAGAGAGAAACAGACAGACAGACAGACAGAGACAGAGACAGACAGACAGACAGAGAAGCAAACGCACACACCTGATTTGAGGCACGGAAGAAAAAAAGGAAATATAATAGAGCAAAGAGAAATTAAGAGAAAAGAGAGAAAAGACAGATGAAAGAAAGGAGAGAGGAGGCAGAGAGACGTGTAAGGAGGTGAGCCAGCGTGAAGAGGAGAATTAGGGTGGAGGAAGGAGAAGGAGAGGGGTGAGGAAAAGAAAAGAGAGAGTAAGGGAAAAAAGAGCCAGAAGCGAGAGAGAGAGAGAGAGAGAGAGAGAGAGAGAAAAGTTGAAATTTCTTTTTCTAACAACGAGAGAGAAAGGGAACCGCAGAAGCAAAATACTTCGAAATTTCTTTTTGCAACGAATAAGAGAGAGAGAGAGAGAGAGAGAGAGAGAGAGAGAGAGAGAGAGAGAGAGAGAACAGAAAAGTGGTTCCTTCTCTCCTAAATATCCCGGTGTTAAAACGTTTACGGCTATTATCATAAACCACGGCCCGCGAGTTATGGCAGACCCCTTGTGGAAGCGAAACCAAAGGAGGGGGGAGGAGTAGAGGGAGGGGGGGGAAGGAGGAAAGAGGGAACGAGAAGGTGTTAAGGAAGCGAGAGAGGAGGGAAGGGGGGAGGAAGGAAGGAGGAGAGGTTGAGGCATAGAGAGGAAGGAAGAGACCCGAGGTAGAGGAAGGAGAGGAGGTGATGCTCAAGAGAAAAGGAAGAAGATAAGGGAGTGGAGTTTGGATGAGGGAGGGAGGGATTGTATGTGTGAAGTGCAGGGAGAGAGAAGTAAAGGGAATGAGTGAGGAGATGCAGGGGAAGATGTTGGAGGTAGGGAGAAGGGGTTGATGGAAGGTAGGTAGGGAGGGATTTAGGAAGTGGAGGTAAGGAGGTGCTTGAGGTGTGAAGGAAGTGGGGAAAAGGAAGTAAAAGAGGGGAGGGAGGGGAGTGGAGGTGACTGGAATGCTGGAAAGGGTGAGGAAAGAAAGATTTCGTAGGTGTACGGATTGAAGAAAAGAAAGTTAAGCAGGAAGAGAACTGGAATGGACAGGAGATAGAGTATGAGTGAGGTGTTGGAGGCGATGGAGGGAAGGAGAGGAAGAGGAGAAAGGAGAGAAAGAAAGGTTGATGCTAGAATGGAGGTAATGTCAGAAGGAAGGATGGGAGAGAAGGTTGGTTGGGACAGAAGGAAGGATTGGAGAGAAGACAGGTAAGGGGAAAGAGTTTCGGAGGAAATGAGGGAGGTAAAGGGATGGAGGAATGGGATTTTGAAAAATGGGAGGGGAGAAGGAACTAGAGGACAGCAAGTGCTAAGATGGAAGGAGTGGATAAAAAAATGGGGAGGAAAGAGGGAAAGTAAAGATGGGGTTATGGGGAGAAGGCTTGGAGGGAGGATGAGTGTTGGAGGTAATGGGTAAAGGAAGGGAGATAAGAAGCTGGGATGCGGAGGGGTAAGAAGGGGAGATGTATGAGGGCGGGAGGGAAGGAAAAGCAGTGAGCGAAGACATGGAGGGGAGAGGAAGAGGAAGTAGAGAAGGAAGAGGGTATTTGAGATGACGTGGGCAAATCGAGGGGAGAGTTATGTGCTGTAATAGATGTGCAAATGGGAAGAAAGTTGTGAAGTAGGTGTTAGAATAGGAGGGAGGATGGTTAAGGTAAAGACGTGTAGGAAATGAGATACTGAGGGAATGAGGTGTTTGAAGGTAGCAGGGGAAGAGAGAGGGGAGAGTAAGATGCTGCGATGGGGAGAGGTAAAAAGGAGTGGGATTGTAAGTGGGAAAGAATGGAGAGTAAGGAGTGGGTTTGGGGTGCTGATGAAGCAAAGAATTAAAGATTTCCCAACAATGACGATATTCCCTACGATATTCCCTAAGTCGCTCCTTCTGCCTCGAACTTATATGATCTTGTTTAGGGAGACTTTTGGAACAGGTGGAATATCCAGAGTCCTCATTAACCTGCTCAGTACTAGTGGTCTTTGCTAGGTTGCTCAAAAATGTCAGGAGAATGCAAGAATGGAATAGACGAATAAATGGCGTCCAGGGATTGAAGGGATTAGGTTCAAACGACGGATTCAATATTTCCTACTTTAGCCCCATAAATCCGGTGGTGTTTGATTATTATATTCTCCCCACCGTCAGACGATTTTAACTTCCACTAAGGAGAATTTTCGAAGTGATGGGGGTAATTTAGGTATAGTACTCATAAACCCCTTCAGCACGACAGGCATTTGAAAAGTTGATTATAATCATTTAGAAGATAAAGCCGAAAAGAATCCACCGTGCCAGAGAGGTCCAATATAGCATTCATTAACGCCCTTAGTAAGAGACCTGTACCAAGGAATGCTTCATAACGGAAGGAATTAAAAAGAAAAAAAAATAGGAACACGTCATTATTTCGGAGGGGCCAGATTATAGCCTTCATTAACCCCTGCCGCATGAGAGGCCTTAGCAAAGTGAAACATAACAGTCTGGAACGAGGAAGAATAGAAACAAGAAGCCATCGGACTGAGAGTGTGTAAAAGCGAGTATGAGGTGTGGGGTAAGAAGTGGCCGGAGGTGTGAACGTGCGTGGCCTTGTTGGGGTGCTGATGAAGGAGTCGGGGGTGAAGTTCAGTTTAGAAGATGGAGGTAAAATTTCCCCTCTTAAGACCCGCCACAGCTTCATGCAGCCACGCCACATGCAGCTTAATACCTCCATTCTGGTGATGTAAGGCCATGAGCAAAAGTTCACCGACACTTCTCCGGAGGTTGTGGCAGTGGAAGGAGTTATGTAACGGCAATAGGAAGCACACAACACACGATATGTAAGGAAAGGATGTCCTCTGTCATTTGGAAAGGAATGAGTTATATGGAGGGGGACTGTCGACGAACTTTGGCTCATGGGTTGTATTGTTATTCTTGCTGCGTTCAGGCTATTATACTCAATTTAGGATGGCCCTGTAATAGTGGCCTTGGATTCATGAAGACTGTATCTTATCTCTCCAGTTAGGAAAGACTCCCATTAGCTGAATGACATCGTCTGGGGGTGTCAAATATAAAATCAGGGGTACATAATCAGACTGAAGTTGTTGAGAATTTTGTGACTGCATTCCCTTGAGCATAAGAGGCTTCGTATCGCTTCCTCTAACTCCATGTCCGGCCTGCCATTCAGTTACGCTTGTCGTGCATCTGTTGTCTATTCTGCTAAGGAAGCTGTTCCTCATCCATATCTGACTTTCGGTTGTGGGCATTACATCCTCCATTTTCATCTGTTTCATAACCCAAGTAACTCTCTGTGTCTCTCTGCTTACGATACCAAGCATAAACTTTGCCATGCCTCTTTTTGCACTCAAGTTTACGTTCTGAGGATTTTGTCTGATTTCAGGAAGGACACAGTGATTATATATATTTCCATTATATGCATACTGACTAATTCTATCAGTGTGTCTGTAGAAAATCTGTGTATGGATGGCTCTGATGCACCCATTACCCCTAACAAAAATCCTCCATAACTCCGAAGCACAAAGGTTTCAGATCCTTATTTGCATAAAATCTCAATCCTCAATCTCTTCTATACCCAAAGTAATACATTCGTAATGCAAAAAAATGCTACAATCCCAAACACAATTTGTTTTAACCCTTATTTCTCCATATTCTTCCTTCTTCTTCTTTCTTAGAAGAGACAGATGACAAGAACGATTTTTTTTTTTTTTTTTTTATGGAAGGGTTTCATTCTCCACTGGGTCTAATCCTTGACAGATATTAACCGAAATGGGTAAACTTTTATGGTTCTGATCCGATTTAAACCAAATTTGATGAACGGGTTGGGAGTCAGCAAAGGGTGGAGTGGTTCAGTTGTGAGATTAATCAGTGAAAGGTCACAGGACAAGATCAAAGCTATCGCCCATTAACTGAAATATTATATACAATATATATATATATATATATATATATATATATATATATATATATATATATATATATATATATATATATATATATATATATATATAATACAATATATAACCAGTCTGGATCAAGCTTCATGAAGTGGTTGAAGGTTAGGCTAAAATGAAATGATTTTATCTTCTGATTAAATGTAAAAAGTCAAGGTCTGAAGGTCACAGAACAATGTTAACCTTAACTCATTTAATCCAGTTTCCATACAACCATTTCGAATGGTTGTTGGTCGTTCATGGATGAAATATTATGACTCTGAAAACAAGCGATCAAAGCTCAAGGTCACAGAGCTGGGTCAAACGTTCCATCGTAGACTGACCCTAACGTGCGGGTGTTGAGCTCTCCAAGTAGCCTACTCCTTGTTATTATCTCTGATGACTTTAACTAGAGATTTTCACAAGGGAGGGTATTAGTCTGAGCCTTAATTAATCCCTTCACTACTACGGCGCTCTTCCGAGTTAAATAACTTAAAACAAACCTTCGTAATTTTCTAACATAGTGTCCTTTAAAAAAAAGTGAAAAAAGTATTAAAAAAAAAACATTTTATAAAATGAATCAAGATGTAACCATGGCAGTGTGACCCAGACCGATGGAACGAGGTGAGTATAAGGACAGATAATCCCATCCCAACATTATTTCTTTTTCTTTTCTTTTTTTTAATCAAGTACAGTACATTATGGTGTACTGAAGCATACGTCCCCCGCCCCCCCAAAAGCGCTATGTTTCTTCTATGACTTACCCGACGATGTAATGCATTATGCCCCCTCAAAAGAAAAGAAAAAAAAAAAGAAAAAAAGGGAGAGAAAAAAGTAGGTACAGTAATATATGGTTGTATGTCTTTTTACTCCCTCGATCTTGTTCGAATGTTTTTGGCGCACTGTCATTTTAACATCTTGATACATTTTATACTGTAAAAAGATTGTTATGTTTTCGTTAAAGGATTTGTTAGATTCGTTAGTATAAAATAATCTGCATCCTTGGTAACATGGATGGTGAGACCGTCTTTGCCTCCTTTCGTGGCTTTCTTTAGCTCTAATGTAATGCTGGTAATCACATTCATTTACATTTACCCATCATGGAGTGACTCGTCGATCCTCAAATTACTGCTGTAAAACTGTGCGTAATGTTCTCCCTCTTCTCTTATCAGTAGTAAAAGCCCCTGAAGTCAAGACATTTCATAAAATGGGTTATGATGAGTGACAGCTTGGCCGGGGGGATGAATGAGATTAGGGAGGTTGCATGAAGGAGAGGAAGACCGTGAACAAGGAGTGAGAGCGGTGCGATGTGGTAAAATAGATCGTTACTGAGTAGGGAGAGAAATGCCTTGAGATCCGTTTGCTCCAGCTGCCTGTCAAAGGATGCGGTGTTGAGCATTAGTTAGGTACGGTAGTTATGATATGATGTTAACAAAGTCTGAAAGTGTTACCAGCTCTGTTTTATTTCATATTTTGGGACCTCAGCGTGAAGGAATAAATCAACAGTGACCTCAGCGTGAAGGAATAAATCAACAGTGACCTCAGCGTGAAGGAATAAATCAACAGTGACCTCAGCGTGAAGGAATAAATCAACAATGACCTCAGCGTGAAGGAATAAATCAACAGTGACCTCAGCGTGAAGGAATAAATCAACAGTGTTAAAACATTAAGTTAATATTTGTAATAAAAAAAAAAGAAAGAAAGAAAGAAAGCAGCCTGGTAATTTTTTCCTTTTCGGACACAAACAGTGCGAGCAAAGTGTGAATGTTTCCAGATTTAGAATATTAAACATAGATATTTTTTTTATATGATGATAAGTAATACTTTTGTATGGGATGATGATGATGATGATGATGATGATGATGATTATGATGATGATAATGATGGTGATGATGATGATGATGATGGTGATGATGATGATGATAATGAACAACTTTTACGTCTCTGAGTTTGTTCGAAGTCACTGTACGCTAGAAATAGGTGTTTCACGTAATAATATCACTCTGCTGTACTTCTCTGGTCCTTCGACTATCATAAACAAAAGTCCTAATGTATATGTTGATATAAAGACAGTGATGTTAGTCTATCCTTTTGGCCTTCAGTTGGTCGCTAATGCCAGGCTTTGGAGGAGAAATAAAATCTGGAATAGTATAAGTAAAAGCTAATAATAACTATATGAAGCCTACAAGTGAACTAACTAAAATTATGTCATTCTCTAATTAAGGAACAGCCTTCCCCCTGAGCAAGCAACAGAGTACCAAGAGAGTAATTAGGGAGACGGGATAATAACTTCGGGGAGTGGACCAACATGCGAGTAGTGTGTGTGTGTGTGTGTGTGTGTGTGTGTGTGTGTGTGTGTTAGGCCAGGATAAGCTGGACTGTTTAGCTAGTTAGTAACAATGGGAATGGCTATTATAATCATTATTATTATTATTATTATTATTAATGGGAATGGTTATTATTATCATCATTCTCATTATTATTATTATTATTGTTATTATTATTACAACTACTACTACTACTTTTATTTCAATTATTATTTCTTTTATTACTTTTTACTATTATCATCATCATCACCCTCAGAAATTAGGGCCTAAATAAAGATGCAATGTGTAAAAGAGGTGAGAACTAGTGGTGTAATTTGCATGGAGGGAGGGTAAGCACTGCCCACACCACTCTGCCACCATCCATACCGGGGCTGCCTGGTGTGTTTATACCTCGCTATCTGCTTACCCGGTACGGCCTTTGATCTTCTCGCCTCCTCTTAGTCTCCTTAGTTCTCTCCATGTGCTCTCTGTTATCGTGTTTCACCTCCCTTGCTGTCCTCTTCTCCTCTCTATCCTTTCCTTGCTTTCCTTTCTTCCTCGTTTAACATCTCTCATTCTCCTCTCCTCTTGGTGTCCTCAGTTCTCTCCCTTTGCTCTCTGTTATTGTCTCTCATCTCCCTTGCTTTCCTCTTCTCCACTCTGTCATTTCCTTGTTTTACTTGCTTCTTCGTTTATCACATTCTTGCTTTCCATTTATCTCTGTCATTTTCCTGGTTTCCCCTCTTCCTCGTTTATCACCTCTCCTCTCTTCTCTTAGTCTCTTTAGTTCTCTCCCTTTGCTCTCTGTTATCGTCTCTCTTCTCCCTTGCTTTCCTCTCCTCCATTCTCTCAGTTTCTTGCCTTCCATTCTTCCTCCCTTAGCATCGACTCCCTTCTCTTCTTCGTCTCCCTTACTCTCTTTCTTTACTCTCTTAGTATCGTTTATTCCCTTGCTCTCTTTCCTTCTCTTAGTATCGTTTATTCCCTTGCTCTCTTTCCTTCTCTTAGTCTCCCCAGTTCTTGCCCTTTCCTGTCTTTCTTCGTCTCATCATTTTGCTTTATTCTTCTCCTCTTCGTCTTCTTGCTTTCCACACCTCTCCTTATCTCCTCTCTCATCACCTCCCTCTCTTCTCCCTTCTAGTATCTCTTGTTCTCTCCTTTTGTTATTCTTATAATCTCTTGTCTCCTTGTTCTCCTCTCATCTTCTTGCTTTTTTCTCCTCCTCTTCTCCCTTCTTTTGGGCATCCTCTCTTCACAGACTCCTTAGTTCTTTCCTTTTAACATGTCTTTTCTTTACCTTACTTTCTTCGACATATTTTTTATCATCTCCTTCTTATGCCTCATCTCCTCCTCCAATTCTCCCATCCCTCATCTCCTCCTCCACTTCCTTCATCCCTTATCTCCATGCTTTACTTCCCTCTTCGTCCACTATCTCCTAGCTTTCTTCTCCTCCAGTTCTCTTTCATTCATTTCCTTTTCTGTCTTTATTATCGCTCATTATCTCTTGAATTCCTCTCTCTCTCTCTCTCTCTCTCTCTCTCTCTCTCTCTCTCTCTCTCTCTCTCTCTCTCTCTCTCTCTCAGCAAGCCTACATCGTCTGACAGTTGCCAAAATAAATTCCTAAGCAGAACTATTACTTTTATTATTCATTACCCATTCTTCCTTGTTCTCTGTTCCTTCCTTGTTGCTCTTTACATCTATGTCTTTTATTCCTTTTTCATTCCTATCTTTCTTCATCACTTAATTGTTTTTACTTTGTCTGTTCTACATCTTTTATTCTCTTTTAACTCACTTCATTTCCTCAGTTCCGCCCTTTCTCGCCTTTTTTATTATTATCATCACGATTCTCCATCTTATGTTTTTACTCATTATTTCTTTTGACTTAGCTTTGTCCTCCAGTTCTTCATAGTTTACTCCTTTCTCCTTCTTTAAGATTTGTTTTTTTGCTGCTACTTTCTTCTACTTCTTGTTCTCAAATTCTTAATCCTCCTCACCTTTTATTTTTATTTTTTTTTAGTCTCTCGGATCTCTGGCGTCAGCTCTTTTCTGCACTTAAGTCTCTTCTACTTCCTCATCATTATCCCTTTATATTTCTTTTACTCTTTTCGCCTTTTTACTTTCCTCTCTTTCTTTTGCTCTCTTTTCTTCTGTTTCTTTTTTCCTCTTGTCCTCTTTTTTTTTCTTTTGTCCTCTTGTCGCATCTCTTCGTCTTGGCTCACTTTCTTTTCTTTAGCTTCTTCCCTTTGTTTTTCATATCTCGTTGCTTCTTATGATTTCCTCTCCTTGGTTCCACTCTCTTTTATGTTCTCCCCTACTCTCTTTTTCTACTCCTATATGCATCTGCGATTTATTTTCTCTTTATTCTCCTTTACTTTTCCTGCATTCTCTCTTTCCCTTTTCCCTTTATTCTTCTCTGACTTCACTCTTCCCTCTTCGTCTTCAATTTTCACTCTCATTTTCTCCCAATTTCTCTTTTAGTCACTCGTGTACTCTTCTCTAATTTTCTTCTTTTCCTCATTTCTTTATCATCTTTATCATCTTCCTTCATCTGTTCTCCCTTTTCTCTGTAATTTCTTCATCTTTACTATCTTCCTTCATCTGTTCTGACTCCTCTTAATGTTGCGTCATTTATTTCGTCTCTCCTGTCCTCTTTACTTTCACGTTACTCATCTAATTATTTTTACTTCTTACTCTCCATCTCGTAATTCATTTCGTCTTCTCCTTCTTGGATCCCTCTACCTCGTCTCCTTTTTTGCTCTCTTCTCTGATCTCCTCTTTTTTTCTTCATCTGTTTCTCCCTCTTCCTCCCCTCTCCCTTGCTCTCCTCTCCTTTTTCCTCTACTGTTTTTTTTTTTCCCCCCTCTCGCTGCTCGACTTCTTTTTCTCCAATCCCCCCCCCCTCTTCGTTTCCTGTCTGTTCCATATTTCCCATTCCCATTTGTCCTCTCTCTCTCTCTCTCTCTCTCTCTCTCCCCGCTCCCTCTATCTCGCCTCTCATCTTAATCTCCTTTCTCTTCTGTTCTTACCCCGTCTCTCCCTTTGATGTCTGTATATATTTGGTCTTCTGAAGGGAGGAGAGGAAGGGAGAGGAGAGGAGAGGAAGGAAAAGGTGAGGAGAGGAAGGGAGAGGAGAGGAGAGGAAGGAAAAGGTGAAGAGAGGAGGAAAGAGAAGAGGGAAGAAAGAAAGAGGAGAGGAAAGAGAAAAGAGAGGCGTAGAAAAAAATGGTGGGGAAGGGAGAGGATAGATGAGGGGAAGGGAATGCAAAGAGGAGGAAAGGGATGAGAAGAGGAAGGAGGGGTGGAGGAAGGAAAACGAAGGAAAAGAAGAGGAGGGAGAAGAAGGCAGAGGAAGAGATGGTGGAGAATAGAGGGCAAGTAAAGAGAAATGGTGAGAAAGGAGGCATAAATGGAACAGGTAAGAGGAAGGAGGGAACGGAAGAAAGGGAGGATGATTTGGGAGAGGAGATGAAGGAAAAGGGTGTAAGAAGAAGGGAGAAAATACCAAGAAGCACCAAGAAGGAAGAAAAGAAGAGAGCTAGGGGAAAATGAATGAAGGATAAGAGAGAGAGAGAGAGAGAGAGAGAGAGAGAAAGAGGTGCCACACATCACTTCTTCGATTATGAAACTCAGCATGTCAGCAATTATTCGCACACACTCTCACCTCTCACGCACTCACCTTCTCACTCGCTCAAGTTTCACTCTCACTTTCATTCTCTCATCCCTTCTCGTGCTTTCACTGATATACCCCCCTGCTTTCACTTCATCAGCTGCGCTCTCTCGCTCTCTCTCTCTCTCTCTCTCTCACCCACCTATTCACTCACTGGCTGTCATTCGTTCACTCTTGCTTTTCCTATTGCTGCTCACTTCATTACGTCTTTCACTCACTTCCGGTTTCCTTTATGGTGATGCAGTATTTCTTTCTAGCACAAATACCACCAATACTGCCCCACCCATATCAAACTTCAACTACCACAAGTACCACCATCGCTACCACTCCCACCACAGTTACCATTTCCACTTCAACAACCAGACGACCACAAGATTACTCTGTTCACTTTTACTCATCAAAAAATTACCATCCCTCCATCTTGACACCAGTGCTCTACCAAAAGAATAACACTAAAATATAATGCTAGTCACGAAGAAGTACTACGGGAGGATGCACTACCGCACTTTGATCTTATTCTGCCACTGAGCTACGGGAAATAAGTTGCTGTGTGCCGAAGTCTCTGCCAAGTTGATGTGAAAAAACTATACGCTACCACAACTACCACAACCACCGTCACTACCACTACCATAACAAACTACCACTACCACACCTACCATAACAATCATCATCTTTCCAAACAGACTACCACAACGTAAACAGTAAATAATATACTCATTTTACTCGAACTTGGCCTAAAATTGCCATCCCTCCACCATGAATTTTGAGTTGCAATAATAGATTAACACTACAATGCTAGTCACGAAGAAGTGCAATGGAAATGATGTGGAGCCGTAGTACTGTGTTTTTTATGCCGATGAATGACATGATATAGGCTGCAATAGGACATGAATCTGGGCCAAGTTAAGAGTGAAAAGGATATACTACTACTACTTCCACTACTACAACTACAACTACTACTACTACTACTACTACTGGCTGCTGCTGCTGCTACTGTTCCCATAACCACCACATTAACCACGACTACCCCAACAACCACCATCACCTCACCTGCCATGTCAACTACAACATCACATCACCAAAACTACCACAACTACCACCATATCAAGTACAACCATCACATCACCACAACTATCACAACTGCCACCATATCAAGTACAACCATCACATCAACCACAACTACCACAAGAACCACAATACCACAACAACCACAGTACCACAACAACCACAATACAACAACCACATTACCACAACAACCACAGTACCACAACAACCACAGTACCACAACAACCACAATACTACAACATCCACAGTACCACAACAACCACAATACCACAACATAACAACAACCACAAAAGGCAACCACAACTATTACCATCATAATTACCACTCACAATAACTACATTACCACAACAACCGCAGCAAGATACCACAGTTGCTACCATCACAGCTACCACAGTACTATAACGAACTACCACAGCTGCCATCGTTACGTCCATCACAACAAGAACCACAACTCAATGCCACAACAACCACGTCAGAATAACCACTTTACCACAACCATCTACCACAACTACCACCATCGGAGTCACGACAACCATCACAAGAACCACAACATATTACCACATCAGTTACCATTACTCCCATTACCACAACGACCACCGTCATCTCCACTACTCTTCCAATCACATCTACCACAACTACCATACTTACAATTAACCACAGTTACCACACCTGTCAAATGCGAGGAATCATTGTGGTTCGATTACAACATGAAGCACACCCACCACAACTACCACAATTACCACAAATACCAAGCCATACCTCCCAAACGAGCAGTTATGGAGGCTCAATCATAACATGAATCACATAATTACCACAGCTACCACACCAAACACGAGCAATTACAAAGACCTGAATAACACACGACCCACAGTTCCCATAAATATCGCAACTACCACACCACACCTACCACAACTACCACACCACATCTACCACACCAACCACAATCACCACAACCACCGTCCCACACTTCTGCTAAATACGAGTAATTATGGTGGGTGAATTTTGAGATTAACCATATTTAAGACAACTGCCATTAACTACCACACACACACACACACACACACACACACACACACACACACACACACACACAAAACAGCTACCATACCACACCTGCTAAACACGTGCAGTTATGACCACTCAGCTATACTCACGAACCATACATTTATCCACTCACCAATAATTAAGCATACCTACCACAACTACCACGCCACACCTGCCATACACGAGCAGTAATTGTGGCACAGCTATATCATAAACTACAACTCCCACGACTACCACAGCCTCCACACCTAACCACAACTTCCTCACCACACCTAAGCACGTGTTGTTGTTTAGGCTGGATTATGACACGGAACCACAGCTACCACAACTACACACCTGCCAGACGCGTGCAGGTGTGTAGGGCGGGGCATAAGCAACTTCCCGCTGGACTAGTTTTTACAAAGTGGCACATTACTGGGATCGTTATGCATATGTGGGGGACGAGGGACGGCAAAAGTGCTCACCCACCCGCAAAATAACACTTACACAATTACATGCCGCCGCGCAATTATACACTAAATAATTACGTGTACACATATATAATTACATAATTTAATGTACAATATTACGTGCATCAAAATACATGTTCATACTCATGGTTCATCTCCTGCAACAAAACAGCAGAGACAGAATCGTGGTCTATAACACTACTCCCCTGGCGGAAAGTGTGATATTTCGAAGTGATTCTGGGTAAACTTACAATAAACAAATGATGCGGGAGCTTCAGAGCCCTTAGTGTTAATGCCCATTGTGTGGTGTGGTGTGTTTGGCCTTTTGTGTGGTGAGGTGTGGTTGGCCCTTTGTGTGGTGTGGTGTGATTGGCCCTTTGTGTTGTGTGGTGTGGTGTGGTTGGCCCTTTGTGTGGTGTGGTGTGGTTGGCCCTTTGTGTGGTGTGGTGTGGTTGACCTTTTGTGTTGTGTGGTGTGGTGTGGCTGGTCCTTTGTGAGGTGTGGTGTGGTTGACACTTTGTGTTGTGTTGTGTTGTGTTGTGTGGTTGGCCCTTTGTGTGGTGTGGTGTGATTGGCCCTTTGTGTGGTGTGGTGTGGTGTGGTTGACCCTTTGTGTGGTGTGGTGTGGCTGGCCCTTTGTGTGGTGTGTGTGGTTAATTTTATGTGGTGTGAGAGGATGGTATGGTGAGTAGTGTGTGTGTGTGTGTTGTGTGGTGCGATGTGGCTTTGCTAAAATCTTTAATGTTTATGGAAGTGAGGCTCTTCTAGTCCGTAAATTGTTAGTAAGAGCAGGAGGGACAGAGCCGCTCCTAGAAACGAGCATGCATTTAAAATTGGAAACCTAAAGCACTTTCACTCTCTCTCTCTTTCTCTCTCTCTCTCTCTCTGTCACACACACACACACACACACACACACACACACACACACACACACACACACACACACACAAGCATACACACACAAACACGAGGACGCTTTGAGTGAATTACGTCCCCATCCCAGCCAGACCACCCGCCAGGAGTGTGGTGCTGGTGTCTCTCTCTCTCTCTCTCTCTCTCTCTCTCTCTCTCTCTCTCTCTCTCTCAATACAATACGGCTCCAATACTCGACAGGGAACCATATGCAATACAGAGAAAAGAGAGAGTGAATCCGAGAGAGAAAGTGATTGAATAGACATAGATATGGGGCTACAGAGAGAGAGAGAGAGAGAGAGAGAGAAGAAGAAATAACGCCGAATGAATGGAAGAGGAAATGGAAGGAAAAAATAGGAGACAAAAGATCACTAAGATAAAGAGGAAAAGAACCCCCCCCCAAAAAAAAAGAGGTTAAGAACAAGTATGAGAAATAAAAAGAGATACTAGAAAAAGGTGAACATAGGTAGGGAATGTAAGAAGACGGGAGAAAAGAAACGCATAAAAATAAATGGAAATAAGAGACAGATGTGGAGAGAGAATAGGTGGAAAATTGGGAAAGAGTTAGAGAAATTGAAAGAGAGAAGGAGGCATGAAGTAGCTAAAACATGGGTGACAGAAAATGCGAAAGGAATGAAAAAAAACTAGGGAAGTGAGAGAATAAAGATACAGAAAGATTATAGAGGGGGGACGAGATGAAAAGAAAGAGAAGATTGGATGAGAGCTGGTAAACTGATGTAACTGAGATAGATGACACAAAGATAAAAAAAAAAAAGTTAATTAGAAGAAAATAGAAAGCCAAATAACAAAGGTAAAGAAAAATGATGGACAAAGACCAGGTGACAGAAGAGAACTAAAGAAAAGGGAAATGAAAAAGAGGAATTAAACATAGCAGTAAAAAAAAATAAATTGACAGATAAAGATTAAATGCCAAAAACCTGAAACACTGTACAGGAGGAGGAGGAAAAAAGATGATGGAAAACTAGAAATAAAACAGGAAACATCAGAGACAAGAGAAAGCTAATACATAACTAAAGGGAGACAGAAAGTGGTGTGAAAAGTGGAAAAAGTGGAGAGGGGAAAGAAGAAATATAAATAACCTGAAGACCGAAAGAGACACTGAGAGGGGGAGAGCAGCAAAAGACACCTAGAGAATGAAAAGAGAAACATAAGCGAATAGAATGAAATAGAATGTAATAAAGGAAGCGGTGGGAGAGTGCAGGAAGGAATAACAGTGAGGAATGGTGGGAGCGAACAATGGCAAGCGAGAAGCAGAAGGGAAGAATTGTATGGTGGGAGAGAGAGAGAGAGAGAGAGAGAGAGAGAGAGAGTAAAGAGATGAAAAGGGAGGGGATTACAGCGGCTTACCTTACCTGCCTACAATACCTGTTCTCCCTCTCATTCCGCTCTCCCTAGCTCTCTTCTCCTCATCTCTCTTCCACTCTTCTGTCTCTCCCTCTCCCACTCTCTTCTCTCTCCCTCTTCCATCCTCTTCTCTCTCGTTCTCCGACTCTCCTCTTTTTCGTTCTTCGAGTCTGTTCTCCCTCTATCACATTTTCTTCTTCCTCTCTCTCGCAACCTCGTCTTCCTGTTTTGCTGTCTCTCTTCTTTGTTCTCTTCTCACTTATGTTCACCTTCTCCTCCAAGAACTTTTCTCTCTCTCTCTAACCTGCCCTCCCTTTCTCTGTCTCCGCTTTCGCTCTTTCTCCATTTATTTCCACATTCAGTTTTTCTCCCCCTCCTTTTCCCTCTTCATCCTCTCTTTCCTCTTCCTCTGCTTCCCTGTTCCTGTTCCTGAACCCCTATTTGTTTCTCTTCCTCTCCACTTCAGTCTCTCTCTCTCTCTCTCTCTCTTCTCTTTCTTATCTCTGTCCTTTCCTCTCTTATATTCTCCTCATATCCTCTTCTCTCGCCATCACCCACATTGCTCTCTCTCTCTCTCTCTCTCTCTCTCTCTCTCTCTCTCTCTCTCTCTGTCAAACACGCATACTTATATTTTCCTCATAATACTCTATCCTCCTCTTTCCTCTTAATTTTCTTCTCTCTCCAACTTACTCCCCTCATTTCCTCTTCCTTCTTTCTCCTCTTCCTTTCTCTATTTTCCCCATTCCCTCTCATCGCCAGGCTTTTCCAGTTTCCTCAGTTTTTTCTCATGTTTTCAGTTATCGCCTCATCTTCTCCCTCATGTTCTTTTTTTTTTTTTTTTTTCTGCTATTTTGCCTGGTTCCAGTGATGATTATTTTTCCCTCCTCCTAAATCCCTTGATTCCTCCCTCCCTTCCTCTCTCCCTACACCTCCCACTCCCTCTCTCCCTCTCAATGCCCCCTTCCTTCCCTCCCAACCCACTGCATTCACTTTCTTTTCACTCCCTCCCCTTCCTCTCTCTTTTCCTTCCTTCCATACCTCCTTTCCACGTTTCTCCATCCCTCTCAGTCCACCTCCCCCTCTCCCTGCTTTCCTCCTGCTCTAATTTATATTTTTCCCTTTCTTCATTCACGGCAGCTAGAGAGGGATGCCTTCACGTGGTGGCATCAATATAGCCGGGCGGTGCAGCTACCCGGTTATATAAACGTCCCCCAACTCCTTCCCTACCTTCCGTAAGGAGGATGGTGGACTGCAGGGAAAGGGCAAGTTCAACCTGCAGTTCAATGGGTTCACGTTCACATAAACCTGGAGTTGCAACTACGATACTACTACTACTACCGCTGCTGCTGCTGTTTCTACTTTTTCTACTATTCCTATTATGGTACTATGACTCTTGCTACCACCACTACAAGCACTGCTACTACTATACCCTTTCTCAGGAAACATGAATGCGAGAATTTTACAAAGCCTTTGCCAAAATCGGAACACGAGTGACCGTGTGAAGGATTAAGAGGTCCCCTCGGGATTCTGGACCTTCCTCCTTCCCTCTTCCGTTTTCTTTCCTCTACACACACACACACACACACACACACACACACACACACACACACACACACACACACACACACACACACGACGCTTAAATAATAAAACAATGTGTAGCCTCTATTTATCTGTCAGTGTCCTGATATCGGTCCATATGAGGAGGGATGGAGGATGGGAGTGGCCCGGGTCGGAATGTGGGGAGGGGTTGGGAAGCCATGAAAGATGAAGAAAAATTATTTTATTTTATTTTATTGTTTTATTACTATTCTTTATGAAAAAACATAAAGTGCTTTACAATAGTATTACTGATCGAAGGATCAACAGTAGCATTTCCTTAATAAATATTCATTATATTCTAAAATTTACATTGAAAATACAATCTCTCTCTCTCTCTCTATCACTCGATATTCATGTCTCCCTCATCTAAACCTTCTTCTTCACTGGTGGAATCCCCCTCCCCCCATCCCGTTAATCCGATCCCTCCTCTTCCCTATAGGTTACTCAGCTATCACTATGAAAAAACATACACACACACACACACACACACACACACACACACACACGACGCTTAATTAATAAAACAATGTGAAGCCTCTATTTATCTATCAGTGCCCAGCAGGGGCACACCAAGGAATTTTCTAAGGGGGGGTCCCCATTTGCCAGTTTCCTGAAGTTTACATATAAGTTTTATAGTTCTAAGTTATATGTATATATATATATATATATATATATATATTCTGATAGAATGATAGATTTTTTGGTAGGTCGTCAGTTATTTAAAAAAACGTGTTTGTTTATATATATCGTTTTAACAAAGTAACAAAGAACAAGCCATTCAGTCTCAACCCTATTCTGTCCAGATTTCTAATCACGGCACAAAGACGGAGAGAAACAAGGGACAGGTGAAGTGGGAAGTCCTTAGGGATAGGGAAGGAATTTTGGGTAAGGAAATAGAGGTCACAATGGGAAACGGATTGCCGATCCCAGCTCATGTGTGTGTGTGTGTGTGTGTGTGTGTGTGTGTGTGTATGTGCAAATGTTGTGTATGTGGGCAAAAAGCTAGGTGAAGAGAGGGGATGGGGATGGATAGGAAGGCAGGAAGGATGATGTTTTGAGTTCAGGGGGGGTGGTGTGCCCAGATATCGGTCCATATGAGGAGGGATGGAGGATGGGAGTGGCCCGGGTCAGAATGTGGGGAGGGTTATGGTAAGCCAATGAAATAGCCATGAAAGATGAAGAAAAATTATTTTATTTTATTTTATTGTTTTATTACTATTCTTTATGAAAAAAAAATGTTATGAAAAAACATAAACTGATTTACAATAGTATTACTGATCGAATGATCAACAGTAGCATTTCCTTAATAAATATTCATTATACTCTAAAATTTCCCTTGAAAATACAATCTCCCTCTCTCTCTCTCTCTCTCTCTCTCTCGATATTCATGTCTCGCTCATCTAAACCTTCTTCTTCACTGGTGGAATCATTCGCCACGTTAATGACGAATTCTTCGACCATGTGATTGCGCACAATGTCATTTCTGATATATTCCTGTTCTAGCTTTCTCGTATGCTCCATACATTTTTGCCAGTTTTCTGGTGTCACTTTCCTCACTGCATTTCTTGTGATGCTAGAGAGAGAGAGAGAGAGAGGTGAGGAGTGACCACCTGTCCCCTGGGAATGACCAGCCCCCCCCCTCTCTCTCTCTCTCCCTCTCTCTCTCTCTCTCTCTCTCAAGGTTCTGTAGTAGTGAATAATAATGTCAATGCAAATTATAACTTAACTGTGATATAAGTATTATAAAATAAATGAAACATTGGAATATATTTATTGAGAACAACTACAAGAAGTCCCCTCGAGACGTCAGCATGTGGAACTGTCATTAATTCCCTGTGGGCCAATTAACGTTCACCTTCATACATGTCTACACTCTTCTGCCACAATATTCGCCATAGATTCCACAATATTTCTCCTCATCTTTACTTTCCAATACAAAGCATACCATTAGTCATGATAATGATTGCACACACACACACACACACACACACACACACACACACACACACACACACACACACACACACACACGAGAGAGAGAGAGAGAGAGAGAGAGAGAGAGAGGGTAGATGGGGGAGGGAGGAGGGAGACAAGAAAAAAAAAAGTTGCATCCAAAAACAGGAACCACAGTTCATATTGACCTGTGAGCATAGCGGGTCACTTATACCCATTCATTGATTGTGTGTGTGTGTGTGTGTGTGTGTGTGTGTGTGTGTGTGTGTGTGTGTGTGTGTGTGTGTGTGTGTGTGTGTGTGTGTGTGTGTCCCTCTTGCCATCAGGCCTTGTCCCTGGCCAGCCTGTATTCCCACAGGTCGTTAAATCAGATGCCTTCGGCCTTTGACAGTGACTTTGGAGTAAAATAGACGATATTCTACATTCGTTTTTCCTGAGACAGACTATACTACCACCACTACTATTACTACTTTCATGTTTCATTACGAGTAAGTCCTCTATTTCATTCGAATTTGCCATCATGTTTCATTCAGTCCCTTCTTTCTTTCATGTTTCCTTTCTTTCCACACTTTCTTCTTCTTTCTGTTTTTTTCCTTCCCTTATATGTCTTTCTCTCTCTACCGTCCTTCAGCCTTCATTTCTTTCTTTCTTTCTTTCAAGCTTCATTTGTTTCTTTCCATTATCCGGTATAATTTCTTTCCTTCAACCTTCATATCTCTCCTATTTCCCTCCAAGTTTCATTCTCTTCCTTCATTCATGTATCATTCACTCCTTTCATTCCTTCAAGTTTATTTCTCCTTTCATTTCACTGACTACTCTTTCCCTTTCCTTGACGTTTCAGTCTCCCCTCACCTTCGTAGTTTCTTCTCCTTTCTTCCCTTCATGTTTCAGTATGTCATTTCCTCCTTTCATGTTTCTCTTTCCCTTCCTTCTTCCACGTTTCATTCTTTTTTCCATCTTTCCTTCTTTCATGTTTCTTCCACATTTCATTTTCTCCCTCCTTAACGTTGCATTCTCTCCCTTCTTTCCTTCGCATACCATTCCCTCCTTTTCTTCCCCTCCCCACCCCTCATCCTCGACCTCCTTCCTCCCCGCCGCCTTCCTTTCGCCCCTCCTTCTCTCTTCCTTTCTCACGTTCTAAATACTTTCCCTCCATCGTTATCCTCCTTCCAATATCCATTTCCCCTTCCCGCCATACTCCACCTTAACACTTACGTCCTCTCTTTGCTGCTATTTTTGCCTGTTCCATTTACAGATTTTTTTCTTGTTACTTATTCTAGATTTGCCATTCTCCCTCTTTCAAAACTCTCTCTCTCTCTCTCTCTCTCTCTCGCTAATTTTCTTTACCATTTTTTACCCTAACCCTTTTTTTTCTTGTTTTTTTTTAATGTCCATTTGTCTCCCCTTATACCCTAACCCCCTCTTTTCTCTTTTTCATCTTCCTTACTCACTTTCCCTACCCAGTTTAACCCTTACTTTTTTCTCGTATTTTCTTTTCTCACTGTTTCTTATATTCTACATCTTTTCTGTATTTTTTTCTGTTATCATCTCAGTTTGTCGCCTTTCATTGCCTAATTCTCTTTTCCCGTCTATTCCTCTTTCTTGGCTAATTCTTTTTACCCACTTTAACCCCTCACCCCCTTTTCTCTTTTTTTCCCTTCTCACCTGACATTTCCACTTGCTCCTTATTCTAGCTCTCTTCTCTTTTTGGCTCTCTGCCGTTGCTATTCCCTTCTTTTATCCTAATTCCCTCTCAGTTTCCTCCATGCGTAATTACCCCCTTGCCCACTTTTCCCCCTTTTCGCTAGCATTTTCCCTCCCCTTTATCCTAACCACCTTTCTTTTCTCCCTCTTTCTTTCCCCTCCTTGCCTCTCTCTAACGTCATTTATTCTTTCTCACTAACTTTTATGCATCAGCTAACCATATTATTTTTCTCTCCTACAATTTATCGCATCCCCCTCCCCTCACACACTCGCCCCTTCTACCCACCCTTAATACCTAGCCCAGCCTTTCACTCTTAACTTTTACTGCCCTTATTTGCTTTACTTTTAACCTCTTTGTCCCAGCTCTTTCCTTTTTCTCTCCTTGACTCCTACCATATAATTTCACCTTCTTTTACGTCTCGACTCTTTTTCCTTCGTCACAAAACCCTTCTCAGTCAGCCTCTCTCTCTACTCTGACCCACTCTACCCTCTCTCCTCCTAACCCTGACCTCTCCCCCAACCCACCTTGCCTCTCCGAACCAACCTTAACTTCTTTCCCCCAGTAGCATATCCCCAGCAACCGCAGTTTTACCTATCCCTCCAGCCTTCCCTCTCCCAGCCGTAATATCCTCACCAAGCCTAACCTCTTCCCAACCCAAATCTACCCCACTTGCTTCTCCCCACCCTCTCTCCCTCCTTACCTTATTTTACCTACTAGCCTCTCCCCACCAGCCCTAGCCTCTTCTCTCCTCACAGCCTCTCTCTCTAATCCTAACATCTCCCTTGCTCTAACTTCTCCCCCTTCCTTCTAGCATTACTTCCCTTCCTCGTTACTTCTCCTTTTTTCTAGCCTCTCCCCTCCCTCAACATCCCTCCTCCCCCAGTCTCTCCCCCGTAGCCCTAACTTTTCCCCTGTTCCCCCGTTCCCCTCTCTATCTCTAGCCTAACTTCTCCCCATCACCACAAATATTTCCCACTTCCCCCGTAGCCCCAACTTCACCCACTCCAGTATTTCCACTCCCCTTACCCTCACTCCCCACCTACCTCCAGTCCTACCCTCATCCCACGCACTCCCACCAGACCTATTTTCCTCTCTCATTCAGGTATACTCAGCTCCCTCAGCCTCTCCCTCCCCTAGCCTCTTCCGCCGCACCCCTAACTTCACCCCACCAGCTTCCCCTTTTCCCCATCCACCTTCAGTCCTACCCCCACCTCCTGCTCACACCTCCACCAAGCCACTCTAACTAACTCAGGTATACTCTCTCTCTCTCTCTCTCTCTCTCTCTCTCTCTCTCTCAGGTATACCCTTGATTAAAACACGACACGCCTCCCCGGCTCCACGTCTCCCAGATTACCTTTTTACCCCCTCCCGCTAATTATCATACCAGGTGGAGCTCGGATACCCTTAATTACTTTGCTCAGATAAATTCTTAAGACGGCGGCAGCGTCTCTTCTCCTCCTCTCCTCTTCCTTAAGGGCAGGTGACTTGGAGGCGTATTTTTGTTCGGGATGAAATGCTTCTCTCTCTCTCTCTCTCTCTCTCTCTCTGTATCTCTTCCATTTTTTCCCCTTCGGGCTACGTAAACGGGGACGGGATTTCTAACGTGAGGATCCAGGATGAATGTGTGTGTGTGTGTGTGTGTGTGTGTGTGTGTGTGTGTGTGTGTGTGTGTGTGTGTGTGTGTGTGTGTGCGTAAGGCAGGAGAATGGATTAAGCTACGTCGTCATTTTTTGTCGTAGTTAAGATGATAGTCAATATTTTTCTCATCAAAGTGTCAAGTGTAGGGGAGATTGTTTATACTTGATAGCGCTGATCATGCTGGCGGGTGTATGTGTTAAGGTTTTGGAATATGGTTTGAATATTGCACTTTTACTGTGGCTGTGATGGTGAGTACTTTTGTGGTGATGGTGTTGAGTGCAGGAAAGAATGTAAGTGATAGTGGTAATGAGTGTGGTGATGACGGCTGTTTGTATAAAGAGTAGGACAGGAAGTTAAGCTTTGATCATCTCTTTGGAATGATTGTGATGGTGACGATTTTATTTCTATGATGAGAGATTGTGTTCGTGTTGAAATACTGGTAGTAGTTATGATGGTGATGGTGATGATGATGATGATGGTGATGACGATGAATGCGTATAAAGGGTAGAGGGGAGATCTAAGTTCGTTTTGTTGTGTTTGTGATTTTATTTTTGACATATTACTGATAACTGAAAGAGCAGTTTAGTTTAAGTTGGGGATGATGTTTGTGTTTGTAAAGAATGGAACAATGACATAACTATTGCTCTTCATTTGCTGTGTCTCTTATGATGATTTTATTTCTGTGCAGATGCTGTTGCTGGAAGGTACAATGGCAAAAATTAATAATGCTAAAAACGATGGCGGTTGTGGATGTCATGCTCTGGTTTTCTTTACTGTGGTGGGGGCGGTGGTGGCGATGTTTCTTAGTGATGGTCATTGACAGTGATGATGGTGATGATGATGATGATGATGACTGACGGTGGCGATTTGTAAAGGGTATGTGGATGGGTTATGTTTTGTTTTTCTTTTGCCGAGGCTGTGTGGTAGTAACTATTTTTGCAGTGCAGTGCCCATGTTATTTAAAGACAGTGATGAGGTTATTAGCGATGAACAGAGGGTGTGAGGACAACCTAAGCTTTGGTCTTCTTAGCTGCCGTAGGGGTTAGCAGAATTATGCTGAGTTAGTCTCGGTGGAAGGAAGTGTTAGTAGTTTAGATATCGATGGTGGTAATGTTTAGTGTTTGTGAGCTGTAGGAAACGGTACTAGGCTACCTGTGTCAAGAATATTTATACAGAGGTGACTGGTAGTAAATGATCAAACAGCCTCCAGCCGCTCTTACGGATTAGAACCGATATCGTTCGCAGAGAACATAACTTTCACCCAAAGAGCGCCATAGACCATTAGGCTACCAGGTGCCCAGAATGTCCAGGTGGAACAAAGCTAACGCCTGGCGTTATGTGTGACTTACTCGTGGAGCAAGCAAGGAGACGTCACACATACCGATACTAATTTCAGACCCTGATTCAGTGTATTAAAAAAAAAAAAAAAAAAAAAAAAAAAAAAAAAAAAACATTAACCCACTAACGTCCATGTACCTTTAAGAAGGACGAAATTAAGAATTTTCAAAACTTAATAAAGAAGGGGGGGAACACCGGGATACGGACATAAGTCTTAGCGACTATAAGCATATACGCGGAGGGCGGTACGAGCAAATTCCCACACACATGAACCCTGGGATTCACTGGGTTAATAGGATATTAGTGCCAGTAAAGCTCAGCTCATTTATAACAGCCAAGGAGAT
Organism: Coenobita brevimanus; assembly: GCF_032717465.1. NCBI lineage: Eukaryota > Metazoa > Arthropoda > Malacostraca > Decapoda > Coenobitidae > Coenobita > Coenobita brevimanus. The sequence goes on from NC_137017.1 coordinate 31,042,392, forward strand.
AGCACATTTATCTGTCAGCACTCAAACTGGCAAAATAATTAAATGACATGAGTGCTGTTGTGTTCAAAAGACAAGATGCCAGGGGTTGGGAAAAATGTACACTATATAAATGTTTTCCAGAAAACGAAAAGGATATCGGGCGAAGGATATCCGTAATGGAGTCTTGCAATGAGAAAAACTGTCAGTGATTAGAGGCAGCATATACTACTTCAGTGTACAGTACTAAAAATCATGACAGTACAAGGATATCAGGTCTAGTACATTTAACTGAGGTACACTGCCGATAGTTGACGATAAAACCTATATTAATTTCAGTATAGACAACCTACTAAAAAAAAAAAAAAAAGGATATTAATGTCTTCAAATGTAATAAAACAGAAGTGGTGCGTCGTTACAGCCAGAGTGATAAATAGGCCAACTAGGGCACAACAAACTACCCACTACGGCCGCCTCCTTTGTCACAGCTGCCCTACACTTACACAATAATTTCCCCTCCTACAAACTTTCCTCCCATAGATTCCCATCCACCACGCTACCATGTCTCTTCTATTACTGCGTCCTTGCTACCATACTTATATACTACCACGCCATAGCTACCATACCAATACCACACCCCAGGCGCCACATCAACACAACCCCCCAACTGCCATACTACTACCACAACCACCATCACACCCCAACTACCATATGACCATTACCACCACCACAACCACAACCAACATCCCTCACTCCAGGTAGCACCACCACCCCCATCACAACTCAACTATACCACCAACACCATCACCACCACACCCCAGCCACCACTTCCACCACCATCACCACCACACCCCAGCCACCACTTCCACCACCATCACCACCACACCCCAGCCACCACTTCCACCACCACCACCACCACCATCATTACTACTAGCACCACCACACCTCACCTACCATATCACCACTATCATCACATCCTAACTAGCATACCGCCACCATCACACCCCAGTTACCATACTACCACCACCACCACACCCCAGTTACCATTACTCCACCACCCCACCCCAGCTACCATTACTCCACCACCCCACCCCAGCTACCATTACTCCACCACCGCACCCCAGCTACTATTACTCCACCACCCCACCCCAGCTACTATTACTCCACCACGCCACCCTAGCTACTATTACTCCACCACCCCACCCCAGCTACTATTACTCCACCACCCCACCCCAGCTACTATTACTCCACCACCCCACCCCAGCTACTATTACTCCACCACCCCACCCCAGCTACCATTACTCCACCACCACACCCCAGCTACCATTACTCCACCACCCCACCCCAGCTACCATTACTCTACCACCCCACCCCAGCTACCATTACTCCACCACCCCACCCCAGCTACCATTACTCCACCACCCCACCCCAGCTACTATTACTCCACCACTCCACCCCAGCTACTATTACTCCACCACCCCACCCCAGCTACTATTACTCCACCACGCCACCCTAGCTACTATTACTCCACCACCCCACCCCAGCTACCATTACTCTACCACCCCACCCCAGCTACTATTACTCCACCACCCCACCCCAGCTACTATTACTCCACCACCCCACCCCAGCTACTATTACTCCACCACTCCACCCCAGCTACTATTACTCCACCACCCCACCCCAGCTACTATTACCCCACCACCACACCCTAGCTACCACACTGGCAACTCCCCAGATACGGTATTTACTTCCGCCACAGCCACGCAACCATCCCTTTATCACATTGCAACTACCATACCTCTACCACCAACACCACACCTCAGCTATCATACCGCCACCACCACACTTCAGGTAACATGACATCAATACCACCATCATCACCGCCACAACCACACTCCAGCTAACATAGTCTACACCACCACCACCACCACACACTAAGTATCATACCACCGCCACCACTTCTGAAGCTAACATATCCAACCACCACCACCACCACACTCCAGCTAACAGCCAGCACCACCATCACCACACTCCCAGTACCATACCATCACCACCACCAATACAGTTAACATACTACCACCACTATGATCACACCACAGCTACCATGTCACCACTGCCATCACCACGGCCACACCCCAGCTACCATAACACTATCACGTGCACCATCACCACCATGACATCCCACTAGACCGGTTTCTTTTTCTGTCCTATTTCTAAGTTTGGAATATGTTTGAAGGCCTTAGATCGCTGATTCATTTACTCTGCACTAAATAATATATATGAGTGTGGGTATGGAGTTCCACATTAAGCATAGAAATATCCTGATGAGATGTATATAGATAGTCTTCGCTGAGTCAACAAGAATTATTACAGAGAACATCGCTGTATTAAGGACAAATGCAGAATGTTAATAGTCTTAATACATCGCGTCTGAGCAATAAGCAAGGTAGAAATCTGGTGTAGGACATTATTCTTAGCCAGAAGGACCCAACAAATATGCTTAGGTACATCGTCAAACAGGGAATTGTAAAAAATAAGAAAACAAGAGTTCTTTACTGAATTTTTACATCATATCATCTCATTATGTGGTGAGAACGCTCGAGGCTGTTTATCTGATGAGTTATAAGACAAGCGCTAAACTCATTTTCTGTGGTGGCATTTTTTCATGTACTTATACCACTCGAAGCCAATCTTATTCGTGCTGGAAGTGAACCTTGTAAGAAAGGCTATTTCTAACCCCTTCACCTCAAAATATCTCCCGTAAAGCGCCATTTCATCGTCTGGAGGTAGCAAGAATATAACAAAAATTACGTTCTCGCTGCTATGGGGTCAAAGTCACGATACCAATATTAACTTATTTCATTCCAACTTTTTGCATGGGCCGCGACTCAGATGCTAACGGTGAGTATTTTAGGTTAATTTTGTCTGATTTTTTTTTCATCCTTACCAAAAAAAAAAAAAAAAAAAAAAATCAGTTTCCGCTTGTACTTTTTCATGATGCACAGTTGTCCCTCTTGGTTGCTTTAGGTTGCTTTCGTCCTCACCTGATTTCCTTTCGTTCTGCAAGACAGCACAATGAGAGTTACCATTTCCTCTCTCTCTCTCTCTCTCTCTCTCTCTTGCTGCTTTGTTGTAAATATGAATCGTTCTCAACACATGACAATGAATAAGTTATCTCTTTTTCCCAGTTACTCAGGGTTGTCTAAATTCCTTATCAATTAAAATAGTTTCCAAGTTGACGCTGTCTTTTCCTACCTTCTACTTCCTCTAATCGCCTTTGTTGTAATTTAATGTGGTTTTCAGTTTGGCTTTATATTTTCCTCTTTACAGTATGATTTTTTTTTCCTATGGCATGACATAAATGTTTCAGGGCATTTAAGACTGCCCTCATTATTCTCAATTTATTTTACTTTCCCAGTTTGGCATCAGCCTCTCGTTTACGCTATATTTCCTCTCCTGCCCTCTTAATGGCAGAATTATTGGACTCTGTGGCCACCCCTTCCGGGATTGGGCGTCTGGCAATAGATAGAATACCGTAGATAGACATTTTACTTAATAAAAATATCATCATAACATCCTTACATGAACCCTGGATCCTTACTTCCGTTGTGCATCTTCTCTCGTTCACCATTTGGCGGTATGAAATTATTATATTTTATTTACTTTATTTTTACAGATGAACAGAGGAAGGAAAAAAATATCACTTCACTTGTATGTTGGGGGTAATTTTCTTTATCTATCGTCACGTAGGCTCATAACATCCTGTTACATCGTCTCTAGTTATCGGTCTCGTAATATCATCTCTAATTAGGCATCGGTCAGGTAAGATAATCTCTAATTAGGCATCGGTCAGGTAAGATCATCTCTAATTAGGCATCAGTCAGGTGATATCATCTCTAATTAGGCATCGGTCAGGTAAGATGATCTCTAATTAGGCATCGGTCTCGTAATATCATCTCTAATTAGGCATCGGTCAGGTAAGATCATCTCTAATAAGGCACCAGTCACGTAATATCATCTCTAATTAGGCATCGGTCACCTAATATCATCTCTAATTAGGCATCGGTCACATAATATCATCTCTAATTAGGAATCGGTCCGGTAATATCTCTAATTAGGCACCGGTCACGTACTATCATCTCTAAATAGGCATCGGTCTCTGGCGCATACAGTAATTCCTCTCCCGCTCACTAGATGGCATAATGCAGTCGGACCTCATTCATCGTTAATTATCATCTAGAGTGACGTCATCTGTTAACGTTTTACTTCCTCTCCTGCTCACAGTAGGGGTGAATGTGATTTCTGTTTCATCGTCACTTATTCTTTTCAGTTCAGTGACTCCCTTGTTTTATTACTGCTGTTATTTATCTCATTACTGCTACTTTAAGATGATTATAATTAGTTTAGAATAAACTTTTCGAACGGGATGGGTTTGATAAATCCTTCATTAATCCTGTCAGTACAAGAGATTTTTCTTGTTTTTTAACATTCGTCTAGAAGTACCAGGAATATAATATTAAAATACATCTGGGGACTGAAGGGGTTAATAATATCCTCAGCTTGACATCAGCCTCTTTGTTTACGCCGTACTTCCTCTCTCGCTCGGTAGATGGCAGGGCTGATGGCGGCCGCTCTCCTAAATGACCTCCTCGCGACAGGTTATAATGTTGTCCTGATATTAAAACATTTTCCTGCAAACTACGTGAGTGATGGCGTCAGGGAGTGCTTAACGCGGCGTGAGTGGGGGCAGGGGGCAGGGGGAGGGGAGGATGAAAGAGGAAGGAGGGGAGTGATGAGAGAGGGTTGGGGTACTAAATGAGAGGGGGGGACAGGCGATGAAAGAGGGATGGAGAGGAGGAGGGAACAGGAAGGTAGGAGAGATAAGAAGTGATGTGAGAGTAGGGAGGATGAAAAGAAAGAAAGACTAGGAGGGGTGATGAGAGAAGGTAAGGGGTATTAATTTAAGACGAGGAGGAGGAGGAAATGAGATGAAATGATATGAGAGAAGGATGGTGAAGAAGGCAGAGAGAGGAAGGGAAAAGGAAAGAAGAAGAGAGAGATGGAAAATTTGGGGGAAATACTGAAGAAGGAAAGGGAAACAGGTGATGGAAGAGGAGGTACAAGAAAACATTTGGGAGAAAGGCTAATGAGAGAGTATGATGGAAAGGAAGAGGAGGACAAGTAACGGAGGGAAGGGGAAGGTTATTATGAGAGAGAGAGAGAGAGAGAGAGAGAGGCAACTTAGAAGAGAGGAGGGAGATGTGATGACAGCAGGGGGAAGAGGGAAGAGTGCAAAGGAAAATGAATGGAGGAAAGATGAGAGTTAATGAAACAAGTCAGTGGAAAAATGAGGGATGAGAATTAAAGAAGAGAAAGATAGCAAAAATGAAGAGGATACTGAAATGCAGGGGAAGAGAAAGAAGGCGATGAATGAGTAAAAGGAAAAGAAATAGATGGGTTGATAAAGGCACAGAAGTTGCGAGGGGAAAGAAAAAATAAGCTGAAGCAGGTCTGGAAAGTGAAGGGAGAGTAAGATGGAAAGAGGGACGAACCATAAAGCAACGAAGGACGAACCATAGAGCAAGAAGGGGGACGAACCATAGAGCAATGAAGAGGGACGAACCATAGAGCAACGAAGAGGGTCGAACCATAGAGCAATGAAGAGGGACGCACTGCAGAGCAATGAAGAGGAAAGCACTGCTGAGCAACGAAGATGGACGATCCACAGAGCAGGGAAGAGGGACGAACCATAGAGCAACGACGGGGGAAGATTATAATGGCTAATAAAGAGGTAGGAGGAGAAAGGGAGAGAAGATAATGATAAGCTGAGGAACAGTGAAGAACGCAGGGTGGAGGAAGAAAGATGAATGCTAATAAGGAAGAAGGAAAGGGAATCAAGAATGGAGAGGCAATGAGAGTGAAAGGGAAGCCATGAGAAAAGAAGAGGAGGGAAAGGATAACAGAGAAAAGGGAGAAGAGTGATGTGGAGAAAATAATCATTCAAGAGAGGAAGAAGAGAGTTCGGAATTTTTAGAAAAGGTTAGGTAGGAAGACAGTAGGATGAGGAGAAAATGAAAGCATGAGAAGAAAGAGGGGGTGCGAAAGGGGGGGAAGAAAGAATGATGCGATATAGAAGGATGAGTACGAAGAGACAGATATAACACTGGAGAGGAAGAACAGATAATTAAGGAAAGAGGTGAAAACAGAAGAATAAAACCACAGATAAATGCACAGAGGACGTAAGATAATAAAGAGGGAATAACGATGACACAGTAAAGACAAAAGCAACGAAAAATGAATGGAATGAGGGTAGAGGTGGGAGGAAGAACTGACGAAAGAGGAAATAGGAAACGCGTAGAGACAAACCAGAGAAATATGATGATAGAATAAAAGGAACGAGCACACAAGAAGAAAAAGGAAGAACTAACAGAGAGAAAAGGAAAAACGTAAAGAAGGGAAAAGTGACAAAACATCAGGAAAAAGTTCAGAGACGAAGGAAGAAACGAGAGAGAGAGAGAGAGGATGGGAGAAGTGACGAGACGATAAAGCGAAGAGTAATTATGAAGAGAGGAGAATAATGACTAAAACTTGCGCTAATGAAGACAGGTAGGCAGCTGATGCTGAAGGCGATAATTTTTTTACATCATGAGGAAAAGAAGGTAAAAGTGTCAGCGAATATGGGGCATAAATAGTAAAAGACCGAAAAACATTGTTCGTCATAAAGTTATCGATATGTCCACGCCTCAGATAAGGGTCAGCTCTGATGATATGTATTTACTATTGTTTTTTGCTTTTAAGATATAACTCTATATCTGGGCTACTCACACAAATTCTTAGGTGGCAACGGTGCGGATGTAAAATGCATGTTAAGATTACGGGACGCCAGGCAAATATAAAATAATAGACGGGATACACAGGTAGATCGCAAGTTGAACACAATGCCACCGCTCCAACTTGGCTACTTTATCTACCCTACCAACAAGATCTTCAAAACACCTTGGAATACCTTCTTATCTACCTATTAATTCCTCGTAACACCTTTTAATTCCTTCCTTTAATTACGTGCTTACCTATTTGCATTTTTTCACTCAGATCCTAACAAATCGCGTGTAGATCTACCTTTATTTACTTGTTTACTTGATCGCATTTTTTAGCTTTCCCAACAGCGATCCAATCTGCTTAAAAGAACATCATAATTCTCGTATAATAATCTCGTCTTACACTTACGGTGAAAATACTGGAGAGCTTCCAAGCATATAATTTACAATCGTACCTTTGTCTCAGTACATTCTAACCTAATTTATACAGTGGAATTTTTTTTTTTTTTTTTTTTTTTTTTTTTTTTTTTTTGGAGATACGTAATTTTGAAGGTACTGATTAAACAAACTAATCAATTTTACTCACATGCCGCAACTAAAAGATGCCCGAAATGTTGGATGTGTAGGTCTTTAAGGCAGTTACGTTGATCATTCACAAGTTATTTCGTTCTTAATATCCTTACCTAATCTCACCATACTTAACTTATTCTAACCTATCCTAACTTAACCTAACTTATTTAACGTAACTTCTAACCAGAACTACTTGAAGGTGATTGGGTTTTAGCATCGAATCTACTTGCTGCTCCCTGTAAGACGCCACCGCCGGCAAAAATATATTTAACCTTACAGCCTTTAGTATCATGCAAGTTTTTCCGAGGAATTTAGATGTCATAAATGAATTACACAATTGTTAAACCAAATCCTCGCCATAAAATTTTCAGTATTTATTAATGGAACGTATCCATGACTTGTCCTTACCTAAAATCTACCCATGAACATGATTATACAAGTAACAGTTTCGTGTAATGCTTCCGCTACTTACCTCTAATAACACTTCTTCGTCACCTTGGTCTTCTCGTAATCACCTTAACTCCCACTTCAAGTCACGCAGCTCTTGATTCCACTCCTGTAGTAGTATTCTTGCTCTTCACTTCACACGCGCCAAAAAAAAAAAAAAAAAAAAAAAAAAAAATGAAACGCACTCTCACCATGTAGACCAAACAAGAGGAGAATAAAGTGGATCACAGTCTCTCCTGGACGCAAGTTCACAGCCAGCAAGCATCCCAAGGTGAATTCCCCGTGACTGTTCAAATAATTAAACAGAGGCTAAAGAACAGTAGTACCATCACCTCTCCTGTATCTCTATTCACTATATTCAATCCTCAATACAGTCTACCCTAATATTTTCCTGAGAAACTGAGGATTAGCAAGTAAAAATGTGTTTGATATTAATTGACGGTATCAGAATACACATTTCACGGCTTCTCGCCATCCCCACCCCACACACTGCTCAGTTGCCAAATCTTGTAATTAGTACAAACAAATTACAATCCTCAAATGATACCTCCTCCATTATTTGCAATGTATAATTGTGCGAGATGTTAAAAAAATTGGCAGTACCATTGTAAGGGACGTTTAAATATAGTTAGATCATCACCACAAAGTGCATCCAAATTTCACGCATCTCCCCCACCCCGACGCCTTCCCCTCCACACCTCCGTCTCCTCCTTCCCCTGACCACATCCCCCATCCCTCCCCCGACTCCCCCAACACCTTCCCTCCACCAACTACTTTTGTACAGCAACCGCTCTTATGAATTCGTGGATTTGAATGTTAGGTGTGTTTAAATGCAATACGAATTATAGCTTTAAAAAGTCACTTGAAGAACAATGGGAATAGGCCAAATGCATTTGTTGTATATTATTATATTTAAGTTTTTGTTACTATGCTGTCATTAATATTGTTCTGTCTTACACCTTCCTCTCCCTCGTCTCTCCTTCTCCTGTCTGTCTCCTCCTCGGTCACCCTCCATCCTTTCCTATCACTTTCAACTTAAACATGCAGAATAGGTCCATAATCTCTCTCTCTCTCTCTCTCTCTCTCTCTCACCAGTACATACTACACCATACCACATCACTCAGTGTCACACATACACATCCCACACTGCCATAACACACACACTGACCTACATGTACTTCTTATTCTCACCCCATAACACAGCAATCACAGCCACAGGCCGCCTATGCACTACCCCGCTATGCACTACCTCACCTTAAGCTACAGGCTACCACGCCTAAGACCGCGTCCACGCGTGTGCTGGAACAAGTGCTGGCAACACGTAAACAACACAATAACGAACCAGATGCAAACATGCTGGGAGCAGCAGCGTCCAGATCATGTTACCAACATCATGATGAAGTCTCAGCTGCCTCGTATGGACACACTTATCCCATCACCTCTGGTGCCAGCAGGTTTGACGCTGTACTGTAACTTGTTCGCATACAGTATATATGTCCAAACACTGCTGCATACATGTATCCAAACATGTTGCCAGCTGTGTTGTCAAAACATGTTCGAGTACACGTGTGGACGCGCCATAACACTGCCACACCTCACACAATCACACATTATACTGCATCACACCACATAGTATCCTCCAAAATACCACACTCCACACTGCTACACATTACAAAGCCACTCCGTACCACACCATACCACACCACTCTCTACCAGATCCCATCAGTCTAAACAGTACAGTACTAAGGAGTACAAAGGAAAATAAACAGCATCGTATCTTTCGAGGCTGCTCATTTTAGCGCTTACTAATAAAGCTATGTAGTTTATGAGTCGAAGACAGGTATACAAAAGCAAGAGGACTCATCCCCACCCATGAAGCCCCCCAGCAAAAGTTGCCAGGAAAAAATTAGTACTACCATGCTGTGCTCATCTCTCTCTCTCTCTCTCTCTCTCTCTCTCTCTCTCTCTCTCTCTCATACATACTAATACATACACACACACACACACACACACACACACACATATATATATATATATATATATATATATACATAGGCTGCTTCCCCCAAGGACAGGGAGGTAGCCGAGACAGGACGACACACTCTCCATTTACTCATCCATTCAAACACATTCATTCACATCTTAGCCCCAAAGGGGTCACATATTTATATATATATATATATATATGTGTGTGTGTGTGTGTGTGTGTGTGTGTATTTATATGTATGAGAGAGAGAGAGAGAGAGAGAGAGAGAGAGAGAGAGTTAGTGCCCCTCCCTGTAAAACAAATAACTCAGAGTCAAATGGCCTCCCCGTACAGGATTATGGCGTCTGGCAATATATATATATATATATATATATATATATATATATAATATATATATATATATATATATATATATATATATATATATATATATATATAACGGAAATTTTGTAAGAATGGATGAATGGAATACTATACTGTATGGTTACATAGCCTGTCAGGGAAAGTGTCAGAAATATGTTTAAACCAAAATATCACATTATCAAGGGACTGAACTTCGAAATTATAAATAATTTAATTAGAAATGTAAATATTTAGATGCAAAACTGGCATTGCTGAAAAAAATCACTTATTTTTTACAGTATTCTTTATTTTTTCTCTCGCGTGTGTAAGAGTGGGAAATGCTGTGAGTGATTGTTTCCTGTGAGAGTGGGGCTGCGGCAGGGATGTGTGATGTCGCCTTGGTTGTTTAATATTTATATGGATGATGTTGTAAGGGAGGTGAATGCAAGAGTTTTAGGTGGAGGTCTGAGTCAGGTGAATGTTGATGGTGGAGAGTGGAATCTGAAGCAGCTGCTGTTTGCAGATGATACTGCACTGGTGGCTGATACAGAGGAGAGATTGAGACAGTTGGTAGAGGAGTTTGGAAGGGTGTGTGAAAGGAGAAAATTGAAAGTAAATGAAAATAAGAGTAAAGTGATGAAGTGTACGAGGTTGGTAGATGGTAGGGGAATGAATATAGTTTTGAATGGTGAGTTGCTTGAGGAGGTAGAGTGTTTTAAATATTTAGGGTCACATGTTGCTCTGGATGGAAGAATAGATGCAGAAGTGAAGTTTATAATAAATGAAGTAGGAAAGGTACTGGGAGGAATGAAAAAGGTGTTTAGATGTCATTCGCTTAGAATGGATGTAAAGAGAAGGCTGTATGAGGGTGTTGTGGTACCGACTACGTTATATGGGACTGAAACATGGAATATGGGTGTAGCAGAGAGGAAAAGTTTGAATGTAATGGAGATGAGGTGTCTGAGGGGTATGTGTGGAGTGACGCGTATGGATCGAGTGCGAAATGATGAAGTGCGAAGGAGAACTGGAGTTGTTCGGGAGATGGCTGATAGAGTTGAGCAGAGGGTGTTGCGATGGTTTGGGCATATGGAGAGAATGGATAATGAGCGATTGGTGATAAAGATAACTAGATCTGATGTGTGAGGTGTAAGGCTGAGAGGGAGACCACGAATAGGATGGATGGACAGTGTGAAGAGAGCGCTGGTTGTGAGAGGGATGTCTGTTGAGCAAGGAAGATTGGCTGTGCGTGACAGAAATAAATGGAGAGAGATTGTGAATGAATAAATGATGACGCAGCCCTTAGGGGATATTCTCCCGCATTTGGTCTGATCAGCTAGTCAGGTCAGGTGAAGGTAAGGGGATGGGTCTCTTATGATGTGGCAGGGGTAAACCAGCTCTGCTGTCGGGCCCTGCTGCGGATGTCACTGATTGCACTGCGCAGTTGACCCTTGTGCGGTGTGGTGCAGTGAGGATCTGTCCCTTTTCCCCTTTGTGGCTAAGATGCGAATGAATGCGTTTGAATGGATGATTAAATGGGGAGTGTGTCGTCCTGTCTCGGCTACCTCCCTTTCCTTGGGGGAAGCAGCCTAGGTATATAGATAGATAGATTCTTCTTTTTTCTGAAGACAAGACTAAAAATTTTTTTTTAAACCCTTCTTTACCCTACGTCCCATCTTAGGGGAATTCAGATGTTTGGTAGTTGTAAAAATTGATTATAAGAGTTATCGCACTGAAAACCCGAATAGATTAAAAAAATAATAATATGATGGTACATTCGAGTGTTTGGATGAAAAATAGTGGCATTAGTAAAAAAAAAAAAAAAAAAAAAAAAAAGTCCTCCAGTTTATGCCGTTTTCTTTCACTTTTCTGTCCTTTTCTTTCTTACCTTCCCCCTTGGCAAGACTCTTAAAGAAACGTTACTTAAGCATTCGAGGACTTTTTACAGGATTTCCATTCATTTGCGGATCAACCCGACGAACGCATGAAAGACTGAACTTGCTCTCTCTCTCTCTCTCTCTCTCTCTCTCTCTCTCTCTCTCTCTCATTTCATTTATCAGGTTATCCCAACCCTCATTTCTATTTCTGTTCTTGCTCTTCTTTCATTTCCCCCTGAGACTTTAGCGCTTATCATGTCCTTAGCTTTCTGCAGTCCTTCTCATTTCTCCCATCCCTATCTTTCCCCGACTCTTATTTCTTTCATCTTCATTTCTCACAGCCTCTCTCATTTCCCCTTTCTTTACCTCTTACCCATACTAGTAACGTCTTCTATATTTATACTTCTTATTTCTTGCAGTTCTCCTTTACTACCGTAATACCTGCCATGTAGTATTCATTTCTCTCATCTTTGTCTCTACCAGCCTCTCTCATCTCTTCTCTCATCATCTCTTTCCATACGAATGATTTCTTCCATCTTTATTCTCTTCTCTCTCCTTTTTCCTGCTATGCTTCTCCTCTTCCATCCTCTTCTCTTCCCATGTTCTCACTCCTCTCTGTCCCCCTCCTCTCTTTCCCAACAGACTTGCTGCGTTCCTTCGTCCCGTCCCACTTTCTTCCTCTGCAAATTCTCTCTTAATCATCTAATTTTCTGGTCATAGCTTCTCATTTCAGATCCTCTCATCTGTTTTCCGTACCTCTTAGTACTTTTTCTCCGTTCCCAGCCATTTTTATTGTCATTTTCGCTCCCATCTTTTTGTATTTTCTAGTCCCTCACATCCTCATTCATGTAGTTTTTCCCCACATGATTTTCCTTCCTTTCTTTATCTTTTACCATCTTACTGTTTTCTCTTCATCTCATCTCAGTTTCCATACACCTTTTTTTTTTTCTCTTTCCCCATCTTTCAGCTAAACTTTCTTTCTGTTAATCATTTCCACTGATCTTTTTCACCCAGTTCTCACCCACTTTCTTCCCCTATCTCTGTTTTTCTAGTCTCATGAGTTATGTCTTCAGCCCCTTTGTGGTTACTATTGCCTATCTTCTTCTCATCCTTCTGGCCATTTTTATCCCCCCATCCCTTCTTATTTTTCGGTTCCTTATAGTTCTCTCCTCTTGCATAAAAATTTCTCTTCCACAATACTCCTTTCTCTTACTGTTCCTTCTTCCTTGTTCCCTCTTCATTCCTTCTCACTGTCCCTCTGACCCCATTCGTTCTTTTCCTATCCGGCCATTTTTATCCCTCTTCCCTTTTCTTTTTCTCACATTTCTCAGTCGTTCTCTTCTTTCTCTCGTCCTCTCTCATTTCTCTTCACACATTCCCAAACTTTTCAAACTTCCCCTCTCACTTTCCTTCCTCTTTCTTGTCGTTTTTTCTTCCTCTTTTTTTCCGACTTCATTTCCTCTCCTTCTCCTGATTTTGTCACTTCTTTCCTCCTTTCCCTCATTTTCTCTGTCTCTCTCTCCTTTCTGTTCTCTCCCTCCCAAGGACCCTTCTCAATTTTCTCCTTTGTTCTGTCCCCCCTCCAATCTCTCCCTCATTCCCCTGCCTACTCACTCTCTCCCTAGCTCCCTTCTCTGTTGTTTTCCTCCCTCACTTTCCTCCGCATTCTCTCCATCTATACTACTCTCCATGTTCTTCTCTCACTCTCCTCATCATTCTCTCTCCTCCCTCACAGTCTCTTCTCCCTCCCTTAAACATTCATTCCCTTTGCTCCTCTGATTCTCGCTCGACGCTCCCACCCTCTCCCTACTATCTCTCCTCCCTCTCTATCCTTCCCCTTCATTCTGTGACTCCCCTTCCTCATTCCTCTCTCTATTTCCTCCCTCATTCCTCCCCCCCCCCCCTTGATACACCTCCAATTCTTTCAACCTCCATGCTCCCCTCCATTTTCCTTTCGTTCCCCAGTCCCTCCTTCATTCTTCATCCATTGTTTCACTCCATCATGTCCTGCCTCCAGTCTCTCTTTCATTCCTCCTCCTACTCCATTCCTCTCTCATTATCTCTCTTTTTAATCACCTCTCTTTAATTTTTCTTTCTTGTGTTCATACTTCTCTATCTTTCTCTCCCTCATGATTCCCCCCTCCAATGTCATCCTTCCTCTTTTCTTCATCTGTCCATTCACTCATCCCTCCTTTCTCTTTTTCCCTCCATTTTTTCACCCCTTCCACTCCCTCATTCCCCTTTATTCTCTCCCATCATCCATCACACTCTCTCTCTCTGTCCCTTCTCCCTTCCTTCATGCCAAGCCCACATCCCTCATCCTTCTTCCATTCTCTCGCTTCGTCTTTCATTCCACCTTCAAGTTCTGTCTTTTAATTCATTCTGCCCTTCTCTCATTCCCCGCCCTTTAGCTCATCCCTCGTCCATTCACCCTTCGATTCTCTCATGCCCCTTCCTCCCTTTCCCTCATTCTTTCATTCCGCGTTATCTCTTCTTTCCTTCATGCCCCTCCTCTCCATGACCATCCTTATATTATCAGTCTCTCCTTCCATTCATTCATTCTCTTCACGCTTTCTGTCCTCCCTTCTCCCTCCTTCAATTCCCTCCTTCTCCTATTATCACCTCATTCCAGTTCCCTTTCCCCCCCCCTCTACATTTTCCAGCACATCCTCTCATTTCTCCTTCTGGCAGACTCTTTCACCTTCACACCCCTCTCCAAGTTCTCTCCTCACCGTTTCATCTCTCATTCTCTTATTCTTCCTCTCCCCTTCCTTCCCATCTTCATTTCCTTCCCTTATCCTTTTCACCCCACTCCCTCTCCTCCTCACTCCAGCCACATTTCTCCCTTACCCCCCATATTCCATTCTCTCACATCTTACATTCCGTCATTCCTCCCTCTTTCCCCTCATTCACGCTTCCCCTTTTTCCCTCTCTCACTCTACCTTTAGTTCTGTCATTCCTTCACTCATACTTCCTCTGTTCGCCTTTCTCTCTGCTCCCCCTCCTCCCTCACCCACCCATCGTATTCTCCCTTTCTTCCTCCCTCGTTCTCCTCTCTCACATGCCCCTTCCTTTCGAATTTCACCTCAATTCTCTTCCTCTCTCCCTCCCCGCTTAGCCTGATTTCTCCCTCCGTTACTTCCCTCCCCTCCCCTTCCAACTCCACCCCTACCTCTCTCTCCTCCCCTCCCCTTCCAGCTCCACCCTCGCTTCTCTCTTCTCCCCTCCTTCCCCCTCCAGGCTTTGTTTGAGGCCCCTTACAGGATTTCTCAGGCGATTTACCCCGGCCTTTTACAAGTTTCCTGCCCCCAGCTCCGTCCAGGGGCCTGCTGGGAGTCGGGGCGCCTCCCTCAGGAAACATGGGTAGGGGTAGAGGAAGGAGAAAATTGAGCGTGGAAGAGGAAGGGAAAGGGGAGGAGAGGAAGGAGGGCAGGTAAGGAAGGGGAAAGGGGGAAGGGAGGGGAGAAAGGAAGAGGGAGGAGGAGGAAAGGGAAAAAAAAAGGGAAAAGGAAAGAAGTAAACAAAAGGAAGGGGAATGGTCCGGGAATATGGAAGAGAAATGAGAGGAAAAAAGTGAAAATCTGAGAAAAGGGAGGAAACTGATTGAGAAGAGTCAAAGGGAATTGTAAAGATGTTTGTAAAGGCTAAGAAGAACCAAAATAATTAGTGATCCCTTCATTACCAGATCTTTAGGCATAGATTGAGTGTGATGTCTCTTCTGTGAGGCTGAGATAGCTGTGACAAATAAGGGAGATAGAGAGGTAGTGGGAAGATGTGAGAGTGAGGTTAGGAGATGTGAGGAGAGGAAGAGGAGTGAGGAGGGTAGAGACGGAATATTGGATACATCTAATGAGGAAAGAGAGAGGGAGAAAGAGAGAGAGAGAGAGGGAGAGAGAGAGAGAGAGAGAGACAGACAGACAGACAGACAGAGACAGAGAGACAGAGACAGAGTTGGGAAATTGTCAAAAAAGGGAGATAAAAGGAGAGGAGAGAGATTGAGAAAAAGATAGAGTTGGAAAATAGCAAAAAACAGGAGATAAAAAGATAGAAGAGAGAATGAGAAAAAGATAGTTAGAAAATTGGCAAAAAAAAAAGGAGATAAAAAGAGAGAAGAGAGAAAGAGAGAAAGTTGGGAAATTAGAAAAAAAAAGGGGGAGATAAAAGTTGTTTGACGTGATAGGAGAGTAAAGTGGAGAGTGTAAAAGGAAAGAGAGATACTGAACTAGGATGAGAGTAAAAGTTAGGGAGAGGAGAGGAGATGATAAATAAGCAGTGAGAAGGAGAAGAGAAGACGAAATGGAACTGGAAGAGGGTCTGGAGAACGAGAAAGTGGGGTGGGTGGGAGAGATGAGACGAGAAATTGGAAGAGGAAAGAAAAAGGTTAAGAGAAGAAGGGATTGCCAATGGACAGTGAGAATGAGGGAAGGAGAAAGAGAAGTGGAAGAGGAGGGAGATGGGAGGGTTGAAAGAATCGAAAGGAGATGAGAAATAAAACTGGATTGGGAGCAAGTAGAGGGTAAACGGAAAGCGAGAGGGAAATAGGACGGCGAATTGGACGAAGAGGAGTTTGGGGGGATGAGAACTAAGTAGAGGAGGGGAAGCTAGGATGAAGGGGGGAAGATATATGAAAAAATGATGAGGTAAGAGGAATGTGGGAGGGAGAAGAGATGAGATAGAGTGAGGGATGAGAGGCGGAAGTGAAAAAGAGGAGGAGGATATGGAGAGGAAAGGGAGTGAGAGGGGTAGAGAAGAGAAACTAAGAGAGAACGATGATAAGTAAAAGGGAAGAAACTGTAGAAGGGGAAGATTAGGAAGAAGTGAAAGTGGAGGAGGAGATGGAGGTGAGCTGGGTGTGAGAGAGAGGGGAGCTGGTAGGAGAGAAGAAGGGAGGGTGAAATAGAGGGGGTTTAAGGGTTGAAAGAGAGAGATCAGCTGGAAAGGGAGAAGATGAGAGGGTGAGATGGAGGGGAGGTTTGTGGGTGAAAGAGAGATGGAAGTTGTTACGAGAGGAGAGGGGAGGGTGAGATGAAGGTGGTATGAGGGTGAGTGAGAGGGGTGAAGGAAGGTGGGGTGGGGTGTGGTGATGGTAGGGGGGGTTGTATGAGGGGGAGAGGTTATCACAGCAGCAGACCGTCAAAGCCCTGGGGGTAATGAGGCGGAGAGAAGGGCGCCAGGTCAAGAGGGAAAGAGATATGTGAAATAAAGAAAATCGGTGCCAGCATAAAGACAGTTAAAGAAATCATTGTCATCCAAACCAAAAGGAGTAAGGAAATGTAAAGGATGAAATGAAATAATGATTCAATAAAGATTACACTAAAAAGGAAGTAATAAAAGTTAGTGGAAAAGGCATGATTCAACTTTATTTTAGATCAAAATGAATACGTAGGCATTATCGGTTTTGAAACATTGTTAAGCTGTACCCAGTCCTACAAACTGATCTCAGACAGCGAAAAACAGTACAACCTCGGAGTCCAGAGAACAGTGTAATATAAATATTTTTGACAATGGCCCTTTACCTGTGACGAAAATTCCAAATGCCATGAACCACTGACTGACTCACTTTCCATTAATTTCTGCAGTTGTGACTTTTCCTCTAACTTCTCACTACGACACGATTTTCCTTCCTCTGCTTTTCTTCTTCGAGACCAGGCGTTTGTGGTTATAACTCATATCCTCTTTTTTTCTCTCTTTTTCATTCTTTTTCAGTACGAATACTTTCTTGCGTCACCCAGTATTTCTTGCCTTTCTCACTTCCCTTCATTTTTACTTCACCTTTTCTGTCTTGTCGCACTCGCCTCTATTTACCCCCTTTTCCCTTGCTTCTCACAGTTTCTTTTGCTTCTCTCCTTTCCGTTCTTTTTCACATTGCTCAGCCCTCTCTTCCTTCACCCTATTTTCATTTAAGTCTCTACTTTCCCTTCATCTTTATCTAATCTTTTCTTCGTTTGCCTCACCGTCTTCCCCAACTCTCTCCTCTACACTCCTTTCTACTCTTTCCACACTTTCCATTCTCTTGCCTCACTTTTGCCTTTCTCTCCACACTGTTACCTCACCTCCTGCGGCTCCTTGCCTCATCCCCTCTTCTTTACTCTTACAGTTTCCTCTTTTACATCACCCTCAATTCCCTGATCTTTCTCGTTTCCTTCCGTTTTTACCTCACACACACCTCTGCTGCCTCACCCTCTCTTCATTATTCACGATTTCCTTTCTTGCCTCACCGTCTTCCCCTACATTCTCCTCCTCTATTCCTGCTTTTCCTCATCCTCTCTTCTTTACTCCACACTTTCCTTATTCTTCACTCTCTTCCCAAATTCCATCCCCTGTTTCTCCTCCTCCTCCTTCTCCTCCTCCTTCTCATTTCTACCTCCTCCATTCCTCCTTTTCCGCTTCCCTTCAGTACAGCACCTTTCCTTTTGATGTCAGTAATTTTCCTGTGCATTTTCCCACTTCCCCCCCCTGAAGCTGCCCCTCTCCCATTGTGCACCTGGACGCACTTACCGTATTAGTCTTCCTTTGTTCATCAGTACAGGTGGGCTAAGTGGGACAGGTGTGTGTTTATTCCCTTTGCTCTTGGTAAGTGGGATGTCTGTTGTGTTTGTAGGCGTCATTGATGTGTTTGTCTGTTTTTAATTTGAATGTGAAGATAAAAGGTACACGTGGAATGTTTGTTTGCTTATATTTGGGGTGTTGGTTGGCTTGCTATGTGTGTGTGTGTATGTGTGTGTGTGTGTGTAAAACCCCTTCATTATAATTATACTCAGCTTGTAGTGAACCAATAGTAATAGCAAAGTTTCCAGAATTATTACTTACAATCCTATTCTTTATCGTAGTGAAGTGAGTCAGCATTTATATCCCTAACAATAAGACTGTGTTCAATTATGCTTTTACACTTTTACACTTATACTTTACACTTTTACATTTTTACACTTATACTTTTACACTTCTGAGCTTCCGGGATGATTAACCTTTCTGGACAATGACGCTTTTTAAACAAATCTCCTTCATACCTAGGTGCATATTAATTTGCTTAGGAAGAATTATACGTGGGGACTTGATTCTCAGCAATTCTCAACCACTCCTTAGCGATGACAGGATCTTAATAATAAAAAGAAATGCTCGATGATAGCAAGCCCAGCCCCAAGAAGACATAATCGTACTGATGAGGTGATGCAAGATTCCCACTCTTCGCTTGAATATTGCTGGTTATAGTCGTCTTGTTTTCATTTGACCTAGATCTCTAACCCCTATCAGTTCAGCTGGTGGCCAAGTGGAGTCAGACTGTAGAGTAATTTTTGCCTAGTAACCAAGGAGACTTGTTCCTAATACATTTCTAAGGCTCATCGAATTTCATGCAACCACGAGTCAGTTTTCAAGCTGTGAGAGTGGCCCGGTTCCCTTAGGTGAAAATAAATCAGCAAGTTTAATCAAGATCCCATTATGTTTTTGACAGCTCCTAAACGGTTTAAGCAATTAATTTACTGAAACTGTATGAGGGCGCCCAGGACCGTAGATTTTAACACTTAGGCTCCTATGGCTCCAACTCAACTAAATAAAATCGTCTGGCGTCAACTGGAAAAATTTATCACTGTATTTCTCCCTCACGAAATGATTAATAATATCCGCAGTAATATTCCCAGGCTCATTTACTCGCTCTCAGCTTAGTAAAATCGTCTGTCAAAGAGTTAAAGAGAAAAAGAGAGTCACGGTACTGAATAGGGTTAATGATAAAGGTTAATGGGAGCAAAGAGGGGCTGAGCGGTGGTTAAAAATAAAGTATGTGTGGTGTGCGTGGGAATCAGCTGTCAGAACCAGGCGCACACCACGTCAGATTTTGCCCCTGCTCATATATTTAGGACGCCACCCTTGAAATTTTAAATGCTATTAATATTGTTGGCTGGATGTACGAGTGGGAATAAATTTTGTTGGCACAGAGGCGAAGAAATTTTGACTTTTATTTTGGGATAGGAAATAGAATTGTTATAAGGAGGATTCTCTCTGTCTGTCTGTCTCTGTTCTCTTTCACTGATTTTGTTTTTTTCTCTTTCAGTCAGTCTATCTCTCTGTCCAATTGTCTAGCTGTTTATTTATTTATCCATCTATCCAACCATCCATCTATCTATCTATCTATCAGTCTCTGTCTGTGTCGGTCTGTTTCTATCTACCTGTCTCTTCCAGAATAAGAAGCTGAAGTCTGTAATCATAAAGGCAAATAATAACTAGAATAATCATATGAATGAGCCACAGTCTTTCTTTCCACTCGCATTTTCTCTCGCCCACGCAGGCCAAGATGATAGCACACTTTTTTTTTTTCTATTTACAAACTCTCATTGTTGGATCTTATATTTGCATACTCTGTTTCTCTCACACTCTCTCGTTTCCTTTCCCCGGTGTAGCGCTCAAAAATGAATCTTATTTTCACGTTATTCTTGAGCTTTTTTGTTTTTCGTGACGGTAAATTCAACTATATCTTACTTTTTATCATTAGGCTCTCTAATTTTTCCCCAACAGTGTATCCTTACTTTATCCAGTACACAATCTCTCTCTCTCTCTCTCTCTCTCTCTCTCTCTCTCTCTCTCTCTCTCTCTCTCCTGAATTCGGTTGTTCTTTACACCCATTTTTCCTTGCATTTGTGTTTTTCTTTCTCTTGTTCCTCTCACACAGACAAGAACATGGATGCACACACTCTCCCTCCTGTCTCTCCCCTTTTTTCTCTCACATACACACAAGCAGAGAGATAGAGAGAGAGGGAGAGAGCAGGTGGAGAGGAATAGCCAGACGGACCAAATATTGACACGTAAATCGTTTCTTCCCTCGTCCTTCTCTTTTGGCCGCTCGGGAATTAGGCTATTGTTTCGCCCTAGTCCTCTTCCTTCCTCTCTTCTTCTTCTTCTTTTTCTTCTTCTTCTTCTTCTTCTTCTACACTTCTTACCTTCCTCATCCTGTTCTTTCCTCTTCTCCTCTTTTTCTTCCTCTCCATTCCCCACCTACTGTCCGTCCTCCTCCTCCTCACCCTCCTCCTCCTCCTCTTCCTTATCATCATCATCATCATCATCATCATCACCACCACCACCATCCTCCTCCTCCTCCTCCTCTTCCTCCTTATCATCATCAACATCCTCCTGTTCCTCCTCCTCCCTGTTCCTCTTCCTCCTCCTCTCGACCACTTAGTCAGGTTTCAGTATTTTCTCCCTAATCTTCCACCTCCTCTTTTTAACTTTGCACTATTATGTATTTCCATTCATTATTACAATTGATTTTAGATTGTCCTTAGGTTAATATTATCAACATTTTTTTTTTTTTGCATAAATGTTTGTGGATAGTTCTTTGTTAATGGTTTTTTGTTTTTTGTTTTAGACCGTTCTTATATCGTTTTTTTATTTATATGTCAGTAGCTATAAAATATTTTTTTTTAAATTTAGCATTCTTACGTCTAGGTTTACCCCATTTCTATTATTATTTTTTTTTTTTTTACCGTGCATTGTCATTATTACTGATTTCTGATGCTTACATTTTTTCACTTTTTTTATTTCCTCTAACTTTACTTGCTTGACATGCTCTGTTATTTATTTTCCTGTATTTACTTTTCTCTCTCTTGCACATCTTATTTTTATTTATTTATTTATATATATATATTTTTTTTTGCGTATTTCCTTAGATTGTTATTGGATTTCGATGTTCATATACCTAGTGATGTGTGTGTCCCGAGTCTGGGTTCGAGCCCTCCCCCTGGGAAGCATTTAAAGTGGGTGTTGGCTTGTGTCTGATTATGTTCACACGCTATAGGCTCCACTCATGCCATGTACAAACTCTGACACACACAGCCATGGTCAATACAACACGTCCATTTCTACATATTTCACTTTCCTTACAGACACTTTTGCTCCATTAGTACTTTGCTAGCATGGGGAAGGGTTCATTCCGGTTATCACTTTCACGTTGAGAAGGTTCGATCCTGCCGAGAACCTGATGTGAATTGATACAGATACAAACACTCCTGTACTGGAAATTTCAACACATCTTTTACCTTTCACACAGCCTATTCCCATTCACTGATATTAGTTCTAGATGCCTCTATTGTTATATTCTTACCATTATTATTACTATTTTTTTATGCGACGAAGAAGGAACCAAAGGCCAGGAGCCCGCAAGATTGTTCTCTCCAAGAAAAAAACAAAACAAGAAAACAGAGACCCAAGTTCAAGTTCTTATAACCTCCATGTCCCTTGTTTTTACGCTATATTTCATTCCTTTATTATTGACTCAAGATATTCCTTCCTTATTTTTCTTACTTTATTTAGGCACTTCATTTTTTATATTAATCCACATTATTTCTTTTACTGTTATTGCTTTGTCGATACTTGCCATTCATTTATCTCACTATCCATCTGTATTTAATTTTACACACGCGTAAATCCTCCAATTATTTTTTTTATGCTTTTTGTTATATTTTTCTTTTTCTATATTGGTGATTTTGCCTCACATTCTTCTCTGTCATTCCTGTGTATTTTCTTTCATTAGAGTTAGCTTTCAATGATGTTTCTTAAATTTTGGCTTTTTTGTGTGTCTGGTGCAATGTTTACACAATACGTATTTCTTTTCATTACAAATCTATTTATTTTTTATGCTATTTATATTTCGGTTTTTGCGTTTATTGTGAATTTTCCCACATGATTATTATTCTTTCGCTTTTCTGTGTTTTTATTTCATCATTATTGGCTTCAGATGCTGCTTTTGCAAAATTACTAACGCTAGAGGATCATGTGTTTGTTTCTGCTGTTTGTCTTTTGTCTGTCGTTCAGTCGCTGAACAAGAAAATGGAATGACTTTTGGATGGATCATCAGAGAAACAGGTAATTAATTTTCAGCCGAAACGGGTCATGAGAAAAGAGTACTGTCAACTGAAAGAGTCTCGATCCGATTTTGACCAAAGTTGGTGGACGGAATGAGGGATAGAAAGAGGTAAAGTGATTTGATTTTGAGAGCCATCTGTCTGAGGCAATAGTCACAGGATGAGGTCAAATACACGGCCTTTTTACAAAAATAGTTTTGATTCGATTGGTACCTAACTTGGTGGGAGGACTAAAGATTAGCCAGAGATAAAGACAGTCTACATTGAAAATAAAAGGTCACAGAGTAAGGTCAACTTAAACACTTATACACTTTTTATCTGATTTGGAGAGAACTTGGTGGATGGGTTGAGGGTCAGGTAAGGTAGAAGTAAATCGATATTAAGAGCAATTAGTCAAGGGTCAAGGGCACAGTGGCGGGTCAAATGTTCTGCCTTAAACAATCTGCAGGGCTCCAAATAAACACAGGGGATTTTATTTGGCTTAGAGTTAGTTAAAGGAGACCGAGAATGCCTTTACTTGTACAGCAACACAATTCCTCTCATCGCTGGAATATTTGTAGTACCCTGTGCCTTACTTATTTAGCCTTTCATATATGGGGGAGAGATAGTAGTAGAATGGATGTGGAAGATGTGCAGATTGGCCTGGGAGGAAGGTAGAGTCCCGGAGGATTGGAAGTCAGGTATAATTATTCCCTTGTACAAAGGAAAAGGGGAAAAAGAAGTGTGTGGTAATCATAGGGGCATTTGTCTTCTTAGTATAATAGGAAAAGTGTATGGTAGGATACTTATTGACAGAGTTAGAGAAAGAACAGAGAAATTAGTTGGAGAAGAACAGGGAGGCTTTAGGAAGGGAAGAGGTTGTGTAGATCAGATATTCATTCTCAGATCTTTAGTGGAAAAGTTTCTAGAGAAGGGAAAGAAGTTGTATGCGGCATTCATGGATTTGGAGAAAGCATATGACAGGGTGGATAGACAAGGATTGTGGAAAGTGTTAAGAATATATGGAGTAGATGGAAAGTTGTTGAATGCTGTGAAGAGTATGTACGATGGTGCGAAGGCTGCAGTGCGTGTGGATGGTGAACTAAGTGAACTTTTCTCTTTGAAGGTTGGGTTGAAACAGGGATGTGTCATGTCTCCATGGTTGTTCAATCTGTACATGGATGGGGTAATAAAGGAGGTACAAGGTAGGGTAGTGGATGTTGGAGTGTCCCTGGTGAGAGAGGATAGTGTTTGGAAACTCCCTGTACTGTTGTTTGCAGATGATACTGTGTTGTTGAGTGAAGACGAAGGAGAACTGCAAGGCTTGGTGGATGAGTTTGGGAGAGTGTGTAAGAAACGGAATCTAAAGGTGAATGTAGGGAAGAGTAAAGTGATGGTCTTTGAGAGAGATGAAGTCAGTGAATGTACAGCGAGGTTGGATGGTGAGGAATTGGAAAGTGTGAGTACATTTAAGTACTTGGGTAGTGTGATGAGTAAGGATGGAGGTTTGGAGGGTGAAGTGCTTGAAAGGGTACAGCAGGGAAGAAAGGTTGCTGGTTCCTTGAAAGCAGTGATAAGAAACAGGGAAGTGAGCATGGAAGTGAAAAAGTTACTACATGACAGTATTGTGATACCAACTCTAACGTACGGAAGTGAAGCTTGGACGTTGTTGGAAGGACACAAGTCAAGAGTGAGAGCAGTGGAAATGAGTTATTTGAGAGGAGCCTGTGGAGTCACATGGAGAGACAGGCTGACGAATGAGGATATAAAGGAGCGTTGTGGTGTTGATGTGGATGTGATAGGAAGCGTTATGAGGAACACACTGAGGTGGTTTGGCCATGTGGAGAGAATGGAGGGTAAAAGACTGACGAAGAGAGTGTATGTGAGTGAGGTGGAGGGGGAAAGAGGGAGGGGGAGGCCGAGGATGAGATGGAGGGATGGGGTGGAGAGGTATATGAGAGAGGGGGGTGTGAGCTGGGAGCAGGGGAGTGAAATGGCGGGGGACAGGGCGACTTGGAGGCGATTTGTTTGTGGCCACCCCAAACGGGATTGAGGCGTCTGGCAATAGATAGATAGATAGATATATGCTACTCTTGCTTGCGTATCTATAGTATCTTTTGCTTAAATTAATTGTTTTTATCTTATTCATCTTACAGTTCCTTTGCATTTTGAGATCCATCCGAGGACATTTATCAGAGTTTACGCATAATGTATCCGGATGATCGTTTACTGTTTATCGAAAGCTTTTGGAACTGGAATGGTTAGATCTTACCTAATTAACACCTTCATTAGTAGAGACTCTTTCTAAATTATAATCGGCCCTTGGTAGCTAGAGTGAAAAAAAAAAATAAGGTCGTAGTGAAGGGGTTAATCTTGCTTTTGTGTCAGGGTTGCTTATCTCTTGCTTATCTTGTTCCTTGTTCATCTTCCTTATGCCGTGTCTTACCTCGCTTACCCTTCCACTCTTGCATAATATCTTACATCCTTCATCCTACGTATCTCCCTTATCTCTTGTGCTGCCATCAACTCCCTCCCCCCCTTTACTTTACCCTGACTCATTCCACACTCAGAGAGAGAGAGAGAGAGAGAGGGAGAGACAGACAGACAGACAGACGGACAGACAGACAGACAGACAGACCGACAGACAGACTGACTGACAGACAGACAGACAGAGGGAGAAAGTGAGTGCATAGGTGAGTGTGTAATTCACCGGGTCGATCAGGATCACTTGATGGTCGTGAACGTCAGCTTTTTACCCTCCCGGAAGGGAGCTGAGAGCTCATATAGTCCGATCTAAGGGCAAGGCTGTGACCTTCACACACGCACACACCCGTCCCCTTGCTCAAGGGGGACAGTAACCACCCACTTCGTCAGTGAAACTTTTCGCAACCTGAGCGAGGCGCGAACTCCCGTCCACCAGTTGGCAAGCGCGAGCGTTACCACTGCACCAGCGAGCGGTGTGTGTGTGTGTGTGTGTGTGTGTGTGTGTGTGTGTGTGTGTGTGTGTGTGTGTGTGTGTGTGTGTGTGTGTGTGTGTGTGTGTGTATCTCCTTGAGACAACTGTTGTTTTACAAAATTCACTGTTCCTGACTCTATACAATTTTATTTTATTTAGTACAGGCTGTTCGAACTACAAAAGTTAGAATTGGCCTTCTTTATTTTCTTATCCCTCTTAATTTTCAACATATATTGTGGTTTGAGATAAAAATGAGACAGAAAAGACTTCCTCAAAGAGTAAGTGGCAAAGCTGGGAGAAGGAAACTTATATATATTTGGAAATGAGAAATGAACTTTAACCTGAGAAGAGAGAGAGAGAGAGAGAGAGAGAGAGAGAGAGAGAGAGAGAGAGAGAGAGAGAGAGAGAGAGAGGAGAAGAAGAAGAAGCTGATTTCAACACTTCAGGGATCTATGACTCACTTCCAGCAAAATTAAGTCCTTCGGGGGTTTATATGTAATAAAATGGTATAGTTTTTCGACATCAAGAGGGTGAATGGTCCTAGAGTTTACGTATGAGTTCGTGCGATTAATTTTAAGGTGATTGCAATAGTCAAAAGTTGGCTCTAGTGGAATACCTGTAAAATACTAGAGTTGTCCCGATTGTGAGAGGGTTAAAGTTACTTGTATAATCCCTTCCAGCTTAATAAAACGGTGTGACGGTAATGATGCGAGAAAATTTTAGAGACATAGAATCTAATACTAACTCTCCAGCTTCCATGACTCACCCTAAGCTGCAGAGAATCGTCATGTGTTAACTAAAAACTAGAATTGTCCCTACCGTGAAAGAGGTTAAGCTGGGGGGAGAAGGAAACTTATTTTGAGCTTGTTTGGCCAGGCGAGACCAGCCATTGCCTTCATTTGCACCCCCAGTGGGCATTGGTGGGCCGCATCAGTGGACGAGGTGGCTGTAGTGGTGCTGGTTGCATGCACCTCTTGGTTTAAATTCCTGAAAGAAAGGGAAACAGAATGTAAAGGGAGAGAGAGAGAGAGAGAGAGAGAGAGAGAGAGAGAGAGAGAGAGAGAGAGAGAGCACAGCGCGACTCTCCTGTAAAAGTGAGAGAGAAAAAAAAAGTGAAAATTATGAACGGCGTGTGTTCCTTGAGGGAAGAAGGTGGAAAGTATAATAGTGTGTCTCGACTTATTCAGGAATTTTGAGGTGAAATTGTGTTTTCCTTGTTTATTTGTCTTTAGCTTATTTTACTTCCAAACTCTGTAAATATTTTGTTAACTTGTTCAAAATTATCTTAAATATTAATAAAGCTGGCCATCCTTCAGCATTCCTATCCCATTTAACGATATCCCCGGTAAAATACTTTAATTCCTTTATTCGTATTTGGTTGTCTATGACCCCTATTCTTGTCGGGTAAGGAGGTTCCCTAACACCTCTTCCTTAACGATTCATTTTCCAAACTACTCTTTAATATTCCCTGGTTTGCCTCTTATGTCTTTTCAATATCGACATAGAGTGCAGGAGAAACACACAAGAATATGGTAACGGAGCAGAATCTGAAATAAATCGGTAAGGAAGAGGTGTTAGTAAGCGTCCTAATCATACTAGAACACCGCCTATGTCTCGAAGGGAAAGGTTGTCGGTAACTGTTAGTGTGATAATTTTTCTTTTTTATTCTATCTATTGCCAAACTATTTTACTTAGCTGAGGAAGAGGCCCCTTTGGCAGAGGAGGTAAATTTCCATAACACACCTTGATCGTAATAACTTGAAGGTTTTCTGAAAAAGTGTGGAAGAATTGTTTTTGTCAACATGTTGTAATATGGCTTGTTTCTGTCATCCTCTTCCCCCTTAATTTTTGGACTATGGAATGAAATGAGCCCCGCGGTTGTGAGGTCTCGCTCTCATGATCACACGCAGTCATGAATATATTTGTACTTCAGCGTGCGACGGGTCCCAGGCTTCAGCTTCAGGATAATACAAAACACCTCATCCCTGCGAGGTGGAGGGCAACAAGTGTGTAGGAGGGAGGGATTGTGTAAGAAAAGTGGGGCCCAATGCATATGTAATTCGTGTGTGTGTGTGTGTGTGTGTGTGTGTGTGTGTGTGTGTGTGTGTGTGTGTGTGTGTGTGTGTGTGTGTGTGTGTGTGTGTGTGTGTGTGTGAAGTGCTTCCTTAGTAAACTCGATTCCATGCGCAGGTTTTAATTGAACTTGCTCTCTTGTTCACTAATATTCTTGTAGATCAATGTGTTTTGGAATATTCCTTTATTTTTGCGTGAGTATAGATAATTCTTGGGGCCGTATATTTAAACCTTCATAATGAGGACTTCTTTGTTATTTTATTCCCGCTATCTCTAAACGCTTGGGAGGGACTTTTGGAACTGGAGGAGTTCAGGCAGTGTATTTATTTTGTTTATCTCCAGACGATTTCATTCAGTTTGGGGAGGCCTCTTGTGGTGACGGGAAAAATGAGTCATATCTATCCTTCTCAGTTCGTAAAGTCTCTCACCAACACTGGATAAATCTGTCTGTAGGTAGAAAGAATAAAACGAAAAGGACGTCGTTGTATTGACAGGGTTAAGAAGTGCTACCTAGGAGCTCGTAGGCTTCTCACAGTGCCATTTTTACTCTAACTTGTCCTAAAAATGTCATCTGTTCATGATGCACGTTGGGCTGTAACAATAGATTAACATTAGAATACGATGCTAGTCACGAAGAAGCGCTGTGGAAGAATATAAAGCTGTAGTATTGTCTTTTTCTGTCAATGAGCTATGGGAAACTTGCTGCAAAAAAGACGAAAATCTGTGCTATGCAGAAAACGAATCGGACTTCCAAAACGCCATCAGTGTTTTCTCCTGTTCAGTGCAGTTTCTAAGCGTTGTGAATTGGGGATGTGCACAGCAGACATACAGAGGCAAACGAACATATTTCTCAATTCTTACGTCTTCCTTTTCTTCCCCCTCTGCATCCCCCTTCCTCATTTCTTCCTCCACCTCCTCTTCCTCCTCCTCCTCATCTTCCTCCTCCTTCTCATCTTCCTCCTCCTTCTGTTCCTCTTCCTCATCCTCCTTTTCCTCCTCTCCATTCTAAGTGCCATTAATGAAGTGATGCTTAGCCTATTTCAAGTAAAGATCAAAGACAGCCTCACCATCGGCATAAACAACCCCTCTTTGGACAAATTAATATACGATGACCCTTGATGGGGAATGGGAAAACACACGGTTGGGTCAGAGCCTACACAAGCATTATACAGGCATCAGTGACATTAAGCCCATGCATCTTTCATTTACTTTATAGGATATATAATAACCTACAGCATTCTCACGGTCTTCATAATTTTCATAACTTAGATTTTCTTTGGCCTTATCTTGTATTATTACTGTACTATTGCTGTGACAAAAAGTAAGGTTGAACATACAGTACACAGGGAATGACCTACAGCTCGTCGTCGATTTGAATAAGTGGCAATTTCTTGTTTCCTGAACATTACTCGTATGTGTTTCGTTACAGTTAAGTATATGTAGAGTATCATAACTCTCGATATTACATTTACTTGATGTACATGCTCACTGCACTCTACCCCTGCCCTGTCTCATTCCAACCTAGCTCCCATCCCCTCACTGCACACAGCCACACCATCTTCCTAACCACACCAACCATATCCTACCTTCTATATTCTAGTTAGAGTCCATCCCTTTACCTCATTTCATCCATCCTCAAGTATCCCCACCCTCTAATATCCCATACATAATCTCCTGCCCTCCCTTACACTATACCCACCACACCTAACTCCCCCCTCCCTACCTCACCTCCTACATCCATCACACCATCCCCATCAGTCAATATTACCAGTTCCACTCGTTATCCCCTGACTCCCTTTGCTGTCCATTCAACCCCACTCTCTGTTCCCCCTGTCCCACCCACACTCCTCCCTACCTTACCTATATAATCCCACCATATAATCCCCATCGCTACCTAATTTCCATCCCCCTCGCAGTACTTTGATCCCTCTCCACTCCACTCGCTTACTACCCCACTACCCCACCTTTACATGCCCCCTATTCGTAACTCCTGCCGCCTCGCATCACACCACTATCACCCATATACCCCTCTTCCTCCTACCTCTCTTTCCCTCCTTCCCTCCCTCTCCACCTAGCCTAACCCCCTCACTACCTCTCCCCTCTGCACCTTAATCCACCCTCTCCCTACCTATCCTCCATCACCCTCTGCATCCCCCCTCTCACCCTCAGCCCCCACTCTACCCCCCGAGCCCCAGCCCCAGGAGAATACACTTATCCCAACATTTTGGCGCGTCATACACAGTCACAAGCATCAAAGGTTTGTTTTTGGTCCGGGGAGCCTGATAATTCCACGTCTGTTCCAGTGTTGGTGTGTGGGATGAGCCTCATTTCAGCCAGACCCAAACATATGCTATTGGCGGATGGATATTTTAGGCTATCAATGACGTAATGCCTGATTTCCTCTTCTCTCTAAAAATTTATATTCTTTTTTGTGAGATTTTTGTGTACATTGCAACCACGATGGCCTTAGTAGTAGCAGCTTCTCATCTACATACCGGTACTTCCTTTGTTATGTTTATCTTCTCATGCTCTGGACAACGCTAGCATTATGTTCCCATCTTTTTTTCTCTTTTGGCTGAGAATGAGTCCAAGGATCCTAATGTGTATTTAATGATATCATCGAAACAGCACTTGTACTCTGTTCTTGTTATAATTCCAGATGATTTTATTAAACTAAAAGTGACTCATAGAAGTGTGGAGGTTTTAATACTTATCCCAAAATTTCTCTCATTATCACAACAACTTCGACGTAAGACCAGATGATTGTATGCACTTGAGGGTAAACCTACGAGCCTAAGAGTGTTAATACTTGTACCATTAACCCTCCTTTCATGGTCGTGACAACTTTAGTATTTAATTCCAACTTGTCAGACAATTCTATTCAGCTGAGAATAAGTTCTGTTAGCCAGATCGTTCATTCACTTGTAATGCGTCCTGTTTTAGTTAATGCGTCCTTAGATCATCATTATCATCATCATCATCATCATCATACCTATTACTGATATACGGGTGGGTTGGTAGCATCGAGAAACAGGAAAAGTAAACAACAATGATTAGGAGAATTGCATAGTGCCTTGCGAAACGGTCCTCCCATCCACTGAATTCATGTTTCATTCATTAGTTTTAGAGTCTTGACTCTTAAATAGACGTGAAATTTAGATATCTGCAGTAAAGAAAAAGGCTTGGCAGTACGGGAAAGGGAGAGAAATATGAGAAGCAATTCTTTGAACCTGTTGTATGAAAATATATGAACACCAAAAAGGTTTAATGCCGGAAAATCAGTTTCGAAATTGAAAAGAATGGGCCAAAAATATTAATTAAATATTAGTGTGCCTGGAAACGCATATGGACCAGTTGTTGCCGTGACCAAAGCAGTTATGTTCGATTACTTTAACTTGGCACATATTTTCGTTCTTTTGCACGATATTTCATGCAGCTCAGTGACTGGAGAGGTGCAAAGGCTCTACATTCTTTCCATAACACTCCTTCGTGACTAGCACCATTTTCGTGTGTTAATCCATTGCCACAACCCAGCATGCACGAGGGAGATATAGCAACTTTAGGCCAAGTTAAAATGACAAGAATAGAGTAGTAGCTGCGGTAACGCAATCAAGCTGGAAGAGAGCCATTAGCGTGTACCCTTTCCTTGGCCTTCATTATAGTGTTTATTCTTCTTTTATCTGTCCTTCTCTTCCTTCTACCCTCTTCTCTTTTTTCACAGTTCTTGTTTTCTTTCACTCCTCTTTTCATTCTTATCTTGCTTCACTTCTCGTTCTTGATTCTGCCTTCATTCTCTTCCTACACCTTTCTTTTCTCCTTTTTCTCACTCCTCCACTTCTCTTCCTTCACCCTTCCCATCCTTCACTTTTTTCTTCTTTCACTAGACTCCTCTTCCTTCACACGTAGTCTCTTCCTTCCCTCCCTTTCTCTTCCATCATTTCCCGTTTCTTCCTTGGCATCTCTTCTTCCCATTACTCCTCTACTCCACTTCACTCAACCTTATTTTCTTAACTAATTTTCTCTTCTTTCACTTCTCTTTTCTTACAATGCTACCCTTTTCTTCCTTCACTATTTGCCTCTTCCTCCATTCCACTTCTCTTTCTTCACTCTGCTGCTCTTCATTCAGTCTTCCTTCACCTTTCTCCTTCACTACTTTACTGTATTCTTCCTTCGCTTCTCTCCTCTCATTTCTCCGATCTTCTTTCATTTTGCACTCTCATCATTTACCCTCTCTTTCCTCCTCTCTTTTTATTCCTATACCGATATTTCTTTAATCTTCTTCTACTTTATTATCATATTCCTTTATTTTTCTATATTCGCAGTTCAATTGATGGTTCGTCTTTCATATACTCATTCCTCATCATTTAATTCCTCTTCCTTTCCTTTCCCTTTCATCTTCCTTCACTCTTCTCTTCTCTTTATAGTTCATTCCTCTTCTTTATTGTAATCTATCTGTTCTTAATATTCTCCTTACTCATTCTGGTTTTATTCATTTTCACTGTTCGGCTGCCTCCATCTGCTTGTACCTTTCTGTAATTCTCTTTTCTCCTTACATAACCTAATCTTCTTTTATGTCTCCCTCGTCTATTATTTGCCCTTCCTCCATTTTCTCTCGTCTGCCTCCTTTTTACTATTTTCATTTACTTTCCTCTTCTTCTATCTTCTACCTTCGCTTCTCTCCCTTCTCCTCATTTTCTTGGTTTAGTTTATGTTCTTCCTCTTATCACATTTACTCTCACACCAGGTAGTTGGTGATGGCGACCATTATCTTCCCACTTAATGCAGTGCTTCCTAATTCGTCCTTCATATTTATCTGTCTTTTTGTGTGTGTGTGTGTCTGCCCTCCTCTCTTCGTACTTTTTCCTCTCCTTTCTGCCACTTTTTATTACTCTTCTTTCCACTTCAGGTAGCTCTACACCGAGCGACAGGTCTAATGATTTCCTGTAACCCAGGAAATCATTTACAGCGCTTCGTGGTAACCGTGTAGCCAGATAACGAGGTGATGTGGAGCCTACTATGGTGCCCCCATTAACTGGGTGGTGAAAAACAAATGCGGCGTCCATCCAGGAACCGACCTGTACATTTTTCCCCGCGCCTTAATATGGCAAGGCGCTGTAGGGGCGATTTTTTGGCCTCTGGTTGTTTGGTCTACTCGGCTAGACCAAACAACCAGGGCTTGATCAACAGCAACAACTTTCACGGCAATCTCTCTCCTCTCTCATTATTTTCTTCTCTTCTCTCACTGATCTCTGTCTTCACCTTTTTCTGCCTTTCCTCGTACCTCCTTTTTTTATCATTGCGTTTTCCTCTTCTTTCTCTCCCTCCCTTTATCATCTTAGTACATATTCCTGTCCTCATTACTCACGCCACAATCATCACTCTCCTCCTTCATTCCTTCTTTTATCCCCTTACCCTCCTTTCCAATTTCTTTTATCCGTTTCTCCCGCCATGTTCTCTTCAAATCCTGCTGCTTATTAACTCCCCTGTCTTTCTTCCTTCACATGTCTTATTTTTCTGCTCATAAGCCTCTTCTTTCCCTTATCCGTTCCGTTTTAAACCTTACCATCCTATTTCCATGTCTGTTTTCTCTTTTATTTATTTCCTGGCTATATTTTTACTATGACTACCCTATTTTCCTCCTCCTCGTCATCCTCGTCATCATCATCATCATCATCATCGCAGCAGTCGTCCTCTTATCGTCGTTAATCTTCATATTGTACCGTTTCTTCACCTCCTCCTCTTCCTCCTCCTCCTCTTTCTCCACCTCCACAATTTTCACCTTCCCTCTCCCCCACTCTCCTCCACTCTTCAACCTCCCCACTCCGCCCTCTCCTTTTTCTACATCCCCTCCTTTCCCCCCTCCTTCTTGACCCCCACCCCCTGGTTCCCCCTCCCCCTCCCTCTTCACCCTTTTTCATTCCAATTTCTCCCTTCCACTCATTCCCTTTCCCCACTTTCTTCTCCATTCTTCCACAACCCTGTTTCTCTCTTTTACTCCTTAACCTTTCCATCACCATTCTCCCTCACCCTTCCCACCTCCTTTCCCTGCTCTCCCCCCACCTTCTTTCTCTCTCCCTCTCTCCTCTTCCCTCACTCCTCCTATCCCTATTCTCTCTCCCTTCTCCCTCCTCCCTCCTCCCCCGGGTCAGCACCCCAGGGAGAAGAGAGGGTCAGAAAGGGAAGCTGATGGGGAAGAATGAGGGAGGGGAAACGAGGATGAGATTTGGGAGTCACCTAATGGAGGAGAGAGAGAGAGAGAGAGAGAGAGAATATATCGAAGAATGGGGGTGTGACAAGAGGAAGTAACTGCAAAATTTATGTGTGTGTACTTAATATTACAAGTCCGTGTGTGTGTGTGTGTGTGTGTGTGTGTGTGTGTGTGTGTGTGTGTGTGTGTGTGTGTGTGTGTGTGTGTGTGTGTGTGTGTGTGTGTGTGTGTGTGTGTGTGAGAGAGAGAGAGAGAGAGAGAGAGAGAGAGAGAGAGAGAGAGTTCAGATGAAAAATTTTTGAGGCAGAGAAAGGAAAACTGGATTAAGTAAAGGGGCGAGAGGCGACAAGGGGGAGAGCCACAAGAATGAGAATAAAAGGTAATGTGAGGCTTGAAAGGAAAATGAGAATATTTGGACGCGTAAGGAAATGAGAGTGGGATAAAATTGAGAGGAAAAGAAGGTGTGGAGGAGTGAAAATGAAAGTCAGGAATATTAAAATGGAATGGGAAAAATGGACGTGAGGGAGATGAGATGGTGGTGAGGTGAGGGAATAGATTAGATGAAGAAATGAGGAACAGGAGGCAATGGGATGGGATAGCATGAAAGAGAGAGGGAGAGAGAGAGAGAGAGAGAGAGAAGGAAGGTAATGAATGCGCATGAGTAAACAGCAGGAAATGAGAGTGGAGTGAAATGAGGAGAGTGGAAGGAAAGTGGGAGCACAAATCAAGTTAGACGTCAGATAGAGATCAGTGAAAGACATGAAAACATAGAATAATGAAGAAGTAACGATAGATAAGAGAAAATAAATGGACGTAGATGAATAAAAAGTAAAGGGAAGGAGGGAAGTAAGAGGGACGGATAAATGAGGGAAATGTAGAGGATGAACGAAGACTGAAGTTACTGGAAAAGAATTAATGTATTGAAAAGTAAGTAAAGAAATGAAGGAAATGAGGGGATATGTAAGCGAAGAAGAGCTATAGGAGGGAGGGAGGAAAATGAAAGTGAGGTAAGGTAATGAGAGAAGGAAGAGAAAGCTGAGAAAGAACATGGGACGTGAGACAGGGAATGGGGATACTAGAGAAAATTAAAGATAGACAACATTATTTATTGACATACTTCTGTGCTAATGATCTGGTAATTATTGAACTTACAAAAACTTATTTGTGTATTTGTGTGGTTTGGTATTTGATCCTATAAAGCCCGTCAAAAGGCCAATATCCAAAAAATCGAAAAGGTGTTTGGGAGTCCTTGTCAAAAAGAAGTAATTAAGGATAGTTTGAAGGAAACTGGTTAAGAAATTGGTACGAAACTGGAAAGTGTTTGGAAGAGAGAGAGAGAGACAGACAGACAGAAAAAGAAAGGTCAGGTCTCAATAATATGAAGCAATGATTTAAATGGGGAAGAAAGGAATTGAGAACAAGGAACGGAAAATTAAGAGGGAAGGGGAAGAGGGAAAACAAGAGGAAGGCTGAGAGCAAAAAAGAGAAAGATGAGAAAGAGGAAAGAAGGGAGGGTCCAGGGGAAGGATGGAGGGAGAGTGAGAGGGAGGAAATGAGAGAAAATGAGGATGAGTGAGGGGGAAAATTAGAATGGGGGAGAAAAGTGTGATCAAATAAGGGAATGGACAAAATGACGAGACAGAGAGAGAGAGAGAGAGAGAGAGAGAGAGAGGAGAGGGGGGAAATTAGATGAAAGCTGGGATATGAAGTAAATGAGAAAAAATTACGAACGAGATTGAAATAAATATTAAATAAAGGAAATTTAGGGAAGAAGAAAAATGAGAGTAAGTTAGAGTAAGTAACAGGAAACAAAACAAAACAAAATCTCTTCTGCTTAAACCCGAAATCGTAAAGTAAGGTACAGACCCTAATTTTTGATCATTTTTTAAAGTACGTGATGATGGTGGAGGAAATTTGACCTTCGTATATGGCTGCTGACTGCATTTTGTAATATGGGATGCAGGCTAACCATTCACAATAACCTCAGGCATCCCATAAATATCCTTTAAAAGTTTGGGGTTTGCATTCCACTGCGATTTTAGGTTAATGAATAAGACCCTAAAGTACGTGAAGATGAAACAATAGATAACTCAAAATAAGAATAAGGGACAGAAAGCAACAGAAGGCGTAAAGAAGAATATAAGAATTTTAGAACAAAAGAAGAAAAAAAATGAAGAAGATGAATAAGGAAAATGAGATATAAAAATGAAGGAATGAAGCGATTGGAGGAAATGTATTAAGACCTGTAAAATAAATGACACGAGAGGTTATAGAAAGTGAAGGAAGGAAATAAGGGAAAAAGGGAAATGGAAAGGAAGGAGGGATACAATGAAAGTGAGGGAAGGAAATAGAGGGAATGAAGAGATGGAAAGGAAGGAAGGATGAAATGAAAGTGAAGGAAAGAAATAAGAGGAACTGGAGAAATTGAGAGGAAGGAGGAGTAAAATGAAAGTGAAGGAGGGACATGAGAAAAATGATCTTTGAGTGAATATGAATGAATAGCAATTAATAATGGAGTGTAAAATCAGATTAAAAGTAAGGAAGGAAGAAAATGAGAGAAGGGAGATTATGAATCAAAGATGAATGAAGAAGGTAGGCCCGAGAGAGAAAGTAAGAAAATGAAAATGAAATAGGGAAGAGAAAGGGATGCAATTACGAAAGTCAGTGAGGGAGGAAATAAGAGAAGGAAGGTAACGAAGGAAGTAGAGAGCATGAGAAAGAAGTAAGGAAATAAGAGGAGAGTAAGAAGGAAACGAAGGGAGGAAAGAGCAAGAGAAAGAAGGAGGGAAGTAAGGGAAAACAAAAAATCTGCAGATGAAATTAGAGAAAGCTGAGAGTCGAAGGAAGTGAGAGGAAGTAAACCAAGACTGAAGGAAAAAAAAAAGTGAGACAAGGAGAAATGTGAGGCTAAGGAGAAGAATAAAATGTTAATGAGAGGAAAAGAAATGAAAGGAAGGTGAGAAAAGGAGACCGAGGGCAATGAAAGTGAAATGACAATAGAAAGAAGACTATACCGTTGGATAATAAGGCATGGAGGAAACGTGAGAAAAGAAAGATGAGTGAACGGTAAAGGAAAGAACGAAGGAAAAATGAGACTGGAAGAGAATAATGAAAATGAGATAGATGAGAGAAAGTTAGGTAATTATAATAAAACAGAGAAAGAAGGAAATGAGATAAAGAATAAATGGAGACAAACTGTAAAGAAGAGAATGAATGAGGGATATGAAAGTGAATAAATACAATATAGATAAGAGCAAAGATAAAGAAAAAGAGGTGGAGAGAGAAAATAATCGTGGGAGGTAAAAATGAGAGGAAAGGAGAAATGTGGAGAAAATGAAGGTAATAGAGAAGAAGCAATTTTCAGAGAACCAAGAAAGAAGGAAAATATGAGTAGGGAGAGATAAGAAGTCAATGTGAGAAACGAGAAGAAAGACAAATGGAGAAGAGAAGGGAGAAGAGCATATTAAAAATGAAGGAAGAAGATGAGGGACGATAGAAGGTGATACTTAAATAAAAAAAATCATAGGTTACACAGACAGATAAAAAATAAGGAAGGAAAGAAAGGGAAAAAGGAGGAATACGAGTCACAAAGCAAAAGTGTGAATATTAATTAAACGAAATTGAAGAATAAAAATGAAGTTATAATGACAGATGATGCAATTATTTAAAAAAGGAAGGAAGGAAGAAGTGAGAGGAGTGGGGAAAAATCAGAGTGAAGAAGGGGAATACGAAAAATGATGAGGAAATGGAAAATAAAAATGAAATAATAGGTTTACGAGAGTGATGAACTGTGATAAGAAGACAGGAAGGAAGGAAATGAAAGGAGCGAGGAAAGATGAAACTGAAGTGAAAATGGGAAGGCAAATTAAGGTAAAAAAAAGGTAATAATAGACCTGGAAATGAATTTACATAAAAGAGGAAATGAGAGGTAATGAAACGGACAATGAAACAATGACAGTAATAAGCTATGCAATTAGATAAAGAGTGAAGTAGGAAATGAAAGGAAGGCGGGAAAATGAGAGTGAGTGAGGGAAATGAGAGAGGGGGGAAAGAGATAGGGAGGGAGGGAAATGAGAGGGGAGGGAGAGAGAGGGAGGGAGGGAGGGAAATGAGAGGGGAGGGAGGGAAGGAGGGAAATGAGAGGGGAGGAAGGGAGGGAGGGGAGGGGGTTCTCGACCACTCTCGCCTGGTTTACAGAGAAATGGGAAAAGTTTTTGACTAATCTTATAATTCCCTGGGGGATTTCACTCTTCCTTCACTCCTCCTTCACTCTTGTTTTATTCTTCCTTCATTCGTCCTTCACGCTTGTCTTTGGTTTCCGTTCTAGCTTCCTTCACTCTTTTCTGCCTTTCCCTTATTCTTCATTCATTCTTGTTTTTACTGTACCTTTTTTCTTCCTTCACTCTTCCTAGTCTTCCTTCATTCTTCCTTCACTCTTCTTTATGTTCCTTCATTCTTCCTTCAGTCTTAATTTTTCCCCTTCCATGGATCGTCACTGTTGCTTTTACTCTTCCTTCATTCTTCTTTCACTCTTCTTTTTGCTCTTCCTTCACTCTTACTTCACTGTTGTTTTAACTTTTCCTTCATTTATCCTTCATTCTGGTTTTCATTCTTCCTTCATTCTTGCTTTTACTGTTCATTCATTCTTCCTTCACTCTTTATTTTTCTTCTGTTTCTTCATTCGCCCTTCACTCTTCCTTTAACTCCTCCTTCATTTCTCCTTCACGCTCCTACTTGCTCTTCCTTTGTTCTTCCTTCACTTTTGCCTTTTTCTTTCCTTCTTCCGTCTATCTTATTTTTACTACTTATTTTCTTAACTTTTGTATTTACTCCAGATTTACTCCTCCGTTCTTAGCATTTTACTTCCCTCATTCTTCCGTCGCTCACATTTTCTCCTCCTTCACTCTGCCTTCACTCTGGTTTTCACTCTTCCGTCACTCCTGTTTTCACACATCCTTCACTTCCTCCATATTCCATCCAGCCTTCCTTCATTTTTCTTCACTCTTTCTCCTCTTGCTTCATTTCCTTCGCCTCTTCTTCATATCATTCCTTTAAACTCTTCCTTTTTTCTTTCCCCCCTCTTCTTCCGCCTTCCACACACACTTCCTCGTCTCTTTCCTCCCCCTTCCATCATTCTTGCATTACACTTTTAACATTTATTTGGCTTTCTTTATTCTTTCTTATATCCTCTTCCTCCCTCTTCCCTCACATTTCCTTCTTTCTTTCATTCATGTTTCATTCGTCCTCACTACTTAAAATCTGTCTTCTCTTCAGTTAATCTCGTTTCCATTTTTCTCACACTTTGATTACTTCCATCTTTTCCTCTAATCCTGCCTTCCTCTTCCCTTTTCCTCCACTCCCCCATTTTCAGATTATCTTTTCCTCCATTAACCCTTCTTTCCCCTCTTCCCTACCTATCCTATACTTTCCTTCTTTGCCATTAATCTTACTTCACCTCTTGTTAACCTTTCCACATCCTTCTCTTCCATTAATTTGGTCTCCCTCTTCCCTCACCTTTTCTTTCCTTCCTTCTCGTCTCTTCCTTCTCTTTCTTTTTTCCTTGCTGCACTTTTTCGTATCATCCTTTTGTAATCTTTTCTTCCTTTGATTTTCTTTTCCTATTCCTCTACATTTCCTTTACTCCCTTCATTCTTTTAGCCTTGCCTCCCTCTTCCCTCACCTTTCCTTTTCTTCCTTCACTTTTCTTAAACTTGCCTTATTGCTTCCTCATCTTTATTTTATTTTCCTATTTTAATTACGCTCCACCCTTCCCTCACCTGTCAAGCGCTTCATTTTCACGCTATGTTAATTCTTCGGGGGTGCTTTCAACCTTTCTTTACTGTCTTCATTACTGTCATTCTTCCTTATTCCTAATCTCTTCATTTCATTTTCCCTACCATTTCTTCAACAGTTTTTCCAGTCTTTTACCCTTCATTCTTCATTCATTCGTCTGCATTTCTTCTTCTATCCAGCCTACAGTACTGGTAGATAATGTTTTTGGTTGCACTGTCTGTCTGTCTTTCTCTGTCACTGTTCGGTCTCTAACTTTTGAAACCTTTATTTAGAAACCTCACTAACTGGGGAAAACTTGTGACTGTATCTAGGTCAGGTTCGCAGAAGGGACCCTCTGGGATTGGATTCTCTTCACTGCTCACACTTTTCAATATCCACCTGTGCCGTCATTCAGGTCAGACTTTCAGCATACAAACTTTATTCATGCCATTCATTTGCTCTCCACTCTTCTTTTATATCATTCTTTCAGTCAGTCTTTCAACATACAAACTTTATTCACGTCATTCATTTACTGTCCACTCTTCTTTAATATCAGTCTTTATGCATTCAGTATGATCACCTTCTTCCGCTTATTAGTTTACAGGTGTCAGTCTTCCTGTCATTTTTTTTATTCTTCAGTCCTTATTTCAGTCCTTTTTAGTTAATTCATGTCTATCTGACGTATTTATGCCACTTGATAAAGGCCTCTCCTATTAAAGCTCTTATTACTGCTATTTCTATCCCATACATTTAAATAAGTCTGCCCTCAGACGAATAAAATCATCAGGAATAGACAAGAATGAAATTTTAAAAGACGTCCTGGGCTCAGTAGGTTAAGCAACGAAGGTGAAAGAGATGGAAGAAAAGAGAATTAGGATAACGTGGAAATTAAAGGAAAAAGGCACAAGAAAACTGAGACGTTGAAATAGGTTTAACTTCTTCACCCCATAACATCTTTAAAACCATATTCTTTTTGCAATCAGCCAATTTGTTTTCTGTTTTGTTTTTTCTTAGCAAAGGAGACATTTTTCGGGCTGGGTGGGGGGACACGTAGCTTTCATTTGTTTATTGAACACGATTTTCTTTCCGAAGTTTGATATAACCTTTCGAAGGTAACAAGAATATAACAAAAAAGATATTCTCTCCTTGAAGCGAATGCGGATAGTAATTTAAAAAAACTGAAGATCGAAACGGAGAAGAAAATGAGGATAGTTAGAAGAGCAATGGCTAAATGGAGGAAAAACATGGGACTTAATATGATAAAGGTTTAATTAAAGGACGAAGATGAAAGGTAGTAAGTAACAAAGGGAAAGCAAGAAAACAAAAGGAAGATGCATGGTCAGAGAGAGAGAGAGAGAACGCTGCGGTATCAGCTCGCCTTGTTTCACACTTTCATCAAGAATAAGTGGATTCTCTCTCTCTCTCTCTCCTTCCAACAGATCCATTCCTTCTCCTCTCTCTTTTTTCCTTCTCCTCTCCACTCCCCCCTTCACCCCTTCTCTTTCTCCCTACCTCAATTCTTCATCCCTCTCTCTTCCTGTTCCTCTTCCTCCCCTCTGTTCCACCTTTCTCTCTTTCCTCTTTTCCATATCACCCCCACTTTCCATCACCCTCTCTTTCCCCATTCAGTCAACACCAATTCTCCCACTTGCATTCCCTCTCAACTCCCTCCCTCTCCCCTCTCGTTTACTCACACTTACCCCCTCTCTATTCGTCCCTCCATTTCTTCTCCACTGTTTTCCACACACACCTTCTCGTAACCCCCTCTCAGATGTGGCCTCCTCTCCCCCACACTTCTCTTTTCCTATCTCTCCTCCTTTCACCTGCCCTCCCCACACTGTGTTAGCCCCCTGAGTGAAAGTTAACTGGTGAATGGTTTAAGTGAGGCTGGAAAGTGGGTTATGGCTCCCTGGGGGTTTGGTGGAAAGAGAGGGGGTTCAAATACTCCTCAGTACCCCTCCCCCAATCTTCTTCTTACGTCGTTCTTACCCCCTTCATTTCTCTTCTTTTTCTCCTCAATACCCCCTCCCATCTCTTTCATGTACGCCTCTCTCCCCTTTCCCTCTCCTTATTCTCTCCTATTAACTCCCTCCACTCTTCCTTCTCTCTTCACTTCCCTCTCCTCACTTTTTCCCCCTCCTTCCTTCTTCCTCCCTCCCTGTTTGCTTTCCTGTCCCCTTTCTTCCTCGTTTACATTCCCTCACATCTACTCTTTTTCTCTTCTATTCCTCCCCCATTCACCTTCCCTTTTCCTCCCCTTCTTCCTAAATGCCTCTTCCCCCTCATCTTTCATCTCATCCTCATCATGACTCCATCTTTTTATCCTCATCATACCCCTTTCCTTCCATTTTTTCCGCTCCCTGTCATTTTCTTCCTCCTCCTCCTCCCTACTCTTTCCTTTTCCTTTCCTTTCTCTTCTTCCTCTTTCCCTAATCTGTTCCTTTCCTTACTTATTTTAAGGTCTCTTTCTTTTTTATCCATTACTTTGTCTAAACCTTTCCTTCCCTCTCATTCTGTCTTTCTTTTTCTGCCTTTCTCGCTCTACCCATTTCCCTTCCTATCTTTCTCCAGTTTGGTTCTTTTCCCTCACTGCCCCTTCCTTCCCTGTATCTCCTTTTTCGTCTCTATCTCCTTACCACTTTCCTTCCCTTTCTCTTGTCCTTTTACTTGCTCTTTTGTGTCTGTCTCCTGCATCATTCTTCTCCCCTTCCTCGATTCTCCTTCTCTCTTCCTTCCCCCACTTTTTGCCTTCTTCTTATTATCCTTCTTTTCTTCCCTTCTTTGTCTTCCTCCTCTATTCTTCCCCCATCCTCATGTCCCATTGTACTCTTCTCCTCCCATACTTCCACCCCTCTTTTCTCCTCCCCTTCATTTCTTTTCCTCACGTTCCTCCTCTCCTCCTCCCTTTTCCTCCACTTTCTCTCCTCCTCCCCTTCTGATCTATGGTTTTTCTTATCATTTGCCTCCTTTCTTCCTCTTCTTTCTCCCACCCTTTCTCTCTCCCTCTTCCTCCCTATATTTTCATCTTCCGGTTCTCTTCTTTCTCTCCCCCTTTTGCTCCCTCCGCTCGTCCTATTTCAGTCATAACCTTTCCCCCCTCCCTCTCTCTTTCTCTTTTATTCATACTCTTCTTTCTCCACTTTCTCTCATCCTCTGGTCTCCTTCCTGCTCTCTCTCTCTCTCTCTCTCTCTCTCTCTCTCTCTCTCTCTCTCTCTCTCTCACACACAC
The DNA here is from genome assembly GCF_032717465.1 of Coenobita brevimanus. Classification (NCBI taxonomy): domain Eukaryota; kingdom Metazoa; phylum Arthropoda; class Malacostraca; order Decapoda; family Coenobitidae; genus Coenobita; species Coenobita brevimanus. The sequence continues at coordinate 31,085,473 of NC_137017.1, forward strand.
ACACACACACACACACACACATATATATATATATATATATATATATATATATACTGTAGTTTTTAACTATCCAACCGGGAATCGAACCCAGCACCCCTACATACTGTAATGTGTGTGTGTGTAGTTCACCGGGTCGGTCAGGATCATTTGATGGTCGTGATCGTCAGCTTTTACCCTCCAGGAAGGGAGCTGAGAGCTCATATAGTCCGATCTAAGGGCAAGGCTGTGACCTTCACACACGCACACACCCGTCCCCTTGCTCAAGGGGGACAGAAACCACCCACTTCGTCAGCGAAACTTTTCGCAACCTGAGCGAGGCGCGAACTCCCATTCACCAGTTGGCAAGCGGGAACGTTACCACTGCACCAGCGAGCGGTGTGTGTGTGTGTGTGTGTGTGTGTGTGTGTGTGTGTGTGTGTGTGTGTGTGTGTGTGTGTGTGTGTGTGTGTGTGTTTTAATAATAATAATACATCGACCGGAAGATATATTTGAAGTCTCATAGAGAAATAGTATTGCAAATCTAGATAACGCTAAAGAGTGCATCTGTTCCCTTATTAATCAGTCCACCTCATCTACATGTATGGTGAACAAGGAAATCATATCATATCAATCAGTCCATGATAATTACAAAGAAAAATATATTATCAATGAGTTTCACACACTTTCGTTCACCCGTTTCCGAGTGTCAGGAATCTTTGGCTGTACAGATCAATCGCTGAAAGACGGTGGCGTGGATGACTCCCGCTTGAGAAGAGACTCTGTACTGTATGTGGCTGTGTACAGACTGAACGGCACGTAGCGGAATACTGTCCTCTTACACAGAAGCTCAAAAATAGTTATCAATTCTAAACACTGAACACGTTTTTTATCAGATAGGTTCTTCCATGAACTAATATGTAGATTAATTTACGATATTGTGAAGTTGTATTCATGATGTCTCGAATCTCAGCAGTGTATATAATGATTAAGAACAGAGAAATGTTAAGGTCGTTATTGTAGACTATCATTTACAGTATGCTGGTAGTTTGTTTATGTATTGTCCTGTATCCTATAATGTTATCTTGTGTACAATTTAAGTTGTAGTCAATAAACTACCTATCAGTCTATCTATCTATCTATCTATGTGTGGCTATATACACACTATGTATACATAACTCGATGCCCATAACCTGTCACTGGTAGGAATTTCTCTCGGCTAAATAAAATTATTGAATGCTAACTGGAAAGGATGAGCAATATGTTTATTCTTCCCTGGAAATACATATCACATTAATTTTGTAGTACAGGTATATGTAAACATTTCTTTATCTCTTAGACACACACACACACACACACACACACACACACACACACAAAAGAAAATGTGCCTCTTTGTTCTGTCAAACAATTATAGTGATTCCCTTTTTTCCTGCCAGCTAATTTTTCTGGGAAAGTGGAAAACGGGAAAGATTCGTTCTCCTTTCTTTCCTTTTTTCACGCGTTTAATTTAGATCTTTAGTGTAATCAGTTTACCCCAGCAGCTAACCTCGTTATTAGTCGATAGGCCTCTTGTTATCAGCATTTTCTATCCTTCCTTTTCCTGCCTCCTCCGTCGACTCTGACCTTCTCCTCTCCCGGTTCCTACGTTCTCATCTTTTACCACATAAATCTTCCTTCCATTTTCTTTCAGATTTTCAAAGACTTTCCTCCCTCCCTCTCTCCCTATTAACACTTTCCTATATGCCACTCTTTCCTGCCTCCACTCCTCTTTTCACTGACTTTACTCCTCCTCTTGCCTCCTGCTTTCCCTTCATTACGCTCACCTTCTTCCTTTTCTCCCATCCTCCCTATTACCTCCTCTATCTTTTCTCATCCTTCCTTTCCTCCTTAGTTTTGCTTTCCCTCCCCCTTTCCCTCTCCCCCCACCACTTCCTTCTCTTCACTCTCTTTCCCCCTCGTTTTTCTTCCCATTTTTTCTTCTCTTTCCCCTCTGTCCAACTCACCCTTCCTACTCCTCCCTTTTCCTCCCACTCTTCTTTCTCCTCACCCTTTTTGCTCCCACACTTCTCACTCCTCCCTTGTCCTCCCACCCTTTCCTTTCCTCTATATCTCCTTCCCTCTATTCCCTCAGTTACTTTCGTTCTCCCTTCCCTTTATATCCCCTCCCCTCTCTTCCCCCTATTTCTTCTTCTACATCTTTCCTTCCCTCTCCACACACTCCCCCCTTCTCTCCTCTCCCTTCTCCCCTATTCCTTTCTCCCCTTTCCTCTCCTCCCACAACCCCCTCCTCCTCCTCCTCCTCCTTTCCCCTCTTCCCCTCTCCCCCCCCCCACGCCCCAAATCAGGGCGCTACACCCAATTGGCCGCCAGAACTCAATGATCCCCAGCTCTGGCTCGCCGGGGGGATACATGTGTTATCCTCCAGGAAATTAAATTAATGGGCCACCCGAAGCACCCCTCCCCCCAGCATGCAGATAGGTTCACGGATGAGCTGGGCAGGGGGTAAGGGGGGAGATGGAGGGGTGGCGAGGGGAGAGGGAAGAGGGATTGGCTTGCTGGAGGAGAGGGGGGGGGTGAAAGGGCGAAGAGGGATTGACTGGTTGGATGAGGGCAGAGGGGATTGTGAAGGAGAGGGAAGGGTTGAGTTTGAGTGGTTGAGGAAGAGATGGGGAAGGGAAAGAGAGACTGACTGGCTGGAAGACGGAAGAGAGGATTGTGGAGGGGAGGGAAGGGTAGGGATGGAATTGTTGAGGAGGGGATGGGAGGGGGAAGAGGCATTGACTGGTTGGGAGAGGGGAAAGGGGATTGTGGAAGGAAGGGAAGAAAGTGGAGGAGAAAGAGAGATTGATTGGCTGGGAGAGGGGAGGGGAGGGACTGTGTGGATGAGGTGGGGAGGGGAAGAGGGAAGAGGGATTGACTAACTGGGCGAGGGAGTGGGATGGAGGGGATGGGAGGGAAGGGAGGAGGGATTATGAGGGGGGAGGGGATGAGGGGAAGAAGGACTGAATGGCTGAGTGAAGGGAGAGGGGAATGTTAGAGGGAGGGGATGGGAAGAGGGAGAGAGAGAGAGAGACTGACTGGAGGGGAAAGGGGAGATGGGATTATGGAGGGGAGGGGAGGGGAGGAACTGGATGGTTAAAGAGGGGCGGGGAGGGAAGGGGAGGAGAATAACTGGTGTGGAAGGGGGGAGCATCGGGAATGACCTCTTTAGTGAATGGAAATTGAGGATTGACTGGCTGGGGGAGAGGGGAGGGGGAATTAAACTGTGGAGAAAAGGAGAGGAAATTAACTGGCTGGGGGAAGAGAGAGGGGATTGTCTGGTGGGAGAAAGGGAGAAGAGATTGACTGGCTGGAGAAAGGGAGAAGAGGGAAGAACTGGAGGTACAGGTGCCGGATGGAGAGATTGACTCGTTAAATGAGAAATAAGAATTTGGGAGGAAATGACTGGCCCGGGGTGAGTTGGAAATATAGGGCGTGGAAAGTCCTATTGACGGAGTGACTGAGACTGACTGAAGGGAGGGGAGAACAAGGAGGGTGTTCAAAATGCTGGTGATGGAGAGAGACCGATTGGTGAAAAGAGTGATGAGGGGATGGATGGCAGGGGAGAGGAGGGGGTGTTCGAAATATAGTTGGTGGGGAAGAAGACTTGCTGGTTGGGAGATTGATGATGGGAGGGGAGAAGATGGAGGGAATTCGAAGTATAGATGGTGATAGAGCAGATGGTGGGGGATGGGGGGGAGAGGAGGAGGAAAGTGCCGGACAAGTGGATTGGTGGTAGGGTAGAGGACAGCTGGAGATGGGTGGATCGACTGGTGTAAGAGTGGACTGGTGGTGGGTGGACTGTCTAGTAGACTGGAGAGATAACAAATTTGGTCAGATTTAGCAGTGTTGAGTAGAGGCAAATATCTTATAAGAGATAAAAAAAAAAGACTCGCTCGCGCGTCTGTGTTGGGGGGCTGAAAAGATGAGTTTCTCAGTTTCATTATTTATTTATTTATTTACTTTATTTTTCTTCGGGTACCAGTGAGCCCTGAAGCGTGATGCGACAATTAGTAGGGTGGTAAAGTTTCCTCGGTCTTGTTATTTGTAAAGAGGACAAAAGGGATACTGCTGTACTCAAGAGGATTCTGACTGCAATTATGGTGCGAGGGAACCCCGACAAGGTTGCATCCTCGTTGCTCCTGATCCATTGGTTACTGATGACGAAGACAACGGCGACTGCATCCTCCGTAACTTTTACTGAGGAGAACAGAAGTGAAGCCGTGCCTCTAGTGTTGTTGTACAAAGTGGCAGCGTACGCCAAAGTCCTTCTGCTGATGTCTGCATACTCAGCTCTTTTTAGCCCTGTGACTTTCGTTAAGGGGGAACAGGTGGAGATCCATGGTTTTTGGGTGTGTGGAAAGAAATTGAAGATACTGGAAAAGAATGAAGCCCTGAACTAACGAGGTGGAATAAATGCTGCCTTGTTTGCCCTTGACTCTTAATATATAAACTCTTTCAGCTTGCGGACGTGTTTTTGGATTTATTCGTGCTCTCTCCTGACGATTTATGAAAAATACCTCGAATAAGATATAGCCTTCATTACCGTTTTCATTAATGGGGAGCACTCCTAAGCCATGTAATATATCGTCAGACAACAGCAACATCGAAATAAAAAAGGACATCTGTAGGCTGAAAAGATCAAGGCGGGTCCCTCTTACATTCCAGCTCAACCACTGCCATTTTTCTTTTCATATCCCCATCCCAGAACACTTTTTAAAAACCTATATTGTCAGATATTATTATCTTTGAAATTTGTGGGCCTTCTCATGTGTCCATTTTATTAACCTGTACCTGATATATAGTTTTGGACAAAATTTTGTCCCAATTCTTTATTGAACAATTTTTACACTTACATATCATAAAAACTTGCTTGGATTCCGAAGATTGCGTCACTAGGTTTCGAAAATCATGGTTTGGTGTTTCCGTACTTTTCCAAATGATTTGGATTCATACTAATGTCTGCAGCAGCATCCAGGGCTCGGGTCACCGTTTATTGGTTATACTGTTTATTTTTCCTCTGTGGCTGGTATTCTTGTTCTTACTTCTCCTTTTTTTAATATGTAGTCCTTAACTAATTATGGTTTCATACTCAAAAAGAAGTAACTAGGGCTTAAAACCTGCCAACTTTGTCTCATCCAAAATAATTCAAACAAAATATGACAGAAAGATCAAGGAAAATATTATCCCCAGTTTACGACCTCACAAAAATTCTTGTTGCTTTATACCACAAGAATAAAAGGAGTCGCAAGTTGGCAGAAAAGTGGACATAAAGAATAAAAGTCTGGGGGGAAAGAGTTTGATGTGTGTGTGTGTGTGTGTGTGTGTGTGTGTGTGTGTGTGTGTGTGTGTGTGTGTGTGTGTGTGTGTGTGTGTGTGTGTGTGTGTGTGTGTCCAAGGAACGACTCAAGTTCAAGCCAGTCCTTTGTGTGGTATTTGCAACATGATGAGGACGTCCGTGTTTCCTTGCAAGTTGCAGTTTTCTTCTGTTGTGTTGGTGTTGTGTTCGATGATGTTGTTGTTGTTGGGGCGGTAAGTTGTGAATGTGTGTGTGTGTGTGTGTGTGTGTGTGTGTGTGTGTGTGTGTGTGTGTGTGTGTGTGTGTGTGTGTGTGTGTGTGTGTGTGTGTGTGTGTGTTTGGAGGTCTTGCATTTGGGGTGTGGATGGGGAAATTTTCCTTTTAAGTGACATTTCACATTTTAATTTGTGGATTACACTCACTACGTGCCTTCATTCCTCTCAGGGGCGGAACCTAAAATTTTTGCTACATTCGCCTTCAAATTTCGTTTCTTACACAGAGCTCCAAACTCAGTCACCAGGCCTTGCTACTCCTATTCATCTTCAGTTAACAGAACAGCAGACAACTACTGGGGAAAATTAACACCCTATCCAGTCTCACTAATAACACCTCAACATCCATTGCCCTGTTTGTACGTTTTTATATAGAAGTCACCTAGTTCATTCATTACCTTACCGTTATGTGTGAGTTTTGCGTTTCTGAGTTTTTCTGGATTACAACTTTCATTTACTGGGCTGCTGACGTGTTCATAGATTTTGTTGCGGTGGCTGTGGTGTGTAAGATTATTTTCCGTGTTTTTCTCCTTTTTTTTTCTGAGATTTTTGGGATTGCAGTTTTCTTCTGTGTTATGACTGAATTCGTGGATGTTCAAGGGGCAACGATGATGGATGCTCCATGTGTGTGTGTGTGTGTGTGTGTGTGTGTGTGTGTGTGTGTGTGTGTGTGTGTGTGTGTGTGTGTGTGTGTGTGTGTGTGTGTGTGTTTTAGCCCTTTAGCAGCATTCTTTTATTTTGTTGCTTTTGTAATCGTGAATGTTGTCGCCATTGTGATATATAGTGGTGTGTGTGTGTGTGTGTGTGTGTGTTTTAGCTATGTGTTTTCAATATGGGGGGGATGGGGATAGAGGGACAGGGTGGCAATGGTCTTTCTTTTTGTAGTCATCATGTTTGTAGATATTGTGAAGGTAGTGTTTTTAAGCATGGAGAGAATTTTTTTATATGTTTTGTGGTTAATGAGTTTTCTTCATCAATTGTCGTGTGCCTTTTTTTTTTTTTTTTTTTATGTTTGAGATTTACAGGCTTACACTCTCCTTTTTGCGTGTTGCTGTTGTGTTTGTGGATGATGAAGCGTCGATAATGACAGGGCTGTGTGTGGGTGTGGAAGCATTTTTTTTTTTAAGTGTACCTTTTTAGGTGGTGGCGACCATCATCCACTCACTTGATGTAGTGCTGCCTACTTCTTCCTTAGCCTTTATCATTCTTTTTCTGTGCCTGCCCTCCTCTCTTCCTATTTCTCCCATCTTTCCTGTCACTTCTCATTGTTTTTCTTTCCATTACAGGTGGCTTTACATTGAGTGACAAGCCAAATGGTTTTCTGTAAGCCAAGAAACCATATACAAAGCTGGGTGGTAACCATATAACCGAGCCATACGTGCTCCCTACGTGTCAACAAGTGGGTTGGTGGAGGGTTAGTGCCCCTCCCTGTAAAACAAATAACTCAGAGTCAAATGGCCACCCCTTACGGGATTATGGCGTCTGGCAATAGAGAGATACATAGATAGACTTTTTTTTTTTAAGTCTGAGTTTTTTTTTATTGGAACAGTGGGCATCGAAGTTTTTCACTCTTTTTCTTCTTTTGATGTATTTTTATTTTTCATTTTTAAGCTGTGGGTGTGTACACTCCATATGGTTTGTGTGCTTTTAGTTATGTGTGAATGTTCGGGCTGCTGAGTGCGCCACTGTGTGCATATACTGCTGTGTGTTGATCCGATATTGCAGTTTCCTTCTTTTGAGTTGCTGTTGTGTTCGTGGGTGTTGTTGCGACGATGGGAGCATGTGTGAGTGTGCATATTTTCTGTTCCTTTTTTAATTTATCATGTGACCTGGGTTGGCGTTTGCAGTTTTAAGACACAGCCACTAGTGATGGCCTTTTTCGTCTTTGGGTTTTGCTTAGTTTGTCGGCATGGAACATTTTTTTTTTTTTTTACTTTCTTCATGGATGTTGTTAATGTGGTCGTGTATCAGGGTAGGATGGATTTTTGTCGATTCTTTTTTTTTTTTTTTTTTTTTTTTGAGTTGCAGTTTTCCTACTTTTATACTCTTGGATAATCCGATGGTTATGTGGGCGTGTGGGGTATTTTTAGAGTTTGTTGTTGTTGAGCTTTCGGTTTTGATATTTTCGCTGATTTTTTCTTTCCTGTTTTGTTCTTTTCTTCTTGGTGGGCGTGTGTTGATGCGCAAGGTTTTTTTTAATTGTGAATGTGCAACGTTTACATGTGTTTTTTTCGTGCTTTATGTGTTCCTTATCAGTGTGTGCAAGGTTTTTGATGTGTGTGTGTGTGTGTGTGTGTGTGTGTGTGTGTGTGTGTGTGTGTGTGTGTGTGTGTGTGTGTGTGTGTGTGTGTGTGTGTGTGTGTGTGTGTGTGTGTGTGTGTGTGTGTGTGTGTGTGTGTGTGTGTGTGTGTGTGTATGTGCAAGATTTTTATGTGTTGGAATATGCACTTTTTCTAATGCAATTGTGGGATAGGATAGTGTGAGTGTACTTTTTTGTTGGCAGGGGTGTACGGGGTGGGAGTTTTTATTTCCGAGTCCTGAGAAGCTGTGGTACTCTCGTGTGTGAGGCCTGTGTATGTTACTGCTGTGATGGTTGTGGTAAAGCATAAGTAAATCTATTCTCGCCCTCTTTTGTTCGGCGTGTGTCTGTCCTGTCTGTCTGTCTGTCTGTCTGTCTGTCTGTCTGTCTCTCTCTCTCTCTCTCTCTCTCTCACACACACACACACACATACACACACACACGCATTAATCTCGCGTTTTGCTGTTGAATAACTACTACCACCAACATCCCTCCCTTTCAGCGGATTTTCCCCCTCCATCCCCCTCCCTGTAACAATAACCCCATTCCCCTCTCCTTCTCCCCCACCTCCCCACACCCCCCCTTTTGGCAGCAATAGCCTGGATTTTTTACCCTAAACCTTGATTAAATTACCCCCATTTTAATCTCTAAGTCCTCAGTGGAGTCCCGTGGTGTGGTGGTGGGGTGAATGAGGTGGCCGATTAATGAAGGTCTTAAAACTCTGACCCACATCCCCCTTACCCCATTTACCACCTCCATCACTCCCATTAACTATCATGTATACCTCGACTTAGTGGGGTTGTTCGTGTGAGTTCTTATCTCTTGTGTCAATAGCCCACTTTCTTAGGCATCCCTTTTCATAGACGCAAATTTCCCTCCCTCTTTATGTTGTCCATCTTTTTTTTTTTTTTTTATGTTCAGCTTTCTCGAACCTCTTTTGGGTTTCCTCGCGTATTCCCCTTTTTTAAGCCAGTCTTCTAGGTCGTTTTCATCGGCTCCTTTTTCACAGACTTTATCATAGCCCTCCACTAAGCCCAGTGTCATAGTAATTTATCCCATTCCACCCTGCTCTCTTTCTTATTATCCATCCTTCTTTCGCTCTTCCCTAGTCTTTTTTCGTAAACAAATTCACTTGCCCCTTTCCGGTACATGTTTACTAACTTCCTTTCTTAAGCACACGTACTAGCCTTCTTTTGTTGCTCTTATTCTTAGCTCTTCCTACGTAGACCCTCCTTAGGAACTCTTTCTAGTCCCTTCTTCAAGAACTTTTTTTGTAATTCTATATTCTAGCATTACATTCTAGCTTTTTTTTTTTACCTTTAACTAAGCTTCTTTACACTTCCCTTCGAGCTCTTTATTGTTGTCTTTTTTTCACATTTGCCTAACCCATTTTTGTTCCTAATTTTGTCATAGTTATCGTTCAACCTTCTTTCACCTCTCAAAGTGTGGCACCTCCTCTCCCTTCCTTCTTCTCTTTCCATTCTTATTCTCTTCTTACTTCCCCTTATTCTTTTCTAAATCTTCAACTGTTCTCTTGCCATTACACTTTTTCTGTTCCTCATGCCTTGCTTTCCTCTCCATTTTTTTTCACTTTCACTTCCTTTTGTTTTCCTGTCTCCTTTTCTTTCATTATTTTTTGCTCCATCTTTTTCACTTTCCTCAGACCTCTTGTGCTGCACACCCCCTTCCCTAATCCACCTCACACCCATTTTTCTTTTACTCTGTCACAGTAATCCTACTCCACACACAAACACACACACACACACACACACACACACACACACACACAATTTCCATTTTCCCTTATCCTCTAGATCTTGTTATCCTGTTCTTCTCCCTTTCTTTGCAACTTTCATACTCTTCTATCGTTTTCCATTTCTCTCAGTTTTTTCGCCAATTCTTCGTCTTTGTCCTGTTACATAATTTTCCGTTTCTCTCACCATTTTATTCCTCACTGCCAGCTTTCACTCTTTACTGCCAACCCATTTTTGTTTTCATAGTTCTTCTTCCTTGTTCCACACTTATAATCTTCTCCAGTTTTTTCTCGATATCTCCTCTTTACTTCACACATCTAGCCCTCCTCCCCCTCCTTCTTTGGTTCTTTCACATCTAGTATTCCATCCTTACTAGAGGAGTTCTAGAAATGAGTATCATCTTAGGATATGGGGAATAAACTGCGCAGAAGTCGAATTATGCAATACGAGAAGAGTGTGGTAATACTTCGCCTCTTTTAAAAACTTCTCAGCCCAAAAGGGGAATGCAGCTACTTTCCTGATTATTATGCCTTCCATTTTTGTTACATGTCTGCCACTTTTCTGTTTACATTTGCACATTTGCACGCTCCATCACAATATGCATCTTCTCACCTCGTATTCTGCGTCCATCTCATCCCTCGTTCGTCCATCCTTTTCCATCTATGTCCCTATTTCTTTCATGTCTTCCTTCTCCACTTCCTTCTTCTTTTTCTCTCTCTCATTGGCTGCTTCCTCTCCTTCCTCATTCTCCCCTCCTCCAGCCCACACCCATCACTTTGGTTCACATGTCCATCTTCCTCTTACCATCTCCTCCTTTGCTCCACCATCCCTCCCTTTCCTGTGTTCCTGCCCTTTTCCTCCCGCACCTTTACCTTTCCTCTCTCTTTTTTCCCTCCCTCTTCCTTGCCTTTCCTATCCTATCCTTCCCTTTGTCCTTCCTTCCTCCCATTTTTTCCTTTTTCTTCTTGTTTTTCCCACTCCCTTCCCCCGTATTTTCCCCACTCTCCCCCCCACCTTTTTTCACTATCCTTCCTTTCTTTTTTTCCGTATTTCTTCCATCTACTCTCTGTCTGCCTGTCTGTCTGTCTGTCTCTCTCTCTCTCTCTCTCTCCCTCTCTTGTGTCCAACATTTCCAATATTTCTTTCTAATCCGTTACTTTCCTCCTGTTCCCATACCTTATCTCTTTCTTTCCCCACTTCTTCAGTCACCATTTTTCCTTCTCTTTCCCTCGTAACCCTCCCATACTCCTTTCCATCATCCCTTTCTCTCCCCTCGTCTCCTTCCCCTTTCCTTCCTTCTTTATCCCTTCCCTTGCCTCTGCTTCCTTTTTCATTAGTTCTTAATTTCGTTTTTCCTTTCTTATTCCTTTTTTTCGTCGGCCTCTTCTTTCCATTTTCCCCTCTCTGTCATCTCTGTACTCCATCTTCGGTATCTTACCTCTTACACTGCCTCCCTTTTTTTCCTTCCAATTCCTTTCTCTCTTCCCTTTACCTTCCTTAGCCTATTTTTTCCTTTCCTCTCACTTTCCTCCTTCGCCCCATTCCTTCCAATTCCCTTTTTATCTTTCATACACCATTCCTTCCTTTCCCCTCTCTTCCTTCCTTCGCCCCATTCCTTCCTTCTTTTTCTTTCCTGTCCTCTCTTTTACCTTCCTCACCCTATTCCTTCCATTCCTCTCACTTCCTTCCATCATCCCATTCCTTCCTTCCAACAATTTTCTCTCCCTTGTTTCCCCTCCCTTAACCCTCTCTTGTTCCACTCCCCACCTTCTAGTTGAATTAATGAAGGAATGTGAAGGGGTGTACAGGACGAGGGATGGGAGAGGGAGAAGTAAGGGGAGAAAACAGAGTGAGAGGGGAGGGGCAGGAGGAAGGAAAAGAGCCATTGGGGAGGGAAATAATGTGGAGGGGTGTAGGGAAGGAGAGGAAAGGAGACAGAGGCAGAAGAGGGAGGTAGAGGGAGGACCGGAGGTAGGAAAGGCAGGGGAAAGAGGACGAAAGGTGAGGAAAGGAGCAATGTGAAGTGGTTTGAGAGACGAGAGGGGACGGAGAGGCGAAGAGGATGGGAGGGGAAGGGAGGGGGAGAGGAGGAGACAGGGAGGAGGGTGGGGAGGAAGGGGGATAGAGAGTCTAAGTCGGTGGTCCTCAAGTAGGGTGGAAATACCGCGTCTTAATGGGCCATTCCAGTCACTGTGCTAAACCTCTCCCTCCTCTCCCCTCTCACCTCCCCTCTCTCCTTTCCTCTCCCCTCCCTCCCCCTCTCCCTCTTGCTCTGTCCTCTCCCTCCTACTCCTTCAATTTTCTCTCCCACTCCTTTCTTCTCCTCCATCCTCTCATACTCACACTCACCTCCTCTCCCTTTTCCTCTCTCACACCCACACCTCCCCAGCTATGCACCCCTCTCTCTTCCTTCCTCTTCTCACAACCCTCCCCCTCCCCACGTACCTTCCTCTTCCCTCCAGGTGTCTCTCTTACCTCGTGTATTATTGTTTCCTTGTTTATCTTCTTTTATTTTTACCTTCCTGTTACGTAACCATTCTTTATTTCCCTCTCTCTCTCTCTCTTACACACACACACACACACACACACACACACACACACACACACACACAACATTTCTCTTATCTCTCCTTCATCTCCTTACACTGTCCCTCTCCTGTTCCCTCACATCTTCCTTTCGTTCCCTCTCCTCTTTCCTCTCCCTTCCCAAGTCCCCTCGTCGCCCCATGTCCTTTCTCTCACCTTCACTCTCCCCTCCCTGTGCTCTCTCTTTCCCTCCTCCTTCCTCCTTCCTCCCCTTCTCTCTTTATCCTTTACAGCCTTTATCATCGCCATTCTTTACTCTTGATTTTTTCCTCCTGCCCATGGTCCTCTCCACTCGTTCCTTCCTATTTCCTCTTACCACAGCCTCTCTCACCTCCTTCCTTCTCTCTCAATATCCCTCTTCTCATTCGCTCTCCCTTCTCACCCTACATCCTTCTCCACTTCCCCTTTCTCTCCTTTCCCTACCCTCATCGCATCCCGTCTCTATCCTTTCCCTCCCCTACACACTCATATGTCTGCTTTCCCTCCTTTCCCAATTCCCCTGCCTACTCTCCCCTCTCTCCCCATTCCTCAGTCTACTCCCCTTCCCTCCCCATTCCTCAGTCTACTCCCCTCCCCTCCCCACTCCCCTGCTTACTCCCCGTCCCTCCCTACTCCCCTGTCAACTCTCCCTCCCCTCCCCACGCCTCTGTCTAGCCACCTCTCTCTCCTCACCTTCCTGCCTACCTTCTCTTCCCTTCCCTGCTTCCCCTCTCCCTCCCCTCTCCGCTCTCCTGCCTTCCCCGTCCCTCCTCATTCTATTGCCTACACCACTCACCACTCCCCTGCCTAGTTCCCGCTTCTCCCCACTCCCCTGTATACTTCCCTTCCCTCCTCATTCCATTACTTACTCCTCTCTCCTCTACACACCTAGGTCGTCACTCTCCATAACTAACCTACCACTTATTCTGTCCCCTCCTATTCACTGCTCTCCCCTCCCCCCACCACTCTCTCTCTCTCTCCAGCCTTGCATGTATCCCTTCAGTCTCTCTTAGCGCCCTATTGCTGTGGGAATAGGAGACGCTCTGTAACTTCAATCCTAATGGTATCTTTTTTACATTACTTCTTAATACCCTCTCGTATGTTATTAATTCCCCATTACTGTTAACGTATATTTGCAGTAGTTTTACTCAAGAACACATAAGATTAAATAGAAAAGCTTAAATTGGAGTTGAAAGCTTGATATTAATCCTTTAATCCCCTGGAAATACTTTACTGTTGTACTCTTAAAGCTTACATGCTGAAGGGCACAAGAAATCCCCAGTCACCCTCTCTCTCTCTCTCTCTCTCTCTCTCTCTTTCTCTCTCTCTTTTAACTACAGTGTCTTAACCACCTGATAAAGTTAGAGTGTGTCTGAGGTTGCTTTGTTCTCACCTGGGTTAACTGGGCTGCTGGCTGAGAGTGACCAGAACGTGTCATTTCACCAGGCTAGCAGGAGGTTCCAAGAGATGTCATAGCTGGGAGCATTAGAGAAAACGCTTATCAACGGTATCATTCATTTATCCTAGCCAGGCTTCACTGAGTCTCCTGCAGTTGAGTAAATATGCACAATTGTTGCTGGGCTTATTCTGTCTTCCCCTTTTTTGTCTTTCTTTTCATCTTCCTCTGCCTCCCCCCCCCCTCCGTTTCCTTTCGCTTTTCTTTTTCTTTCCTCCCTCTTCTTCTTGCTTCGCTTTTCTTCCCTTCCTTCGTTTCCTGCTGTGTTCATTGCCCTTCCTTCTCTCTTACCTTATCTTCCTCATTCTTCCCCTCCCTTCATAATATTTTCCCTAACTTCCTTCTTCTTTTTCCTGTTCAGTCCCTTCCCTTCTTTTATCATCATTTCCCCTATTTTCTTCCTTTCTCTTTCTCTTTCTTCCTTCTTCGTTTCATTCTTCTTTCTTCTCTCTCTCTCTCTCTCTCTCTGTTTTTCCTTTCCTTCCTCCGTTTCCTTATCATCCCTTCCTTTTTCTTTCATTTATCTCTCCTTTCTTCATGTTCCTTCACTTCATTTTCTCCCCATTCCGTTTCCTTCTCCCTCCTTCCCTTCCCATCCCTTCCCTTCCCTTCCCTCCCTCATCCACCTCTATCCCACCACCGGCGCCCCGCCTTGTGAGCCTCGAGGAACAAGCTAAGTTCCACTCCAGATGAAGGTGATTATCGTCCCTTCTAGCCCTCACCTATCCCCAAGCCCTCACTTACCTCCCCAGCCAGCCCTCACCTGCCCATCCACTTTTCACCTGTCCATCCAGCCTCATCTGTCCTTCCACCTACCTGCCCCTCCAGCCCTCACCTACGTCTCCACTTTTAACCTCTCCTTTCAGCTCTCACCTGCTTCTCCAGCCGAAACTCGCCCACCAGCCCTCACTTGCCGTCCGGTCCTTACCTCCTGCTACCTGAGCTTCCTGTCCCCTCTTGTTGCACCTGTACATACCTAATCACCTTGCCTGATCCCGTCTCAGCTCGTGGTCACATCTGGGCATACCCGAACACTTGGACACACCTGAGTATATCTGAGCACTGAGCCACTCCGAGCATACCTGAGCACCTGGTAGTCAGTTGGATAGAACGTGACAGATATTTGCATCCGATTACCTGTTGTTTGAAGGCAGATAAAGTAATGCAACATCCATTTTGAGTTGATACTAAACCCATACATCATCCCCTTTATTATTATTATTTTTCTTTATAGCTAGCAATATGTTTTTATAACTTGTCTTCTGTAGGAGCTGAGGACTGAGATGTAGAGTTTTCTGTCGACCAGCTGTTGTACCAGAGCAGATATGAACGCCTGTGATCACCTGCGCAGTTTTAACCCCTTCCGCTTCACTTTGCATTTTTTACTTTATTCAAACTACCTCCAGATGACCATAATCAGCTTGGGAAACATTTCGTACTGGATGGACTACCTAAGCTTTCATTAAACCCTTTGCACCAAAAGAACCTTCCTACGCTGAACGGGATCGTCTAGTGATATAAAGAACGAAATCAACTCAGTCATAGAGAAGGGGTCAATGCAATGAGCTCACCTGACAGGATTTTAATATCTCGTGTCACGTGAGCAGATATGATCACTAAATGCACCTGAACAAACCTACACCTGAACACAATGAAGCGCATTATGAGCACTTGAACAACTAAGCTTATCCGTGGAGTTGAACACAGTTAATCTTGTCTGAGCACTTGAACACAACCAAGCTTATTTGAGCACCGAAATACACCTGAGCTTTTTTGAGCACCGGAACATGACTAAGCTTATCTGAGCATTTGAACATAACTAAGCTTAACTGAGTATCTGAACACAACTAAGATTATTTGAGCATCTGAACACAACTAAGCTCATCTGAGTACCTGAACACAACTAAGCTTATCTGAGCACCTGAACACAACTAAGCTTATCTGAGCACCTGAACATAACTAAGCTTATCTGAGCACCTGAACACAACTAAGCTTATCTGAGCACCTGAACACAACTAAGCTTATCTGAGCACCTGAACTCGTCTAAGCACATCTGAACACTTAGGCACACTGAACTCAGCTTGAATCCCTCTAGTAGTTGTGTTCTATTAAATTTACTACTGTAGACCAAACAAACAGTTGACCTAAAATCTCTCGCTCTTTCTCTCTCTCTCTCTCTCTCTCTCTCTCTATCTCTATCTCTATCTCAAGATATCGTCGCAGAAAGGCGAGAGGAGGGAGAGAGAGAAATTTTCGCGATGAACAATTGTGAAATGGGGCGAGAGAGGGAGCATTTGTCGCCCAAAGATGACATGTTTACAACCCTCCCTGAGATTACACACATTCTTCTCTACCCCGGCTACAGGACCCCAACCCTCCCCTCCCTCCCTCTCTCTCTCTCTCTCTCTCTCTCTCTCTCTCTCGTCTATCTTGTCTTGGTCTGATACTTTTTGCTCTCCCTTCTCGTCTTTTGCATCTTCTTTTTTTTCTTGCTGTATTATTTTCACTTCTATTTTTATTATTAAATATGTACTCTTTTCCTTAAGTCTTGTTCATGCTTTACTGCTTCCTTCTCTTCTAAATTTTTTCGTATTCTTATTTTGTCTTCTTTTCACTGTGCATGCTTTCTTTCCTTCTTTTTCCTCCTTTATCTAGATCTATTTTTACTTCTCCTGCTCCCACTATACCCCTTCCTTGCTCCTTCACTCCTTCTTTTCTACTATTCTTCTGTATTCTCCCATTTCATCGTTTGTTCAGTACCGGTTACATATCATTTTTTTCACAGTTTTTTCTTGTTATTGTCTTTGTCCTGTTTTATCCTGGCCTTTTTTTCATCATGTTTCTGATTATTTTTTTTTTTAATTCCTTCTTTCACATACGCCTTCTTTGCTCATACCTTTTCTTTTTGGCATTCTTCCAGTTCTGTTCGTACCTTCCTCCTGCATTTTTCACTCTCTATCTTCAGAAACATTTCATATATTTCTCAAGAACTGTAGCTCTCTCTCTCTCTCTCTCTCTCTCTCTCTCTCTCTCTCTCTCTCTCGTCGTCTGGATTCCACTCTAATGTCTTTCTTTCAACATTTCTTTTTTTCTTTCCTTAACTTCTCCGCGTCACGTCTTCGTTCACATCACTGTGGGTAAATCTTCTCTGAGTTATGATGCTTTTCTCATTAACTTTCATAAATAGAGAGAGAGAGAGAGAGAGAGAGAGGAAAAAGGAGACTTTCTTATTTCATACCGAGTGTTGTTTACGTAAATAGACAGATAGATAAAATACCGGCATATATAATTTCTCTTGTGTTAACCCATGTCACATCTCTCTGTCACACCCCTCAACGTCCACATCATCCACATCTCTCCCAGCCCCTCCATGGGCACAAAAATAAGGCCCTCTTTCCTTCTACCCTCTTAAAAAGTTAGCGATATGAGTTAGATTGAACTTAGAAAGGATTTTTCATTTCCAGCTCCACGGGTTCTCGGGACGCTCATCACCTCTTTTCTCTCCTCCTCTCTCCACGTGTGCGTCTTCCCCTTGTTTATGACACTTCTCTCTTCCCTCCCAGATTTCTGCTGAATTGTGGAGACAGTATACCTAAGATTCAGAGTATCGGTAGGGTCAAGGACTGAAGCTCATCTGATGTTCTACCGCGTCCACTTTACATGTCATTTTCCTTCCTAATGTACTAAGTCAAGAGATAATTTATGGGCAAAGAAATATGCCAGCCTTATTTTAGTAGAAGGGAAGAAGGAGCACTTTTGTCTTTCCCAGGTTTACCCCCTCCCCCTCTCCCTCGGGTGTCCTGACCGATTATTTTATGGTGATATGTGAACCCCACCTATGCAGCCTATCTTCCTGCTTTCCATCAGTCCTAACTTAGATTTCCTTACAGCCAGAGAAGTAACGAGTCTTTTGGCTGAAATACGAGCCCGAGAGTGTTAGTGATATAAAAAAGATAAGACCTTCATAATCAAGGCATCTCTATAGTTACAGGTAAAGTCGGACGATTATATTCAGGTAAAAATGAATCATAGGAACCAGAAAGACTTAATGCCATTGTGCCATAAAATTAGTTTCCTGTGCCCAAGTGCTTTATTAATTGCAGGTATATAGGTACTGTTTTTTCTTAGCTTCCTTCTTTGCATTTGTCTCGGTACATTTCTCCCATTCCACATCTTGTGCTGTAAGGCAGGCCAGTTTCCCAGGCGAGTGATGATGATGATGATGATGATGATGATGATGATGTGTGTGTGTGTGTGTGTGTGTGTGTGTGTGTGTGTGTGTGTGTGTGTGTGTGTGTGTGTGTGTGTGTGTGTGTGTGTGTGTGTGTGTGTGTGTGTGTGTGTGTGTTTGCATTTTTTTAGTCTCTGTTTAGTTTACCGAGTGTGGGGAGTATTATAGATCCCATTGTGTGGCTTGTACCCGTGGCGGACTAGTGTTCAGCGTGTAATATCTCTTACTGCGTGGTGCTCACTTCAGTGGCAGACTGCACGTGCAATGTCCTGGTTTTGCAATAGCAGTTCTGGCTCTCTCTTTGTCACGGCTCTTTGTTGTATAGCGTGCTGTGTACTCAAGCACATAGACCATCTCTACACACACACACACACACACACACACACACACACACACACACACACACACACACGTAGCCAAACATGGATGCACTAAAGTATGCGCACACAATTTTGCAACTAACGAAAATTAAGGAGAAAGAGAGAGAGAGAGAGAGAGACGCACTAGTCCATCTCGTCTGATAGCTGTGTACCGTCTTCACCTCCGTCGTTTCTCCTTTCCCTGTTAATCTGCATCCTTGTGTCGGGCTATACAGGAGAATGTTGTCTCGTGGGGCAGAGGGGAGGGAGAGAGGAGAGGAACGAGACGGAAAGGGAGGCTGGAGAGACACTGGGGTGAGATGGAGGCAAGGATGGAGAGGAGAGAGAGGCTAGGGGAGAAGAAAAGTGGAAAGGGAGAGGAAATGGGGCGAGAGAAAGAGAAAGAGAGGTGGAGAGAGGGAAAACGTGGGGAAGACAGAGGAAAGGGAGGGAGATATTGGAGAGATGGTACAGTAAAAAGAGGGAAGGGAGAGGAAGGATGTGAACGATATTGGGTAATGAGTAAGAAAAAAATAGAGGAGAGAAAAGAGAGAGTGGAGAGAAAGTAAGAGGTAAACTTTCTCCCTATTTTTAATCAGAGAAGTGTAAGGCAAGAAACGATTACCAGAATGCAGTAGAAAAAAGGAGAGAGAGAGAGAAACAGACAGAGAGACAGAGAGACAGACAGACAAACAGGAAGAGGAGACGGGGAGAGACTGGAGAGGGAGGTGTTCCAGAGCGGTAGGAGTGAGGGAGAGAAGTAAGAAGGAGAGAGACGGGATAGGTAGCGCAGAGCCAAGAGGGGAGAGAGGGGGGACAGTCATGCAAGGTCAGGAGGGAAAATGAGAAGGAGGAGAGAGGCGATGGATAGGAGGAAGATGGAACGGGGAGAGATGAGCGGATAGGCAGTGGAGGGTTAGGAGGAAAGAGGTGAGGGGATAGAAGGGGGAAGGTCGTGCAGGGTCGGGAGGGGAGAGGGGAAGCAGGAGAGAGGGGGGGAAGGAGGGAGAGATGAGGGGATATGTAGTGTAGGGTTAGAAAGAGAAAGGAGTGGAGATAGGAGGAAGGTCCTACGGGGTCGGATGGGGAGAGGGGAAGGAGGAGAGAGGGGAGTACTGGGGGGAGGAGAGGGCGCACAAAGCTGGATTAATCAAGTCTGTCGGCCACACACGGAGTTGACTCGGTGTGGTCAGAGGCGCAGATTGTCAGGGGAGCCTCATGTGTGGCAGAGGGAGAGAATAGAGAGAGGATGCGAGAGAATGGAGAAGCGGAGGGAGGAGACGATGGGAAGAAATGGATGGAGAAGGACGACAGACAAGAGAATAACTTTGGTCGACTTGGTGGCCTGATAAGTGACAACTCCAGGCTAAAGATTGCTCTCTTAAAGATAAAAAGATTTGGACAGCGATACCCGCAGCAACTTATGATCATCTCTCTGTCGTCTCGAATATTTGCTTTTACAGGAAGGCGAAGGTGTAGGATCCTCCCATGTCACTCCCCCGACATTGGGGAAAAAAATTTAGCTGTGAGAAAAGCATTATGACTTTTTTTTTTTTTTTTTCCCCCCCCCGCAAAGTCAAGGAAGGGGAATGCATAATCTTCCCGCGTCTCTTATTTTCCTGCAAATGACAGTATCAGTTACTACCGGGAATTGATCGTTCCTTTGTCCTTGAATCCGGGCATGGGCAGCAGAAGACAACTTCCACCTCCTTCTCACCAGTCCAAAACTTTCATTAGAAACTGTTAGGAAAAAGTGAGAAGAAAGACCATTCTGTAGTTTTTAAAAAAATCTAGAAAATTTCCACTAGGGGACGTTTTTAACATGTACATTACTCTATAGCAACTTTTTCGCGTACCAATTCTTCCCCTTCCTTGTGTCATCTTGTCAAGTACGTCTTCAACAATTTACTACCTTCTCTCCTCGCTTCCACTCTGATGGTTCTATTGGGAAGTCTTCTTATAAAGCTGAACTCTTCAGTCAGACGTTTGCTTCCGTCTCTACTCTCGACGATCCCAGTGCTGTTCCTTCATCTCCACCATTTACCTCTGAGTTACTCATGCCTGGCATTAAAATTTCCTGAGATGTTCTTTCCGTCCTCTTTGACCTAAATGCTGAAAAGGCATATAGCCATGATGATATTTTCCTACTGTCTTAAGAACTCTGTTCCTGTACTGTGCCCAGGATAGGCAGATTCCGTTGCTGGCTATTACAATGTGCCTTTTTTCCTTGCTGGAATTTCATTCTCACTCCTCGTGTCCCTAAGAAGTGTGGCTATTCTAAGGCATGCAGGTATAACTCTATTGCCTAATCTTAGTTTTTTTCAGTCTTTTTTATTAATCTTTTGCAGATAAATACTGAAACACCTGCCGTCTCCTAAAATTTCTTTGAAAGTAATAGTGGGTCCCGTCCGGGGAACTCCGTCGGCTCCCCACATACAGCTCTTCTCAATAGGGTGGAGTCAAAGGCTTTTCGTCTCATTAACTCTCCTCCTCTTACTGACTCCCTTCAACCTCTGTCTCTTCGCCGCACTGTTGCATCTTTATCTCTTTTCTATCGCTACTTTAATGGTCACTGCTCCTCTGAACTGTCTGCTTGCATTCCTCCACCTCTACGACGGGCGCGTAGCACCCGTCTGGCAGCAAACTCTCATCCCTTTTCTGTCCAACTTTCTAATGCAAGAGTTAACCGTTACTCCCAGTCTTTCATTTATGCAACAGGTCAACTCTGGAACGGACTTCCTTTGTCTGTATTTCCTACTGCCTATGATCTCCAGTCTTTCAAACGCAGTGTGTCCAGGCATCTCAAAATGATCGGATCTTGAATTTGGCTCTCTATTGTATTTTGTTTTTCTCTTAGAGGGAACTGTTACTGCGGGCTCATGGCCTTTGGTTCCTTCTTCCTCGCATAAAAAAAGAAAAAAAAAAACATGCCTCTCCGATTTCCAGTCATCCCCTGCAGTTGCGCTGGACATATCCAAAGTATGTGACCGACTCTTGCACAAATCTGCGTTGTAAAACTACCATACTTTTGAGTCTAGCCTTTCTTTGTGCTTTTAAGTTGTCAGTTCGTTCAATAGTTGCTGTTGTACCTAGCCGCTGTTCTTTCAAAAGCTGCCAATAAGTTTGTTCCTTACATTTCTGTCCTTTCACAACCAACTTTCCTATTATTCATCAGTGATCTTCAAAACGGCGCCCTATCTACCCACACGCTTATGACTCTTCCCTTTCCTTTTCCACCAGCTTTTCCCAGTCCATCACAGAAATCACCACAACAATCACGGAATGAGGCAATGGAACACAAAGCTTAAATTATTTCTCTCTGTTACTCGTGACCATAGCAAAGGAAAACTTGTGTTTAATATCTCAGATAATTAACTCAGTCTTTGTACACGCTTCAGTCTTCCACACAACTATCCCCACATCATCAACACACAACTCAGTCCTTTGTTATCTTAATGTTTCATTTTATCTTGAAATATTTTATAAGCATCAAATTACTTCCCTTGTACGATTAGTTTCAGGACGTTTAGTGTCTACCCAGTTCCATTCTTTCTTCAATCCTGCACAATTGGTGACTGAATACATGTGTTATTCTCTTCTATGTGCATCACAGCTCTAGTGGGTGGTGGGCTTCACTTCTTAAAGTTCTGCTAAACAGGGTGGAGCCAAAAAATATATACTTTCATTATCTCCCCTCATTAATCCAGACTTGCTCGTGGTACTTGTCCTTTCCACATGTTTATTTTCTGTCCACGATCGCAATTACCCCAATCACTGCTCTTTTAACTGCATCCCTCCCTGTTACAGTGGGCACGCAGCACCCATTTAGCCTCTCACTCTCACCACTTCCCTGTTCAACTCTCTAATGCAAAAGTGAAACGGTATTTTTAGTCTTCCATGTACACAGTTGGACAACTCCAGAACTGTTTTTCTCAGTTTGTATTCTCTCTCTCCCTCTGTCTGTCTGTCTCTGTCTCTGTCTGTCTGTCTGTCCGTCTGTCTGTCTCTCTGTCTCTGTCTCTGTCTCTCTCTCTCTCTCTCTCTCTCTTCTTACGACCCTCAGTTCTTCAGCTCATTGAGCAAGCTTTTTGGAAGGAACTGGTATTAATTTTTTGTCCATATCTATTTATTTCAATTAAAGCGACAAAAACAATAAATAATAAACAGTTCAGACAAATAACATCAAAAAACGGGAAAGAAATAGGCTTAAACTACTGTAAGACACTGAAAAATGGAATGGATAGGAAACACAAGATAAAGAAGGAACGAGAGAGAGAGAGAGAGAGAGAGAGAGAGAGAAGGAGCCTGAGGGAGTGAAGAATTTAGGAGAAACTGGAGACGGGAAGAAGAGATTGAAGAGGGAGACCGATAGATAGGAGATAGATAGGAGGATGGAGGGATGGAGGGAGAAGCGGGAAGACTGAAGAGAGGCGGAGAGGTGGAAGGACGAGGAGATGGAGGATGCAACAGAGAGACGGGAGTAAACAAGGACAGAGAGAGAGAGAGAGAGAGAGAGACAGACAGACAGACAGACAGACAGACAGACAGACAGACAGACATACAGAGAGGGGAGGCTGTATGGAGAAAGAGCTAGAGGGAAGGACGGAGAAACATGGGATGGACAGAAAACTGGAGAAGCGAGGAGACAGATGGATCGAGAGACATTGAGTAGAGAGACTCCGAAATGGATGGAAAAACGGAAAAAAGGAGAGACGAAAAGACAGAGACAAGAGAGATGGGAAGATGGATGAGGGACGGAGAAATGGAAAGACGGTGAAACTGAGAGATAGGGAGATGGAAGGAGAGATAGAGAGATGGAGGGAGAGAGAGAGGCAAAGTTCTCCCCCGGGCCATCGTCTTCTCTCCCACGCCGACCAATCTCAATCCATCTTATCCTTCGCCATTCCTGCCCAGAGCCCCACCAGAGCCAGTCCACCCCCTCACACACACACACACACACACACACACACACACACACACACACACACACACACACACACACACACACACACACACAAAACACTTACGGTCGTCCAGCTGAGTACAGTTGTGGTCTGATTCATTCAAACTCAGTTCAAGTCCAGTCTTTGTGTACATCAAAATTAAATAGGCGTTCAGCAGGGTTAGTTCTATTCAGGCTCACTTAATCCAACACGAATCATTCCAGCCCATTATTGCATAATAAAATCTATGTCTTATCCAATCACCTTCGATTTAGCCCAATTAATCCTAGATGAAAAGGACTCAACTACAGGGAAACTTGATGCAGTGAGCAAGTTAGATACGGTCTTCCTTAATTTTCTCCAGTGCGAAAGGTCTCCCCAAAGCGACGTAACATGTAAGATACGTCACCCTACTGCAAGAGTTAATGAGGTAATACTGAAGGTATCAGTGAAGGCTGTGTCTAACTTGTTCATCTCGAAAAGTCTCCTTCGTGTTACCTCTCATTATCTAGAGGTATGGAAAATAAAATATACAGTACGTAATTAAACTGAAGAGGCTAGATCATTGGTGCCTTCCCCTTGCCTGCATCTAACGACATTCCTCAGATGTGAATAAACCTTTTGAACTGGAAGGGTTGGATATAGCCTTAATTTATACATTTGTTATAGATGGTCTCAAAGCTGAATGTTATATTCAGGTTGGAACCAACCGAATTTAAATACCTACTCTCCAAATACTTCAGTTTTCCACTATTTCGCCCTTTGCCTTTACATACCACAACCCTAAGCCTGAGGCCATCATAGCCCCAATATTTTCAGATCAGCCAAACACACAATATAGTCATTTTTTGGCCTGACATAACCGGGCTACTCCCACACCTTGAGTACCAGGTCGTGGTTACGTGAACTTTGATGAGCCTCAGCTATTAGGCGAGAATCAAATCGACCCCTGTGTCTGACCACACTAAGCCATCAACGATGCTGAAAAGAGTTAGAATTCATTATCGAGTTAGTACAAAGCGCACTATGACTTATTGCCCCGAAAGGAAAATACTCTGGTCGGTTGAAAACATTGCCTAACATCTTTCCCTTTCCTGTTTATTTCTAGATATGGCACGTCAGTATTTCTCGTCTTATATTTATGCAAATTAAAAATAGAAAAGACACAAATGAGCCTTCTGAGGTATAATATTCAAGATTAGTCGCTAAAGAAGAAGTGCTAGAAAATCTAATCTCACAAGCGTTCGGTTCCCAGTCATACTCATAACAGTTAAGCAAAACACATTCCAGGAATCCCCAAACCCTTCCTGAGCTGACCAGATTTATCCCAACTCAGGAAAAAGTAATGTGTTTTCACCCGGTCTCATCGTAACCCTCTCTGCCAATACCTCAGATCATTCCGGCATCACACACACACACACACACACGAAACTGAACCCACAAACTATCTCTACATCCAGACAAAAGTTTTCCAAAGATTTTCCAGCAATTCCAGGCGTCTTGTGGTCCTTGAATACAAAATAGTAGACCCTCTCCTCTCCCCCTCCCTCCCTCTCTCCCTCCCTCTCACCGTTCCCCTCTCCCTGTCCCTCTCCACGCGGCCTTGTGCTGCATGGGCTATCAGAGTGTGGGAGGGGAGGAGGTAAGATTGAGTTGCGAAGTTATTGTTGAGGAGGGTAAAGATGATAACCGATTGGATGATGGGAAAGTTGATATCGAGTTTGCAGGAAATGGATCCGGGGATGTCTGGGCTTTTATATATATATATATATATATATATATATATATATATATATATATATATATATATATATATATATATATATATATATATAGCCAAACGCCATAATCCCGCACGGGGTGGCCAGTGACTCTGAGTTATTTGTTTTACAGGGAGGGGCACTAATCCTCCACCAAGTCACTAGAAACGTAGGGAAGTATATATATATATATATATATATATATATATATATATATATATATATATATATATATATATAATCAAAATACTTTTTCTTATGCTGAAGTCCTCATACTGTTGCCTTTGTCTGTATTCATTTTAATATCACTAGATATACGATTTGTCCTGTTACCAGAGACTCTTTTGAAGGAAACTTAATATTATATTTCCTCTGATTAATATGTGAAACTGGTGATGCTTTCCTTAGCAATACTGTTATTATAATGTAGGCTTTATTTATTTTTTTTTTTTATGTGTCCGACTCTGGGCATAGGCTTCACAGCCTGCTCCTAAGGCCCAGTAGTCCTCCTACATGCCGTACATCTCCACATGTCACCACTTCGGCGCTAACACCCACCGTCCATATTGAATACATGCTAGGGCTGTCTCATAAAGGACTGGTGTATTGGTATTAGCGGGGGTATTTTTACAACATGTCGGCGGGTCTTCTGGTAGATCGGTAAAGTCTGCTGTTATGAAATTCAAATCCATAAACTGTTCCCTGCCCCAGAGGGGATTTGAACCTGGGTCTGTTAGGACTGCACGCCATCTCTCTACCGACTGAGCCACCGCCTCCCCTACAGTATTTAAATTGTAGTGATGGTAGTTGTGATACTTGTAATATTAATTTTATACTGTAGTTGTGTTAGTGGTAGCAGGGATGAACACAAAGTAAGTGTAGATGGAAAAACAATTGTGATATCTTCAGTGGCGAGGACTGTACAAGTTTTGGGTTAGGTTATTCAATATTTACGCATGGTGATAGTGTTTTAATTTTATTTGAACAAATGGCAACTGATTACATTCATCCCAGGAGAGACTAATCGTAGTGCAGGGATAGAAGCAGTCTCCAGTTATCTTTTTTATGATGACTTCCTACTTAATCTGGTCTTCCCACTCCCTAATAAGATTATTTGGTTTAGGACAGGACAACCAAGGGGACGGGGTTAACCCTTTATGTATTTGGAGTAAGTTCTGATTTCACTGACACAGGAGAGGCGCCACGTTATTTATGGACAATGGAAAGAAACTTGTCTTCTGTTTTGCCCAGGGTTACTTTATCCCACTCCGTTCGCGCCTAGATATGAATCAGAGAACTGAATCTGTAAATTCACGATTGCACACCATACTGTGAGAGAATGATGAGTACTTCCTTGTAAGATAAACTGGTCTTGAATTACTCTCTAATCATGTGTAAAAGTATATAATAAATACAGTTGCAGGGAAGGGGAATGTCAGTAAGTCTAGCAAGTTGGACAAATTTAAAACTAAATATTCTGTGTAGAAAGTGTTGCTGTAAGGGCTTGGGTGTGTGAGTACGTGTATAACAGTGTGTCTTAGCTTGACATGTCTTCATTAGAGTACCGTCTTCCCAGTGGAGATAATAAGGCTCAGGGCAGCTTTCTTCCCTCTAAACCGCAGTTCTAGATCAATGAGATGAAAACAACTCACAACGAGCTGTGCTGGGAGGCGTCGAAGGCTGATTTTGCCTGACAACGCACTACCTTGCAGTCTGAGCGCAAGTGACTGTGAAATGAGTGCTAACAAGAGTTTGGATGTTGTGTTACGATACCCATTGGGCAGCTCTTAAATGAACCAGGCCACTGGGGTGACCCACAACAAGAGTTAAATTACTGGCCTGAGTTTTCACGAGCAAACTTACGATCAACACCCTCTCTTTCTTCTTACAAGGACAAGAAAAACCAGCAGGTCCATGCCATAATAACTAAGACGATTACTGGAAGACTAAAACGAATACAGTGAAATCCCTGTTGCAACTATGTATTAATTTTTGCAGAAGGAGCAAGGAAAGAAGAAAGTAGTATTTTTTCACGGGTCTTGTTGTCTGCAAAAACATATACGAGCTACGATAGGCAGTTATCGCAAATTCCCTTGTGAATCTGGTCCCTGCCAGCTCCTGCCTGGCTGACTGGTCGTAGGTGAGTGCTACTTCGACGCAAGCTGACTTGTATCCCTTCAATTCAATAACGTTTTTAATTTACTCTTTGTACCAGCAGACGCTTTTATTAAGCAGTGCTACCATCTCGTGAGGGGGTCAGTGAAGGCTGTATCTAATTCCTTCTGTTCGAAATTTCTCCCAGGTGAATTCAGATCTTTTGAAAGAAACAAGAATAGAATATGAAGGACGTCCTGGGGTAGAAGGAACAAAGGTAAGCCAGAGTAAAAAAAATAACTCTGCTCGTTTCATGCTTACCTGGCAGTGTAGTTCACTTAGTTGCGTACTCGAGCTGTGGCCCATGCTAGAGGGCCCAGAATTCACTGAAGAAAATGAGCTCTTCACAAGGAAACTATGCCCAGGTCCTCTAACGAGCGAACTGTCACACCTGGGTCCTCATCTTCGCTGCTGACTTAAATAAGCTACAAGACGAGCTTCTGTCCTTTGCGCTGGAATTGTCGAAATAGGGGCTGCCATCGACCTAAGATTAGGAAGAACTGGTTGTTTGGGTTTACTCGCCCGTAGCCCAAAGAAAGTAGACATTTAAGAGCTTAGAAGGAGGAGAGGAGGACTCGTAGAATCCAGAAAGTGGCAGATCAAGTGTCGCTGTGGTCTTTTTCTATATCTTGGCTCAATTCCTAGGAATTTAGGGAGTGCCTTATATATGTTTTCATGTATTTACTCTGAATGGTCGGTCTTCACCGCAATAAAATCATATAGCGGTAGTCAGAGTTAAATATCTTAATGTTCAGTGATAAACAAATAGTCAGGGGGTGGGGATGTGGGGTGAGGATGTTTGGAAAGGGATTCCCCACACTTTAATATTTTCAAAAAGTAGTCACACGCGTCACCAAACGCTAATCCTTGTCAAGACCCTATTAAAAAATGATGCATACCGCCTTCTGGGACCAACAAACCATCCAGATGCATTTATTCCCATGAATGCTAGTAAATTTTTCAGACAACAAATTCAAAGACTGCATGAGTTGGAAGACGTCATCTTTAATCACATATTGCGCTCCCATGACTTCCTTCCTACACATAATTTCCTGGCTTCGCATTTCGCAGCTCTAGGAGGTTTCCTGGCACCTTTTCGTTGGTGCTTTATACACACACACACACACACACACACACATCTATCTATCTATCTATCTGTCTATATATATATATATATATATATATATATATATATATATATCCCATTGAAAACGAAACCACAGTCAGCTATTCTCAGTGGCGTCACCAGGAGTTAGATTTTGGGGGGGCTGTAGCCCTGGTGTATGTAGAAGTGGGGGGGGGTGAGCGAAGCGAGCCTATGCAGCAAGGGGGTACGAGGGGGCGCTGTAAGCCCCCCTGGAATTTTTTTTCGGAAATTGAGCAGCTTTAGGGGCATTTTTGAGGCCTATAGATGAAGAAAAAGTAAAATAAGGTCTCATAGGCTATTAATAAGAAACTTACAGGACACATGAATATTGATGGGCCTAATACCAGGCATCAGTAAACCTTATGATATAACGTGTACAAGGTAATTGTATAAGCTTTTTTGTAGCTAATAGTTTTTCTTCAATTGCTGGTAGTATGTGGTATCATAACGGTTTCTTAGTCTTACCATATTAAATTTGATAATTCAAAGAAGCTCTTTATTCAATGTATATACCGTATATAGATATAATTACCAAGATTTATCTTCCATTACCGGTACTGTGATAGGAAAACAAAGCCATTCACAAAAAAAAAATATATATATATATATATATAAAATATTATTCTAAAACAAGTAACTCCAATTCATAGAGCAATTACATTATAAAACCATTTTGAAAAAACAAAATTACAAAAAAAAAATGGTATTCTATAAAAACTGATATCCTCCCATACAGTGACATAATGCAATGTGGATGTTTTTTGTTTTTTTTCATTTATTTCACAGTATTACTTATCAGTGAATGTAAACTAAAATTGCAGTTCATTGCAGAGAGAGAGTTTTAGCCTACTTTCCCATTCTGTACGTTTAAGACAATATATTTGCAACAATGAGAAATAGCCTAGGCCTAGCCAATTTAAAAATAAAAAAAAAAATCCTGGCCTAAGCTTCATAAAATGACTACTGAAATAGTTTGATATAGGGCTACTTACATATGTCTGAATGGGTTCAGCTTTGGGGTTATCTATAGGGTTGCTTCTGGCACCTCATTCCCAATAACAGCCACTTTTTCTTAGCAATCATCTGAGTCATCTTTGGAGGTGCGAGTGCGAAAGAATTTCCTTATGTCACCCTGTCCCTGAGGATTTTTAGATGACCTTTTCGTCACTTGAGTGGCTGCTGGCTGAGATCCGCAAATGTATTATTGTAGAATAGCCCATAAAAGGGAAATGACATTCAGTTCTGACGGTCGAGTGTCGACTGAACCAAGTAAGTACTGCTGACTCTTTGTACAGAGTATAGGCTAGATCTCATATCTGTGGCTTGCAATATACCGAAACGTAGTAACGTCTATACAGCCACTGAAACCAATACATTCAAATAAAACCGAAAACAACACAGGATTTAGTCACAGTTCACAGACACTTCTCAATGTAAACATTCCGAGTTCCGATACTCTGAACATTCGAATTTGTGAAAAATTGCATAGATCAGATATTTTAGACTGCATAATCCAATTTCAAAGCTCCGTGATTAATATATACCATATTATATATTGTAAATATAGAATAAATCTGATAAAAGTAATACATTCTTGCATTCTTTGTGCAATAAATATATTTCAAAGAAAACCAAGCTTGGAAAAAGTATATAGGAAACTAATATATTATAACTATTATGATTTGAGTCATAGGTTTACGTAAATTGTGAATAACTAATCACATTATATAGCTATAAATAATATTGTATTAAACTAATATGGATGCACGAATAAAAGTGGATTGGCTTTAGGGGGTTGGGGGAAAGCTAGGTGGGTCAGTGCCGAGCTGCAAGCATACTATGTAAGCTGGTGATTTTTTATTATTATTATTTTGGGGGGCTGCAATTTTGGAGGGGCTGAGTCCTTGATTTGGGGGGGCTAAGCCCCCCTAGACCCCCCCTGGTGACGCCACTGGCTATTCTACACTTCGATTTAAAGGTCCAAAATGTCACCGCGCCCTTTAAATTTCGCAGTCTTGTCGGTGTTTACATCTGCTCCATTCCGTGTTCCCTCGACTTGGACGAGACTGGGACGGGAGGGACGCGGAATACCAGCTGTTGTCATGGCTTCACTTAGTGTGCATGGGATAGGAATTTTTACCTTCAAAATCACGTAAGTACAGCTCCTTCAGCTTCGTTACTGTGTGAGAGATATTAGATTAACTAGCCTGACAGTGTTTGCGGGATTGTCAGTGGAAATTTTGAAAAGATAGGGCATTAATTGGCAGAAATTTTCCCGGCGGGGTGAAACCTTCATGAATGAGTGCAGAATAGTTTACATTAGGTCTACGGGTGATAATTTTTCAGTCATTTTATCGTATTTCACGATTAACTATACGTAAACAGAAATTAACGGATGAGGTCTTATGCAGTACTGCACAGAAACACTTCCTAGGAGTGCTTAGGGATTATCATCAGTGTTTGGTAACGCCAGTGACTTAATTTAACATTAAAAAATCATGGTGTCATAAGCCTTGCCAAGTAGACAGGACAGTAGGATCAGTGCTTTCATCAAGTTCTCAGTACCAAAGATGCAGGAACACTGGTTGTTCTGAACAACGTGATGTGCATTTCTTGTTATGTATTCTTGTGTCTCAGTGCAGCAAGGAATTGCTTCTATAATTCTCATTCCACTGAGCAATGATTGAGGGGAGATTTAATAGTTTCTTTACTTTGTTTAACTAATTAGTGTGACATATCCATGCTCTTTGGCTGATTACTAGATTGTGGGGAGTATCATTGATAAATGATCTAATACTGGTATGTTTTTATTTCCCACACAAGAATGAAAGTTATTTTTGTTTTGCTTTGTGAATAAGATTAGTTTTTATTTCCCACACAAGAATGAAAGTTATTTTTTTTTTTGTCTTGTGATGAAGATTAGTTTTTATTTCCCACACAAGAATGAAAGTTAATTTTCTTTGTCTTGTGAAGAGGATTAGTTTTTATTTCCCACAAAAGAATGAGTTAATTTTTTTTTTGTCTTGTGAATAAGATTAGTTTTTATTTCCCACACAAGAATGAAAGTTAATTTTTTTTTGTCTTGTGAATAAGATTAGTTTTTATTTCCCATACAAGAATGAAAGTTATTTTTTTTTCTGTCTTGTGAAGATTAGGTCTACAGTAGCATGCTGTTTGGTAGAGTATAAGATTGTGGGGAGTCAATTATCATTGATAACTGCCCTGTTATGTGTTGATTTCGCACACAAGAATGAAAGTTTATTTTTTTTTGTCTTGTGAAGAAGATTAGGTCTACAGTAGCATACTCTTTGGTAGAATACTAGATTGTGGGGAATCAAATTAGCATTGATAACTGCTCTATAATGTTTATATATCCCACACAAGAATGATTTTTTTTTTTTGCCTGGTGAAGAAGCTTAGGTTTACAGTAAGAATTACTCTGTACAAATTTATGAGGCCTTGTGGAAGTATTCCCTTTATTAGTTCATGCCACATTTAATGTTAGTGGCTAGGAAGAGCACCACTCTGAAAGTGTAAATTTTATTACCTCTGTATTTGTGGAAAGAGCTTGAAGTCTTTATGGTATATTTTTTCAGGAAACTAAGGTACATTGTTTTCATGAACAATACCTTGTTTTTCCAGAAAAGATATTGGGTTACTTTCGTAATTTGTAATTACTTTTAAATTTTATAATCTCAGGAACTATTGTAACAGTGTTTCTATTAAAACAGTATTCAACTATAAAATTTTATTTTGCCATATGAAATTTCTTTTCACAGGTTCACACTTCACAGCTGCTCCCAGCGTCCAGAATATTGCACGTATTGCATTGATAATGAATGTGTATCAATTGTAAAATGAGAGATTGTGTACTGCCTTTAGGCCAAAATTACTCTGTATGCCAAAAATGAATGGAATAACTGCAACTGTTTCCTTTATATATATATATATATATATATATATATATATATATATATTCTGCGACCAGTGCCAGTGCCTTTTTAAAACGACTGAAAATAAAAAAATTCACTGTGACCGCATTTTTCAAGATTCACGGGTAAAAATTGGCAGGCATGCATGGTAACTGTTCCTTAACCTTCCCCAAGGCTGTCAAGGCCATACCGGTACACCCACTCGCTTCGCCCCTCATGCTCGCTCTGCCTCACTCTGCCTGTGTGCCTCACCTAGTGCTGTACATAGTGAAGGCATGTAAATATTTTCACGTAAGTGTAAGTTGTAAACATTTTCATGTAAGTGTAAGGACTACATAATGAAGTCAAGTTGTAAATACCTTCTTGTAAGTGCCAGGACTGTACATAATGAAGTCAAGTTGTACCTATCTTCAAGTAAGTGTAAGACAATGCATTCACAGTGAGAGAGACACACAAACTGTGACAGATAATGAAGTAATAAGTAATCAGAAAAGTGTACTGAACATTGCTATACCTTCCCAGCATAAATACCTGAGCATACCTTACATAGAAAATGGCTTTCTTTCACCTACGTGGTGAGCGTGAGAGAACAGGAATACCTGTATGCAAGTATGCAGGACCCAATAAAACCCATTTCTGAGCTTCAGTGAGCATTTTAATGGTGAAATTCGTTGTTTTCTCATCAAAATATATAATTTTAGCCAAAAAAAAAAAAGGTCGAAAAATGGCCGGCATGGGGGCAACACATAGGGACAAAAACAGCTGGCACGCGGCAGGTTAAGGTAACAAAAATAATTCGCCAAGGCAGAGGTGCTTGGGAGTGCCCTTAATCCATGAGAAAACGACCCTTTGATGTGGCCATGATTTTAGCTGAGAGTACTGTAATTTCAGTATGGGCAGTTGTGTTAGAGGCGATAGTAATTGTCGTAGTGGTGTTAGTAGTAGTAGTTGTGATGGTATGCTGGCCATTATGGGCCACTGTTTAGTTGTTTCTTCGATGCAGGAGCATCTATAGAAGTGGCTTGGTCAGTCAGTCAGTCACACTCTTAGGATTTTCGCATGCAAGGTGAGTCGGCCTAGCAATGCTCCATATGGTGGTATTTAGCTCCCTATGGATTCGCACCGAATCGTGCTTCACTTTAGCAAGCCTCCATAATTATGGTGTTTAACTTTAGTTTTCTATGTAATTTCCACACGCAAAGTGCTTCACGCTGTCAAATCCCCATACCTTGCCTTAAATTATGGTGTTTTACTTTAGTTTTCTAAGTAATTTCCACACGCAAAGTGCTTCACGCTGTCAAATCCCCATACTGTGCCTTACCTTAGTGAAGCACCATATTGTCCAGTACGGTACTTATCTAGTACTGTACAGTACTTGAAATCTCCTGACGATTGTATGCAGCTTAGGATAGATCTTTTGAACGGAAGGGATGGGCTGTAGTAGCAGTAAGTCCATCCAGTGCCTAAAGCTATTCTTGAGACAATCATCTGGTAGCAGGGAAAGCAAACAAAAAAGAACCTCACCGTGATTACAGAGGTTAATGGCAGTAGCAGTAATTGTGGCAGACTTGGTGGTGTCAGGGGTAGTAGCGATAATAGCTTGAAAGGTACAAAAAGGCAAAAATGAAAGCAAATCGCGACGAAACTACAGGTCTTTTCCAGGAAGTATATTATAGAGTAGGTCATAACTAAGGTTATCTATTCTGTCATTCAAAATATAAGGATGAATCAAAGTAGGATAGAAGTGAAGGAAGGATGAAGGCTGAGGTAGTACGGTATCAAGGGTGTAAAGAAGTACAAAGTAAGCTACTGACTTATGCCACTGACTTGGGAACTGCTTGCCCACTGCATTTCTTGCAACTTTGAAATCTAAGACAGTGCACTATACTGGAGAAGAAGCAATAAATTACTGTCTATCGATGCACTAGGACCTTAATGCAGATTATTGGTTTTAGTATATCGGCAGTATTTTGTGCCGATGAACTAATGGATGAGTGCTGAAACAATACTCTGTTCACTTTATCTTGCCCTAAAATTACCATCTGTCTTAAATATTGAGCTCGAACAAGAAATTATCTCTAGAATATGGTGCTAATCACGATGAAGAGTTATGGAAAGGATGTGTGGCAGCAGAATTCTCTTATTCCACCACTGATGTAAATGAAGTAGGTAAATAGGTATGAAAATCTCTGCCAAGTACGGATGAACGGACTATAGTTACAAAACAAAATTATGAGTTAAAATGTATATTTTAACTGCAATACTCCTGTCAGAATTGCTCGCTTTGTGTTAATATATCCCAGCCACACCTCCCCTTGCAGATGTGGTAGCAGTAATCGTGAAAGTTATGTGTGGTAGAAGAAATGCTGATGATTGTGGTAGGAACGTTGGTGGTGGTTGTGGGAGGTGCAGTGTTGGTAGGTGTGGTAGGTGAGGTAGTAGAGATGGTGGCAAATGTAGCTGTCGTGACAGTTGTTGTTGTAATAGCAGCGATGATGGTAGTTGTGATAATAGTACTGGTAGTTGTGGCAGTTTCGGGAGTGGTAGCTTCCTGGTGGTGGTCGTATGTGTAACGATAGCGACAGCGACAGTGATGGCGTGGTGGTAGGAGAGGCGGTGACACTGGTGGTAGTGTAGTGGTGGTGGTAGTGGTAGTTGTGGTAGTGGTGGTGGTGGTGGTGGTCATTGTGAGTCCCTGGAGTGAATGACCGTGGAGGTGTAATGAAGACAAGTGTTGGGGCCAGCCTTGTAGGGGAGACCCGCGCCTGACTACCTTCCCTTCCTCTTCCTTCACCCTCTTCGTCTTACCTATTCTTCTTGTTTATCATCTGTTTTTCTTCCATCCTCCTGGTCTTTCATTTCCTTTTTACTCTTACCTCTTCCTTCTTCCTTCGTTCCCTTTTTCTCGTTCTTCCTCTTCTTTTCTTCCGTCCCTTTTCTCCTACTTCGTCTTTCTCCTAATTCTCCCCATCCTCTTCCTTTCTCTCTTCATCCTCTTCCGTCTTCCTCTTTCTTTTATTTTTCCCTTTTTCTTCCTCCTATTCTTTTTTCCTCTTCCTCTTCATTTTCTGTATTCGTTCGTCTTCCCTCTTATTCTTCTTATCCTCTTCCTTTCTTCTTCCCTTTCTTTTTCTTCGTCCCCCAAGAGATGTAAAGACAAGTGTTAGGAACAGAGACGTAAGGAAAGGGCACTGGGGTTCTTTTCCTTTTCCTTTTCTTTTTCTTTTCCTTCACCTTCCTCTTCTTGTTCTTCATCCTCCTCTGCTCTTTTCCCTCTCTTCTTCTTTTCATCTTCTTCTTCTTCTCCTTACCTTTCTGTTCTTTCTCTTTCATTTCCATCCCACTTTTCTCCCGTTCCTTTCCTCTTGTCTTGCACTTCTTTTCTTCTCATCCCGCATTCCCTTTTTCCATCACAATCCTTCTCTCCCGTTTTTCCTCTTCCTTATTCCTCTTTGTGAAGCTGTAATGAAGACAAGTGTTGGGGTCAGTTGTGTAGGGGAGAGGCCAGACTTCCTTCTCTTCATCTTCTTCCTTCGTTTCTTCTCTCAATTTTTTTTTTCTCCTGGTTCCTCACTCTTCTTCATCATCTTTCATCT
Organism: Coenobita brevimanus; assembly: GCF_032717465.1. Lineage (NCBI taxonomy): Eukaryota > Metazoa > Arthropoda > Malacostraca > Decapoda > Coenobitidae > Coenobita > Coenobita brevimanus. The sequence continues at coordinate 31,121,258 of NC_137017.1, forward strand.
TCTCAACTCTTTTTTTTCCTTTCCTTCCCTTTCTCTTTCATCACTCGTCTTCCTCCTGTTGCCTCCTCTCTGCTATCCTTTTTTCTTCCCTTTCTTCTTCATCACTCTTCTTCCTCCTCGTTCCTCTTCTCTGGTCTCTTTTTTTCTTTCCTTCACTTTCTCCTTTATTCTTCTTCTTCCTGTTCCATTACTTTCTCTCATCTTTCTCTTTTCTGTGTCATCGTCGTCTTCCTCCTCTCTCCTCTTCCTTTTTCCTCATCCTGGAGTTGGATGCAAGGGTGGGGTTCTGACTGCCTGCCTTTCCTTTCCTCTTCTCTTCCTCATTCTCTTCCCTTTCTTGTCCCTCCTTCGTCTTACTTCCTTCTCCCTCCTTCTTCATCTTCCTGGAGTTGGGGCCAGCAATGTAGGGGTAGGGCTCTGGCTGCCTACCTTTTCCCTCCTTCTGTCCTTCCTCTTCCTCCGTATGAATCTGATCTTTTTCCTTCTTTTCGTCTTCATCGTCTTTCTTCCCCTCCTTCTTCTTCTCTCTCTCTCTCTCTCTCTTTCTCTCTCTCTCTCTCTCTCTCTCTCTCTCCCCCCGGAGGTGCTACTGCAGGTGTACGGGTGAGGTCCTCCTGCCTGCCTTCCCTTCCTCCTCTTCTTCTTCCATTGTTCCTCTTCATTCTCTTCCTCTCTCCTTTTCTTCTGTTAAATTCATCTTCCCTTCTATTTTCTTTTTCCGCTTTTCTTCTTTTCTCCCCTCTTGAATTACCATCCTTCTCTTAATGTCATATAATTATATGTCTTTTTCTCTGTATTCTTGAGATCTTCGGACAATTTCACTCAGTTTAAGATAGAGGTTTAGAAATAGAGTGGAATGTATAGAGCCTTTAGTGATATCTCAGCTACTGTAATCTTTTCACTCTAACTTGGCTTAAAATTACCATCCCTTTATGTAGGAAATTTGAGCTGAAAGACTGACACTGGGTAATGATGCTAGTCACGAAGAAGTGCTATGGCAAGGATGTAGAGCCACGGTTCTGTTTTATTCTGCCATTAGCTTCGTGGAATAAATTACAAAAGGACAAAAGTTTAGGCCAGTTTAAGGTGAAAGGATTATAGGTTGTTTTACTAAGATGTTAAAAAAATCGTATGGAAGGAACAAGAAAAAAAATTGCAATGACGTCCTGCGACTGAAGAGGTTAAGGCTTTTTTTTTTTTCTCTCTCTCTCTCTCTCTCTCTTCCTTCTCCGGGTCTCCTAATTCTCTAACATGTCTTATCTTTATAGCTTAGCAGGGTATTATTTTAATCCATAATTTTCTCGTAGTTACCCCTGGAAGGATGAAAGGAGGGAGAGAGAGAGAGAGAGAGAGAAGGAGGGGGAAAGAGTGAGAAGACAAAGATAGAGGAAAGGAAGAATGAGGTAGAGAAAAGAAAAGAGGAGGGAGAAGGGAGATGGAAGAAACAGGAGAAGAGAATGGGAGAGCTGAAAGAAAAGGTGAGAGAGAGAGAGAGAGAGGAGAGAGATGAAGGAGAAACTGGGGGGGGGGAAGAAAAGAAAGGGAGGGAAGGGCGGACGGAGGAAGAAAAGAGAGTGAGTGGGGAAGTGAAGAAAAAAATAAAGAGATGGTTGGAGAAAAGGAAGGGAAGGAGGGAAGAAAGGAGATGGAGGAAAGAGGGAGGAAGGGAGAAAGGAGATCAAGGAGGGAGGGAAGGAGGGAGGAAAGAGATGGAGGAGGGAGGGAAGGAGAGAGAAAAGAGATGGAGGAGAGAAGGAAGGAGGGAGAAAAGAGATGAAGGAGAGAAGGAAGGAGGGAGAAAAAAGATGGAGGGGAGAGGGAAGGAGGGAGAAAAGAGATGGAGGAGGGAGGGAAGGAGGGAGAAAAGAGATGGAGGAGGGAGGGAAGGAGGGAGAAAAGAGATGGAGGAGGCAGGGAAGAGGGAGAAAAGAGATGGAGGAGGTAGGCAGGGAGGAGATAGGCCCTTAATCCCGTAGCCCAATCCAGGAGGCTCAGGGAGGGTAATTTTTAAGAATGTTGGCCCAGTGAGGGGAGGGGAGGCAGCACGCACACGCACATGTACACACGGAATGTACACGCCCATATAGCACCATTACAGACTCGCACACATGCATACATATGTTCAGACACCCCAGCACACATGTACACATATACTCGTACAGTATACACACATATATATTGGTCATACACAGTCATAACCTACAGTACACAGACACAAGCACACACATAACACTGCGTAGACACAAAAACAAGTCAACACACAAAACACACACAACGACACTACGTACACACACACACACACACACACACACACACACACACACACACACACACACACACACACACACACACACACACACACACACACACACACACAGTAAAAAAAAAAATGCTAACCGGATGCACGAAATAAAAAATAATAACAACATACCTATACATTTTCTGTTTTTAATTCTCATGACACTATTTTCCATTAGGCGGCCAAATTACAAACACAAGCCAGGATGTGTTGGTGTTGGCTGGGGTTAAATTACTATTTGCTCTAATACTCTTGTGCCCAGCTCTTTGGTTAAGCTGAATTTACTCTTATTATTAATTTAGGATGCTTTAATGTTAGGTTAGAGTGCTCAGGTGTGGGTCAGGTGAAATTGGGTTAGGGCTGGATTTGATTAAGTTCGATTAGGTTAGGTACGTGTAAATTAGGTTAGTTTAGGTTACATTGCATTAGGGTAAGTTAGGTAAGGTTTAATTGGCAGAAAGTAGGTTAGGTTTAGCTTGATTTGATTTGATTTCGTTGTACAAAGTTGATATGAATACACAGGAAACACAATGAAGATAAATCAGGTAATTCTATCCTGGTTTATTTGTATGAGACAGGTTACTTGAAGACTTGGGTAGATTAGAAAACAGATTACCATTACAAACCAGAGGATGTTAGTGTTGGATGGAACTTCACTAATCCGGCTAAATTACTGTATCCCATAATTCTCGTGTAATTAAGCATTTAGTTGCAGGATTTCATTTTAATTTTACCGTCATTCAGAGTGGGTGATGTTTAGACTGAGTTAGGTTAGGTTTAATGAGGTGGTGTGGAGGATGTTATGAGTGAAGAGGAGGGATAAAGATAATAAACCCGATAATTCTGTTTAATTCTAGTTGTTGGTGGCACTATAACAACCAGGAGGAGTCATTGCCCGGTTATACAAAAGCCTCTCATCTCCCTCTCTATCCCCCGTAGGGAAGACGGTGGACTGCGGTAGGAGGGCACTATCAACCTGCAATCTACCTCCTTCTCGGACAGGTGAGTCTGGAGCCCTAACAGCAACACAGCAACAACAAAAGGCTTGCTTTTGTTGTGTAAAGGTGGTAGGAATTGTGATGAATGATTCTGTTTAGGTTTGTATAGATAGATAATTGTAAGGTCAGGTTATCGCGGGTATGGTAACATTTTCACACACACACACACACACACACACACACACACACACACACACACACACACACACACAACTAAATTAATGCCTGCTGTAATACTCTTGTGTGCACTTGTTTGGGTTGGCAGAATTTACCCTCATTTGTATTCAGAGTAGGTTATGCTAAGTTTTTGGTTGTGTTAGGTTTGCTTGTATAAGACAGATATAGTAGGAGTCCAAACGGTATCCAGCTGTAGTAGACCTAATGATACTTTAACAATTTGTCGGCGAAAGACAGAGATGTGCTTAAAGATTTGTTTGTGAATGATTGACAAGAGTACAAAGATCAGACAGCAACTTTACTGCCTGTGTGTGTCATAGCACAAATAAAACAAAGGTCACATCCCGTTCACGAGTCCTCTGTAGCCACAACCGCGTAAGAGATAAGAAGGCGGAACATCATCAGTATAGAAAACAATTGGAAAGACTACAGGAACGGATACATGGAAATTTATACAGCAGTTTACCGTTGATCTGTATGGAATTATCTCTCCTAGCTTTGTAATATTTCTTTGAGCCCTTGCCGCTGCTTTCTTTATGGTCTGCCAAAGATCTAAAGTAATGAAAAATAATGAAAAGACCACAATTTTTATTATTACATCGCTTTCTGGGGGAAATGAAAAACTTATTGTTACTGTCAACGCCATTATTGTTACTTTTTTGAGGTAGTAGTTATGCATAATCGAGGATGTGGAAATACAGTAGGTTTATGTTCAGATGACTATAACAAGTCATGATGTTTCAGATTATGGCTCTATTATTCCCTTTGTACCTTTACTTCACTTTCACCATTGTTACGCTTCAGACATTACTTTGTTTCTATCGTAATTACTCCAGGGGCCACACCTTCATTTCCACCTACTGCTACTTTCACTTAACCCACTCACCTTCATTTCCACCCACTGCTTCTGTCACTTAACCCACCTACCTCTACCTCCCCAGCCTCATTTTCCCGTAGGTCCATCATGCGTACTTCAGCCTATAACCCATTCACATATAACAACATGTATACATCCTCCCGCACACATGCACTTCCACCCACCCGCTGGCACTTTCACCTACTTTCATCGGCCATCACCAGTCATTCACCCACATACTTCCACCCACACATACATATTTCCCCCCCTCCCATCCACTGTCATGACCTGTTCAAAAGCAGTTATACTCATGCACATCTTCACACATTCATCCACACGCCCATCTATCCATCAACATCCTCCCCCACCCACTCACATTCACTTGCTAACACCCATGTCTTTCATCTTTCCATCCCTACCTTTATCAGCCTGTCCACATCTTCACCCATCCACCCACATTTTCACCCACCCAAAACCTTCACTCACTCCCATCCATCCACATCTCCATCCATTCATCCGGATCTTCACCCATCTACTAGCATCTCCACTCTCTTGCTTTCGAACTCATCCACATTTCACGTCACCCAGCTATGTAAATCCCCTTCCACCTCGCTTACACCTTCAGTCACCTACATTCACTGTCTCCACTCTCTCCTTCACTCATCCACAAACTCCTCATCCTATCCACTGTCATCCACTTTCGTTCACTTATCTACCCACCCACCCCTCCACCTGACTATCCCTATTTTTACCTGCCCATACATCCACTGCATCCACTTACCCACCGATATCTGCTTCCATATTTCCACCTTGAATCACACACATGCGCACCTTCACTTCCACCCACCCAGGAATACTTAAACTTTCACATCCGTCCACCCACCCACTCACCCACCCACATCCCCACCAGCTTAGCGGTTACACCCAGCTACACATCCAACATACCCACCTGTCCACCAATCCACCAACACCCAGTTACACCTCCAGCTGTACACCCACATCTCCACCCACCTACTCCTTCCCCCAAATATTTGTCCACATACTTGCACCCACAATATCTCCAGCTCTCCTTTACGCACACCCACATACTCTTCCACCCACTCCTCCACCCTCTTCCACCCAGATCTACACCATCTTTCATCCACACTTACATCCTCTTCCTCCCACATCTACACCCTCTTCCACCCACATCTACACCCTCTTCCACCCACTCTTACACCCTCTCCCACCCACCCTTACACCCTCTCCCACCCACACTTACACCCTCTTCCACTCATCCCTCCACCCTTTTCCAGCCACACTTACTTTCTCTTCCACCCACTTCTCCACCCGTTTCCACCCACGCTTACATTCTCTTCCACCCCCTCATCCACCCTTTTCCACAAACACTTCTATCCATTTCCACCCCCGCTTACACCCTCTACTGCCATAATTCCACCCCATTCCACCAACACCTACACTGTCCTCTACCCACATCTACACCCTCTTCCACCCACACTTACACCCTCTTCCGCTTACACCGACACCCTCTTCCACCCACATCTGCACACTTTTCCGCCCACCCCTCCACCATTTCCCAAACCACACTTACATTCTTCCACCAACGTCTACACACTTTTCCACCCACCCCTCCACCATATCCCACCCCACACTTAAACTCTCTTCCGCCCACACCCACACCCTCTTCCGCCCACACCTACACCATCAACCACCCACACCTACATCCTCTTCCACCCACACACGTGCTCTTTCACCCACACGAATAGTACCCACTCTTCACCCACACCCACAAGCCTCCACCTTTCTTCCTATCCACTCACGCAACAACAAACACCAGCAAACTAATCCAGACAGACACACAGACACACCGCTCAATAACAACAATTCAACAATAACAACAACGACAGCAACGCAATAACAACAACAACGCAACGACAACAAAAGCAGCAGTAGGGCGGAAAGCACACACTTAAGTGACTGAAACACAAACACAGCTCTACATAAAAGTTAACATCATAAGCAATAGGACGGAAAACGCAGCAACACAGCAACCCAAGCCACACACACCACCACAGCTCTCCATAACAACCACAGAAACAGCAGCAGTAGGGCAGGCTTAACAAACACTGCAAAGTAACCCAGACAAACACGCAATCCCCAGCTCACCCAAACAGCCAGAGCAGCAGGCACAGTAGGACGGAAAGCAGAAATACAAGAGCAAACCTTTAGCGTTGGTCCGATAGATATAAATGACCAGGGCGTAGAATCGATAATGCGTTCATTCTCGTCCACCCTCCCGCTTTCTCTCTTCCCTCCTGTTTATTCTCAGCGGTCTCTTTTTTTCATGCTTTTTCTCCCCTGTTTTTACTTAATTTTTCTTTTGTTACATCGATTGTGTCCCCATTTTTATCCAGTCTTTTTTTTTTTTTTTTTTTTCGTGTTTTCTCGTTGTGGTCTCATTTTTTTTTTATAATTTTTTCTTGTCAATTGTCTCATTTTTACATAACTTCGATCACGCGTTCGTTTTACCCCACGCTTTCTCTCTCTCTCTCTCTCTCTCTCTCTCTCTCTCTCTCATCTGTTGCCTTGGTACTTTCATTATATAGTGATTATGTGTTAATTCTTCTCTAACTTTTCTATTTTTTTTTTCTTCGTGTCCACTGTTTTCCCTCCCCCAGTGGTGCAACTAAATGCAGTTTGTATCCTTCGCCGTCATGAGTCACTGTACCGTTTTGGAAGATGGAATACAGACATTATGGATGGTGTACTGAAGGAGGGGCATTATATACGTACATACCTACATAAATACACGTACAGAAATACACAAAGCAAGAGTACTAGTCGACCTCTTGCCTGTGTCGCACCGAAAAAAACATCGATATAACACAATCAGGACTAGGCATTACAGAGAGAGAGAGAGAGAGAGAGAGAGAGAGAGAGAGAGAACTAGTCAGCTGCGTACCTGCGTCGTGCAGAAATAGACATGAATATGGCAGAGAGGGTCAGGGCAGAACACTGAGCGGGTAGCTGTACTTGGACGGGCTGCGAGTTAGAAGGGTATCATGTAAGGATTTCTAGTAACTAATTTCTCTCTCCTATTACATGGCTACCCAGTTGACCAGTTGCAAGTGTGGGGTTACAAGGAATTTCATGATATCGACATTCATAATATTCGTAGTAAATAGGACACAGGAAGTAATGTATGGTAGTGTAAGAGGTGGTAGTGTAAGGTGGGTCAGTGTAGTGTGACAGTGTGAGGGTGTGGTCGTGTGTATGGCAGTGATTTGTATGGTGAATCGTGGTGATATGAGGTGTGCTAGTGTGTGGTGCTGCAGTGTGAGATGTGAGTATGTGTTATGGCTGTGACTGATGTGGTAGTGTGTGGCAGGGTGTAGTGTGGCTGTGTGAGGTGCATAGTGTAGCAGCGCGAGATGTGGCTGTGTGGTGTGGCAGAGAGAGAGAGAGAGAGAGAGAGAGAGAGAGAGAGAGAGAGAGAGGATAATTATTCTGCATGATTTAGCTGAAAGAGACGGAAGGGGAAGAGAGCGAAAGAAAGGAAGGATGTGGAAAGGAGGGAGGGAGGGAGAGGCACGTAAGGCCGGGAGAGAAAGATGGAGGGTAGAGAGGGATGGGAATGAAAATAACAAGACAAAAACTTATCAAAAACTATTGATACACCGCAAATGCATTCAGTCACCCCACAATGTTCCTTAGTTAACGGTTTAATGATTATAAAAGTATGTTGCATTTAAACACACCTATAATTCAAATCCCCAGGTTCATAAGATAGGTTACTGCACAAATTGGCTGGGGGAGCGTAGGGACGGGGTGGTGGGGCAGGATGGTGCGCCGTGGAAAGGGGGAGGGGGAAGGGGGGAGAGGGAGGTCTGGAGGGGTTGGTTAGGCGGTGGTGGAGATGCGTGAAATCTGGATGCCTGTGGGAGATCATCAAGTTAAACGTTTTTTCACAAATACACTGCCTAATTTATCACTTATCCCATAATAGTAGGTCACAATTAATGATCGAGGTGTCCTTTGAGGGTTGTAATTAGCTAGAGTTTGTTTAGAGATTTGGCAACAGAGCTGTGTGGGGGAGACACGGCAAGAAAATGTGAGATACGTACCGTACTCAGATACCATGAATAAATATCAAGCACATTTTTAGTCAACTAATCCTATGTTTCACTAGGAAATACTGAGAGAGGCTGTAATGAGGATGATATTATGTGAGTAAAGAGACAGGAAAAGTGGCAGTGCTTTGTTTCTTATTCTTTAAAAATCAGCTGAACATAATTTTAATGGCAAACTCGTCAGGAGACGCTTGCCGGCTTCTGTACCCCAGGCAGAGCGAACGGTTTCCTCTCTCGTGTAGTGTCGGTGAGCTTAGTATTATGGTTTTATGTGTTTCTGTGCGTGTGAGGAGGAAAACAAGACTAGCAGAACGCCAATCAAGAGCTGTTTGACCTGGAGTGGGTGTGAAGGCGACAACCAAGGAGCCAAGTTGACGAGACTCATAAGGTATGAAGAGTGACACGAGACTGTTACCTGTATTATAATATGTCGGGAAATATCTTGCTGAGTACGTAAGCGAAGAAGGTAATTTACAAGGTTTCTAAATGTGTTGTAGGATGTAGCTCTGTCGCAATCTTTACCTGCACCCCCATCACCATAACCATCATCATCACTATCATCACCACCACCATCTTCACCACCATCACCACCCTCACCATCATCAATGCCACCATCATCATTATCATCATTGCGAAAATCATCTCCTTCATCATCATTCTCACCACCATCACCACCACCACCCACACCATTAACATCACCACCACCACCACCACCACCACCATAACCATCATCATCACCACCACCATCACCATAACTATCATCACCATCACAATTTTCACCACTACCACCACCACCACCACCCTCACCATCATCATTACCATCATCACCATTACCATCGTCACCATTACCATCATCACCATAACCATCATCAGCACCACCAACACCATCATCATCATCATCATCATCATGATCATAACGATCATCACCATCGTTATTATCACCACCACAATCTTCACCATCTTCATCACCATCACCACATCCACCATCATCATGATCATCATCATCACGAAAATCGTCTCCATGATCATCATTATCGTCATCATCATCATTATTACCTCCACCACCACCACCACCACCACCACCACCACCACCATTATCACCATCACCATCATCACCACCGCCATCTTCACTATCATCACCAGTACCATCATCACCATTACCATCATCACCACCACCACCTTCACCATCATGACCACTACCACTTTCACCATCATCACTGCCACGGTCATCATCATCGTCACCATCACTGTCATCATCACCATTCTCGCAGTCATCATCGTCACCATCATCATCATCATCATCCTCATCATCACGATCTGAACTCATCTCATCATCTGACCTTTACTTCCTCTCAGTAACATGCTTTCAATGCCTCTCTTATCAGCGTAACCTGTTTTCCACGTATCTTCCTGCACCTTTGCCTCTCTCCTTCTGCTTTCTCCTCCATATTTTCATTTTCTTGTGCTTTTTCTCCTCCTCTGCTTCTCTACTTGTGTTTTTCCTTCATTTTTGCTCTTCTCCTCTGTTTTTTTTCTTTTCCCTCTGCTTCTTTCTTCTTGTGTTTTTTGTTCCATTTCTGCCTCTTCTCCCTTGTTTTCTTTTTCATATTTGCTTCTGCGTTCTTGTTTTTCCATCTTTTTGCTTTTCTCATTTTTTATTTTTCCTCCGCGTTGCTGCTTTCCTTTTGCGTTTTTTTCCTTTCGACTCTGCTTCCCGCCTCGTGTTTTCCAAAATTTCTTCTCTCCTTGGTGTTTTTCTTCCACCTCCTCTTACTTCCTCTTCTCTTCTTTCGTCTCCACGTCTCCCCTCTTGTGGCTCTTTCTTATTCCCAGCATCCCATCATTTATGTCTTTCTTTCATTTTTCTGTGCTTTTTATTATCCTCTGATTCTCATTCTTTCCTCTCGTGCTTTTGCTTCATATGTATTTTCCTACTATTTTTCCTTCACCTCTGTTTCTCTTGCTCGTATTCTCAAGAGGCTCCCTAGCACCTCTTCCTTAGCGATTTATTATTTGGATGTGGCTGGTTAGTAACCCTTTGTGCGTTATTTATGCTGATTATGGCGATATTGGAGGGATATTGATAACACAGAATAGGACAATGAAGTGTAATACGACAAATAAATCACTAAGGAAAAGCTGTTAGGGAGCTTCCTTAACCGGTGAGAATATGGGCCTTTATCTTGTGTTCTTTCCTCTTACATTTTCCTCCACCTCCCCCTTTTCCCTCCTGTTTTTCCCTCATTTGTGTGTCTCCCTCCTTGTGTTTACTTCACCTCGTCACCTCTCACAAGTATTTCCTCCTTTGGTTCCCTTTTCACGTGTTTTCCTCAGCCTCTTTATCTCCTCTCCTTTTTCCCTCTCCCTCAGAGTCTCGTCTCTCGTTTCCTTCCTGCTTCTGTCATCTCATTTATTGCATTCTTTACTTTCTTACCTAAATATATAATAAAAATCATGATCAGATGAAGCACAGTAATAATACCAGTGCTAATAATAACCGCCGTGAATATCATCATCATCATCACCATCATCATCATCATCATTTGTCCCTACGTCTCACTAAATGAAATAAGAACAGGAAAACTTCAAAGGTAAATTAACAACATCATCATCACCATCATCATCATCGTCTTCGCAATCCTTTTCCCACGTAATGGAGAGAAGAAGGTGAGATAATTTTGAAAAGAAAATAATAATAATAATAATAATAATAATAATAGTAATAATAATGATGATGATGATGGTGATGATGGTAATAATAATAATGATAATAATAGTTTCCATAACACTAACTCAAATCCTGTTATTTTCCCTCATTTTTCTGTTTAGCTTTCATCATACACTTAAAGCGCTTTTTAAATCAGTATAATTTCTCTTTTCAGCATTCATTCACTTAGGAACAGCTTTTTAGCTGATAGGTTCATTGTTTTTGCTAACTTGGGATTCGCGAAGCTCTTTGAAAAATTAGAAATACATATAGGGCAACCTTTTAAGGCAAATTGAAATCGTCTGTTAATTAAAAAAAAAAAAAATGGCAGATGCATTAAATGTATAGGAGAGGGCGCGTGTCTTTTAGTAATATCAGCATTTCGACTTTTTTGCAAATTATTTAATCTCGTGTTTTCCCTTTCCGGCTCGTAGTTGTATCTGTGAATGAAAAAAGTTACCATAGAAAGTAGGAACAAGTTGCATACCAATTATACCTGTAGCGAAGCATTTAATTACACGTATATATATATATATATATATATATATATATATATATATATATATATATATATATATATATATATATATATATATATATGCATGACAGCGCACGTTGACGGCTTATTCATACCGGTATCTGTACATGAATAGTCATACATCGTTCATCATACATTCATTCAAAGGCACATACATTATACTCATTGCACATGCACAAACCATACAGTGTTCAGGTGTGTATACATAATACTACTCACTCCTCATACATTCATAAAATACACATTCAGCAATTTATCTGTGCACAGAATAATGTAAGTACTTTTCTTCACTTGTCCTTCAAATATTCATTCTTCATCCATACATGCGATGGGCCGTACAGTCGTCATCCAAGCATACACCGTCATACATCCTTCACCCATACTTGCAAGGAAGTATACGGTAGCTACCCATACATTCACCGTGTTATACGTCCTTCAGCCATACGTGCATTGAGCTACATCCCTAGGTAAAGAGGTGCATACAAAAGTGTCATCCATCTATACAAGTGCATCCTTCATCCACACCTGAACAGGACCTCAAGTCCCAATATATTTTCCTGCCATACATAGTAACATATATTCCTCATTCGTACCTAAAGTCAGAGACAGAAACTAACCTAAGTATTTCATCTCTTCATTTTCCTCTGCTGTGTGATTTCCTCAAGGCTGGTAGGTCTCTCTGGTCGAAGGTAATGCTCTCTTTATATGAAGAGTCAGGGAGGAAAGAGACATACATGCCTTAAATAAGAAGCAGATGTAGTGAATTAGTAGGCAAACCTTTTTTCAATGACTGTGCATAGAATCGTACTTAAGTCATCCCTACGAAAGCAAAACTAAACATCCAGTAAATTCATTCATGCACAGTACCATACGCCTTCATCCATACATTCTGCCATACACCTTCATCCATACATACCGTCATCATCCATACATTCTGCCATACACCTTCATCCCTACATACTACCATACACCTTCATACATACATACTACCATTCACCTTTATTCATACATACTACCACACACCTTCATCCATGCATACTACCAAACACCTTCATCCATACATACTACCGTACACCTTCATCCATGCATACTACCAAACACCTTCAACCATACATTGTAAGAAACACCTTCATCTATACATAGTACCATACACCCATATCCGTACATTCTACCATACACCTTCATCCATACATACTACCATACACCTTCATCCATACATACCACCATACACTTTCATCCATACATCCTACCATACACCTTCATCCATACATTCTACCATACACCTTCATCCATACATTCAACCATACACTTTCATCCATACATTCTACCATACGCTTTCATCCATACATTCTAAGATACACCTTCATCCATACATAGTACCATACACCTTCATCCAAACATACCATCATACACATTCATCCACATACTACCATACATCTTCCTCCATACATACTACCTTACACCTTCATCCACACATACTACCATACACCATACATACTACCATACACCTTCATCCATACATACTACTATTCACCGTCATCCACACATACTACCATACACCTTCATCCATACACACTGCCATACACCTTCATCCACACATACTGCCATACACCCTCATCTATACATGCATAGAACCATACATTCAACAGGCCATCCGTCCCTACATGCACAGACCATTCAAAAGGAAATCCATGTATGTACTCCTGCATACAGTATCCAAGCGGTAAACCATCTTTGCATGTGTATACAGATACACAGAATACCCAAGAGGTAGTTCATCCATCCATACATATACAGAACATCCGTAAGGTAATCCTTCTATCCATTTGCACATGCGTATAACTAGCCAAAGAGTAATCCATCCACACACTCTGAAGCATTCATCCACTCACTCATTCATTTATAATTATACATATCCATACAATTTCATATATGTAATCGCACGCATTCATCCACAGAGTATTCATTCATATACATTACTGCTATATCAATGGACAACTACATGTATAACCACTCATATACATCCAGTCATACGTAATATACATACTATAAAATCTGTCGTTCATATAAACCTGAAATATCAGCTGTAGCTACAAGCCCATTTGTGACGAATATTTTTGAAACAGAGGGACGTAGATTTATGACACAAACCCCCGAGCCTGTGGTGGGTTATTGCTCGGTGTTGACATTATCGTTCGTGGGGGAGGGGGCGAGGGAGGGGGCAGAGGAGAGAGGGAGAGGAAGTGGGCAGAAATGGGAGGGGGAGAGGATGGGGGCAGAGGGGAGGAAAGGGTGAGGGAGGGGACAGAGGGGAGGAGGGGACGATGTTAACTCTTTCTTTTTTGGTTGTGCCCTCGCTTGGATATTTAATGGACTTCTGTGCGGAAAGAGAGAGAGAGAGAGAGAGAATGTAGTTCACGTCTCACAGTTAACCACTACTTCACAGTCTTCCTTTACTCGATAACTTTCTCTGCCTGGAAGTAATTGCATATACAAGTCAGATATGAAGGTACCATGTCAACTAGGATTAATTTTATTGCTACATACCCAAAATTTAGGCCAAGGTTGTGAACTAACAGGACAGCAATTTCCAAGTGTCCTCCAGATCAAATATTGAATAACCAGCGCTTATGCCCGTCCCCTTTATGGCAACTCTTGGTGTGTTTTTAGTAATATTAATGTCCTTATGGGTACTTCTAATGGCTATGTGGCCACTGTTTAAGATCTTTATGGCTACTGTTAATAATTTTGCTGTTATGGTGATTTTGTGCAGGCGAACTTATGGTGGATTAAAATATTTGGTTATAGAGGATATTACTATATATTTTTTTCCTAAATTTATTCCGAACTCGTAAGTACATTATCTGCCTTTGCTTCCTGTTTCATGACTCTCTCTCTCTCTCTCTCTCTCTCTCTCTGTCTCTCTCACACACACACACACACACACACACACACATTTTAGCAACATTTTTTAAACTTTTTACATAGTCTTCATCACTAATTACAGTCGGAGCTAAAACTACCCTATTAAGCCTTATTGCTCATTCCCTAACCTATACCACACCAATTACATTTACCAGCATTAGATTTACGGGTATCTTTTATGTTCCGCTAATTACATGCATACCCATATCGACCCAGTCCAAGATCACTGCTCCTCGTCTGACCTTCACAAACTATTCTTATCTAAACTAAATATCTGGCGTTTATTACCATTTACATCTCAATAACTTACTTAATAACCACAGTACCCTATCCAAGATTTCTCATTCTCTGGCCCATACTAAGTTTATCATCATTAATTTTTTTTTGGCATTTTTTAGTCCATCAGACAACTTATCTTATTATAAATTACTTCACTTTCACCAGTGCACAGTACCAACTTTATCCCGAATTAATTTGATGGGTTTTATTTTTTATATTTCTCTAATTGCATTCCAGGACATGACTACTCTATTGAAGCCTACTGTTCACTCTGTTACACACACACACACACACACACACACACACACACACACACACACACACACACACACACACACACACACACACACACACACACTATCCTTCCACTGAGATAGGACCTTCATGAGGAGTAATTACTTTGGTGGTTGAAGAGGCTAGATTAAATTCCCTGGTGATGTTTCTTGCAATTATTATCAAATCCAGTTCTCTTGTTTATTCCCAAACTTATACTTACTACATTTATAAACACCAGTCGTATGACTTTCATTTTCTTTCCTAGTAAGTCCTCGGTATTATATTTTTAGTTGCTGTCATCTTTCTTATTCGAATTATTTTATTCCTACTCGCAATCATTTATCCATCTCAAGCGTATTTTTCACTCCCTAATCCACTTTTAACTACATTTGCCAGCTGTACAGTACGTATATTTATGTTAATATATTTTGTTAATTACATTCCCGACCATAACTGCCCTACCCAAGCCTACTGCTCATTCCCAAACCCACTCACTTGTTTACCCATCATACCAACTGGCTCATTAATAAAGACAAGCAGGGGAAAAAAAAAAAAAGACAGTCTGGTCCATGAAATAAAAGGACAAAGAGCACATCATTAAAGCAATTAGACCCCCAGCCGGCCAGATTTTGCACTTGTTGACCTGTTCCCTAATTGGAGGCTATACCTGTTGTTGTTGTAATGTTGTTGTTGTTGTAATTGTAGTTGTCGTTAGTGTGTTGTTGTTGGTGTTTACTACTACTGGTACAGGTGGGCATTGTATCGTTGTTTGTTTGTTTGGATGGATGTGTGGTGGTGGTGTGAAGGGAGTGATGTGAAAAGCAGGGACGTGTGTTGAAGGGAGGAAATGTTTGGTGGAGAGAGGGAGAAGTAGTGATAAGGAGGGAGCTAATGGAGAAGGAGTGAGGGTAGGATTGGTGGAGATGGTAAGGTGATGGAAAGGAAGGAAATTATATGAAGAGAGAGGGAAGGGGTGTTGGTGAGGAGGAGTGGAGAGGGTGAGGGGTGATGGAGAGAGTGGTGCTGGAGAGGGTGAGGGATGATGGAGGGGGTGGTGGTGGAGAGGGTGAAGGATGTTGGAGAGGGTGGTGGTGGAGAGGGGTAAAAGGGTGATAGAGAGGGATAAAAGGATGATGGAAAGGGGTGAGTATCTGAGAGGGTAACAAACTAGTATACGCTAATTTTCAAAGGTGCTTAGTGCCAGACCAGGTAAAGACAGCAAACTAATACAAGGTGGATGAACTCACCGTGCTAGATTCAAGAGAGGGATGTGCGATGTTGGGTACGGTGGATAACGAAAGAAATTCCTTAATGTGGCGTATTTTAAGGCTACTATGAGACGATTTTGTTCAGCATAAAATTGATCGAGTACAGAAGGGAGTACATTAGGCTGTTTATAACCCCTCCAGTTTCAGTAGTCCTCCCCAAATTGAGTAAAATCGTCTGGTGTTGATAAAAAGAGAATATTTACATTATCGGATTAAAAAGGTTAAAGGAAACAGAATGATAGTGATGATGACGACCACGACGACGATGGCGACGAGGACGATGGCGACGAGGACGATGATGACGTTAATGATGATGTTTATGATTAGTGGCGGAGGTATTAGGCGGCGGTAGCGGTGATAGCGCCATTTAGGGCGGTATAGGCGGTATTATACAGAGATTATTAAGTGACACATTATAACGCAGTGGTATTAAAGGCTGAGGGTGGTATAAAGTGGTAGTTGTGGCACTGAATAGTGGTTGGTGGTGTTGGTGATGATGGTGGTGGTAATGTTAGTAGTGCTGGTGACATTGGGGGTGATGGTGACGGTGGTGGAAGTGGCATTGGTGGTGGTGGTGGTGGTGGTTGTAGCTGTGTCGGCGGTGGGGGCGGTGGTGGTGGTGGTGGTTGTAGCTGTGTCGGCGGTGGGGGTGGTGGTGGTGGTGGTGGTTGTAGCTGTGTCGGCGGTGGGGGTGGTGGTGGTGGTGGTGGTGGTGGTTGTAGCTGTGTCGGCGGTGGGGGTGGTGGTGGTGGTGGTGATAGTAATGGTCGCAATGGTGGGGTAATGGCCAGGGTGACGATGGCGGTAATAATGGTGGTAGTTGTGGTAACGGTAATGGCGTGCTGATGGTGCTGCTGCCTCGAGGAATGTTGGTTGATGTTTGTAGTGGTTTGTGGTGGTTGGTGGGGTTGATGATGATGGGTGATGGTTGATGATTGTGGTTCATTATGAAGATGAATGTTGGTTGATGCAGATATTGGTTGATGATAGTGGTCGATATGAGGATTATGAATGATTATGAGGATGAGTGTTGGTTGATGTTGGTAGTGATTGATGATAATGATGACTGATGTTGGTGATGATGGTAACTATGAGGATGGATGTTGGTTAATGTTTATAAATGCTGATGATGATGGCTGATGATAGCAACGGTGTTGATTGATGATGATGAATGAATACTGATTGATGTTGGTAGTTGTTGATGTCGATGGTGGTAGCTGATGGTAGTGGTTGATTATGACAATGATGAATGATGAGCATAAATGTTGATTGATGCTGATAGTGGTCTGTGGTGATGGTTGCTGATATTGATGATGATGATAGTTAATGAAATTGGTCGTTAATTATGATGGTGTCTTAATGAGGGTGAAAAATAATTGATGATGGTGATGGTGGTTGACGATGACGATAGTTGATGATAATAATGCTGACTGATGATGATGCTGTTGGTTGATGTGGATGATGGTGATGATGCGTGTAGACGATGAAAGCAGGTGAGGCTGGTAGTGTCACAGTTCTGCTAGTTGATGATGATGGTTAATGCTAGTGATTGTTAAAGATGCTGGATGATGATGATGATGATGGTGATGATAATGATGATGATGATGATTATGATGATGATTGATTGATGATATATGATGATGATGATGGTAACTGATAAGAATGAATGTTGGTGAGAGTGATGGCGTTATAGTGCTGATCGTTGTTGATGTTGATGATGATGACGATGATGATGATGATGGTAGTATTAGGATGCTGTTGACTGCAGGCTGCAATAATTCCAAATTTCTGTACTGGTGTTTGTTTGCTGTGGTCATGTTTGGATGTAGTTTTGTTTGCCTTGCTATAAATTGGTTACAGTATTGCTTGCTGTGCTATTTTTTATTTTATTTTATTATTGTTTGCTGTGCAGCTGTTTGGATGTAGTATTATTTGCTGTGTTACTGCTTGGTATGACTATTGCTTGTTGTGTTACTGTTTTACGATGAAATTGTTTGCTGTGTTATTGTCTGGCTCTCGTACTGTTTGTCGTGCTGTCATTTTTTTTTTTTTTTTTTTAGTTTATGTTGGAAAAATTATCTGAGATTGTGGTACTTTTGTAATTTTTTTATGGCTCTAGTGTTCTTTGGCTTGATTTTTGTTTGACTGGATCGTTTTTTTAATTTCTCAGATTTTCGAGTATTATTTAGAGTTACTGTCTTTGGTTTAATTTATATCCTCACACTGTGCTTAGATGAGAAATGAGGATCAGGATAACGATAATGGATGAGTTAGCCGTAATTGTAAGAGCCATCGAAAATGAATAAATGTAGTCAATGGAATAAAACAGAAGTATATGTAAGGAATTTTTTTTAAGGATCTTTTCTTTGTGGGATGAAGCGGAGAATGTCTTGCGGGACAAATAAAATGTGAACTGATCATACTTCGCATTGCCTGATGATTGTTTTTCCCATTGCTGTATTTTCCCTTTCCTAGTTTCCTGAATCCACGCCACCCCATGTATCATAGTTGGTTATTGGGCTGGCATGCTGAGAATATGTCTTGCTCCTCTTATTGTTTTGCAAATTGTTTTATTTTTGCGATATCCATATATCTACCTTAGGCTACGTGAGTCAGGTTCAGTAGAGTTTCACCTCAAAAGCCTAAGAACACTCATTTTGAAAACTTTGCAGCTACTGGGAGACTTTAGTTTAGTTCATTACTGTTACTGCCAGAAACCTTTACTGATCTTAGGAAGTAACTTTAGTCCTTTAACAATTAGTGAAGGCGATATTAAACTCATCCAGCTCGAAAAATCTCTGTTCAAGCATAAAGTAGCAATTATGTTCTCGGAAATATAATTAACTATACGTTCAGTTGAATTACTTAGATTGCCGTAAGAACCTGCCTACATTCATTTGAGAGAGAGAGAGAGAGAGAGAGAGAGAGAGAGAGAGAATTGGGATTAAATTTCTGCTACTAAAAGGAGAAGAAAAGAGTGGGAGTTGAGAGGGGCAGTGATGGGTGTAATAGAGAGAGGAGAGACTAATGGAAATCTTCCGGGACAGGGAAAACGATTGGCGGGAGGCAGAAAGCGCGGGGCCGGTTGATGAGATGAAAGACTTTGATTCAGCCCTGTTAAGGAGAGCTGGTGTGTGTGTGTGTGTGTGTGTGTGTGTGGAGAGAGAGAGAGAGAGAGAGAGAGAGAGAGAGGGAGAGAATGTGCATTAGCACGCTATAGCACCCATTTCAGTTTATTTCTGCCTTGTAAACAGAAATTAACGCAAAATCGTATACCGAGGATCAGAAAGGTTATGAGAAAATAGGTGTTCCAGAATCTTCCTACTGAGGGAAGACTCAAAGGCGTTAGAAGGAGTGGAGGAAAAAAAAGAAAATAGGGCAAAAGAGAACTGGAAACGATCACCTTTGTTTGATGGCTGAGTGAAGACAAAGTTTCAGCAAGAAGGAAAGGCACAGTTTGACGATGGCGAAAGAGATATCCAGTGGCAGGGTATCAGCAGGGAAGCGCAGTTTTTGAGAAAGACAGGAGGAAACCCAGGAGAATCTTATTAGTTTTAAGACCACTGGGGACGGAATCTACAGCTGTGGACATTTTTATCTCACCAATTTTGAGTGGAGTCGACACAAACCTCCTACATAATATTTTGAAAAGATTTTTGGGTTCCGAAGATGCACCGCTGTATTTCAAAAGGTACTGTGCACTTTCGCGTTGTATATCTTACCGTACCTAAGAATAGCGAGAAATATCCGCGACTATACATCAGAGAGGGGAAAGTGTGGAGGAACAATTATCTGTATGGCAAATAAGCTTGTGTTGATAACCCTTGGTGGCGGTAGCGAAAGATAAATAAACGTCATGGTTGTTGTCGAAAAAAGTGGTTGCTGTCGAAAGTACTGGTAGTGTCGGGAATATCGGTGTTGTCAGGAATATTGGTGTTGTCAGGAATATCGATGTTGGCGGAAATGTGGATGTTACCACTGCGGAACTAATACTGACTCCAGGGCCTGCGACAAATAGTGTGTTTGTGTTCCGGGTTTTGTGAGCGGGTGAATTTAGTTGCTTGTCTTGAGGCTGTTGGTTTGTTATGTTTCTTGTTTTACTTTCTCTTGGGGTTCAATATAGTGACCTTTTTTTTTTTCCTTAGGTTAAATCGTACCAGCCCTCTGTTGTTGTCTTTGTTGTAATATTTCGAAATTGTGATTTGTTGTACTGTACATATATCGCGTTTTGTGTTTCTAGGAGATATATATGGACATTGATAAGGCTAGAGAACTAACAGAGGGTCGAATAGATTGGATGAGATATAGAGGGAGCAACATACAACAAGGGATTGGTTCTTCCTCCCCCCAACCCCCTTTTTCCCCTTATTCTTTACTTGACAGTCGATGAGTTGACTCTGTCCGTCGGGTAATATGGATCACATCTATTAAAGGGGAAAAAAAAAAAAAATATATATATATATATATATATATATATAAAGGATATGTGCAGATGATTATGCATCTCAGTTTGAGCTAGGCTTCCGGGGACTGGAGTGGTGTGTGAATGATAGTGTGGCCCATTTCACTAGGCATGCAGTTGGTAGTTCTAACTCTGTTGTCTTTTTTTTTTTTTTTTTCATTAACCGGACTTAACAGTATTATTCAAGTTGGGAAAACGATGTCATGATGATGATGATGATGATGACTGTTTTGATATCATGGGTGCTGTGTTAATACAGTATCATGCCATTGTTGCTCTTTCTCCATTGCATGTTATGAATGTTGGATTAATTGTACAGTAGGTTACCTATTGTTGAAATATTTTGCAAGAGTCGTTGAACCTATTGCTCTAAGTGGAACAATACTTGTTTTTGTTGCTTAATTTCCCACTCTGTTAAACATCTATCAGCGGAATTTATTTTGCAGCTGTTTTTCGCAACGCTCCGAAAGCTAGTTATTGTGCTCAAGTTCAGTTCTGTGTATGTGTCTGGAATATGTATGTATGTATGTATGGATGGATGCTTGTATGTACGGTTTGTGTGTATGTATGTATGTATCTGTGTTAGCAATAAATTTAATGAATACATGATTCGATGTTGGGCTAAAATTGGCTCATATATTGTGTGCGGTTCCGGTAAAACGACAATTTAATTTTTGTTCAGGTAGATCAAAGGTAAAGGTCCCAGGTCAAGGTAAATTTTTAGGACTTCCTGTAATCTTATTAATGATTCTCTCTTTTTTTTTTTTTTTTTTTTTATCAGCCTTGGCACGTATACTGTGTGTGGAGATGGGAAGAAGTGATCTGATTTTTGTGTAGCTAGATCAAAGGTTAAGGTGCAGAGTCAAGGTCAAGGTGCAGAGTCAAGGTCAAGGTTAAGGTTCAGGGTCAAGGTCAAGGTTAATGTTCAGGGTCAATGTCAGGGTTAAGGTACAGGGTCGAGGTCAAGGGTCAAGATCAAAGTTAACGTGCAGGGTCAAGGTCGAGGTTAAGGTGCAGGGTCAAGGTCAAAGGTCGGATGGAGAGTTGCAGTGGTCTCTAAACACTCTTGATGTAATTGGAACTGTGCTTGTTTTTATTAGAATTTTTATGCTGGCTGTTAGAAAATATATTCGCTCCTAATGTACTGTCGTGTTCCTTCTTATTGTTGGAAATATAACTGTTGGTGGTGGTGATGATAGATTAATTTTGTGTTCAGAACTGGTGTACTTATTATCATAATTGTGGTCTGAGGGCAAATTGTGTAGTACCCCTGATGTCATAAACAGATGTTTTTAATGCGTCAGTGGCCAACATTACGGCTGGTACTGATGTAGAAATAATCCCACACTCGTTGCACTGCATTGGATTTTTTTTTTTTTTTTGGAATGTATAAGCTGTTGTTTTGTGTTGCATTTAGGTTGAGAGTGTTGTTTTTGGTGTTGCTGGGAATGTTTTTGGTCTCCTGTTTGTTTTGGTAAATGTTTGTTTTGGCTGCGTCATTATGTATTGGTTATTTTGCTGCATTAATGTAGATTTGTTGCTGTTCTAGTTTAAATAAGGGTGCTTCGTCATTGGTTTTTGAGATTTGCTCACGCACGCACATACATACATACATACATAATACAGAATATATTTATGCATGTAGGTATTTGTCTATCTGTGTGTGTGTGTGTGTGTGTGTGTGTGTGTGTGTGTGTGTGTGTGTGTGTGTGTGTGTGTGTGTGTGTGTGTGTGTGTGTGCGCGCGCGTTCGCTTTCAGCTGTAATATATATATTGATCAGTATTCAAGTGTACATGTTTATAGTATCTGGAAATATTTGAATATCTGTACAATACCTAAATAAATAAAAGTAACATTTCCAGCAGCTCTATAAAAAGCGCTATTTTTTAAACGCCGACAGTCAACTAAATACCTACATTGTAAACACGTATTAGCAGTATCTAGGAGTAAGTTTTAGAACACGTAGTAGGACTGCTGGCCCACACGAGCACGGTGCCTTAGCCTATGTCCAGAGTCGGAAACATTGTCCCGTGAGCCAAATGTGGTCCACCTAACTGAGAGGGTCGGTCCGCCTGGTATACTGAACAAAATATGCATGTCGATGGCTTTAAATTGTAGCATTCATGAACCATTAGGTCAGTATTGCATAACCACCTTCCCGCTGCCATCGCTGCTTTTGCCTAAGTGCTACAGAATCCCCACCTTTCGTGAGTAAACAGGTTATGAAGTAGGTTACCAGTGTTATCTGATTTTGTACTGTGCACGCTGAAAGAATTCTGGTCATGTGCCCTTCCGTAAGAAAATAAATCAGAATATAAAAAGTAAAAATAAAAGCTTAAATATCTTATAGCAGAGTTTGAAGTATTTATAATTATTCAGTAAGTTATCGTTTAAACAATCATTTTAATCGCGGACGAAGAATGCTCCTATGCTGGTGCATCCGATGTCAGTAATATAATATCTAAGGTTGACCATAGCAGCGCAAAGGATAACTCTTTCATACGATTATGTTTTTCTGCTTTATTTCCTTTAGCACCAGACGACTTCATTCAACATAGTTTTTTATTCTTTTTTTCCTGGAGAGAATAAATAGTTTTCATCTACCATTTCGGAACAAGTAATCGCGCCTAAAGAGGACAAAGTCGTCTTGAGTTAGCAAGAACAAACTGCAACAAAAAGAAGTGATTAAGTGCAGCCTTATTTCCCCCGTTCAGAACAAGACCAAGGGCGCATTCAAGAGTGTAGGAGGAAGAGGGTTCGTCTGGCATGTATTCCTGACCCACAATGATGTAAGTGATGGCAGAGGAAGGGAGAAGAAAAGAGAGATAATGAATAGGATTTTGCAGAAACCCCTATCAAAAAACTAATTAATATTTTCTTTACCATGTCCACTGAGGAGGAGGGAAAGAAGGTTTGCAGGCCCCCCCAAAAAAAAAATAAATAAAAATGTGTAAATGTTTTGATGGGGTATATCTTGAGCTTAGTGAAATCTTCTGAGGTAGGAAAAATGAACTGAAACAAAGCAGTGAGTTAATTCCCGGTCCCTTGTTTACGTGGTGGTGTTTGGCTGCCGTGTGATAGGATTGTGTTCACTCATTAGCCAGCCACACACACACACACACACACACACACACACACACACACACACACACACACACACACACACACACACACACACACACACACACTTTGACTCTCTCTCTCTCTCTCTCTCTCTCTCTCTCTCTCTCTCTCTCTCTCATACTACCAAGAAATCATTAGCCATACCAGCTCGCAAAGTCAAATCTCCAATCATAATTGTTTTGGAAGAAAGAAGGTTACGCTTGCGATTCAATCCTTTCCTTTCATCATTATAGAGAATTACAAGGAGATTTGCTTCGTCATAGTGGTTGTTATGACGTAATCCGTCCACTTTCCTCTGAAAAACACCATTATTATTGCAAGACCCAGGAGTTTTAATGGCATTTTAAATAATGGGTCCCTAGCTTAAATTTCACATGTAAAATTTTGGCAGCTGTGACTTCTGCTTTGGCTGGAAATTGTAGGTGAAGAAATGAGCTTGAATGAAGATAACCTAGACTGTGCCTGTAAATCGTGTGGTGATGCTACTTCATTATTTTGTAGTGGTGTTAGTTGTAGCAGTAATGGTAGTATCAGAAGCTGACATTATTATAACCTATATCTTCTATGTATTTCTCTTTGTTTCAGTGGTTGTTCTCTGTCCTGTTCCGCCCTATATATTCTTCTGTATCCTGTTCATCGTTCTATAGTGTGCATAATTTTCTGTGCGGATTAGGGTTGGACTTCATAGCTTTCTTTCTGTTTAGAGTTATGGATAGTCTGCTTTGGACCTGTGGCTTGATGGGTAGCGTGCTGGTCTCGCGATGTGCATGCTTTGAGTCTAAGGTTCGTACCCTTGCCGTGGTGGACACTTAATGGGGATACTAGCTGCGTGGTTTTCATTTTCTCACTTATGTTCCCATCCTGTAAGGTTATTGATGACATACTCTGGAAAAAGCCATTCAGAGGGAGGAGAGGTAGGTAGGTATATTAAGAATGCAGACAGAATTAGTAATCGATTTGTTGTGGTGTTTCGTTACTTTAATGTTGCGTATGGGGATAAACAGTCAGGAAGTGTTACAATGTGTGGCGTGGCAGTTTGAGGTGCGGTAGTGTGTGGTGCGGCGTAGTGTGGCAGTCATTGATGTGGTAGAGTGTGCAGTTGTGTGAGATGACCATGAGTGACGTGGCATGGTGTGGGTATGTGTGTGAGGTGTGGCAGTGAGGTGTAGTGGTATGCAGGGTGGTAAAGCATGGCGGTGAGTAGTGCTGAATGGTGTGGTGGTATGAAGTGTGCGAGTGTGTGGTGTGGCATTGTGAGGTGTGGCAGTGTGTTGTATGACAGTGACTGGTTTGTATGACACTGGTTTGGTATGGAGTAGTGATATGAGATGTTTTAGTGTGTCATGTGTTTGTGTGAGGTGTGGTTGTGTGTCGTATGGCAGTTACTGGTTTGGTATAAAGTGATGTGTAGTGTGATTGTGCGAGGTGTGCACTGTAGCAGTATCAGACGTGGCTGGGAGTGTTGTGGCACACACACACACACACACACACACACACACACACAGATGGAGAGGGACAGGGACGAGGGTCGAGGGCTGGAGGGCGAAGGTGAAAGTGGATGGGGGGAGACGAAGAGGAGGAGGAAGAGAAGGGATGGATGGTAGAGAGAGATATATAGTAATGAAAATATGGAGACAAAAACTCACGTGAATATATATAATTATTATAAAGCATGATAGATATCGATACACAAAACGTTCAATTCTCCAGGTTCATAAGCCGGGTTACTGCTCAGCAATAGCGGGGGAGGGGAGGAGGGGGAGGGAGGGAGGGAGGGAGGTAGGAGTATGGCGAGGTGAGCGGGGTGGATGAAGGAGAGCAGGTGTTGGTTTGAGGGTGGCGGAGGTGCGTGAAATCTGGACGCATAGGAGGAGATGGCCTTAGTTAAACGTTCCTCACAAATATACTGCCTATTCGATCACTAATAATGTTATCACGTGAACGAATAATGATAAAGAGTAATTATGTAAAAAATAACGGTTGAGGTTTCGTTTAAAAGTTGTAATTAGTTAGCGTTGGTTAAGGGATTTGGCAACTTTACTGCGCGGAACGGAGTCGCGGTGAGAGCGTGAAATATGTACTCAGATGCCTTCAATAAATATCAGACGCATTTTTCATTAACTTATTTATGGTTTCTCTAGCCAGAATTGAGGTGAACTATGATGGGAATGAAATTGTGTGTGCTGAGAGACAGAAGAGGTGTCCGGGCAATTGTTTCCTGTCTATTTTTTTTTTTTTTAACCTTTTAACTGTTCACGGCAATTTTGTCAGCAGACCGGTTTTTGCTATGAGCTGCTGTTTCAGGGTAGAGTGAGCGCCTCGTGTGGTGGATATGTTGCGCGTGTTAGTAATTTTGTGTGTGTGTGTTTTGTGCGTACGAGAAGAACAGGAATATTAAAAGTCGAACCAAAAGTTGTGTGGCTTGCAGTGGTTGTGAAGGTGATACTGACACAGCCCACGTGACGCAGGAGTGATGAAAAGGTAAGCAAATGAAGAAATACACGAGACTATGTTACCGGTATTATCTCGTTGTCAGGCAGTTAAGTAGGTGAGTGAAGGAAGGAATTTATGAGATTTTATGATGTTCCTATAGGCAGGTAGGCACGTAAATGAATGAAAATAATTAGTTAAGTAACGATTGAAGAAATAAGCGAGAGATTTTGATGCCCTTGTTTCTAGATATGTAAATAGCCTTGCATGTGGGTAGCTAGGATAGTGAAGTAAAATAGGTATGTGAAGGAATGGATCAGATTAAAAGATACTGTAGGAAAGTTGATTGGTAGATAGATTACTAAAGAGATGTAATTAAAAAAATAGGTACAGTAAATAAATGAATAATTAGAAAAAATAATGAAGAATGGTTAAGTAAATATGAAGTATGTAAGTGAAGAATTACAAGAGATTATGATGTTCTTGAAGTTAGAGAGCTGAGTAAAAAATGCATAGTTAAATAGATAATTAAAAGACAGAGTTACAGGTGTTACGAGGATTTTGCAAGTAAAAAAGTAGGTACAGGAGTCATGGTTGTGTGACTTGTGATCCACGTGCGCCCCTCGTCTGCAGTTCGCAACTCATGGCGTGGCAGATATTTGGAGTGGCTGTTGGTAGCTTACTCTACAGTAGTATGTTTGCATGAATCTGCGTCTTGCTGGATCGACCGGTGACATTTACAGACTATGGCGTAGGTATAGACTTAATACAACACGTCAACTTTCACGCGTCACTCTCTCTGTAGGCAACCCTTCCCTATTCATACTTCACCTGCTGCGAGAAGGGATATTTCTAGCTGTTAGGTAGCCTCCGAGGAGAAGGTCCGATCCTGCTGTGAACAAAATTATGAACGGCTACAGGGGCTAAACACAGTTTCACAATTCACATCATTAAAAGATACACCGTATCCCATTGCTGTAAAGTCGTCTGGGTCAAAACTCTTATTCAACAAAAATTATATATATTTTTCTCGCAACTGTACATACTACGTTTTCAATTCTTCTGTGTTGAAATTTAAATCAAAGCTTAAAATCACAACTGTAAGTGTTCTTGCCACACCTATTATTACCAAGAACAGGTAATTCCCATCCAGAGAGGAATACAAAGTTATTTTACATCTTGAATATCACACTACATTTTGATCTCATATTTTCGTGGGGAAATTTATCGCATCGTTCTTAATTATACGTAGACAGGTAGATAGATATACATGTAGACAGATAGATAGATATGTATGCTCCTGTCAAGTTTCGTAGTTTACAGCGTTATATTTCCTTACCTAGCTCCAAGATTGACCTTTTCCCCTTCGTGTGCGTATATAAGTGCGTATGGATGTCTGTTTGAGTGTTTTTGCTTGTGTGTGTGTGTGTGTGTGTGTGTGTGTGCTTCCCTTAGCTCCTTTATCACTGCTGCGTATATACTTCCTGTTTGACGTAGATGCGGATGTTTTCTGTGTGTGTGTGTGTGTGTGTGTGTGTGTGTGTGTGTGTGTGTGTGTGTGTGCTTCCCATTGTTTCTCCTCTCCCTTTATAGCGTGTATCCCTCGACTGTGTGGCGTAGGAACGGACTTTTTCCCCTTTGTTTCCCTTTGGGCGTCCAAGGTCTAGTTTCAGGGGTCATTGACGGCACCATCACCTTAGCCATCACCCGCTGCAGGGGAGAGGCGGGGGGAAGAGAAAGAATAAGAGAGGAGAAAAAAGAAGAGAGGAAGAGGAGAAAAGAGAAGAGAGGAAGAGAAGGAGAGGGAGGGGGAATGGAGAAAGGAGAACGGGTGAGGGGATGAAAGAGAGAGAAATAGAGAGGAAGAAGGGGACAGGGAAAAATGGAGAGAGGGAAAAGAAGAGGGGAAAAGGTTAAGGGGAAGAGGTGGGGAGACGAGATGCAAAGGTGAAGTGGGAAATTCGAAAGGAAAAAGGAGAGGAGAGGAGTGGAAGGAGAAAGAAAACTGAAAAGAGGAGGAGGAGGAGGAGGAGGAGAATGGAGAGGAAGAGAAGGGTCAAGAGGAGGAAGAGGAAGGGAGAAGGAAGAGGAATCAATGACGGCATCATCACCTTAGCCATCACCTGCTGCAGAGGAGAGGGGTGGGGGAGGATCAGGTCGAGAAGGAAGAGGAAAAAAGTGGAGAATGGGAGAGAGAAAGGGTTGGAGAGGAAGAGCTGTGAAGGTGAAATGGGTGAAGCGAGAGGGGAGAGGTGAAGGAGGAGGAGGAGTAAGGGAAGGAAAAGAAAGGAAGAAAAGAGGAAGAGAGAAAGGAAAGGTAGAGAAAGGCAGGAGAGATCATTGACGTCATCATCTTAACCATCACCCGGTGCAGGAAATGGGCGGGAGGGAGAGAGAAAAAAGAGGAACAGGAAGTAAAAAGAAAGTGAAGGGGAAGGGGAGAAGAAGAGAAGTAAGATGCAAAAAAAATAAGAAGAGAATGGTGAGAGGAAAAGAACAGAAAGGATGATGAAGACAGGAGAAAGAGAGAGAGGGAGAGGATGAAAAAACAGAGAATGAAGAGGGAGAAAGGAAAAAAAAAGTTGGAATGAGGAAGAGGAGGATACGAGGAGAAGAGGAGAGGGCAAGAGGAAAGAGAAGACAAGGAAAGGCGAAGAAAAAGAAGCAAGAGGAAGATGATGCAGAAGAAAAGAGAGGAAGAAGAAAGGTCATTGCCACCACCATTGCCCTGGCGGAGCGGGGAAGAGGAAGAATAATAGGCAGAGGGAGAGAAAGGAAGAGGAAGGGAAAAAGAGGATGCAGGAGAGAGAGGAATGGCAGTGGAATAGGAAGAGGGGAAGTAAGGAAAGAACGAGAAGAGAAAGCGGAAGAGGAGAGTGAACAGAAAGGAGGGGAAGGGAGAGGGGAAGAGGCAGAAAAGAAGGGGGAGGAAAGGAAGAGGAAGAAGAGGAGGAAGAAGGAAAAGAGATAGGTAAAGGGGAAAAGAAGAGACAGGAAAGATTGGAGAAATGGAAGAGAGGGGAACAGAGAGAGGAGAGGAAAGATAAGGGAAGAGGACTGAGAGAAAGGAGGAGGAGGAGAAAGAGGAGAGGTTAAGAAGAAAGTGAATGAGTATAGGTAAGCGGGGGGTGGAGAGAAAGAAAAGGTATAGAGGAGAGAGAGAGAGAAAGAGCAGAAAGGGAGGAATGAGCAATAGAAAGGGAGGAGGAAGCAGAGAGAGAAAAAAGAGGAAGGAAAGAAGTGTTAGAATGGATAAGGGGACTGAAAG
Source organism: Coenobita brevimanus (assembly GCF_032717465.1). Taxonomy (NCBI): domain Eukaryota; kingdom Metazoa; phylum Arthropoda; class Malacostraca; order Decapoda; family Coenobitidae; genus Coenobita; species Coenobita brevimanus. Next base: position 31,150,995 of record NC_137017.1, read on the forward strand.
ACAAGGGGAGAGGAGGGAAAAAGAGAGGAGGAGGAAACGAGACCAAGCACTGGGCAATGGGAAGGAAGTTGAAAGTAGAATGGAGGGAGAAAGGAAGAAGAGGGGAAGAGGGAAAAAAAAATAAACATGAAAGAAGGGAAAAATGTGAGACGCAGGAATTGGACGGTGAAAAAGTGGATGGAATGGAGAGAGAGAGAGAGAGAGAGAGAGAGAGAGAGAGAGAGAAATGGGAAGAAAGACAGTGGCAGGAGAGAAACAGAGGACATGGGTGGAAATTGAATGAAAGACGGTAGAGACAGGAGGAGAAATAGAAGAGGAAAAGCGATTGATAAAAAGAAAAGTTAGAGTTGGCACGACTGGAAATGGAAGTGAAAAAGAAAGAAATAGATAGCAGATAGAAAAAAAATGGAATGACAATGAAAAAGATGGAGAGACAATGGAAAGAGGAGAGACAGGTGAAAGATGGAGGAAAAGGGTTGAGAAAAAAGGGGAGAGAGGGGGAGAGAAAGGGAGAAAGAGGAGGAGAAGGTGGGGAGAAAACAGAGACAAGGAAGGGAAAAGAGGGAGAAAAAATGGGGAGAAGCGACTTAGGGACTTCCGCCCTCCCCCTTGTCTCATCTCTCACGCTGCACGACCATGGCAGGGAGGGAAAGAGGGAAGGGAGGAGGGAAGGAGAGGGGAAGAGGGAAGGAAGGAGGGAAAGAGTCAGAAGGAAAGGGAAAAAAGATAAGGAAAGAGGGCTTCTAGAACTGAGGAAAAGGTGAGAGGGGGAAAGGGAAGAGGTAGGACTGTAGTAGAGACAAGAGTGAAAGTGAGGAGGGAAAGAGGAAAGAGTGGAGAGAAGGTAAAAGGCAGAGGATCGGGTGGGTGGAAGAGGGTGAAGGGAAGAGACGGGGAGAGGAAGGGTGGAGAGACAGAAGAGTGAAGGGTGGAGAAAGAAATACTAAGAAATAATGAAGAGGGAGGTGGGAAATGAAGAGAAAGATGAAAGGGTAGGGAGAAGGTGAAAGCAGAGGAGGAAAGTGGAAGGAGAGAGAAAAGGACAGAGAGAAGATTAGGGGAGAGTAAAGGATGGAAGGGAGGAAGAGGTTGGGGGAAATATTCGATGAGGGAAATAAAGGGGGGAAGTAAAGGAAGAGGAGGAGAATGGATCGAGGAAAAACGAAGCAATCCTTATATTTCTCTCTATTTCTTTATTCTCACCTTCATTCCCATTGCCAGGTCTCTCTTCCGTTTGCGTTTGCCCCTAAACCTCTTTCCTAACAAGCCCCATGCCTCCTTGTGCACCTCTCTCCACACCCACTACACTTCCTAACTCCATCCTCCCATCACAGCTCCCTCCCTTCCATAATTCTTTCTTTCCCTCTACATCTCCCTCCCCTCCATAGCCCCTTCTCTCCCCTTCACAACCTCTTCTCTCCCTCCTTCAGATAATTCTTCCCTTCCCTTCAAAACCCCTCTACTTCCTCTACAGCCCCCCTTTCTCCACTCCACAATTTCATTCCACCACTCCACAATATCATCCTTTCACAATGTCATTCCTCCTTTTCACAACCCTTTCCCTCCCTCCACAACCCCCTTTCTCCCTCCTCTTCACAACCCCCTCCTTCCACAGTCCCCTCCTTCCCCATCACAACCCGCTCCCTCCCCTCCACAACAACAACACCTTTCCTCCACAGCCCCCTCCCTCCATAACCCCTTTTCTCCACAGCCTCCTTCCTCTCTCTGCAGCCCTTCCATCAAGCTCCTCCTCCTTCCTCCCTCCCTAACTCGTTCCTTCCCTCCAGATTCCCCTCTTTCCACTCCACAATCCCCTTGCTCCGCTGCACACCTCCAATCTCTTCCACAATCCCTCCCTTCCCTCCGCAACTCTGGAACCACTTCTCTCCACCCCTCCACCCCACAACCCCCTCCTACCCTTATACAGTCCGCTCCTTCCCCTCAGCAGTCGCATCTTCCCTCCACCCTCTCCCTCCTCTCAATTCCCTCCCATCCTCTTCATCCCAACATCTGACATCCTAACTTCTAGCCTTCTCATCCATTAATTTCGCCACTCTGTAGTCTTTCCCATCCATTCAGTCTGTACACAGCCTTTTCTGTCCATTCAATCTGTACTTAGCCTTTCATTTATATATCTTCCTATCCCCTATCCAGTCCTATATCTTCTAATTTCCAACCTTCTAACCCTTTAACTTTATGTTCCTCTGAAACGTCCCCATCCCTCTGTAGTAACATTTTAACTCTTATGAACCACTTCGGTCCGAGTACGCCTTCTGAATTATATTCTTACCATTTCTTGACAATATTATTCAGCTTCTGGGATAGGCTTTTCGAAATATTGGTTAGACGCAGCTTTCATTAACCTGTCCAATACCAGGGGCTCTTTTAAGATGGAGAAGATTTTCCAGCAGTAGCAAGAAAAAAACTTCACCTCCTTCTCACTCACACTTTCCTTAATTGTTACTGCATTTCTTGTATTACCGTATAACTTAGTCTTTTAAGCATCATCACCTTCTTCCCCGCTTCTTATAACCTCTTAACTTTGTCTTTGCTTTCCTTATTTGTTACTGCATTTCTTGTATTTCCTTTTAACTTACTTAAGCTTCATCACCTACTTCCCCACTTCTTGTAACTTCTTAACTTTGTCTTGGCTTCACTGCATCTACACTCACCTTCCTTGCCATACTGTGTCTCCATCCTAGCTTTTAACGTTCCTAGCATTTAACTTTCTCACTCTCTTCGTTTTCACAGTCTCCTTTCATGCTTACTATATTTTCCATTATCCTCACAACCGTTCTACACCCACATTCTGTACTCATTTTCACCCTTCCTCTCTCTCTCTCTCTCCTCTTCTCTTCTCCTCTTCTCTTCTCTTCTCTTCCCTTCTCCTCTTCTCTTCTCTTCTCTTCTCTTCTCTTCTCTTCTCCTTCCTTCCCCCCTCCCCTCCCTCCACGCCCACTTGAACAAATAGGAAGGGAGAGGGAGGGATTGGAATGAGAAGGAAGAGGGGTCGAGGAACTAAGACCAAGAAATTATGGGACGGAGAAGGAGAGGGAGGACGGCATGGAAGGGAATGAATGGGGGGAGGGAGAGGAGGGCAGGGAGAGAATGGAAAGGATGTGAGACTGAGAATGGATGATTAGTAAGAATGGAGAGGAGAAAAGGGTGAAAGTGGATACAGAAAGATGAAAGGATAGATTGGAGAATAGACACGAATAGATAAGAAGTGGGTGGAATGGATAGAGTTAGTAGGGAATATGATGGAATGGATGAGAATAGAGGGGAGTTGATATAGGATGGGAGAATTGCTTGGGCGGAAGGGGTGGGAGTGGACGGTTGGAAGGAAAATCAAAATGGAGGGGATGAGAGAGTGGGAGTGGATGACAGCTGAAATGATGGAGAGGGTAAAATGGATATGGTGAGCTGAGTACGGGATGGTTCAAAAGAATGGAGGGGGGGGGGAGATTAGAGAGGGGAGAAACGTGTGGGAGTAGATGATACTACGGAGGAATGGAAGGTAGGAGTGGATGAGAATGGAATGGATGAGACGGTTGAAATGGACCGAGAGGGATAGCAAGGAGAGAGGAAGAATGTATGGGAGTGATTGAGAATGAATAAGAATGGGCTGGGTAGAACTGGACAAAAATTATACAAGGTGGGAATGGATGAAAATAATGAGTACGGAATGTATGAAAGAGGAAAGGCAAAGGAAATGTAAAGGGTACGATTGTGTGATAATGGATGGGAATGGAGGATGGAATGCTGGGAATCGATAAGAAAGGAAATAGCAGGAATGGTGGAAATGGATGAGAATATAGACTGTAAGAATGGTTGGGAATGAGAAGTGAAGTGGGATAATCTGGACTGGTTGAATGGGAATGACGATTGAGGATGGCGAGATGAAAGGGGTGTGACTAGGGGAATGAAAAGGAAGGGGTGATGACTGTGGAAAGAAGTAGACGATAAGGAGACAGTGAGATGGTAGGAGAGAATGGAATGGACAAAGAAAGGGGATGAAGAACTGGGAGTGGATGGCTAGGTAAGAGTGGGTGGATGAGGGGATGGAACAGGAAAGGAAGTGGGATAACATGGACCGGGATGGATGGGAACTGAACAGAATGGAGAGAGTTGAGATGGAAGGGACAGTGGAAGTGTATGGGAATTGTTTGGGGCAAGTGTGGGTGGGAGGTTAAGGTGGATGGAGACGATAGTGGAGGGGATAAATGGATTAGATATAGCCTTCATTATCGCTTCTTTACCATATGTGTCCCGTAATAAAAAAAAAAAAAAAAATCCAGAGACAAAAAAAAGATGAATGGTATTGAAGAGGTGAACCCTTTTAGTATCATAACTTTTTATATTAATTACCTCAAGACGATTTTCCATACCATAGAAAAAAACTCTCTGACTGAAAAGCTTAGAAACCATTTTTCATTATTAATCCTACATGTGTATTAACGTTTTTATTTTCTTCATGTAATTCCATATATTTTTTTTTTATGCGAGAAAGAAGGAACCAAAGGCCATGAGCCCGCAGTAACAGTTCCCTCCAAGAGAAAAACAAAATACAATAGAGAACCAAATTCAAGATCCGATCATTTTGAGATGCCTGGACACGCTGCGTTTGAAAGACTGGAGATCATAGGCAGCAGGAAATACAGACAGAGGGAGACAGTTCCAGAGCTGACCCGTTGCATAAATGAAAGACTGGGAGTAACGGTTAACTCTTGCATTAGAGAGTTGGACAGAAAAGGGATGAGAGTTTGCTGCCAGACGGGTGCTACGCGCCCGTTGTACAGGTGGAGGAATGCAAGCAGACAGTTCAGAGGAGCAGTGACCATTAAAGTAGCGATAGAAAAGAGATAAAGATGCAACAGTGCGGCGAAGAGACAGAGGTTGATGGGATTCAGTAAGAGGAGGAGAGTTAATGAGACGAAAAGCCTTTGACTCCACCCTATTGAGAAGAGCTGTATGTGGGGAGCCTCCCCACACATGAGAGTTGTACTCCACACAGGGGCGGATAAAACCCCTGTATAGAGTCAACAATTGTGCAGGGGTAAAGAAAGAGCGGAGTCGACTTAGCACACCCAATCTCTTGGAAGCAGATTTTACAAGAGATGTAATATGATCTTTCCAAGATAAGTCCCGAGTAAATGAAACCCCAAGCATGTTCAAGGATGATGCAGGATTAAGCTGAATATTATTAAACATTAGTGGGTATACCTGTGGAAGATTTTGTCGGGTTGATAGGTGTAAGAACTGAGTCTTAGATGCATTAAAAACAACCATATTATTTTTACCCCAGTCAGAGATACGAGCCAAGTCAGACATTAGGTGTGCCATAGCATCATCCCTTGTTTGTTGAAGTAACTGTTGAGATGGGCGTTGCGGGAACCGAATGGAAAGGTGAAGGGTGGAGTCATCAGCGTATGAGTGGATAGGGTTAGATGTACAGTTTAGAAGATCATTGATGAATAAAAGAAAGAGAGTTGGAGATAGGATAAACCTTGTGTAGTGGAAAGGTTACTTAATTATTGTTATTATTATTGTTATCATCATCATCATCATCATCATCATTATTATTATTATTATAGACTAAACCCTTGCCCACTTGCTTTTAAAGGGGTAAATAAGAACTGGATGTTAGAGATTATTTTTATTGTTGTTGTTGTGTTTGTTTAGCAAATGCAGGGAGTCGGCATTTTTGCGGGAAATCTTTGTTGAGCTGGTCCGGGCGCCAGGACTGATTCTAAGTTTCGCATAGTACAATGACATTCCTTCAGTCACCTAGGTCGCTAAATGAAACGCAAGGTTTCTCCACTAACTCAAGTGATGGACAAGTCATACCTCGCTGTCATTCTTTAACCAACCAAGTCACATCATCATCAACATCATCATCATCATCATCAGTTTGGTCCATGGAAGTTTATTATTTATGGTAAACAAACGAAAAAAGCAAAAATGCCTTTTTTTTTTTTTTTAAATTAACATTGGTGATTATGCCTTTGATTTTCTGTTACTAGCGGAATTGTCAGTAGAATAAAACTTTTCCCCCTCTCATATAATTTATGTATTTATGTTTGCAGGTAAGTGGTGATGTTTTCTTGCCGCACAACAAATACTGTAAGTATAAAACCACACGATGTTACATTGATTTGATATACATATGTCCGAGGCAACTGTAAATGTGCCGTCAACACCAATGATATCGTTACTCTTGATTTGCTTATAGTATTAAAACACAGATCGAAGACTTCTGAAATTCTCTATTTTTGCAGAAGGACTTTACCTAACCATAAATCTGTGTTAATTGAAAAAGTAAGACGGTTTCGATCCGACCTGAAGATGGTTCCAATCGAGTCAAGTTTTGTGATTTCGCAGTGAACACAATATTCATATGTGTATATAGTGTGACAGAATGCGTTAGGAGAAATACATTGGGGTGGTTTGGCCATGTGAAGAGGATGGAGAGTGAGAGACTGACGAGGAGAGTGTATGTGAGTGAGGTGGAGGGGGGAGGGAGAGGGAGAAGTAGGGAGAAACCGAGGATGAGATGGAGGGATGGAGTGGACTGCTATATTAGAGAGTAGGTAGGGGGGGGGCAGCGTAATGGCAGGGGGCAGGGGAGGCTATTTGTTTGCGGCTACTCCTTACGGGATTAAGGCGTCTGGCAGTAGATAGATAACACATAGTCCTTGCATTTACGCAATTCACAGCACTATGAAAATAAAACACTACGTTACGGCCCTATTCTTTAATCATATATACAGCTAAACGAGAAGGCAGTGTAAGGTTATTGATGTGTTATTAGCAGAGATCACGGCCTCTGTAACGTGCACATTGTTTTTCTGTCTATGTTGCGTTGTGTCCGTCTGCCATCAAGCTTTTAACTGAAAATGACATGCTTAATGACCAGCATATTAGTGTGTGTGTGTGTGTGTGTGTGTGTGTGTGTGTGTGTTGTTATCTGTATGTAAATGCTTCGCCATCTTTACATTTAATTAAGTTCTTCTGAGCTTATGTCAGTGTGTGTGTGTGTGTGTGTGTGTGTGTGTGTGTGTGTGTGTGTGTGTGTGTGTGTGTGTGCGCGTGCGTGTGTGTGCGTGTAATCTGTTAGTATGTAAATGTGTCGCCGTCTTTGCATTAACATAAGCGTTCTGTGTGTGTGTGTGTGTGTGTGTGTGTGTGTGTGTGTGTGTGTGTGTGTGTGTGTGTGTGTGTGTGTAATTATCTGTTAGTATGTAAATGTGTCGCCATCTTTGCATTAACCTAAGTTGTTCTGTGTGTGTGTGTGTGTGTGTGTGTGTGTGTGTGTGTGTGTGTGTGTGTGTGTGTTTGTCCAAGTTTGTGAGTCCGTGTATATGTCTGTCTGTGGACGTGTGTGTGCATGTGTGGGTGTACGTGTGTACGTATGGTCCGTCCCCTCGTCAAAATCCGGCATGTAAAATAATGGTTCTATAATTCACTCTTGATGGTATATAAATGCGCTTGTCCCACCCTCCTGACTGGCAAATTAGTGATGACTAATTTTCGCTCGATGGTCAATTAATCTCAGTGAATATAGAGAATTTTTTTTTTCCATATTCATATAATTCTCATCACAATTCAGTGTTACTATTTTTCTACCTAAATATTTCTTCCAGCCTCAGTATTTATACTTCTTCATTCTGCATATACTTTGTAAGTATATTAATATGAATAAATTAATTAATGAATAGATAAATAAATTTATATCTATATAAAATAATAAATATGTAGCTATATATATATATATATATATATATAATTTACCTGCCACCGAGTACTGTATTAATTTCACAGATATAAAGAAATATTACCGTAACTGTAAACATCTTTAGTAATTAACAGACAGCAAATGGTCAGTTATGGTTATAGATTGGGTACTCGTAGACAAAACTAAAAGGAAGGGATGAAAGAGGCAAATTTGGTTACCTAGAAAGGAAGTGACTAACAGACTGTATAGGCTAATCAGTGTGGAGAAAACTGGGATAGGCCTTTGTATAGCAATGAACTGACACAGACCTACTGACGTCGACGACAAGAGTGACGAAACTATTGATAGCGATGATGATGATGTTAATGGTGATGAATCTCTGTGCACTGAATACTTTTTTCCATTTATGAATTGTCCCTTAATGCGTTTTTCATGCAAACATTTCTCTTCTTCCTCGAATACACAGGTTTTCGTGTATTTATTGCTGCATTCATCCATTGATAAAAGTATATTTCATTTTTCACATATAAACATTACTGCCCCAGACTGGTCACATTTGAAGGATTTATATATTTCTGCCAACCCACCATGACAGAGCCGTTTTAAATATGGATATTAATTTCGTGATCCCTTTTATTTTGCTGCATACTTTTCTTTTTTCTAAGTTTGAAAAGCCGATTTTTGGGCCAAGGATCAATAGCCATTAAATTATTACACACACAACTCGCTACCCGCACTTTTGTCCCGCCCCCGAAAAGAAACGCACGCAAAAATTCACTAAATATTTCATCAGAGCGACGCGATTTTATGTTCCACGTTTTTACTTGATATTATTATTGCAGTTCCCGAATTTTTGGAATTTCGAAACTGGTGGGGTCGAGGACGCGCAATACGGTGGCCGGGGTTCGTTGCTGGCCTTGTCTTTGATGTTGAAATGAATTTAAAAAAAAAGACCGGAAAAAAAAAAGTGGGTTCGATATTCAGGTCTGCTGAGTGAGGTTCTACGCAGTGTGTCCCCACCAGTGTTTTATGTCGTCTTGAATGTGTGTGTGTGTGTGTGTGTGTGTGTGTGTGTGTGTGTGTGTGAATGCGATGGCGTAGTTGGTATTTTTGGTGTGTGTGTGTGTGTGTGTGTGTGTGTGTGTGTGTGTGTGTGTGTGTGTGTCCCTCTCGATCCGAAGACGTAGTTGGTATTTTTACCACTGCCAGACGATTTTGTTCAACCTTAGAGAGTTCTCGGGGAGTTAATGAAGGCTGTCTCGAGCGCCATCCACCTTGAAATTTGTTCAACCTTAAAGAGTTCTCGGGGAGTTAATGAAGGCTGTCTCGAGCGCCATCCACCTTGAAAATTACCTCATTAGCTGAATAATTTAATCAGAGGCTAGCAAGAATAAAATACAAGCATCAGTAAATCCGGGGCGCACCTATATTTCTTACACTTCTCTGTACCGTTCTCATGATTTGTTTTGTTTTATTTTATTCTCTTCCTTTTTATGTCAGATCATTTCTTTCACAATACCCAGTGACATACTTTTTCTTCTTTGCTTTGTTCTGCCTACCTGTGGATGTTTTTCTTTAACTTCGACTTTGGTAGTGAAGGAGTTTGAGGGTAAAATTATATAACCTCTTTAACTGACAAAGTTTTTCCTGCGCTGAACAAAGTCGTCTGGGAATTGGAAGGTTGTGATATGAGGGACGTAACCGGACTAGAGGGTTAAGCTTGTTTGTATGGTAAAGTAGTGTTTTATACATTGTGTTTATGATATGAGAGACATACCCGGACTAGAGGGTTAAGCTTGTTTGTTGGATAGTGTTACATACATTGTGTTGTCATGACTAATTTTACGAACAGCCCGTCATAGTGAAGGGGTTAGAAACGATTTATATTACCTCCCCCCGTTCAGATAATTTCATCGTCTCTCTGTAATCGGTCCTGTTATTAAAATAGAACGGGAGAAGGCGTAAACAAGCTCCTAGTGCTTGAGTGTTGACTGTGGAACACCTGGATATGTTGTATGAGATCAGCCAGCATCCCACAGCGCAGAGTTTTGTAAGACGATGACCGAGACTTCAAACATGCTTCAGAAATAGTAAGATGTTGGGAGTTAGTTCACACCTGCAAGCACTCAGTTTTAAGAGTATGGACCTTACATTTGCGACCGTCAATAATTTTTGGTTAGATACGCCCTCCCGCACTGAGGAGAGGAAGCGATCTCATACAGTAAATTGACCCGTATGGTGTTGGCTGGAATTTTATAAGTGTGCCCAGACTTTCCCTCAAAGATTAAGCACTTCACTACTATAACCTCTTTTTTTTTTCACTTTATTCCTGCTGCCACCAGACGATTTTAGTCAGCTTAGGAAGGGTCTTTGGGGACGAAGGGGTTACTGAAAGCTAAGCCACAACTTCCATTTCGAAAAGTCACTTCCATACCTTGAATACTTCCGTCTGAAGAGAGAGGGAGAGAGAGAGAGAGAGAGAGAGAGAGAGAGGGGCAACGGATCAATTATTTAAGGCCTGGCTGCTCCCATTAACTGAATATCGTCTGGCGTCGCAGCATATTAGTAGAGTGTTCTAGCCGTCCATCAGAGGTTAACCCCTTCAGTCCAATGACGCATTTTCTATATCCTTCCCATATCCAGATAATTTTATACATCTTGGGACGAGCCTCCAGCGGTGAAGGGGTTAATGAAAGCTACATACAACCCCTCCAGTTCAAACAGTAACTCCTTAGCTGAATAAAATCTTCTTCAGCTGTCAGTAATAAAACATAAACTTCACCATTGTGCCAAAGCAGTTAAACGTTTTCAGGGAGTGTCAAAGCAGTTAAACGTTTTCAGGGAGTGTCAAAGCAGTTAAACGTTTTCAGGGAGTGTCAAAGCAGTTAAACGTTTTCAGGGAGTGCCAAAGCAATTAAACATTTTCAGGGAGTTCCGAGGCGGATTAACGTTTTCAGGGAGTGCCAAAACAGTTAAACGTTTTCAGGGAGTGCCAAAGCAATTAAACCTTTTCAGGAAATGCCAGGCCATTAAACGTTTTGAGGGAGTACCAAAGCAATTAAACGTTTGCAGGGAGTGCCAAAGCAATTACACATTTTCAGGGAGTGCCAGAGCATTAAACGTTTTCAGGGAGTGCCAAAGCAGTTAAACGTTTTCAGCAGGAGTCGGGCTTTGGCAAATAAGTGTCCAGATAAAACTCCACGCACTTTTCTCAAGCGTATTAAAGGGGTGCTGCCATTCCTTAAACGTTTTCCCACGGCATGTGAAATTAGAAAAGGGCTCTTGACCCACTAATGGTCGAGACAACTCTAGTATTTTATGGAAGCTAATGCCAGACAAATTTATTCAGATGAGTGTGTTATTGGAGCCCATAAAGATATCATTGACCTGGGCGAGTTAAGGACAATTCTAGTGTTTTATTAAAGTTTCGGGAGGTTATTACACCCAGATGCGTAAGTCACGAAAGCTCAAGACTCGTAATAGCCTGGTGGCACTATAGTCAGGACAACACTAGCATTCTGTTCCAACTAGTTTCAGACGATTTCCTACGGGTAAGAGTGGGACACAGGGGCCTGAGACACAGTTTTAGTTGCATGCTAGTACAGTGTTACAAGCAGTCACGGTCACAGCCAGTATTTCCTCCTTACCGAATTAATTTATTACACGTTAACATTCTCTTCTGTGCTTTACATATCGTTTTAACATCTTTATGTTTTGCATAAAAAACATACAAGAGGGTATTAAGGGAACGTGTGCAGAATAAGTCGCTGAGAAAGATGGGCTACGATATCTCTTACTTGTTACCTACGTGTATTATGACGTCTTTTCATATTTCATTTAATTGCTGGAAAGATGCCTTCACGTAGTGGCACCGATGTAACTGGGTGGCTTCTCTGCCAGGCTATACAAGCATCCCTCAGTTCCTTCCTTATCTCCCAAAAGGTAACGGGGTTGATGGACTGCAAGAGGTCAGCTTCGGCCTGCAGTCCACTGGGTTCACGTTCCAAATGATCGTGGGGCTAATACTACTGTTACTGCTGCTGCCGCTCACTTTGTTCATGCAATATGTTTTCTTTTTTTCGTACTTTATTTTATTCTCTCTCTCTCTCTCTCTCTCTCGACATACCTACTGTACCTTCCCCCACTCTGTCTTTCCATCACATTCCTACCTTCTCTATATCACCCTCCCACATTCGCTCTCTCTCTCTCTCTCTCTCTCACACACACACACACACACACACACACACACACACACACACACACACACACACACACACACACATTCTTTCCGTAGACAAAACAGGCGGAATTACCGAGCGCTTTCCCTCGACTTTTTCGCGATTTTTTTCCCCCAAGAATTTTTAGAGCAATGGTACGTTTCGCTAAATTAAGCAGCTGTAATATCACTCACGGCACTCGACAGGGAGAATATAAATCATTCCATGGGCTCAGTAAAGTCGTCTGTCGGTAGCAGGAATAAAGTTAACCCCTGCGGTTTGTTGCTTTACTTTATGTTTTAATTTTGCAGCCTTCCACACGATTTTACTAAGCCTTTGCGAGATCTCTTGTTGTGAAGGATTAAACCTCTCAAGTTCGAAATGTTTCTCCACATCGAAAAAGAATCGACTTGAGAAAGCATGGGTAAAAATAAGGCGTCATCGGCTTGAAGGGGTTAACGAACGTCATCGAGCTGAAAGGGCTAAGGTCAAATTTTCTAAACCCATTAGCTAAGGATTTGTGTTTTGAATCTGAAGGAAATCGTCTGACGGCAGCAGGAATGAAAGTTAAATTTGTTTGTTTTGAACACATGAGGGTCAGTCAGTTCTTGCCTTTGTAATTTGGACAGAGGTGATATCTGTGCATAGCGAATTGAAAGCTTACCTGCAGAAGCGATCGGAGGGATATATGTTTGGTGATAAGGGGAGATATATAGTGAAGAAATGTGGTGCTAAATGTATTGTATCTTGTTAAAGGTGATGGTAAAATGAATCAATGTTGTCTTGATATGGCTGGACGTACAGTAGTGGTGGGTGTACGGGAACTGAGTGCTGGGGATTAAGTGTCGAGTGTGTTGGTGGTCGTGTATACTGGTGGAGTGTATGGAGGATTGAATGTAGTGGTGGCGTGTATGAAGGGTTGAGTATATTACTGGAGTGTGTCGGGGATGAACGAAGTGTTGGAGTGTATGGTGGGTTGAGTGTGGTGGTGGAGTGTATGGAGGGTTGAGTGTAGCAGTGGATAGTACTGGGTGGAGTGAGTTGGGGATGAATGAAGTGGTGGAGTGTAGCGGAGGAGTGTTTAGGGTTGTGTGTAGTGGTGGGAGGTGTTGGGGTTTGAGTGTAGTGGTGAGGTGTCTTGGTGAATGTAGTTGTGGAGCGTTTCGGGATGAATGTAATGGTGGGGTGTGTTGGGGGTTGAGTGTAGTGTTAGTGTATTGAAGACTGAGTGTAGTGGTTGAATGTATTAATGCATAAATGTAGGGGGGGTTGATGTTGATGGTGATGGTAATGAGAGGAATGACTGACAAGGCAAGTGATTGAATGTGAGTGTTTTTCTGTTACGGCTGATAGTGTTTGTAATGGCGTTTGCTGTTATACTGTTTTTGCTTTAATTTGGCCTAAAATTGCGGTCGATTCCTCTTCAGTGTTAGTATGTAGTGAGAAATTTGTTCAAGAATATGTTATCAGTCTCGAAGTGCTTTGGTAAGAGGTTAGATTCATGGCATTGTCTTTTTCAGCCAATAACCTCCATGAAGTGTGCTGCAAAAGGATGAAAATCTGGGTCAGGGTAGAGTAAAAAGAGTATTGTTGACGGTCGTATAATTTGTTTAACATAACTTGGCCCAGGTGTTTGTCCTTTTGTAGTTTTTCTCACGTAACCAGTGGCAGAAAAAGTCAACACTACTGTCTTACATCCTTTCCTTAGCACTTCTTCATGACTAGCTTGATATTCTAGTGTTAATTTCTTGCCACAACCTGGTATTCAGGGTCAAAAGCTGGCAATTCTAGACAAAGTAAAAAATATACCGTATATATTTACAGTATACTGAATTGATGATGCCTGATCACAGTGGCAGTGGAGTTTGATAATGCCTAAATATGATGAAAACTGAATGTGATGATGAAATATGGTGACGACTGACTTTGGTAGTAGAGCATGCTTAGCGACCATTGACTGGTAGTGGTGATGCATGGTGTCATCTGAATGCAGTAGTGGTGAACTGTGGTGGTGACAATCTGAGGTAGGTGTGATGCGTGGTGTTAGATGAATGTGGTAGTGGTGATGTGCGACGATGGTTTGCGGTGGTAGTGGCTATGTGCAGTTATGATTAGCTGTAGTGGTGAAGTGTGATATTGATTGCTAGTGGTAATGCTTGGCCTCGATTCCTTATTTTAGTGATGTATGGTGATCACTGAGTGGTAATGATGATATATGGTGAAGGTTAACTGGGACTGTGGTTTAGTGTAGTGATGATTGACTGTGGTAGTGGTATAATCGTGCCAGAGTCGACGTCCTCCTTGTAAAAGAAAACCATCAAACTTTCAGGTGGCTTGCAGCTGTATGTGTGTGTGTGTGTGTGTGTGTGTGTGTGTGTGTGTGTGTGTGTGAGAGAGAGAGAGAGAGAGAGAGAGAGAGAGAGAGAGAGAGATGGGGGGAGGGGGAAGAGTGAGTGAGTGAGTCTGTGGGGATAACTGACTTTGGTCCAAGGGGAAGGAAGGAAGGAAAAGATCTGAAAAGAGTTAGGGACATGGACAGACAGGCAGATAGTCAGACAGACAGACAGATAGAAGAGGAGGCTGATGGAGATAAAAAGAGAAAGAGGCAGTGGAAATGAAAGCTGTACGAGGTTGACTGGGAGTTGAGGGAGAAGGAAAGAGTGAGATTTAAGAGGCAGAGAGAGAAACAATGACAAACAGAGAAAGACGTGGGAGGGAATATAGGAATCAGGGAAGGGGACGAGGTGGAAAGCGGGAGGGAAGGGAAGGATTTAGGTACAAGGACAGAGACGAAAACAGGGAGTTAGAGACAGAGACAGAAAGGGAAGGGGGAAAGGGAGGGAGTGAGGCGGAAAGGAAATCTGTACAGGACCAGTTCAGAGGGACAAGGGGTAAGGAAAGAGATTTACACACACACACACACACACACACACACACACACACACACACACACACACACACACACACACACACAGAAACTGGGATGATGGAGGATGATAATCAGGAAGGGGGAAAGTGATTGTCCGAAATGGAAGAAAAGCTCCCGAGAACTAACTGGATCACAGGAAAACAAAGAATTTAGGCACAGAAAATAAAGAGACAAAAAAGTATACAGACAGAGATGGAGATGGGTAGGTGGGTGGGAAGGGGGATGTCCGGAAGGGGCAGAGAGGGAGGGAGGTGGCAGGAGGATTGGTGGAAGGGTGTAGGGAGATGGAGGGACGTAGAAAAGTTTGCTGCGTTGGGAAAGACAGGGGTGGGATGGAAAGTGTTCAGACAACAGAGGGAAGACAGGAAGGAAGGTGTCAGAGAGAGAGAGAGAGAGAGAGAGAGAGAGAGAGAGAGACAGGTACCTCAGTGGGATAAGACGGGAGAGTGGGAGAGAAGGAGGGGGCGAGTCGGAGGGGTGGTGGGGAGAGGGGAGAAGGATTTAGTGAAGACCTCGGTATTGTTCAGCCAGATAAGCCCAAGAATCCAGCCCGACGCCCCTCCAGTCCCTTGGGTGTGCCCCGGACCTGTTTTGTGCCGCTGGTCAATCAGGTCCTGACGATAAACAACTCTGATGGGATGGATCACCCCTGGATCCAACTCTTGATGCCACTCAGAAGGAAACACATACACAGGGACTTGAAAAAATGGTTATCTTAGATGAAGGAGATGTAGTTTCGTGTTTTTTCCCCAACTCCTGAGGCTGATTAGATTGAAATACACACACACACACACACACACACACACACACACACACACACACACACACACACACACACACACACACACACACACACACACACACACACACACACACACACACACAAGAAAAAATGATGTCCCGTTGATATTAGTGAAGAGATGATAGTTTCGTTTGTTTTCCCAACTGCTGATACCACTTAGAATGGGGGGGAAAAAAAAGTCACAGACACACACAAAGGGACTTAAAAATGAGAAAAGATGACCTTGTTGATGGAAGTTTGATGAGAACGATTATTATTTTTTTTTTTCTCATCTTCCTATCTTGATCCTAGCAGTTTTTCTTCCAATAACTCCTTTTTTCTCTACCAGTATTTTCAGTCTCTATTTCTTGGTACTCCTGACAGAAGGAAAATAACTGGCTTAAGGGGGGTTGAGAGGATGTGGCAGTTTCAGTTTTGTTGTTCACCTTGCCCTGTAACTGTCAGGTTCCCATAACTCATTCTCAGCTGAATAAAATCGTTTGGCGTTAGTTTGATGGAGTACAGCACTAGAGTTATCCTGAGCATGTAAGGGTTTCTGGTGGTTGTATTAACACTCTCAGCTAATAAACATAACTACAGTGTAGGTGAAACTTCGAAAGGGAATGTATTTATTTATTTATTTATTTTATTTATTTATCGTTTTCTTTCCATGTCCGTCTTTCTCTCAAAATCTCATTCATCCATTTACTCGTATATGTTTGACTATCTCTCTATATGTTTGTTTGTCTATTTATTGTTAACCTCAGACGATTTACCTCAAACGTAGGGGAGATGCTCTGTAGTGAAGGGAAAATAAGTTTAATCTGACCTTTCCACATCCAGAAGCCTCTCCTAAGCTTAATAAAATCGTACGAGGAACGCTAGAATGTTGATTACAATTGCGGCGTCGTGCTGCAGGGGTAAATTCACCTTTTTGTAATATTCCTTGTGACCCCTCTCCAGAAACCCCTTTTTCTCTCCCCTCTTCCTCCTCCTCCTCCTTCTCCTCCTCTTTTTCCTCCTCTTCACCCTCACGACCCAATTTTTCTGCTTGCCCCTCCTAGTTCATCTTATTTTTAAAAAGAGGGACACCAATTCCAGAGAAGGGACCCCGTTTATTACCTGGCGTCATTCTTCATACCTGTCACAGCCAACACAGAATCTACATAAGTCTTTACCTCTCCCTTACCCTCCTCATTTTCCTAGTATTGTCATCATTCTCCCATTTCCCCATCCCTCATTCTCATCCCTTAGCCTCATGCACTATCATTTTACCCCTTCCTCTCATACCACCTCCTCCTCCTTCCTCTTATACCACCACCTCCTCCTCCTCCTCCTTCCTCTCATACCATCTCCTCCTCCTCCTCTCCCTTGCGCATCTCCCTATCAAATCAAAATCATACGCCATCAAACAGTGGAGGGTCTCACCATATCCTCCCCTCGCGTGGACGGTACACAATGAAAGATAGTAGTAGTAGTAGTAGTAGCAGTAGTAGTAGTTGTTGTTGTTGTTGTTGTTGTCGTAGCAGTAGCTCCAAAGTTCATCTATAACGTGAACCCGGTAGACTGCACGCTGAAGTAGACCTTCTTCAACAACCCAGTGTCCACCATCCTCCTTTGGTAAATACTCGTAGGAAGATGTGGGTTGTTTGTATAGCTGGGCAATGAATCCCACAATGCCACCACATGCAGGCGTCCCTCACCAGCACCACAGATACATGTGACAAGAGTCCAGTGCCGTGTGACGAATTCAGCGCAGGCACACTATCTCATATTCTTGGTCCCATCAACCCATTCAGCACGAGATGTGTTTCCTAGTACCAGTCATATCGTGTGGCGGAGGCAAGAATTTGATTTATCTTTTCGGTGCAGTAGTTAGGAGAGGGCTTTTTTATTTTTCACCAAGAAGAATCCATCCAAAATTAAATAAAATCGTAGCGGCATTAACAGTGTAAGGCCCCATCATGCTGTAAGCCCACACAGGAACAAGGCAGAATCGTACCTTTTCATTGGAGGAACTGTGGTAGCCAGACGATACTTAAACTGCTGTGGTCTTGTGGCCGTGGGAGAATCTGTGGCACTTTTTCCTTTATCGTGATGCATAAGTTACTTGAATATTCCCTTTTATGATATATCTTTGTAACATCGACATTGTATTAGAAACCAAAAAGAGGATACCGAAATGCAATAGGCGATTTAAGTCACTCACAAAGAGGTGCTACGGAATCCCCCAACTCATGGAGGCTACGGACCTTAAAGGGTTTAATCACGTCACTCAGGCGAAATATTATATACGCTGTAATTGCTATCACCCAGGACACGGGAGAGGGGCTGTCCATGGCGCCAAAACACCAGGGCCTGGGTCTAAAGGGGACCCGTGAAGCCTGCAAGGATATTATTACGTTCATCCTTCATTAATAATTAGTAAATACTCATCAATAATATATACACTAATAAATTTTAGTGACTTCCACAGACACGGATTAAAATCAGTAATAGAGGTATATTAGGCTTACTTTTGAATTTTGCTGTGTCTGGAAAAATCGTTCATTTACGAAGTCAATTATAAGGAGAGACATGTTGTGAGCATCGTGGTGGCAGCTGCGGTGTTTGGTTTTGTGGCCACTATCGACTGCGATATAGCTTAAATAATGACTTTATATACAACCTGTATACTGTATATTGAGTATTACCACATTACAAATGCCATGATATGTGATGCTGGACCATCCATTTAGTAATATTACGAGGAAAATAATGATCGTTTAAAAAGAGTCGTAGGTTAGAATGGACGAGGAGAAAGACAGCAGTTGATCGTGTTCATTACCTCCGCCAAGGAGGTTATGTTTTACTCCGCGTTGGTTTGTTTGTTTGTCCGTCTGTTAGCAGCGTTACTAAAAAATTATGAATGGATTTTGATGCAATTTTGTGGAAGGGTGGGGCATGGCCCAAGGAAGAAATGACTAAATTTGGGGTATCCCCCAAAATATCTCCAAAAGTTCTCAATGGATTTCAATGAAATTTTGTGGAAAGGTGGGCATTGGACCAAGAAAGAATTGATTAAATTTTGGAGTTATTCCGGATCCGGATCCGGATCTTATATCCACGGATCCGGATCCTTTTTAATTGCAATATCATTGGCGGAAGTATGCGCTCTCTGAGCGCTTTCTAGTTTAGTCTAAGGTCCAACTGTGGTAGTGGCGTGTAGCTCATTGTGGATCCGTAGACAGGCTTTGGTTGACGCAGAAGCTAAACATTAATATATCTGCCGCAGGTTTCGGCTTTTACGCAATAAAATAACCAAAGCTATTATTATTATAGTCAGCTTTGTGTAGCGTCCTGCCTTACAGTATGCAGTAGGTATAATCCCTAACGCATATTGTGCAAGATTAGGGTAGTCGAAAATCAAAGTACCTATTTACACTTCCAACAGGATTATTTTGTACTTATTTCTGGGTTGATCATGTATTGTCATAAATCTATTAAGCGTTAAGAAAAGAAAAGAACAAGCAATAGAAGACCCGGAATCAAAATCTGCTGGAACCATTTTTCAGTAACTGCTGACAACTTGAAGGGTAGAATATGGAGTTAGTTGTCATGTGTGTGGAAGACATTTTTGAGATTTCAGATTTACGTAAATAATGTTATCTGAAAGTCATGAATACAGTCAAATGAGGACGAGGGGAAGGTTTAGAAGGGGGGAGGAGAGGGAATGCTTGAAGGGGTGGGGGGGTGGGGGGAGTAAGTAAGTGCCAGAACACCAGTACTGTCAAAGGTGTAACTTCCTAACGTTCCTTAATACAGAGATCCCAAGGTGTCTCTCTGGCTCGGACGATTTCCCTATTTTTTTTTCTTTTTTCATCTTTGGAGACACCATAAGAGCCGAAGGAGTTGTATGTAGCCTCCATTAACCCCTTCATCTCTAAATCCCCGTCCTAACCGGAATGAAATGGTCTGGTGATAGCAAGAATAATAATCAAGACATCGGCATGAAAGGGTGAAATCCACTCCAGCCCACATATCTTCAGCGTTGGTGCACAGTACGTTATAGTCAGCCTGATTTTACGTGAAGAATCTGGGCCACTCCTAAATGCTGATTCCTAAGTAGTAGTTGGATGAAATTCGATGTGCCATGAGACAGGAATGAGTCTCCTTGGTTACTACTCAAATCGACCCTCCCCTCTAAACTCACTAAATCATCCGTTGAGCTAAATTTGGTTTAGATGTTTTTCAGGTTAGGAAAACAAAAAAGCGCCCTGTAGCAAGTCACATACGCTTACTACTGTTCTTTCACCTCAACTTGACCTAGATTTTCGTTCCTTCTGTAGCATGTTCCTTGAAGCTCAGTGGCAGAAAATGACAATACTAGGGCTCTACATTCTTTCCATAGCACTTCTTCGTGACCAGCACCATTTTCTAGCGTTAATGTGTTGTTACTAATCAGCATTCGAGATGGAGAGATGGCAGTTTTAGGTCAGATAAGCGTAAAAACGAGTACAGTTCACGACCCGGCTTGTGTATATTGTTATCCCCTTCACTGCGATGACGTATTCCTCAGTTTAATCACACAGTTTAATCCCCACAAATATCTTACGGTCTAAACAGGTTCCGGTTCAGACTGTTAACTCGGCAGGTGGCTCCTTGACTGTTATCTTTAGCGTTGTCATGTACCTCTAAGACTGAAAGCGATCATGAGAGCTATTTCTAATTCTTCCAGTTAGAAATAAAGACCTCCCATTAAACTGAGGGAAAAAAAAACTTACGGAGGATGCAAGAATGAATTAAAAAAGACACACATAACATATCTGGTGCTCATACGCCGAGTCACAGGGGAACGTTGCTCTTACGGATGGGAAGGGAATTAAAAAGTTTTCCATTTTGTATTTTTCCCCTGTAGACGCGGTTAATTATGATGTCAGGGAGTCACAGAAAGAAATAAAAATGAGTGGAGAAAAAGTAGGGTAAGTTTTTCCTTGGCTTTTTTCCGGCGGAGTGGGCAAAACAAGGGATCAGATTCCCCTTTAGCGAGGGTCGGCCAGGTGTGTTTTGGTCTGAGTGACGACTTTCCCCTCCCCTCCCTACCCTCATTTCCCTCCCCTCCCCTCTTCTCCCTTCCCTTCCCTCACTCCTCTCCTATCCTTTCACTTCCTTTCCCTCCCCTCCCCTCATTCCTCTTATTCCCTTCCCCTCATTCCCTCTCCTCCCTACACCTCCCTCCCTACACCTCCCTCCCCTTCCCTCCCCTCCCCTCCCTCATGTCCCTCTCCTCGCTCTTCTCCCCTAACTCTCCTCCCATCCCTATCACCCTTCCTTCATACCTCTCTTCTTTTTCCTCCACATTATTTCCTCCTCCCCTCCTCCCCTCTCCTTCTCTTGATTTCCTTCCTCATTGCCCTCACTCCCTCCTTTACCAAATTTTCTCTTTCCCTCTCCAGCTACCATCTTTCTCTCCTTTCCATCCCTCTCACCTCCTCTGCTGTACAGCCTCCCTTCATTCACCCTCTCCCTTCTTTCCCCTCTCCTCCTCTCATTCCCTCCTCTACCTTGTTTTCCCCCTCCCTCTCTGCCATCATTCTCTACCCTCCCCTCTTCTCTCTCCCTCTCACTCTTTCTCATCTTCTGCCTGACTTCTTACCTCTTTTCATATCTCTTCCTCTTATCTCCCTTCTGCTTTATTCCCCACATCTCTCTGTTCTTGCTCCTTCCCTCTCTTCCCTGTCTCTACCTTTTCTCCTTCATTCCCTCTTTTCTCACTTCTACCTTATATCCTCACTCTTCTTCCTTTCCTTCCCTCCTCCCTTCCTTTTTCCTTCCACTTGCATAATATCCTTCCCCTCTCCCTCTTTACTCTTCTCCATCTTCTTTCCCCCCTCCTCATTCTTCTTTATCATTCTCTACTTATTTATTTCTCCGTTCTTTTCACCCCCCCTCCTCTCCCTTCCGCTTCCTCATTTTTCTGTCTACTTACCCATCTTAGTTTCTCCTTGTTCCAAATATTTTCCTTTTCTTCCTTAAATCTCCATGCCGTATTCCTATCTCCTCTTCCTCTCTCTGCCTCTTTTAGCATATCTTCATCCTCTTCTTTCAGTTCCATTCCCTCCCCTGTACTCTTATTTTTTTCCTTTTTCCTCTTTCTGCTTTTATCTCCCTTTGTTTTTCATTTCCATCCTCTTTGTTCTCATTGTTTCCGTGTGCTATGGGTCACAAAAGCATCGGTGCACAATATGCGTGAAACATTGGGACCACAGAACGAAGGTCACTGCAATATTAGTGTCCGACCTACGACACGATGGTAGCCCTGATGTGGGAAGGTGTCATATATCGCCAACTAACAATATCCTCTTGCAAACATGTAGCAAATATCATGTTTATATATGTTTATATAAACAAACATTGTTCATAAACAGTGAGACGTTGGTAATGTCGGCAGGTGTTCGAATGTTCTCGGTAGGCATAGGACCCCCTGTGCAGCGATGCTTTTGTGACCCGTAGTACTTTTCATTTACTGTCTCTTCCAGTTCTATTTTCATAACTTTTCATTTCTTCCTCCCTTTGCCACCTTAAACATTATCTGTTGTATTCTCCTTGATTCAGAGATTTCGTTACATTTTTTAGTTTTTTAATCTGTATATGTTGACTGTTTCGTGGTAGGTGAGGGTACCCACCATCCCTTCACCCAATGTAGTACCACCTTCTGGTGACTCTGCACTAAGTGACAAACCAAATGGTTGCCTGTAACCCAGGAACCATTATTTTGCTACCTTGAGTGGTAACCATATAACGAAATGAGGCCTGGTGGTTTAGGCGCTTCAACCGAACTGTGCATGGAAGGGTGGTGGGGGTGTTTTGCTCACATATTGCTACTCTTGGGCGAAAGAGGCTGGTCACTTTACTTTATATGTCGGGACCGAGTAGCCCAGCCCTTGTCCTCTATGTCCCTGATTGGACAAATGAGAAGTGACTGATGTTTAGATGGGTATTCTGTTTATTGTGCTGTTAATACCTTCACGTATGATGCAGGCCATGTCGATATATAATAGAATACAGTGACACACAGGACAAATAAGGTGTAACTTACAAACTAAATCGCTCAGGAATAAGTGGTACAAATTCTGCTGTTCCGTGAAAAATACGTCCCCATATTTTCTGACTCTCTCTCTCTCTCTCTCTCTCTTTTCAACTTTTTCATCCAATCCTGTAATATTAAACTGTTTTCCCCCCGCCTCCTTGCTTCATCTCTTCCTCATCCGATTATCCATCTTCATACAGTTGTTCGTTTTCTTTGTCGAATTTTTCTTAGAGTTTACCTTAAAACGTTTTCGGGAAGGCATAACTTACCTAAAATTTATAGAGCATTATCTAGATCAGCACAGGCAGGTACGAAGCTAATAAAACTAGTATCTATTTTAAGGCCTTATTTTGACCTAATGTGTTAATAATAATAATGATAATAATAATAATAATAATAATAATAATAATAATAATGTCTACCTCTTGGGTGATCCTCAACTCATCCATCAATTTTGTGCCAAATAAAATCAAAACTGTTTTCATTTTGTTCACACACGGACACTTGGGTAAATCGTTGATCTTGCCCTGTGACCTTGACATTTGATTAATTGTTCTCAAAACTGAATCACCACATTCTTGCCTTACCCCCAACCCTTCCCCCAAGTTTGGTTTTAATCGAAATAGAGATTTTAATTTTACTTTGCCAGGTCAGCATTTCCTTTAGCCCAATGACCTTAACCTTCATCCACTTGTTCTCAAAATCAGTAGGCTGTCCCTCCACCCTTCCACCAAAATAGGTTAAAATCGGATGAAAAATGTTTGTGTTATGTTGTTTTCACACACACACACACACACACACACACACACACACACACACACACACACACACACACACACACACACATCACTCGAAGCATAACACCCATTCTTGTTCCACGAGAGGGGGTGTAGGGGATGGAAAAATATCGCATCAAAGAGGATAAGAACTTAATACCGTATCTTGATGGGATAAGACTCTGGAGTGTCTCTTGTCAGTTTATTTTTACTCATGACGTGGTATCAGAGGGACGAAATAACATGACAAAAATAATACCTTCTTTACGATGACTCCTTGAAATTTATTCCTGACATTTCCAGTCGATTATTTTTCCTCATTACAGACCGATAGTGGTAAAAAGGATAGAAGTAATCTTCATTTTGCTTCCACGTCAGAAGGTCTCACTTATAGTGCATGGAGTCATCTGAAAAAGGAAAGATTAAAAGAAAGTTATTGGAGTGAAGATCCAGAACCCGTTTCTAGATTACTGATGAGGTTCTGTTGGTATTTCTTCTGCAAGTCTATTTCTGTCTTTGACGGGATAATATTCTTATATATTTATTTATCCAGAATGCATCGGTATTAAAACAAAGTAGCGTAAAGGATGTGGAAACTATGTTATGTCAAGTGTATGTCTTAGAATGTGGTGTTAGATAGCCTTTTAAACGGATGGGAATATGACCTAGTGTGGAAGATGTTCAAGTATTCAGTGAACAAGAGGTGCGAGAGAGACGTCTAAGCAGACAAGGATCCCGTCGTTAACCTCTAAGCAGACATAGATACCGTCGTTAACCTCTAAGCAGACAAGGATCCCGTCGTTAACCTCTTAAGCAGACAAGGATACCATCGTTAACCTCTAAGCAGACAAGGATACCGTCGTTAACCTCTGAGCAGACAAGGATACCGTCGTTAACCTCTAAGCAGACATAGATACCGTCGTTAACCTCTAAGCAGACAAGGATACCATCGTTAATCTCCAAGCAGTCAAGGATACCGCCCCTGTGTGGATTGGTTCTTCAGAATAACCTCTCTTTAATAGGATGAAGTCAAAATCTTTTCGTCTCCACCTTCCTTCATTCTCTCTGCTGCGGTGTTGCTTCTTTGTCTCTCTGCTATCGGTATTTTCATTGGTCTTTGTTCTTTTGAGCTATTTACTTGCATCCCTCCTCCGTTACAACACCACTCGTCTGGCAAGATACTCTTACCTTTTTCTGTCCAACTGTCAAGTGCAAGAGTTACTCGATATTCCGTCCTTCATACATACACTAGGCCAACTCTGGATCTGCTTTCCTCAGTCTGCACTGCCCTCTGCCTGTGACCCAGTATGTTGAACACAACGTGCCCAGGCATCTCGAAGCGAACGGATCATGAAATTTGCTCTTTTTTCTTCGAGTTTCAGGATTATTTTTTTTCATTTCCAGAGTTTGCTTCCTCTTATTATTATTTTTGCATTAAAAAAGTTCTTCCTACCATCAGAAAGTCTTATTAAACTTAGGAAAGCGTGGATGATAGAGAAGCATTTAGGAACAGCCTCCATGAACTCCTTTACTGTGAGGGATCTTTACTAAAATTATTAAACTCGTCTGTCAGATGCGCACATAAGTACAAAAATACTGTGGCTGAAAAAGCAGAAAACAAAAAGTAATAAAACTGAGGGAGTTACAGGAGAGTGTTTCTTGCCTCGTCGTTACGAAAGTTTTCCCCGAGGTTGAGAAAATTAATTATCGGTAGTGTGAAAAGAAAAACACTAGTACATAAATGCTAGACAAATGCGGTGCCATAAATGCCGTAATAATGGGCGTCGCTAAAGGCACTGGGAGAAAATACAATGCGTCCGAAAAAACTTAGGGTGTGACTGACTGAATGAATCGCTCCAAGAGATGTCCTTGTTTCTAAATCAGGCATGATCATGTTTAACTTTTGTTCAGCTTCAGAAAACCTTCCGTTAGGTAACTAAAGGAGGTCTGCCTTGACCGGAATGAAATTGTCTGTCGGTATCTTGAATATAAAAACAAAGTAGTGTGGGAGTTGAATCGCAATATCCTGAGGGTATTTTGTGTTTTGCAGTTCTTTTACTTTACACTTGTCACAGGTAATATCCTGGAACTCAACAAACACTAGACGGGGTGGTTTTTCGCTCTTTCTTTTTCCGTTGTTCTTTTTTTCTTCCTGTCGTTTTTATCAGATCTGTTCTCGAATATTATCACGTTGTCTTGATATGGCTTCTGATACACCCATAGCATAGTTCTGATGATGCTTACTGTGCTTTCTGGTTTTACTTCTCTGAATAATTCCATGTCAGGAAAGGTGTAAGAGGAACAAGGCTTATGATTAATGCCTGTCGACTGCACGTGGGCCATTAAGACAGGCAATAACTCTTCATCAAATCAGTCTCACGATAACATACGACACACAACAATCGACTTTACATTCAGGTCCCTGTACCGCTGAGTGAACGAGGATATAAATGAAAACAGTGTCCAACAGTCAGATCAACCCGAGAAGGGAACTTTGTCTTCTAATTACGAGCTGTATAGGCTACCACAGCACCACAAGCTCCCCCTCCCTCCACGGGAAAAAAAAAAAAAAAAAAAAAAAAAAAAAAAAGTGAGAGAAAAAAACAGGTGGATACAATGCCGTCGAGGTGGATGATGTACAGTCCATTGCTCCCTTCCAAGACGGCAGGTCACGACGCCAAAAATATCAAGAACACAAAAAGTGGAACTAGCAGTGTACCAGTGCTGTGCAAGCTTAGACTCAGCAGTAAAGATATTGAAATACAAATGCGCATGTCGTTCAGAGTTGCTGCTGAAGAATTATAAATAGTGTCCATATTTTGTTTAAGAGAATCACAAAACCCCAATGACTGGAGTTTAAGAGAAGCACAAAATCCCAATGTTGGAATACGATGGGGATATTAAATGTGAATCAGTTACCATAGGCATGGTTACTTGGCATTATGGAAAGTGTGTAATTTTTGAGTTGATCTTGAGTTCCCCCAAATTTTGAGTCTGTGGATTAGTTGACTTCCCCTTCATATAACTAATCATTGATCGCATCACACGCCGTATTAAAGGTCAAGGGATTAGAAGCCTAACTTACACTCATGTAAACGCTTCTGATTTCGAATTGGCTTCAGATTCAATATTTTCACTAACAGACAAAGCTCGAGAGAACTCAAACTCTAGGGCTGAGAGAATGAATGCGTTGCTAATCCGCTAAAAATGCAGCAAGAAAATAAAATGCAAAAATGTAGAAAAGTAGGTTATAAGGCTATACTGCAGGAACATCAGTGGATAAACATTTATTCGTACAACTTTCTGCTTCTGCCTTTCCCTCCTGTCATTATTTATTACTCTTTTCTCCACATCTGATGCCATACATTGAATGACAAGCCTAGTGGTCCTCTGCAACCCAAGTCTACAGACAGTATAAGGTACGATTTTGTTTCGATCATGTAGACTGTGAGGTTGAGGCAAGAATTTCCTAGACTTGATTGATGAATTAAAATGATGTTTGGCCGATTTTAGTGAGCACTGTGTTGATGGCCATGATTCTGAGTTTTTTTCTTCCTATCTCTGGATCCATCCCACCACATCACAATGGATAGTTGGGTTATGATGATTATGGTGATAAGGATGGTGGTGATTGTGGTGGTCGGGTGTTAGGTGGTGAGAGTGAGGCCCTTATTACTAGTTGCATCGTGGCTTTCGTAACTCGTCTTCCTAATCAATTTGTTCTGTCTGTCGCTCCTGAATAGCCTCGTGCACGTTACTTGTGCTGACTTTGTTGAAATTTATAAAACGGTATAGACAGAAGAATAGGAATTGTAGGTATGATACGCAAAATAAATCGCTTCGGATTAGGGGTTACGAACATACCAAAGGCACATACAGTAGAATGTGAACATGATTGTGATGATGGTAATATTGATAGTGGTAGTGATGATGGTGGTGGTGGTGGGAGGGGGGGATGGTGATGACGATAACAGTAACTATGACGATGATGATAATGCCATACCTCTTGTAGTTGTCCTAGAGTGGCTTTTCGTGGAAGGGAGGTTGTTAAGCAGCCATGTCTCTTTCTATTGTCAGTCCTGGATAGAAAAATCCCCTCTCCTCTCTCTCCATACACCCGGGACTCTTTATATGTAAATGGACACAATTGCTTCTATTTTTAGGCCAGACCGGTCGATTCACAAGACAAGCTCCACAAGTTGGCGTGCGGAAAGTTTGGGGACGCCTATTTGTCTTAGAGAGAGAGAGAGAGAGAGAGAGAGAGAGAGAAAGAGGGAGGGAGAGAGAGAGGAGAGAGAGAGGGAGAGAGAGAGAGAGAGAGAGAGAGAGAGAGAGAGAGAGAGAGAGAGAGAGTGCAATTATTATCTCTGAGACCATCATTCTCCTTTCATTGCTGGAATTTAATTTGTAAGTTTTTCCAGTATTTCCCCTCATTACAGGGTTACATATGCAGGGAAGAGGACTGAGAACACAAATCCATCCAAAACTCCCCGTGGTAAAATAATCGATGAGAAAAAAACGAAATAACTCTTTCAAAATACATCACATATTTCCCAAACCATTAAAACACACACACACACACACACACACACACACACACACACACACACACACACACACGAAGCAACCTAGCCCCTTCAGTAGGAGGACGGATTTTCGTTTCAGTGTTGCTACCTCCAGACGATTTTGTTTAGCTTAGGAGGGTTTTGTCGAACTGGAAGGGTTAGGTAAAGCCCACATTAACTTTCTTAGCATTTTTGGACGGTCCTCAACTCTGTCAGGTAGTCTAATAGCAACAACTATACTACTGACTCTTCACCAAGACGAGACATTCATCAATATTATCACCAGACAGTTTTGTTCAGTTTCTGGGAGTTGTCTTTATACAAGCTTGGTTAATAAGGTGTTTGTAATCCATTCACTGCCAGTCGTCTCTCCACAGCTAAAGAACATCGCGAGGTGATAGGATGAAATGCAAAATACATCACCAAACTTTAGAGGCACTGAAATCCATAATAAAATAGTATGAAGGAAAAGGTATATATGATTTATGGCAGCAGGGGTATACAGTAAACCATGGTACTGAAAATGAACCAGAAAAAAAGAAAAATATAATAAAACTAAAGATATATATGAGATTATTGAAATATTAAAAAGATGTAAAGAGGAATGGGCAGGTACATATGGTCCCCCAGCAGGCCAATTACATATGCATATAGTGAGGCGGAACGCGGGGTGATTATTAATGTACAGCAATTTAGTTATTCAGATGGCTCCATGATCCACCTGTGTGTGTGTGTGTGTGTGTGTGTGTGTGTGTGTTATGTTGTGTAGTGTTATGCTGTGCTGTGTTGTGTTTGTGTTTGCATGTAGGGTACGGTGTGTTTTGGTGTGTTGTGGGAAGGTGTGCCCTGGTATGATTGTGTGTGTGTGTGTGTGTGTGTGTGTGTGTGTGTGTGTGTGTGTGTGTGTGTGTGTGTGTGAGAGAGAGAGAGAGAGAGAGAGAGAGAGAGAGAGAGAATGACTGATTGAATTATTTTACGGATGAGTGGTGTGTGTGACTGAGCGAGTGGTCTGTGTGGACCAGCGGCGTGTGTTACTTTAACGCCAGTTACATCAGTGCGCATTACGGAACTCCACTACGAGCGATGTAATGTGTGGTATGTCTGTAACCATATACACCTACGTTATAAATTATGGATGCACACTTAGAGCGAGACATTTTGAAAACATAGGTGATGGTCACTACAATTTTCCCGATGAGTCCACCCACGTTGGTAAATCTGCTTTCATGGGGATGTAATATATCACTTGTTTGTTATGTTTCCCAGCCAGTATTTTCATCATTTAATTATTCATATGCTAATAGGTTAATGTCCTTTGCGATATCACGAGCTAGACTGATCGTGTAGGATATCATCGCCTCCCTCTTGCGTGATCCTTTTTTTGGAGCTAATGAACATCTGGTGGAAAAGTTCATCAAATAAGCCTCTTTAGTCCACTCATGTCCCTAGTTCATATTGCAAAGCTGGAAGAGGTTTTGTATTTTACCCTGCCTATATATGATTCTTCTTGATGCAAAGCGACGGATATGTAAGAGTGAAGGAGATTCAGTGGAGTAGTAGGCTAACTTTTTTCCCCAACTCTGTGCTTTTTACTCGGCGTATATAACATCTCAAGAGTGAACGCCAACACCTCCACTACCCTCACATCCACTCCAGCATTGGGTAAAAATTGTCCTTACATCTTGCCAAACTTCTCATAGTCTCGTTTTCTCCGGCACTCTTACAAACCAGGTCATTATCTCGACTCGTGGTGGCCAAGGTAAGACCCACGGGCACCCCAGGTCATGCGTTTATGCTCACACTTGTTGAAGCAGTAGGCAGTAGGACCTTATGAACATAGCCTGTCACTTCAGCCCGAGGATGTGAATTATGGGATGTATTTCATAATTTTTAGCCACCACAAGACGACTGTAATCAGGTATGGAGAGAGTTGTCGATATGGAAGTTAGATTGTGACTGATTTATTTACTGCAGAGGCTCTTTTCTATGCAAAATAAAACACTGTGACATTAGACTAAGGGAGGAGAAAAAAAATGGAAAAAAGCGTCATCGGACTGAAGAGATTAAGCTTTGTGCAGCGGGATAGGGAAAAAACTTTACCTTTCTCTACTTTATGGGTCCACATCTCCTCAGACGCTGACATCGATCCCACAGAACACCTTCGCCTACTGATTCCTTCGCCCTTGCTCTCTTTCCCTCACTTCAACTAAAGCCACTTCACTTATTCACTTCCATGCCGGTTTGTAATGCCACTTAGCATATCATTTCCCAGGAAGTTTTTCTGATGCCAACCCGCCAACTTAGTGCCATAAATTTTGGACTTTCGTTTGCAGCTCACCCTCTCCAACTTCACTTACACTGTTCTGCTCTCTCTCTCTCTCTCTCTCTCTCTCTCTCTGTACAACTATCTACCATGATATTGACAAAGTTGTAGTATATTAAGTGAATTCAGATGGTGCTTCCGCGTGAGAACACCTTATGTAGTAAAAGATTTATACATTCTCCATAATCCTCTCACCATGATAATTTTTTCTACTTTGAATCGAGTTATACCAGACAATTTTATTCAGCGTGAGAAAGACTCCTCGTACTGAAAATGTCCATCTAACCTAAAGGAACGTATGTCTAAATTTCAAACTTCCTCCAGATTTTTCAATTAATTTTTTGGCGTGTGTTGATTGAGGAATAAATCGAACCTATTATTATTATTTTTTTTTCATTTCTGACATCCCTCTGTAATGTGGCTTGGAGGATGATCACGTCTAACAGTTACAGGTGTTCTTTGACTGACCGCCTGTAATTAGGGGCTCTCTTGCAACTTGGCACCTCAGTTTTAATTATGCAGCGGAAGGTCCCTCACCATGACACAGGCACACAGTGACGGCAATTAATAGCGTCACACGGGGAAGTCTTGTTAAGGGAAGTTTAGTATTAGATGCATAAATTTATATTCTTCCACCCCCATGACGTAGAGTTTATGGGGCAAGTCTCGAGGATGTCACACTATTTTCAACCTCTACTGTATGGTGACATCCTTAACTTTATCCTCTCTGTCATTGAATCATTTATCATACTTAAGAAATGCCTCCTGCTGGAGTGATGAAAAGGGAATCTTCATTAATGCTTTCTGTACATTGACGTATTATTGTGTGTTCTGCCTCTGGACCTCATTTCAGGAAAGGCCAGTTGTAGTAAAGTGAATGAAGACACTGTTCAAAGGAAGATGTGGTTTCTCCTCTTAGATTATTACATTCGCATCTAAACATTATATTCAGTTGGCCATAGAGATGTCCGAATAATATTAAAAACTAGAGGCATGCAGTCATTGTCTTAACTAATACGTGTCTCGGACGTATTTGCCAGATCTTAAGAGTGTAACTACCCTTCTGTACGTCTAGGTCCAAAGGTGATGTTGCGTAGAATGTGCTAAATGAAAGACATAGGGATAGACGAACACCGGGAAATGCGTGTCTATCATCACACACGTTGGCAGGCCTGATGATAACTTAAGTACTATATCAACTTCTATCTGTAGCTTATCTGTTGTGCAGGAAATGGTCATATATGTTGCAATTTGTACAGGTTTTAGAAGGCTGTTAGTACCGCATGGTCGAATAATTCCGGAAGCCATCAGCACCACGGAGCACCGATAGTTTGAGCTAGTGCACATAATTTAAGAATTTGTCCCAGAATAATAGTGTTTTACGTGTAAGACCTTTAACATTATCTTGACATGGATGAAGTGACTTACCCTTATCAATATCATGTGTGTGCTTTACTGAATACCTAGATGAGAGTTTTATTGATGTATTAAGGTGTGAAAAACGATGAGGTGCTGTAAAAATATGTAAAATTCTCACCAGTTGCAAAGCTTGGTTATTTGTCATACCAGCCTTCACCTGACGCTCTATGCAGGGCCATTGACTTCTTCCTTCCTTCTCATCTCTCACTTCCTCCTTCATTCCCATCTGACTTTTCCTCCTGCCCCTCCTTCCCTCCCAACCTCCTTCTTTCACTCTCTCATATCCATATATCCATTCCTCCATCTGTATCTTTTACCTTCTCTTTATTCTTCCCCTCTATTTTTTCTTTTCTACTTTCTCTCTCTTTCTTTCTTCCTTCCTCCCTCATTCCCATCAGACTTTTCCTCCTGCCCCTCCTTCCTTACCAACCTCCTTCTTACAGTATCTCATATACCCATATCTTTTCCTACGTCCCTTCCTTCTATATTTTCTTTATCCATTCCTCCATTTTTTTCTTTTTTACTTTCTCCCTCCTTTCCTTCTTCCATCCACATTTTCTTCCTTTCTGTCTCGTATACTTTCTGGACCCTTCCTCTTCTCCCTCCTTGTCCCTTCCTTCTCTCACCATTTCGTCCTTTCCCTACCTTTTGACTTTCCTTTTTATCCTCCTCCTTAACTCTCTTCCCTATCACCCTCCCTTCTAACCCTTTCCATCTTCCTCCTCCCCTTTCCTTCCCTTCTATCCTAGTAGTCTCTTTTCGTCACTTCCTCCTTTCGTTCCATGTCAGCTTTCCCGTCCAGACTTCACCCTTCCTTCCTTCCGTCCTTCCTTCCTTCCTTCCTTCCTTCCTTTCTTCCTTCCCTCCGTGTTTCCTTGCTTGCTTGCTTGCTTGCTTGTTTCCTTCCTTCCTTCCTTCCTTCCATCCATCCATCCATCCATCCTTCCTTCCTTCCTTCCTTCCTTCCTTCCTTCCTTCCTTCCTTCCTTCCTTCCATCCATCCATCCATCCATCCTTCCTTCCTTCCTTCCTTCCTTCCTTCCATCCATCCATCCATCCATCCATCCATCCATCCTTCCTTCCTTCCTTTGTTTTCTCCTCTTCCTGTTTTCTTCTCTTCCTTATTCCTTCATTGTTTCCTTCCATTCCTTTGCCCCATCTTTTCACCCATCCC
Source organism: Coenobita brevimanus (assembly GCF_032717465.1). Classification (NCBI taxonomy): domain Eukaryota; kingdom Metazoa; phylum Arthropoda; class Malacostraca; order Decapoda; family Coenobitidae; genus Coenobita; species Coenobita brevimanus. The sequence goes on from NC_137017.1 coordinate 31,183,983, forward strand.
TTTCTTTTATCCTTCCCTCTTTCATTTCCTTACATCTTCCGTCCATCCTATCTTCCTTCCTCCCCCCCCCTCTCCTTTCCAGTTTCCTTGCCTCCCGTATACTCTCGGTCTTTTCCTGCTTTCTTATTCCCTTTCTTTTCTCCTTTCCTCTTCCTTCCCTCACTGTTATTGTTTCATTCGTTGTTTCTGTTATACTACCTCCAGTCCCTCCCTCCGTTTCCTTCCCCCCATTCTTTCCCCTCTTCCTTCCGTTCCTCCTTCCTTTCCTTCCTGCTTCATTGCATCCTTCCCTCTCTCCTTCCTTGCACCTTCTTACCTCCTGACGTCCTCTCCTTCTCTCACTTCCCTTGCTTCCTCCCTCCTTCCTTCCATTCTCATCTTTACCTTCTCACCTCCTTCTCTCACTTCCCTTGCTTCCTCCCTCCTTCCTTCCATTCTCATCTTTACCTTCTCACCTCCTTCTCTCCTTCCTTCTCCTCATCTCCTTCCTCGCCTTCTCCCTCACACACATACCCAACCCACCTGACCCCTTAATACACCGCAAGACTCGAGTTAATCACCTTTGGCCTTTACCTGAATGTGGCATCTAATCCCCTATTTCACCTGGCTCTGAGGGCGCGGATCCCTTCTCCTGCCTCCGGGATCCCACGGCCACGCCCCCCACACTGGATCAGATTATGTCCTAAAGCTGCCACTGGACTGCCTAATGGTGTTATATTCCGGGTCGCAGGGGCAGGAGGAGAGGAGGAAGGGGGAACAAGGAACTAGCTGTACAGAGAGGCCAGCTATTGTCCTGTTGAGTGGCTGGATGTGGCACCCGTTATGAGATAGGGTTGTGTCATAGCTGTGTCTCAGAGGGGCTTCGTCACACCTCTTCCTTACCAATTTATTTCTGTATAGGGTCCCCACGTATTTTTATACCCGATCGGCTATTAGGTTTTACTCGACGTGTGTGTGTGTGTGTGTGTGTGTGTGTGTGTGTGTGTGTGTCTGTGAACAAAATATCTCGTAAATTTTTATCCTCTATTAAGCAAACTTGGTGGAAGGATTGAGAATCAGCCATGAAGTTGATCTGTTGTTTTTGAAAACTACACGTAAAAAAAAAAAAAAAAAAAAACGGGTCAGATGTCAGCATCATGGGGCTAGGTCAAAATTTTACGTAGTAAGGTCAACATAAAAATTTTATATCCAGTTTTCACTTGATATAGTGGAATAGTTGAGGATAAGGCAAGAATCAAGGAAGGGTTTAAGGTAAGGCAGTGTGAAGTGGGAGTCTGTTTTGTGAACGGTCAGTCAAACGTCAAGGTTAGATGGAAAAGTCAAAGATCAAGGTCACTGGGTAAGGTCAGCTCAAACAGCTGTGACCCGATTTTGGTGCAAAACAATTGATAGAATTATTAAGGGTCAGGCAAGAATGAAATACTTCGATTTTGAGAGTAATCGGTCGAATATCAAGGTCACAGGGCAAAATCAAGTGTTCGGTCTCATGATCAACTGGTGGGCGCAGACAAACCACACTGTTAGTGCTCCTTCTTGTCTTTTATGTTTTTGATGCAACCATATCGATAAAAAAGCCATGTAAATTTAACATTCAAGTGCATGTTAAGGTTAAACATAGACAAGAAATCACTAAGGAAAAGTTGCTGTGAAGTCTGCTGAACCGACAAGGGAAGGTCCATACTGCCAAGACATCCACATAATTGGTCTTTCAGTTGACGTATTATTTATGGTGAACCCAATGGAAAAAAAAGAAATTTGCATATTTGACTGGTCTCTCGCAGAAGTCTTTAACTGGGACTGTGTTGAAGGACTATCTGTATTGTGATGGTGTGGTGCGTGTGGTGAGTAGTGCTATGTAATGTGGGGAGCTGCATTGCAGTGTAGGCAAAGTGGATTATTTGTGAGCTGTATTTAGTGTTGGTATTGTAGCAGGGAAGGGTGGTGGCCGTATCGCAGTCTGGCTAAGTGTACTCGTGTCTCTCTGTGGATGAGAATTTCTAAAGTATATATGCCTGATGGTGATTCTTGAAAATTTGCCGTTTGACTGGAGGTTCTGGATGGCTGTGATGGCTGTATGTTTATATATGTGTTTGTGATGTGTATTGTTGGGTGGTGGAGGCGTGGTGTTGCTGAGATATTCTGTGTAATGTTAGGATGGAGGAGGCGTGGTGTTGCTGAGATATTCTGTGTAATGTTAGGAAAGTGTTCGTTTCTTGTTTCATAGTGGACACGGGTGATGCAGCATGAAGTTACAAGGGAGGGAGGGATCTTTAGCTGAAACAGTGATCTGTGTGGTCCTCTTAGTCATCCTCGATTGGAATTATTTTTGTTTCTCATGTAGCAAAGGGGCTAAGGAGGCTAATGAATCACCCCTGAAGTTCGAAAAATCTCCCATTATTCATTTAATTCAAGTTATTCAAGTCCACCAGTTTTATTCAACCCATGAAGGGCCTCTGGTAGTGAAGGGGTTAGTGAAGCCTGTATCAGTCCCCCCAGAAGCCTCCCATCAACAGAATGAAATCATGTCTTTATGGCAGGAAGAAGTTTATAACAAGTCTTCAGATTAAAAGAGTTAAGACACCGAAGATGTAACTTATGCTGCGTCAGTCTGCCAAAATGATACACTTGATTTTCTTTGTAACGTCAGACTGCTACAATACTATTCGTTTTTGCTGACCATTGTTGTATTAGTGCCAGGGACAGAAGTTCGCCTACTATTCATCTGTATCTACTTCAGACTTAGTCATGTCCTTTACTTCTCTCCCTGATACATTGCATCAAAGAGAAAGTCATCTATGGGCAGGGAAACATACAAGCCTCCTTCAGCTTAGGAATATGAACGGCCGGAGGGATGTGAGAGGTAAAAGTGGTGAAACGGTAGGAATAATCCATATGAAATTTTGTAACGACGGCAAACTATCACCAAACACTACAGCATATGAAGTTTTTACAGACGTCCAAGTGTCCCTAAAAGGCAGCCATCCATGTCACGTTCCCTTGTTTATTATGTAATATTGCGCCGTGGAGAGTGATTTATCCCTCCGTCACTGTAGGCAGCTTTTTTAATGTATGTGGTATCGTGAAAGTGAGGATCCAGGTACGGAAAAGGGAACACAACACATTATGACAGTGTCTTAACTTTAACATCTTCACTCCGATTACGAATTTTTTACAATTTGCCACCACCAGAGGATTTTATCCTTCGGACAATACTCAAGTAGTGGAGGGGGTATTGAAGTCTGTATCTAATGCCTTATGTTCTAAAAGAAAAATAAGTTTCTCCAGAGCTGCTAAAAACGTCTGGAGGCAACAACAATAGAATATACGAGAACGCCATCAGAGTGAATTGCTCAAAGATTAGTGGGATTTGTCCTCCCCTCTTTCCCCGCAGCCACCAGAATGTAATACAGTGTTGCAGGCAGAGCAGTGCTCAGGAAATCCTCAAAATGTGAATCATACTCGTGAGGCTAGGCAAACACCTGGAGCGGAGTATTAATATTTATATCCCCCGGAGTGGCCAGGGAAGGGACTGTGCCCAGCCATGCATGAGGACCGCCAGTAAGTGATGTCCCTTGCTGGCTATATCCGTCGCAGATTCTGAAATACCGAAGAATTTGGTTATCGTGGACTGGGGATGAAGTGAGTTTGATTATAACATCCGACTGAAATCAGGAATGCAGTCTTGTCTAGCTGCATGTGCATATATACCGAAGGAGAAGAGTGGCTATAGTGAAAAGGGAGTTCTGGGAGGAAGCTGAAGTATCCTTGGAGATGTTTGGTAGAAGAGGAAGACTGTTTTTGACTGATATATCAATTGGAGAGTAGGGAAAGCTAGAATAGAGGCTGTGCTTGGCCAGTCGAGAATACCTACTGTTGGGAAGGGTAGTGCTTTGTTAGACATTTGTACCAAGGAAGGCTGAACGATCACCAATATCTTCTTCAGCACAGAATGATCCACAGTATACCTGGAAAACAGCGAGAAGGAAAGAAGAGAAATTGAACAAACATATGTCTCTGACTGATTTATTGATTTGTGTGTGTGTGTGTGTGTGTGTGTGTGTGTGTGTGTGTGTGTGTGTGTTGGTGAGATTGTTGCATTCGGTGAGTGCTCTTTCTTGTTTATTTATTCATTTATATATTTATTATTTACTCGTAATTACTCATTTATTCTCTTAAGTGTCTGGCTCTGGGCATTGACATAATAGGCTACTCCCTGGGGCCTGTTCATATCAAGTTAGTGGAGACTGAGAAACTGACTGGGAGAGTGCATGTAAGTAAGGTGGAGGGAGGGAGAGAGGGAAGGGTTACGGGAAACAAAGGAAAAGGTGGAGGGTGAGGATGGAAAGGCTTATGAATGAGGCTGTTGTGGGCTGGAGGTAGGGTCGTTTGTTGGCGGAGGACAAGGCGATATGAAGGAATATTTGTTCATGGCCACCGCCTCCGGGTTAAAGGTGTTTGGCTATAGAGAGATGGATAGAGATTAGTTGCATGCTGACCCAGTGCTACATCCTCAACACAGAAATAGCTATTAAATTTGCTCCGAAACACATTAGCCAGCGAGAAACTCTGTAGTGTTATTTAGCTATCATTAAAACAAGTACATCATTATGTTTCTTTTAAATCAATTAGTTTTGCATTACTTTATCAAATGAAAAATGTATTGCAGGACTGAGCACTCTTTCTGTGTTGGCGGGCTGTAAAATGATTTCGGTATCGACTCGTGGACCGCCTTCCTTTGACACGATTCGAAATATATTTTTACTGCCAAACATATGTATGTGGATATAAATTAATTGCCGTGTATCGTAGCAGCTGCTGTAGTAACATAATAAATATGTTTACAGATATTAATAACTGGTGTTCAGTAATGTAATTTGCTGAACATTTTTACTTGCGCTGTGATGCATTGCGAACGAGTCACCTCAACTCGTAGCTCTTGACAAGTCATTTTAAATTAAATTATACCACTATTTTTGGAAACAGATAAAAGATTCTCGTATGTCCCACAAAATGAACTAATAATATTTTTGGAATTTTCATTACATTATGAGCACGAGTACCAGATGAGCTTTAAATACCTCTTAGTACGCTTGCACAATTGTTGACTTTATACACAGGTTTAATCCGCCCCTGTGTGGAGTACAACTCTCATGTGTGGGGAGGTTCCCCACATACAGCTCTTCTTAATAGGGTGGAGTCAAAGGCTTTTCGTCTCATTAACTCTTCTCCTCTTACTGACTCCCTTCAACCTCTGTCTCTTCGCCGCACTTTTGCATCTTTATCTCTTTTCTGTCGGTACTTCAATGGTCACTGCTCCTCTGAACTGTCTGCATGCATTCCTCTACCTCTACGACGGGCGTGTAGCACCTTTCTAGCAACAGACTCTCATCCCTCTTCTGTCCAACTCTCTAATGCAAGAGTTAACCGTTACTCCCAGTCCTTCAGTTATGCAAAAGGTCAGCTCTGGAACTGACTTCCTTTGTCTGTATTTCCTGCTTCGTATGATCTCCAGTTTTTCAAGCGCAGTGTGTCCAGGCATCTCGAAATGAATGGATCTTGAACTTGGCTCTCTCTTGTATTTTGTTTTTCTCTTGGAAGGAACAGTTATTGCGGACTCATGACCTTTGGTTCCTTCTTCCTCGCAATAAAAAAAAAAAAAAATGATACAGTACGTCAGTACCAAAACGCTCAGTTAATTATATTTTATCTGAGGTGTGGGCCAAGATTAATGTACTTAAACGGTTCGGCAGGCCGCAGACGGTGCACCTTGGTCGCAGGTTGCCTACGTCTGCTGTATTGCATTGACCTAGTAAAAGTACCTGTGTTACAGATTCCTTCGCTTTTTCAGCATTTAAGAAATATACGTTCCTTAAACACTTAAATTCCTATGATTAGCTACAACAGAATAACGTAATGTCGTTTGAAATTAAAGAAAAAATAAAAAGTTGTCCCGACCTTGAGAGGGTAATTGCACAATTACCAGTTTTAGTCACACGTGGTTAACTCTCCTCTTAAATAAGATCGCCTGGTGTAAGCTGGAATAATATACTAAAGCTGTCCCTACCGAGATTGGGCTAATCAACTATTTGACAGGCAAGTGGTCAAGAATTCCAGCTTCATGTAATGGCAGGAAAATAAAGGAGAGAAATTGCGCATCAGGAGCAGATCTTCTAATTATCTTCTGAGCATCAGAGTCTCAGGGTGATGGCACTCCAATTTCCAGAGGCAGTAGAGTCGCTTTAGCCTGGAGGGCCAAAAAAAACAGTTAACCCCACATTCCAATCTTATGGGAAATCACGCTCAAGATCCTTAAAAGTCATGTGTCCAGCCTTCACTGCGCTTCTTCTCAAACACTCGATACTGTTTTTTACCCCCGACTCTTCCGCTCCTGACGCGCCCTTTGATCAGCGGCTTCAAAGTGTCCCTGATCTCTCTTGTATAGTGGCAGCATTTGCTATTCTCTTTGCCAGAATAACAGTGGGCAGAGTTGCCAGGTGGAAGGGGGAGAGGTAGGGGAAAAGGGGAAGAGATTGGAGAGGGGGGCTGCAAGGGTGAGGGGAAGGGGAAAGGGGAAGGAGATTGAGGGAGGGAGGGTGGAAGGGACAGGGGAAAGGGGAAGGAGATTGAGGAAGGGAGGGTGGAAGTGGGAGGGGCAGGGAAAAGGAAAGAGATTGAGGGGAAGAGGAACCCGTCACCTTACCCTTCACTGCAAGCCAAATGTGTTTCTTTGTCACTAGATCTTTTTTTCTGTCACTATAACATGTCGGTGTGTTTTGTGTCATTAGTTTCTTCGCTGCTTTGTCTTGCTGGTATTTTCACCCTTTTTTTTTCTGTCACTATAATTTTTCAATTGCATTATATCGCCATAATATTTTTCACTTTTTGTCTCTAGCATATTCACCATATTTTTTTTTTTTTCATGAACTGTTATTATAGCTTTTCTCGACTTTATTTTTTTCATTTTAGATTTTGGCAACGCAATTTTCCCTAACATTTCTGCCACTATATATATGCTTTTTTTTTCACTAACTTCTTGGGAATATAGTGTTGTTGTTTTTTTCTCCAATAACTGTCTTGTGTCACATTTTTTCCCGCTCATTTATTCAGTGTTTGTCAGAGTAGTTTTCGTACAAGCCTTTTTTATGGTCTGGTTATTACAGTGTTTACTTGGTGTAACTTTTTCGCCAATAGCCACAGTTACGTGTAAATCTAATTATAGTAAAGTAATAGGTATATGATGCTGTGTTTCCCGTGTTGTTGCGTTAATTATGTTGTGATTATTACTCATACTATTACTGTATTGTCACTGTATTACCTGCTTTGTTACTGTATTACTAACTGTAACTGTATTGTGTTTTTGCTGTAACCATTACTAATGTTATGGGCGCCTTCACGCGGTGACACTAATAAATCCCAGTGTACAAACATCTCTCCCTACCCGTCGAGAGGGAGATGGTGGAGTACAGGAAAAATGGAACCTCATTCTACAGTCAGCGGGTTCACTTTCAGAATTATTTTGTCTTGCATGTGTGTGTCACAGTATTATTCAGCTTCCATTAAATTAGTTGTCAGTGAATTTTTTATGGCGCCTCTGTATTATTAACCCACTGGTTCCCAGATTTCTTGTGCGAGGGATTTTGCTGGATGGTTGCTATATAGGCGTACCGCCCTTCGCCTGTTGGCTCATAGTCGCGAAGCTCATAGGTCCCCACCCTGGGGTTCCGTTCTTTATTGAAATTTGAAAATGCCCAGTTTCGTCCTGTATTGAGGACACTGGGCGCCAATGGGTTAATGTTTTCTTAGCCCTTTCGTTGTCATTGTAGCTTTTATGTTGTAACGTCTGTGTTGTCACTGGTCCTTATTTTGTAACACATACGTTATCACTCCAGCGTGCACGTCGTCACTGTTTCCCTTGTATTGTCACTGTAGTCCATATGTTCTCACTGTAACCCTAATGTTGGTACAGCATCCTTTATGGTGTCAGTAGGTCTGATGTTGTTCATAGCCATGTGTTGTCACTGCTGCCCTTACTTTAGTCCTTATGTTGTCGCTATAGCCTTTCATTATCACTGTAGCCCCATATGATAACACTGTAGCCCCCATGTAGCTACTTAATCTATGTTGTAGCCTGAATGTTGTCACTAACCTCTATGTTGTCACTGTTGCCACCACCGCCACAGCTCCGCCAGACAAGGTAGCCGGCATATATTTCAATTAGCGATGGTAATAATTGAGCATTTAACCTAATTAGCTTGGCTTGTGCTGTTGGTAAATGGTTTGTTAATGATTCGTCTAGTGGCAAGTTCACATAACTCATTTTCCCCTCATGGTGGTCATTTTCATCACTCATTATCACCAGTATGGTCTACATTACCATTATTAGCACTGCTGTCATCATTATCATCGCCGTCACCATCTCGATCTTAACATCCCATTTATATTCATTAATTGATTGTCTTTCAGCTAACAGATATAAGTACATTTTGGTAGATATTTCAGCTCCTGTATTTAAAGATTTTATATATTTCCTGCCACCACCTGATCCTTTGATTCAGAAAAATAGTAGCCTTTCATGGTAAAGTGTCAGAAATAAGCTCCATTGACCTCATCACTACGAGAGGTCCATGATGCATAACGTAATCTTGGGGTAGCGAGAAGAGATATAAAAGCCTTGTTCATACTGGAAGATCTAAGTGCAGAGTTTCTCGTTGTGTGTGCATTACACGTATATAGTTCTAATTCACCGATCTCTCTTTGCGATTCCTAGTATTGGGAATAACTCTGTGCTTTCCTTGTTAGTGTTTGCTGTTCCTGTTTGTGATAGTCCCCTGCCTTTACATTATTGACGTTTACATCTCATATACATTAATTTCCTCACCGTCTGCTCCTTCCACTGTCCCCTCCTGCGTTTCGACTTGCTTGTAACCTTCACAGCCTTTTCGTATTTTGTGTTATTATTGAGATCGTGTTTGGATATCCGTAATTAAATCATTGTGTATCTGTTTATAGTTACATTTGCTATTATATTTGTAAGTATAACTGAAGGATAGGTACAGTTAAACCATTTCTCTCTGTCTGTCTGTCTGTCTGTCTGTCTCTCAAAGCAGAACACACACACACACACACACACACACACACACACACACACACACACACACACACACACACACACACACACACACACACACACACACACACACACACACACACACACACACACACACACACAAAACTCCTCCCATTATCCCATCTAAACTCCCCACCACCCTCACCCCACACAAAAAGTTCTTATATTACAAGTAGTTAACATAGTGCTAATGATAGGAGTTGGGCAATTATAGGCGAGGCATTTACAAGACTGGGCTGTTTGTAGCGTGGCGTGATAATTACCCAGCTCATTATTCACCGTTGTTGATGAAGGCTTTATTACCCTCGGCTGTTTGGCGCTCCTTAATGGGGTGGTTTGGGGCCGATTTGGGTGAGTTTTTAATTGTTTTATTGGGATAATTTTCCTGTTTTTAGTGTCCATAGTCTTTTTGTTCTTGTAATTGCTATTGACTCGGCTCTCTCTCTCTCTCTCTCTCTCTCTCTCTCTCTCTCTCTCTCTCTCTCTCTCTCTCTCTCTCTCTCTCTCTCTCTCTCTCAGTCTATCTGTCCAGATACTCTATTTCTATCTTTCTATCTACCTGTGTCTGTCAGTCTGTGTATCTAACCATACTCTCTCTCTCTCTCTCTCTCATTTATTCTCCTTTCTCTTCACGGCCCACGAGAAGTCAATTTATGTGACGCCTAGCGGGCCTTGGCGCTACCGGATGAGGAAGATGAGGAGGGAAGATGACGAGAATGAACAGGGATGATGCGGAGGGAAGATGAAAGAGAATGGAATTAAGAGTTGATTTGTGGAGGGATCACTTGGGAAAATTAAGAAGACGAAGGCGGAAGGTAAAGAACCCGGAGAAAGGAGAGGAAGAAGACGAGAGAAGGGTGGAACTTTTTTTCTTTTTAATAGTAGAAGGGAAAACTTTATAAAGAAAAGAAAAAACAGGGACATGAGGGAAGATGTGGATTTTAAAAAATGCTCTTAAAATAGAAAGGAAAGATAAATGAGAATGAAATTGTGGGTTTGCTTAGAGAACACTGTGAAAGCCTAGGTCAAGAAGAGATAAACTGAGGAAATACAGAGAGATAAAGGAGAGGTGGAAGAAAATGAAGTCAAGGGGTGATCTGTGGAGGGATGACTGTGAAAAATTAGGAGGATGAAGAAGGTGAAGTCTGGAAGGAAACCGAAGATGAAAGAGTTTACGAAAAGAAGACACAGACAGAAATGTGTTAGTGTATAAGGAGTTATTATGGGACCATTTGACTCACTTAAGTAATCAAAGAAGATTTCGGTATGAGGCAAGAAAAAGATTATGGAAAAAAATCTGGATGAGAAAAGAAAAATGAGAGAATAAGTAAGTTAGGTTGTGAACAAAACGTGAGAGAAAAAAAAAAAGATATATAAATTGATGAAAGAATAGTATATACGTAGTTTTTTTTTTTTTTATGAACATGTAAGAGGAACAGATAAAAACAAATTGTAAAAAAACATAGGCCATAATTTGAAATACGAAGAAACGCAAAAAAGTAAGGGCAAGAAAATAGGAAACGGTAACATAAGCAAGTACTCTCGTGGCTTAATAAAGGAAAAAAATTATAAGAGAATGAAAACAGGTGAAAGAATAGCAGCGAAACAGGTGAGGGAAAATAGGAAAATGGAAGATCCGATAAGCAGTCCGTATGAGAAGTAAGAGTAGGAGAATTACAGGTAAAGATGTTGGCACGGTAACTATACCTCACTTCTACCTGAAGGAAATCGTTTGGAGCTGTCTCGATCATGAGGGGATTAATGGAACGGATTTTTATACCTCCTGTGGCTCAATCTTCACAAAATCTTATGGTAACAGCTGGCATGAAATACAAGAGAAGATGTGGCCACGGGAGGGTTAAGAGGAAATGAGACCAGGGGAAATGAGATGAGCGAGAATAATGAGGATGGGAAGTAGCAGAAGTAACGAGGAGGAAGGAAAGCTGGGGAGGAAATTTATGATCGGAAAGTAATGAGGGATCAGTGGAGATAATGAAGAAAATAAAGAATGAGAGCGGCAAGAATGATGATGGGAAAGAATGTGAGCGACGAGAATGATGAAGATGGGGAAGAATGAGAGCTGCGAGAATGATGAAGGTGGGAAAGAAAGGGATGCCAAAAAATTCCGACCACGAAAGCATAGAGAATTAACCTTTTCAATCCAGAGACATTCATATATTATCCTTGCTCTCTCCTGACGATTTAGATCAAAGGTTATGTTGAACTGTAGTCAGGAATTAGTTCATTAAAAGGTCGCATCCAAATCCTCCAGTTTGACGAACCTCTACGGAGCTGACCAAAATTGTTTTAAAACAGTAAACGTAAGGTGAAAAATACATTATCGAAGTGAAGCGGTTAACTGAAAATAAGGAAAAAAAAAGAAAAAAAAAAGTAGAGAACAGCAAGACAGATAAGCTTAAAGGATGATAGGAAAAATTGCTAAGAGAATCAATTTAGCCTCTTCAGCTAGTACGTCTTTTTCTAGTGTCTTCTTGCTTCTAACAGACGATTTTATTCACCTTGAGGCAGCCCTCGGTCGTGGAGGAGTAAATGAAGCTTGTACCTCGCTCTTCCAGTTCAAAGGCCTCTCCTAAGCAAAATAAAATCTGTCGTGAGGTAGCAAGAGTGATTATAATTTACCTCTTCCGGTCAAAAAAGGAAACAGTGTACGAAATGATCCTTGTAGCATATGAGAAATAAATAGACATATAAATGAATAAAACAATATAATAATAGTAATAGTATTAGTAGTAGTAGCTGTAGTAGTAGTAGTAATAGTAATAATAATGATAATAATAATAATAATAATAATAATAATAACAATAATAATAATAATAATAGAGTACATGAACGATATATTAGAAAGAATAGTGATGATTACAAGGAAGTGGCTATTGAAAGAAATTCTGGATTAATCACAGAAGATTAGGAAAAAAAAAAAAAAGAGGGATGAAAGCAGAAAATAAGTGGCAAGTATAAGTTGGAAAAATAAAAATAAAGTGAGCAAAAATAGGGGAAAAATATAGCCCGGATTCTGTGTTTCAGTCTGATCCATGAAAAATATTAAGGTCAAAATGTGTCAAAAAGAAGAAAAAAAAAGAGGTAAAACAGGAAACAGGGATGAGTTTATGGACGTTGAGAAGAAAGTTGTGTTTGAGACCATGAAAAGGAGCGGGAACTAAAAACGAAAAATGTGATACCAAAATATATACACAAATTAAGGAGTGGAGGTATTTGATGGATGGAGAGATGGAGAATGGGAGAGACGATAGGAGAAATATTTTCCCACCCTAAAATGAAATGATAAAGACAGTTCTGCAGACAGGAAAAGTAGTAAGCCGGAAGGAAGTCAGAGGGTTAATAAATACACACACACACACACACACACACCGTTGACAGGTGTACTGGAGGTAGGTGGTAGGTATAAGCCAGGTAAGTCAAGGTAATCTCCGGGGCTACACATAAGGACCCTGACCCCTTCCTCCTCATTACCCTCCCCTCACCCCCTAAGCTGCCTCATCCTCTGTCTCCATCCCCCTGTAGTCTTCCTCTTCCTTCTCCTCCTTTCTCTTCCTCTCGTACTCATCCTCCTCCTCTACATCCCTCCTTCCATCATCTTCCATCCTCCTCCATCTACTCCATCACCTCAACTCTCTATCCTCTTCCCCCCTCCTCTTCAACTCTTCATTCTTCCGCCTGTTTCCCTGCTTCCTTATTCCCCTCTTCCTTCTTCCTCCTCCTCCTACTGTGCCTCAGGTACCTCATCCTTCCATATATTTTTCCCCCTCGTCTGATTCCCTCCTTCCTCCTCCACATTTGTCTTCCTCCTTCCTTTTATTTTTTTCTTCTTACTTCTCCTACTTCGCCATCTAAGCCGCCTCATCTTCTCCCCTTCCTCCTTCCTTCCTTCGTCGTTCCCTACCTACCATCTCCCTTAGGTTTCGTCATCCTCATCGTCCGCTGCATTACCTTCCTCTTACTTTCTCACCACCTTCTCTTCCTTCTGCCTCCTCTTCCTCCCTGTTACACCTTCCTTCCTATTACACCTTCTTCCTTCTCATGTCTTCCTCCTTCGCCTTGCTTTTGTTCCCTCATTTCTCTTCATTTGTTCGTTACCCGTCCCTCACTTTCTCACCACCTTCTTAGCTGTTGCATCTTCTCCCTATCCCTCCTCTTTCTCTTCTTCCTGTTCTTTCATTTACTTCCTCGTCTCCGTCCTGTTGCTTCATTCACCCCTTCCTTCCTCATTCTTCCGTTATTTTTGTTTTCTTTCTCATTACGCGTTCCTTACATACACTACTTCCGCTTAAGGGGTCGCGTCCTGTTTCTCGTCTTCCTCCCTCCTTCCTTTTGCTCACATTTCCTTATTTTTTTTATTGCTTCATCCTCTCTCTCCACCACCTCCTCATTTTCCTCCTCTTTACCTCCTAAATACTGTCCCTTTCCTCCTCCTCTTCATCCTCTCCTTTCCTCAGCTCCTCATCCTCCTTCTCTCTTTCTTAGTGTATCCCTCCCTCCCTCTTCTTCCTTTTCCGCCTTTCCTCCTACCTTTTCATTCATTCTCATCTTCATGTTTCTATCTTCACCTCTCTTCCTTATCATCATCTTCCTCCTTCCCTGTCCCTATTTTCTTCCCCTTTTCATCCTTCCTTCCCCTTTCTTCGGCATCATGCTATCGTCATTCCAATTCATTTCCTCTTTCTGTTCTCCTCCTCCTTCCCTCTTCCTCCTTCACTCCTGTCCCTTTCCCATTCTCCTGTACCATCTTCCTCCTTACCTTTCCTAGATGTCCTCCTTTCATTACATTTTATTCACACATCTTTCCTCTTTTCATTGTCTTTATCTGTGTTCTTTCCATTTTCACCCATCCCTCTTCCTTCTATCATCTTTTCTTTTTCTTTTATTTCTGTGCCTCAACATTTTCTTTGTCTTTCCCCCTTCTCACATTTCTCCTGTTTTCCTTAGTTTTCCTTGATTGTCCTTTCTGTTATCCCTCCTTCATCCATTTTTTTTTTATTTCTCCTTCCATTTTCTTTTACTCCTTCTTGAATATGATTTTCTTTCTCTCCAGTTTTTTCTATCCCCTCTCCTGCCATTTATTATTACTATTCTCCTTTTATTTTCTGTTATCCACTTTCTCCATTTTCTTTTGCCACTTCTCCTTCCATTTGTCTTCGTCCTTCCTCCTTCCACTTCCCTTCATCCATCCTATTTCCTTTATCACTCATCCTTCCTTCCTTTTCATCCATCCATCCATCATCCAGTCCTACGTTGCCCCATGATGAGCGTAGGAGCCCAGGGCTAGGCAACTTGGTCCTGACATTAAAGATGAGAGTGATTTAAGATTCCTTCTTCTATCTTCCATTATTTCTCCCTCAGTGTCACTTTATTCTTCCTGTTTTCTTTCGTTTCTCTTTTCGTTTTCCTTGAGTTCTTCCATTTTTTTTTTCGCCACCTCCTTTTCTGTTCTTCCTCTTACTCACATTCTTTTCCCCCCATCCTTTTCCTCCCGATCCCTTCTGTTTCCTCCTCCTCCTCCTCCTCCTCCTCCTTATTCCTTCAGTTTCCTCCTCCTCCTCCTCCTCCTTAATCCTTCAGTTTCCTCCTCCTCCTCCTCCTTATTCCTTCAGTTTCCTCCTCCTCCTCCTCCTTATTCCTTCAGTTTCCTCCTCCTCCTCCCCCTCCTTATTCCTTCAGTTTCCTCCTCCTCCTCCTCCTTATTCCTTCAGTTTCCTCTTCTTCCTCCTCCTCCTTATTCCTTCAGTTTCCTCCTCCTCCTCCTCCTTATTCCTTCAGTTTCCTCCTCCTCCTCCTTATTCCTTCAGTTTCCTCCTCCTCCTCCTTATTCCTTCAGTTTCCTCCTCTTCCTCCTTATTCCTTCAGTTTCCTCCTCCTCCTCCTTATTCCTTCAGTTTCCTCCTCCTCCTCCTCCTTATTCCTTCAGTTTCCTCCTCCTCCTCCTTATTCCTTCAGTTTCCTCCTCCTCCTTATTCCTTCAGTTTCCTCCTCCTCCTTATTCCTTCAGTTTCCTCCTCCTCCTTATTCCTTCAGTTTCCTCCTCCTCCTCCTTATTCCTTCAGTTTCCTCCTCCTCCTTATTCCTTCAGTTTCCTCCTCCTCGTCCTCCTTAATCCTTCAGTTTCCTCCTCCTCCTCCTCCTTATTCCTTCAGTTTCCTCCTCCTCCTCCGTGTGCTCGCCCCTCATCATCATGTGAAGTATCCTCATTTCCTCTCTTAGCTAGTTCCCTCTCTCCATCCTCCTCCCCATTGTCTTCCTCCTCTTCCTCCATCTTTTCCTCTTTCTCACCTAATGCTCTCTTTTCTTCCCTTCCTGTTTTTACTTCTTTGTTGTCCATACTGTTTTTTTTTTTTTTTTACTAGTTTTCCCTATATTTCCTATCTTCTCCGCCTCTCTTTCTCTCAGCACTTCTCTTTCTTCACTTCCTGCTGACTTTCTCTTCCGGATTTAAATTTCCCTTTATTTTTCCATATTACTGTTCTCCATTTCTTACATATATATGTATTTATTTTCTTGTTTTTCCTATACTGTACTCTTCTTTTCGTTTTCCTTCATTCATGCCCACTTTTTCCTTTCTCAATTTATTTCAAATACCGTCGTCCTCCTCCTCCTCCTCCTCCTTCCTCGGTTCTTCTTCCTCCCTCCCTCCCTCCTCCCCACCTCCCTTCTGTGGCATTTCCTCACTCGCCTTTCCTCATTTCCTCCCACCGATCCTGTACCATATTATCTCCTTACTTCTCCCTAATCCCCGTCCTGTCTTCCTCATCTTCTTTCCTTCCATCTTGCTATCTTCCTCCTTCCGGTTTTCCTTCAGACTTCCCTCTTGTGTCTACCTTAAACCTCCCTTCCTTCCTCCTTGTCTTCTTTCCTTCTGTCTTCCTCTTCCTTTCAGTATTCCTCTTCATTTCTTCCTTCCGTTTTCCTTCCTTCTATCCTTCCTTTATCTTGCATGTCCTCGTTTTTGTGCGCTCGCATATGTTCTTTACCTCTTGCTTGTTTTTTCCTGCTCCTTCTTTTCTATTCCTCTTCTCTCTCTTCCTCCCTTCATTTTCTCTTCTTCCTGTTTTACTTTAGTTATTCCCCTATTGATTTTCTTCCTCTCTTCCTTCTCTTCTCTCCCTCCTCTGTTTTTTCTCCATCTTCCTTTTGTTCCCCCCCTTCTTCTTCTTCTTCTTCTTCTTTCTTCTTCTTCTTCTTTCTTCTTCTTCTTCTTCTTCTTCTTCTTCTTCTTCCGATTTTCTTTTTTTTTTCTGTTTCTTCTTCTTCATCTTATTCTTTGATTTACGTTTGCAGAAAAGTGAAAGTTTTTTTTTTCCTCGACTTCTTCTTGTTCTTTGTCCTTTTCAACAACTGTTACCACGGCCGTTCCCCTTTTCACCCCATCCATCTCCTTATCATTCTCTCTCTCTCTCTCTCTCTCTCTCTCTCTCTCTCTCTCTCTCTCTCTGTTGCTTTTTTCTCCTCTCTGTAATCCTTGCTTTATAGTCTTTCCCATGTTTACCCTTACCTTGCCTTCATCGATTCATTTTTCCCTCTTCATTTGCATCACTGTATCATTTCTGCTTTCCCCCTTCCCCAACATTTCTTTCCATCTCGCTGTATTTCCTTTCCCTCCTTTTTCCTCTTTACTTTCTAATTTTTCCCTTTTCCCTTTTATCTTCTCTCCATTATGTCTTGACTCTCCTTTCGTTTTCCCTTTTTCATCTGTTCCTCCCTCTCTGTTCGTTGCTCTTGCTCCTTCTTCTTCTCTCGTCTCTTCTCTTCGTTTTTGTTAAGATTCTTCGTTTCCTTCTCTTTCTCTTTCCCATTATTCTCTCTTTCCAGTCCTTCTCCTTTTGGTTTCCTTTCGATCGCTTCCTTCCTTTTACTTCTCTCCACCCGTTGTCCCCTTCATCTCTCCCTCGCTCTCCCTTCCCTCTTCCTTCTTCTCTCCCTTTCTGTTCCTCTCCCTCCCTTTGCTGCAGCCTTCTTTCCCTCCTCTTTTTTTCTCCGTTCCCTCTCCATTACTTCCCCACCGTCTGCCTTTCTTTAATTTTCGCCTTTTCTTTTCCTTCCTCTTCATTTTTCTGCAAGAATGCCAGAGGACGCCTGGGACGATCCTTACCCCCATCCTTTTGTTTTTCCTTCCTGCCTTCCTTCCTTCTAACCATTCTTCCCTCTTCCTTCCTTCTAACCATCCTCCTCTCCTCCTTCCTTCCTTCATACACTCTTCTATCCATCCATCCACCCTTCCTTACTTCCTGTTTCTGTATTTTCTTCTACATTCCATTCTCTCTCTCTCTCTCTCTCTCTCTCTCTCTCTCTCTCTCTCTCTCCAACCTTACACTCCTCTCCTTCACTTTCTTCCCCTTTCCCCACTCTTTTCTGCTCCCCTTCCCTCCTTTCGTCTTTGCTGTCCCTCCTCTTCATATTTCACTTTTCCTCTCCGCTCCTTCATCCCTCCCTCCCTCCCTTCCTTCATTCCTTCCTTCCTTCCTTCCTTTCTTCTCTCTTTCCTTCTTTCCTCCTTTTTCTCCTCCTTTCTTTCCTTCCTTGCTTCCTTCCGTCCTTCGCTTCTTCCTCCCTCCCTCCCCCTTTCCGTTTTCTTCTTTCCTTCCTTTTTTTCTTTCTTGCTTGCTTGCTTGCTTCCTTCCTTGTTTCCATACTTCCTTGCTTTCCTTCCTTGTTTGCTTCCGTCCTTCTTTCCTCTCGCCCCTTCTCCCTATTCCTCCTCCTTCCTCTTTCATCTCTCTCCTGTTCATCATTCCTTTCCGTCTTCCCTTCACTCACCTGTCTTCGTTCCCCACGCCCACCTGCTCTCACTCCTCACATCTCTCTCTCTCTCTCCTCTTTCTCTCTCTTTCTCTTTCCCCCCCCCCTCCACTCTGACTTCTTCCCCAACCTTCCCTCCTCTCTCCTCCCCTTTCCCTCTCCTCACTTTCTTCTCCTCCCTTCTTATACAGCAGAAAAGGAAGAGAAGAAGAAAGAAGGAGAAGGAGAGAGGGCAGAAGAAGGGCTGAGGAGAGAAAGGTGAACGTGAAAGAGGAAGGAGGAAAAAGAGAGAGAGAGAGAGAGAGAGAGAGAGAGAGAGAGAGAGAATGAAAATGAGATGGATTTGATTTGAAGAAAGGAGGAAGACACACACACACACACACACACACACACACACACACACACACACACACACACACACACACACACACACACACACACACAAATGAATGTATAAGAAGGGAAAGAAAAATAATTGAAGGGTGGACGGGAAGAAGGGAGGACGAAGAGAAGAAAGGAATAGGGAGACAAAGATAAAGAAAAGATGAAAGAAGGAGAGAAATGAAGAAGAAATGGAAAGAGTGGAGGAGGAGGAAGAGAAACCGGAAGGGCAGAGCGAGGAGGAACGAAGTCAACAAACCTGGGTGAACGTGAGGAAGAGAAAGAGAAGGAATGACGAAAGAGGGGGGTAAGAGGAGGAAGAGGAAGTAAGAAAAGAAGAAAAGAGAGTAAGATAGAGAGCTAACGAGGAGGAGAAGGAGAGTGAAGGAGGAAGAGAAGGAGGGAGAAGGAACGACCAAGGAGAATGAGGTGTATGCGAAGATGGAGGAAGTAAAAAAAGAAAGAAGAGGAAGGAAGGGGTGAGAGATGGAGGAGAGAGGTAAGTGGGAACTAAGAAGAAGGAAGAAAGGAGGGAAGACAGAGGAGGAAAACAGGAGCAAGAAAAGCATAAAGGAATACGGAGAATAAGGGGGACGTAAAGGAGGAGGAGGAGGAGGAGGAGGGAAATGAAGAGGAAGAAGAAGGAAGGGAGATGGGAAGAAAGAGAAATAAGAGGAGGTGAAGAACAAGAATGAAATAGACTGGATAAAGAAAAATAAGATAAAAATAAGAAGAAAAAAGAATGAAGGAAAGAGAAATAAGAGGAAGGAGACACGAGGAAAAATGAAGGCGAGAGAAAGAGAAAGAGAGAGAAATAAGAGAGAGGCAAGAGGAAAAATGGGGAAGGAGTGAGAATAGAGGGCAAAGGAGAATGGGGTGGACGTGAAGGAGGCATTAGAGTGAAGGATGGAGAGGGAGCGAGGGATGATAGGCGGCCCAGGGAGCAGGAGGAGGTGTGATGATGGAAGGAAGAGGGGAGGAGAAGGAGGAGGAAGAGAAAAGGGGGGGAGAAGGGGGAGGTGCGATGATGTAAGGAAGAGGGGAGAAGAAGGAGCAGGAAGAGAAGAGAGGGGAAGAGATGAGAGGAGAGGGGAGGAGGAGGAGGAGGAGGAGGTGTGATGATGGAAGGAAGAGGGGAGGAGAAGGAGGATGAGGAGAAGAGGGGGAAGAGATGAGAACAGAGGGAAGGAGGAGGAGGTGCGATGATGGAAGGAAGAGGGAAAGAGGAGAGGAGAGGAGGGGAGAAAGGAGGAGGAGAGGAACAGCGAAGAGGTGGAGGACGAGTATTGATGGAAGAAAGAAAGAGAGAAGTAGAGGTGAAGAGCGAAGAAGGGAAGAGAAAGAGAGGAGAGGAGCAGGAGGGGGTGTGATGATGGAGGAAAGAGGGGAAAGAGAGGAGGAGGGGAGATGGGAGGAGAGGGAGGGGAGAAGAGAGGTGAGGAGGAAGGGAGAAAGGAGGAGAGGGAGGGGAAAAGTGAGGCGAGGAGGAGGAGGAGGAGAAGGCAGTGTGATGATGAAGGGAAGAAGGAGGATGAGAGCAGAAGGAGAAGGCGGAAGAGACGAAAGGAGGGAGGACGGAGGGGGAAGGCGGAAGAGACGAAAGGAGGGAGGACGGAGGGGGAAGGCGGAGGAGACGAAAGGAGGGAGGACGGAGGGGGAAGGCGACAAGAAGAAAGGAGAGGTAAAGACAATAGAGGAAAGAAGAAGAGGGGAGGGGAAAGGGAAAGAGAGGAGAGGAGGGGGAGGGAAAATCGAAGGAGACGAGAGGAGGAAGAGGAGGAAAGAAAGGATATGAAATGTAATATGATGGCAGAATAAGAGACTAAAAGTAATGAAAGTAAGAAACGGAGAGTGATAGGGAGGAGTGTGATGATGCAGGGAACGGGAAAGTGCAATGATGGAAGAAAGAGGAGGAGAGTGATGTGAGGAAGAGGAAGAGGCGAATTTGTGATGATGGATGAAGTAGGAACAGAAAACGAAAGAGGAGGAGGAGAAAAAGCAGGAAGTATGTGATGAAGCACGTAAGAGGAGAAGGAATGTGATAATGAAAGAGATGAAGTATAGTGGAGGGAAAGAGGAAGAGGAGAGGGTGTGATGATGGGAGGCTAAGGGAAGGAGAAGAAGGAATATGATGATGCAGGGAAGAGGACTTATGTGATGATGACAGGGACGGAGTGTGACAGTGGGAAGAGTAAGAGGACGTGATGTAATGATGGAGGGAGTAGGAACAAAAGCAGGAGAAAGGAGAGAGGGTGTGATGATGGAGGAGCAAGAAAATAATAGAGGGGGAGAAAGAGGAGAAGAATGAGTATGATGTAGAGGAAGGAAGAAATGAGAACAGTAACAGGAAAAAGTTGGTGGAGAATTATTTATTTAAAGGAGTACTATCATAAAAAAGGAGGAGGAGGAGGAGGAGGAGGAGGAGGCATATGTGAAGTTGATACAGAGGAAGAGGAAGACAGCGTGAAGTGTGAGGAAGAGAATGATGATGACGATGAGAAGTGTGATATAGAGGAAGAAAGGGACAGCATGGAGGTATGAAGAGAAAGTTGAGGAGGAATGTGAAGAGGAAGAGGAGGTGATGAGGGCTGCAGGTAATGGAGGTGAGGGAGGTGATGAGGCCAGGTGCTGCTCCCCAGTAATCATCACTGGACTTCGACCCTCCTTCATCTTTGCGCTTGACGGATATTATTTCCCCCACAGCATTTAATTTACATCATTGCCTTATGAAAAACGGATGAGACTGCACGTATGAAAATTTTTTGAGAAATGACAAGAATTAAGAGACAATCCGAGAAGCTTTTTTGGTGGAAGTGAAGAAATCTCCACCCCCCCCCGAAAAAAAAAAAAGATGTCGGGGAGGGAAAATAATAGAGTTCCTTCCACGTCGTTTCCTTCCATCGCCTGGGTTACGTTGGTTTAATCTCCCTAACGCATATTATTCGACATTTTCGGTTGTAATAGAACAGAATCCAAGACAGGAAAAGGAAAAAGCAAAATGTAAGAGAATATACGACGCGATATCTGGCGTAAAGATTTTCCCGGACCTTGCTCGTCCACTTTTGGGATTCAGGTATTACCAGCTGGATGACAGGTAGATCGATTTATAGGTGAGCGGAAACTGTGTGTGTGTATGCCTGTATGCCTAACTGTGTGTGTGTGTGTGTGTGTGTGTGTGTGTGTGTGTGTGTGTGTGTGTGTGTGTGTGTGTGCAAACAAGGTCTGAAGTTCTTTGACCCATTTCTCCCTCACTTATCCTCGTCATCTCCCTGCCCTCCTTGCATCCATTTATCCCACCTTCTTCATCTTCCTTAACGTCACTTCCTCCCTACTTTCGCCCTCCCTTCCCTGCATCCCATCTACCCCCTCATCATCCCTCTACAGTTACTTTTCCCTATTCATTTTCCCCACCTCTAACTCCATCCCCGTATTCCCTCTTTTTTTTCATTCCTTCCCTTCCCCCAATTTTTTCCCATTCGTCCTTTTTCATTCCTCCTTTGCTGTTTTCCTTCTGCCTTCCCCTTCCCTTCTTCCCGTTCCCCTACTCCTCATCCTCTCCCATTTCTCCTGTATCCTTTATTCCTTATTCTCCACTTACATTATTATACTCCACTTTATTCACTCACCCACATGTTCTAGTACATCCCCCCCCTTTTTTTTCCCATATTTCCTCTCCTCCCTTTCCTTCTGTCTTATCCATTCCCATCTTGTTACCACCCACTTTCTCTACTCTTCTCATCCCCAGTAACTTTATCCCTTTCTTGCGACCCCCATCTCTCCTTCTTTCATGATTCTTCTTCCCTTATTCTCTTCCTTCTTCCTCATAATATCCCCTTCTGTTTTACTTTCTTTCCCTCTTCATCTTCTTTCATCGTCTATCTCCCTTTCCCCTATTCTGTTCATATTTTTTGCATTCTCTCAACCCGACTGTCTTCCTTTTCCTCATAGATCTTTTTTCCCCTGTTTCCTTCTCCCTTCCTCTCTTTCCTTTTTTTTTTTTTTTTTTCTAATTGCACTACCGGCATCAATCATTTCCCCTTTCTCTATACAGATCATCTCCTCTTTCTCTAAACCCATTCCTCCTCCTCCTCCTCCTCCTCCTCTTATCTCTTTATTCATTCCCTCTTTTTCCTGTCCTTTTCTTTGACTCAAAATAGATGCATTAGTCAATCTCACGGACAATAAGCACCCTCGATAAAACCAATAGGTCTGATGCGTTTTTTTTTTTTTTTTTTTTTTTTTTTTTTTTTTACTGCTAACCATATGTTCCCTTTCCTCTTTCGTCTCTTCCCCTTCACCCCCTTCTCCTCCCTTTTCTTCCCTTCCTTCTCATCTGGTCCCATATCCTCTTCTCCTCTCTCTTCTGTTTCCCTTCTCTTTTCCTTTCCTTTCCTTTACTTGTGCTTTCCCTTCCCACCATCCTCATCCAGTATTGTCTCTCCCCCTTTCCTTCTCTTTTCCCCCGTTCTTTCCTTGTTCTCTCTTCCTCCTTGATTCTACTAGTCTCTTCTCCCTTATCATCCCCTCTCTTCCCTCCCTCCTCTCCATCTCCTTTCTTTTCTTTCTATCCCTTTTCTTTTTTCCTCCTCCTCCTATCGCTCTCAGTTCACTTGTCCCTTCTTCCCCCTTCTTCCCTCCCCTCCACTTTCCCTGCCCTCCCTTCCCATTCCCACCCCTTTCCCTCCCTTTCCTTCTCATCTCATTAATTTATCCTACTGTCTTACCCCCACTCACTCCTCCTCCCGTTTCTTTTCTTATCCTTCTCATTCCTTCCCTTCTCTTCCCCTCCCACCGTCTCTCCCTCTCACTTCCTCGTCTTCCCACTCATTTTCACTCTCTCAGCAACGCCTTAGGGCAGATCAAAGCGAGATCGTGGGAGATGAAGAGAGAGTGTGTGTGTGAGGAGAGACATCAGAGAGAGAGAGAGAGAGAGAGAGAGAGAGAGAGAGAGAGAGAGATTAATAGCATGTAAGAAAATGGGACCTCAGAGCATGATTGGAAAGAAAAACATAGATAGAATGAACTGAGTGGGAAAGGAGAAATGAAATGCACATAGAGGCAAAGTTAGAGAGGAATGACATTTGAAGAAAACAGAAAATTACCAAAACTCTGAGAAAAAAGGATCCCCGCTAAAGTTGGTAAAATGATGAGGTGTTTGCCAGCGGGGGGGGGGGGGAAAGCTAAATATCGAGGGAACTTGTATTGCCAGCTGGAGTTCATTATTTTTTTTTTTTACAAGATTATTTAAAAGTTGTTGTTTCAGTTGCTCGTTATTATGCAAGCCTTTCGATTTTAATTAATGGAGATTGTGACTGCCCTTGTGGAAATTATTGGTCTTCCTCTGTCAGTGGAAAATAGGTTTATGATGATGATGATGATGATAATGGTGATGATGATTATATTGATGGTGATGGTGATGATGACGAAAGAAATACGAAAGGCACTGTTACGGGAAGCACTTTCTAGGGTACTTTTTTGCGTCTGTTTTCACTTGTTCCCTTCCTCCTTCTTGTCCCCTCCCATCCACATTTATCATTCTTTCTGTATTCCTCTCCTGTCATCATTTATCTCCTCTTCTCCTTACCCAATGTCTTTTACAGTTTTTTTTTTCTACCACTTTCTCCTCTTCCTTTTTCATAATATTTCTTCCCCTCTTCTTTCCCTTCTTGTTTGCCCCTCTCCCATTTATTCATCTTTGTTTAGTGTTTCTTTACTGCCATCACCTGTATTCTATCTATCTATTGCCAGACACTTTAATCCCGTTCGGGGTATTCCATTCCTTTATATATTCCATTCCTTTATATAACGTCCTTACCATTCTCTCTGTGTGTCTGTCTGTCTGTCTGTCTGTCTGTCTGTCTGTCTCTCTCTCTCTCTCTCTCTCTCTCTCTCTCTCTCTCTCTCTCATTCTGATTCGTCTAATCCCCCTTTTCGTTACCCATATTCTTTTCCCCTTACCTTCATCCTCAGTCTATTCCTTCCCTTTCTGCAAGCTCTCTTCCCTTATTCCTCTCCTTTCTGTTTCTGTTCCCCAAATACATCCTTCCTTCTCGATATTCCCCTTTTCTTATCATCTATCTATCCATCCCTTATCCAACGTCCTGTCCTCTTTCCGTCTGTCTCTCTTTTCCTCATCCCCTTCCATAATCTTTAATCCCCTTGTTTTCCCCCACCCTTCCTCTTCCCCTTCCATAATCTTTAATCCCCCTGTCTCCTTCCTCCCTTCCTCTTCCCCTTCCATAATCTTTAATCCCCCTGTCTCCTTCCTCCCTTCCTCTTCCCCTTCCATAATCTTTAATCTCCCTGTCTCCTTCCTCCCTTCCTCTTCCCCTTCCATAATCTTTAATCTCCCTGTCTCCTTCCTCCCTTCCTCTTCCCCTTCCATAATCTTGAATCCCCTTGTTTCCCTCCTCCCTTCCTTCTCCCCTTCCATAATCTTTAATCCCCTTGTTTTCCCCCTCCCTTCCTCTTCCCCATCCATAATCTTTAATCCCTCTTTCCTTCCTCCCTCCCTCTTCCCCTTCCATAATCTTTAATCCCTTGTTTCCTCCTTCCCTTCGTCTTTCATAATCTTCTAATCCCCTGTTTCCTTCCTCCTTTCTCTTCCATAATCTTTAATCTCATGTTTCCTTCCTCCCTTCCTCTTCCAGTTCCGTAATCCATAATCCCTTGTTTCCCTCCTCCCTTCCTCTTCCCCATCCATAATCTTTAATCATCCTTTTTCCGTCCTCCCTTCCTCTAATGCCTGATAAAGCTCGTTAGAGTGAAAACGCTGCTTCTCAGAAACAGCCTGAATACTAATCCGTTCCCTGCGATGATGTCTTAATTGGGATACTACCAGATTCTTATATTCAACGTGGATTTTGTTTTTGAAAGGATCGAATTTAAGTCTTTGTTTTATCCCCCCCCCCCCAGTTCGAAAAGTGTCCCATCAGGTAAATCGTCTGGATATAATGATGGCAATATCTGAAAATTACGTCCTCGTTGTCAAAGGGTTAATTGTATAGTAATTAATCTCTTCCATCCGTCTAATTATGTCGTTAATCATCTCGGGTGTCAGGGTACCTTTGAACTGGAAATGATTGCTTACACTGAGAGAGAGAGAGAGAGAGAGAGAGAGAGAGAGAGAGAGACTTGTAGTTAAGAGGTTAATTGTATTGTAATTAATCTCTTCTATCCGTCTAATTATCTTGCTAATCATCTCGGTGTCAGGGTACCTTTGAACTGGAGGTGGTTGCTTACACTGAGAGAGAGAGAGAGAGAGAGAGAGAGAGAGAGAGAGAGAGTTTCATTCACGGCGCTCAGTTATCCTAGGACGTGTGTTGCTGGAAGAAGAAATAAACTAAAATAGAAAGGCATGGTGAAAGGAAGGCTCGTTAGGGAGATGAGCCTAGCGGGGGAGAGACTTAGGAGGCTTCGTCATTACTGCGGTTTGGGCCGAGGCAAGGAGAAGGTAGGGAGAGAGATAGGGAGAGACGTGATGGGTAGACGTGGTTTGGGGGGAGGCAGGGAGAATGTAGGGAGAGACAGGGAGAAACGTGATGGGTAGAAATATAGAGGGTAAGGGAGAAAGGAATGAGGGAGTGTCTACAGATAGAGAGACTTGGGAGGCTTCATCGAGAGAAGTATGGCCATAGGGAGGAAAGAGGGGGAGAGTTAGGAAGGGGCAGGGAAAGAAGGAAGGGAGAGTGGGAGAGGCAGAGAAGGCACAGGGAGAATCCACTGGGTGAGAAATCTATGGGACTTCATCATTATTGCGTTTGTAGGGAGACAGGAGAGGAAATGTAAGGCAGGAGAGGGAAGGTGGAGACAGAAAGAGGGAGGTGTGCACTTGGATGAAGGAGGAAAGCAAGATCAGACAAAGGAAGAGAGGGAGAGACAGAGGGAGGCAGGGAGGGGAACAAAGAGAAGCCAGGAATGGACACAGGTGGCAGGGAGAGGTAAAGAAAAACAGCACTCTACTTGGGTGATACCTGAGAGGTTTCGTCATTATTTTGGATGGAGTGAGGCCTTGTATTGTACATATCTTTAATTACCTGACTGCTCTTATACGGTTTCTGTGCCTTTTTCTTTTGCCTTCATCTTAATCATCCTCTCAGGTCGTACTGTAGCAGGGGTTGTAGCCAGCACTTGTTTTTCTTTCAGCTGTCAGTGGTGGCGTTCCTCAGGGGTCTGTTCTTTCACCAACCATTTTCCTCATGTTCATCAATTATTATCTGAGCTGAGTCCACTGATACGCTGATGGTTCCACCCCTTCAGTTTTCCACCCCCTTGACACACCACTCATCACAGCAGTCAATATAAGAACCACAAGATGAAGCTTTGGCACTCAAGGCTTCGGATTTGGCTCGATATTTCTGACTGGGACTAAAGAGCTCTTGGTCCTCCATCTCTCAGCCAGGCACAGTCTTTACCTCTTTACCTTCAGCGACACACAACTTACTCCATCACCATATTTCAATGTCTTGTCTTGGTCTTTGTTGTCTCGTTTTATGATGATCTGGTTTGTAGAAATCGCATTGCATCTCTTACAACAGGTTCACAGAGGTTGAATGCGCTTAACCAACTCCAGGCATTTTTTAGATCCACTCATGTGTTGACTTTGTAAAGGGGTCATATCCTCTTCTGAATAGCTTTCATGAGAGAGAGAGAGAGAGAGAGAGAGAGAGTGTGTGTGTGTGTGTGTGTGTGTAGTGCAGCCAGAACTATAACAAGGATTTTAATGAAACTTAGCAGGATGGTTGAAGCTGGGTCCCAGATGGTTCAGTTTCAGTTTGATGTCGATTGAAATTTTCTGAAGTGTATTTTTGGACACTAACAAATGTCACCATTGGTCTTACAATACGCGCACGTGGATGAGGCGGTGGGGCATTTCCGTGAGTTTCCTACCTCTTTAGAGAGAGAGAGAGAGAGAGAAGGGGGGGTAGAGGGGGAGTTGTACATGCACAACCCAATGTCTTACAGTGCTTCATTGATGCAACGAACAGACGATTTTATTCAGCAGAAAATGGTGGTAGCTGTGGTGGTGGTGGTGGTGGTGATGACAGTAGCTGGGTTGGTGGTGGTGGTTGTGGTGGTGGTGGTAGCTGTGATGATGGCGGTGGTGCTGATGGTAGCTATAATGATGATAGGGTAGTGTTAGCTGTGGTAGTGGTGGATGTGTTGGAGTTAGCTGTGATGATGGTGGTGATGAAGGCTGTAGTGGTGATGATGGTGATGGCAGCTGTGGTGATGAATGTGGTAGTGGTGGCTGTGGTGATGAATGTGGTATTGGTAGCTGTGGTAATGAATGTTGTGGTGGTAGATGTAGTGGTGGTGGTCGTCGTCGTAGCTGTTCAGAAATGGCTTTCATCTGGGCAAGTGCATTAGCACTTGCTTCAAGGCAAAGCGTGGTTCAAAGACGGCTCTAATTTGGACAAGTGCTGAGCGGCCTGATAGGGCCGCGAGACTCGATGTGCATGGACATATATTTCTTTCACCTTAAGTTGACCGAGATTTTTGTCCTTTTGCATCTTATTTCGCCCAGGCTGTACATCCCGTCCATAGCACTTATTCGTGACTGGCATAACGCTAATGTTAAGCTGTTATTACAACATAGCATTGGAGATAAAGAGATATGAGTTTTAGTCCAAGTTAAGGTAAAAAGAGTATATGTAAGAAACTTTCGAAAACAAGTAAAGTTGCATGGCGGTTCCAGGAATAAACCTGGAAATAGGATATCGAACTGAAGGACGTTGGGCTTCATTACGGGATGCCAGAGGGGAAAGAAATAAAATAGAATATATATTAGAGGGAGGACGAGAACACTGTATGGAGAAGAGGAGAAGGAGGGGTAAAGTCAAAGAGTGAAGGAAGATAAAAATAATGAACAGGCAAGCTGGACTGTAATAAAGGAGGCAGCTGTGAAATTAAGAGGAGGGAATGTGAGGTCGGGAAATATTAAAGGATTGGGAAAGGAAAATATTGCTTTAGAAATAAGAATGGGAAGGTATGAAATTAGAGGTCCCGGCGCAGGGAAAGAAGAGATGTGAAAGAGAGTGCGTGGAAGGGAGAGTGAGAGTCAGAGCAAAGGAATGAGAGTGAGTGAGAGTAAGGTGGAAGGAAGTGAATGAGGGAGGTCTAGATGTCAACTTCACCATCCAAGTAGGCTGCATCAGATAATGTCGATTCCTTTACATATCAAGCACAAGGAGAAGGGAGACAGTAATATTCGAAACCCTCTGATGTGATCGGAACTCAGCAAAACGAGTATGGAATCTTACGTAGTTGTTGGACTAAAAAGTGATGTGATATTCATCGTCCAAAACGTGCACAATATTTGCTCCTCTCACTTAGTCATCAGGGGACATAATTCACGACCAGCCTTTTTGATTAGTTCTTTATCTTAAGCAGGATTTATGTTTTTTGTAGAAAGAAGAAGAGGCGTGGAAAGATTCTGCACTATCCTGTCTTTGTGATGAAGTCCCTATCGTAGCCAGGATTCGTTTTTATAGGAAGAATGAGAGATGTATAATAAATCTTCACTCCCCTTTTCTCGTGACATTTTCCCTGTCGTAACCAAGATATGTTTTTGCAAGAACAAGAGAAAAGGAAAATACACTGCACTCTGCTTTCATTATGCCTTCCCACAAAAACAAAGGATTTACAAAGGGAACTGATTATGAATTTGTGTATATTTGACCATCTCATCCTATTTTTGTCATTATTGGTGGTTTGAGGTTTATGAACTGAATTTTTGCTCGTCTCCCAGAGGTTTATTAACTCCTTAAATGCGGTGACGACTGTTTAAATATATTTTTGTTTTCTCTGACGACTTCATTTAGTATAGAGGTGCACCTCAAACTGGAGAGACTAGATAAACCCCTTTCACTACTAGGCTATCTCGTACTCAATAAATTAGTCTTTAAATAACAAAAGTAAGAATAACGTCATGGGTGAAGAAATTAGCCCAGTAAAACCAATAAATAGAATGATAACTATATTAATTTCGCCTGTCCCTGTCTGTCTGTGGCAGTACGTGGCAGTCGTTGAATAACAGAATTAATTTTATTCTCGTGGCCGGGGCAGTTCTGGTGTTACATTCCAGCTGATGATTTTCTTCACCTGGGAGCTCGTCGTAAGTGCCTGAAAGCGTTAGAGATCACCATCAACCTCTTATGATCGAGATACGCCTGAGAATGTTAAAACTTTCATTATTAATCCTCTTATGATCGAAACATCTTTAATAGTGTGCTCCAACTGCCAGCAAACAATTTTATTCAGCTGGGTGAGTCATCTGAGCTTGAGTGTTATAACCAAACTATTCAAAACATAGTAAATCGTAGCGATGTTAATGTGACTGTTCTTAAAATAACACCAGCAGCCTTTTCTTCGAGAGTATTTAAATAATAATATTGGTTAAAATATCTTTGTTTGATAGTATCAAAATTCTGGGGGAATATGTTACCTATCACCTGAGGCACCCACAAATTATTGGAATTTTGAAAACGGGGGACATTTATACGCGAGGTTGTGTGAGCGACATTGACCATATTTCACATCAAGTAGTTTTGTTAAGGCATGTCTGTCTATCATCCAGTCCTTTACCATCCTATGAGTGTAAGAGTTTATTTCTAGGTTACTTAGTCCAGAAATTTAAAGTGTGAGTAACCAGTCGCGCCTCTGAGTGGTATTACGTGAACAGTATACCTCAGCGTAGTAAATGGTTATCTGAAGTACAAGAATTGGGCTTGTCAGTGTAAAATCATCCTAAAGTAGCAATGGAGCGAATGAGAGGATGATGGGTGCCCTCACCTACATGTATCTAATAGCAAGATAAATATTACAAGACTTATACAAGGGTAGGTAGATGCGGCAATAGTGTTGATGGTTAATACAGCATGCGTTTTTCTTGCAGCACAAACCGCAGCATCTCACTTCGACCCACAAGAAAAATATTTGTAAAATCTGTCTCGTGTGCATGTGATACCTCGAAATTTTGACCTGAATTTTTTGCCCACCATGCCGGGAGCCTTTTGTGAGGACGAAAATATTAAAAGATAAAAAGTATATGGCGGTCCACACTTGTGATATTTTTAAGTGTATTTTTTACGGCGAAGGGCGGTGCTGAAAAGAGGCATGGATAGAGGCAGAGGGGTGGAGGGTATTGGGTGAGGAGTGGAGGGGGAAGGGAGATGAAGTGGGTGGACTGCAGGTGAAGGGGAGAGGAAAGAGGATGAAAGTGTAGAGCCGCGGTCCACGGTGAAAGGGAGGACGCACAGGTGAGAGAGGAAAGAAGGTAAACGGGAAAAGGAGGGGAAAATGTGGAGGAAAAAGTGAAAGGGATAAGGAGGATTTGAGATAGAAATGTGTTAATAATAATAAATACTGAATATGAATGATTAGGAGGGCAAACAAAATAAATTAAAACAGACGATGTAAAAAAAGTGCGAGGAAAGGAGATGGTTATGAAATTAATAGTGATGAGTTGAATATGAAGATGAAGCACAGAGGGTAGAAGGTGAATTAGATGAAATAAGAGTAAAGTGAATAGACACGGAGGAAGTATAGAAGCAAATCAGAGAAAAATAAGGGGTTAGGAATAAAGATAATGATGGTGAGGTGACGAAGTAGTTATGTAGTGAAGGAGGTGGAGTTGGTCAATGAGCCTCGTTGAAATAGTTAACTCCTTCATTCCGATGATATATTTTCCACTTTATTCTTTTTCCAAGCGATTTTATTCAATGTAGGGAGAATCTCTTGTCCTGAAGGCGTCAGTTAAGTATGTAACCTTCAGTTCGAAAAAAAATGGTCTAAACTGAAAAAAATCATAAGACACTGGCAAGGATAAACAAAATTATAATCGGACTGAAGTGGTTGAAGTGAGTAGGGATGGGTGTAGTAAATGTTGAACTATTTACATTAGGATATACAGTTGCGGACATAAATATTGATCCACTTCCTTACGATAAATAATGAGAAAGTGGAGCGATACCAGTCTCCAGAACTCTGCCTGTGCTCAGTGTGTGTGAAGTATGTAAGAATTGTGAGAACATGCTCGTAGGGATTCATGTAGGGTTAAAATCTGTGGAGTGGATTCTAGAGACAGTGCACGTGTGTGAATAGGAATGTGTGTTGGGTTAGTGTGTATGTGGAGAGGATTAATCAATGTATGTTGACAGGATTATAAATGTATGGGTACAGTGTGTAAGAGTGTGAAAGTAGAGATGAATGAATAAAGAGAATGTGCTGTTGTAAATGTATAATTGGCCTGATCATGTAGGGAACGATGCAGAAATATTGAAAACACGTACTGAAGGATATAGGTAAGTAGAGAGAAATATAGTGAGAGTTTAGGAATACTGGCAGGGACGTGAATTACGCTACAGTGTGTGCGAGGAGGAAATATTTGTGTATGAATGTCTATGCTTCGAGTTGGAGTAATCTTGAATTTGTGAAATCAGGCGGAACAGAAAGGAAAGTACGCATGGAAATTACAAGGAGAAAATTGGTAGTGATGAGAGTGGGGAAAGAAGAATACAGGAGTAAGGAAAGAATGTGGTTATGAATGTGTGAATGGTTAATGTGTCTGGGGAGGAATACTGACTATATAAAACGATGCGATCCTGAGATGAGAAATGTAGTTATGCTAAGGGCCTGCCGAAGTTGTAGTTGGCTTGCCTAGTTTGCAGTAAGCAGTAGGTTGTAGTGGAAGATAGGAGAGACAGAGATAGATGGACCGATTGATAGCGTGCGTGTTCGTGTGCTCGTGTACGTTGAAGAGGATCCATCTGTCTGTGTGGATCTGTCTGTCCGTGTGGGTCCGTGTTCTTGAAACTGAATCCGTCATAAGTCCGTCCATGTGGGTATGTCTCTCTTTGTGGGTTTGTCCTTTCGTATCAGTCCGCCCCTCTGCGTCGGTCCGTCCGTCCGTCCGTTTGGGTCCGTCAGTCAGTATGGGTCCGCCCGTTCGTTTTCTGCCATCAGTCCGTGTCCTTTGCTTCCCAACGTGAACTATAAAACTGTGAATCAAGGGCTCCCGTGCACACCACACACCTGCACCTCGCCACAAGTACACTAAACATTTTTCACTCAGTTGTTCTTTTACTCTCTCTCTCTCTCTCTCTCTCTCTCTTTCTCCCTGAAATCCATTAACACCATCATTCTTTTCCTTAACTCCTTCAATACGGCGACGTCATTTTTTTATTTTTTTTTTTTTTTACCTCAAGACGATTTTATTCAGCTCAGGAGACACTTTTGGAACTCTTGAGGTTAGACACAGCCTTCATCAACCTCTTCACTAACAGATGTGGAAAATAATCGTCTGAAAATAGGTAGAATAGACCACATAAAGGCGTCACAGGATTGAAGGGGTTTAATAAGCTAGATAGGTAGTGGGGGGAATAATTTCTCTGGTTTAAATAAGTCGTTGTTCGTCGCTCTTTCTTGAGTAAATTGATGTAGGTAGGAGGATGGAACCTTCAAGTATATCATCATTTTTTTTTTACCATCTTATCCCTCTCGTGCCCTTGTCTCCCTTGTTATCTTATTTATTCATTCATTTATTTTTTTCACATCTTATCTCGGCCTCTTTTACTCAGGTTAGGTGGGCCACAGGAGCATAGTTTTTTCATACTGTATTCATGAATCCCCTCACTTACTTAGCTCAGTGCGAGTCAGAGGAACTTAGGAGTATTACGTGAAAATTTGCAGGATGAAGAAAATGGGAGCGAGGTTGAGTTTTCCTTCCAAGCACTTATCGCTGTTACTTACCAAACAACCTTCTATCGTATTATTATTATTATTATTATTATTGTTATTATTATTGATATTATTATTTTTAGCTTTACGAGGCATTAAGACCATTTTTCCAGCTTGAGGGAGATCTCTTGTAAAGGGGTTATATATATCCAATTCTCTTCAGTTCGAGAAAGTCTCCTTAAAATTTAATAATATTGTCTAGGTATAGGAAGCATAGAATGAAAATATGCCCTCTGATTGAAGAGATTATTCTTACGTAAACCTTTTCAGTAAGAAAAAGATGATAAAGGAATGGAACCTCTTATTTTGCCTTCTCTTACGTAAATCTATGTAGGAAAGAAATGATGGGACCAGGATGGCATCTTGTCAAACAATTACCATTTTTTTATGTCTTACGTATTGGATGGGAAAGATGGAACGGCTGGGAATCTTTCTCACCTTTAAGTAAATCCTCATTCTTAATTGCTCCCTCCTATGTAATATAGTATGAGCTGGAAAAATTGAGTGAAACTACTATTTTCCTGATCTTTCGTAAACCTGTGTAATGTACTAGATGATCGCGAGATGGAGCATTTCTATTTCATGTAAATCATCTCTTACGTAAACCTGGAAAATGTTTAATCAGGATGGAACTTTTCTCTCTCTTTCAGGTAAATCATCGCCATCACTTACCTTCTTTTCCGTAACCCTGAGTGGAGAGGAAATGATGAGAACAATATGGAGTCTTTCAAGTAAGTGTGTGAATTCTCTCTGCCTTTCTTGCAAATCTGTGTAAAAAGACAACGATGAAAGAAGAGCAGAGTGAATTGCAGCCTTCTCTCTTGTAAGTAAATCAGTACTATTATTTGCCTCGTCTTACGTAAACCTGTATAGAATGAAAAATATAGATCAGGATGCAGTCTTCCAAGTAAATTATAGCTACTATTTGCCTTCTCTTTCTCAAACCCGTGTATTTCCTGGTGCTGGGTGCAGGCCAACTCAGTGCACCAGTATATTTACCACT
Source organism: Coenobita brevimanus (assembly GCF_032717465.1). Classification (NCBI taxonomy): domain Eukaryota; kingdom Metazoa; phylum Arthropoda; class Malacostraca; order Decapoda; family Coenobitidae; genus Coenobita; species Coenobita brevimanus. The sequence continues at coordinate 31,218,002 of NC_137017.1, forward strand.
TCACTGACGTCAGAATGGCCCCACCACCATCACGTCTCGTATTTTGCCCGTGGGAGCCGAGAAGCCCCTTTGTGCAGAGATTTAGCTTGCGAGGGATGTCAACATTTCTTGATATTTAAGTCTTGGTCTAAATATTCCACCTTTTCTGCTGGTAGTATTTTTATGTAACGCCAGTCATGTTACGTCTGGAACAAGATGTGATGTTCATATTACCTATCTGACAGTTGTTTTATTGTTTCCTTTATTTTTATCTTCTTTTTACATTTCCTTTGCTGCCATGGACAGTACCTCAAGTTCCCGTTTACCCTCGCACTTTTCTTTTCTCACGTTTTAGTCATTCCAGTTCAAGTTCTCCTGATTTTTCTTTCTACATCTACTCGCTCAATTTTTCATCTCATTCTTTCTCTTGGTCTCCTCTTTTCTCGTTCTTCGTGTTTTTTTTTTCCCCGTTTTCTCATTATTCCCTTACCTCACTTTTTTTTTTCTCTCCTGTCCCTCTCGCACAGGTTCTTATCTCATTCTTCCAGCTTTTTCTTCGTCTCTTTAACCTCGTTCATTTTACTATCTTTGTCCTTTTTTTTTTTTTTTTTTGTCTCTTCCCCTTTTTAATGCTGTTGCTCTGTGGTTCCTTTCTTCGTCCGGATTTATCATCTTATTCTGTCTCTTCACATTTTCTCTCTTTTCGTGCTTTATCTCTTCATTTCTCACCTTGCTTTCATCTTTCCATCTAACCCTTCATGTTCTTTGTCTTCTTTTCCTCTTCACACGAATTTTCATCTCATCCCTTCTCACCTCCCTCTGTTCTCTCGTTTATTGTGCTTTCTCTGTTTTCCTGCAGTTTTTTTCCTCCGTTATAATTTTGGTGATTTCTGCCTCTTCCTTCTCCCCTCACTCTCTCATCTCGGTAATCAATCTTTATAACCGCCTTCTCACCTCGTTTATCTTTATTGCTTTTCTAATTCTCATTTCACCTTTATTTTTTATTTTTTACTTTTATTTTGTTTTTTTTTGCGCCTTATTCTCTTCCCACTCCTAGCCTAACTTCTCATCTCATTCTTTCTCCTCGCCCTTCCTCGTTTTTTTCCATCATGCTTTCTCTTCATTATCCATATCTCCCCTAATTTTTATATATTGTGTCCCTTTCCTTCTCCTCTTTTTCTGCTTTTACGATGCTTTCTGTCTCTTTCTTTTCTCACTTTGCTATCTCTTATTTTTCTCAGTTATTCATCTTGCCACTTTTTAAAATTTGCTGCTCTCTGCCTCTTCGTCTCCGTGCCCAATTTCTCATCTTATTTCTCTCTCTCTCTCTCTCTCTCTCTCTCTCTATTATCCCTGTGCATTAATCTCCCTGAATCTCCTTCATCACATCTCCTTTATAAGCTCCCTCAACTTCTCTCTTTCTGTATTACCCTTTGCCTTATACCTTGTTGCTTTTCTCTCTCCTTATATCCTCTTCTTTTTCCCTCCTACTCTCCCTTTCCCCTCTTATCCTCTTCTTTATTTTTCTCTCTCCCTCCTCTCACTTTCACCCAACTTCCAACCCTCTTTTCATGTTCCTTTCTCTCCCTCTCTCACTTTTTTTGATCCGACCCTTTCTCAACCTTCCTCTTATCTTTCTCTCCCTCATCTCTTCTTTGATTATCTTCTCCTTCATCTCCTTCCATCCTTTCGTTCCCTATTCTTTCTGTCATCCCTTTCTTTTCTCTTAGCTCCTCTTCTGTCCCCCTTCCTCTCTCTCTCTCTCTCTCTCTCTCTCATATATCTTTTTTCCTCTTAATCCTTCCTCGCATCTCTTCCTCTCTCACAGTTTTTTTTTTTAATCCCCCCTTTCTCAACATTCCTTTCATCTCTCTTTCATCCCTCCCTCTCACATTTTTTTTCCTCTCTCTCTCTCTCTCTCTCTCTCTCTCTCTCTCTCAACCCTTCGCCTTCGACCACACTCTTCAGAGAGGAAACATCGATTTTACTGGGAATAATGAAAGACTTTGACGCCATTGTTACCAACTCACTCACTTAAAAAAACAAATATAATCGACTCACGGGCTATATTCCGCGGGCCCCTCAAAAGACGCCCAATTGTCATCAGATGGTTCTAAAAATTGGGCTATTTGGGGGGCTAGTTTTTGTCGTTTTCCCGCCCGTGTGGACCCAAGCGCTTAATTTGGAGATTATGGTAACGCTGACACACACCTTGGCGTCAGTGTTGCCAGGTACCACCACCACCACACCTGGTATTGTTCAGTCCACCACATCATCCAGTCACCGCTCGCTCTCTCTCTCTCTCTCTCTCTCTCTCTCTCTCTCTCTCTCAAGCGTAGCACAGTCTTTAGATTTCTGTCTCTACCTTGCTCTACTTTCTCAGCTATCTCTCGTCCTTAGCACCGTCTCTCTGGCTTTGTCTCTCTAGTTCTGTCTTTTCATTTCTGTCTCTCTGGCTTGGTCGCTCGAGCTCTTTTTCTAGCTCTGTCTCTCAGCTTCAGCACCGTCTATCTCTCTTCACACCCCCATTTTGTCTCACCATTGATCTCAGCCCTGTATATCTAACTCAGCATTGTCCTCAGCTGTCTCTCTGGTCTGGCGCTCTCTGTCTACGCACAATATTTTCTCTCTAGTTTTGTTTCTCTACCTCAAAATTCTCTCTCTTTACCTCAGCATGATCCGAGCACTGTCTTCCTCCTTATGCACCATTCTTGCGGGTGTCTCTCTCTGCCATATCTTTGTTTATTTACCTCAGTGCTGTCTCGCTTCTTCAGTACTGTCTCTTCACCTCAGCGCTCTCTACCTTAGCACCTTATGTCTACTTCAGCACTGTTTCTACCTCAGCAGCATTTCTGTTTCAGCACTGTTACACTATCTCTTTTCAGCTCTTTCGTTGTAACTCTATCTCCACTTCAGCACTATCTCTCTACCTCAGTACCTCAGTCCTGTCTCTCTACCTCAGCACTAGCCCTTTCTAACTCAGCTCTGTCTCTATTCCTCAGCACCACCCTCATCTGTCTAAAACTTAATATTGTCTCTCATTGCGTCATTTTCTGCCTCTGTACTGTCCCTCTACGTCAGCACATCTGCCTGCACCAGAACTCTACCCCTAGCACTGAGCACCTGAACAGTGTCTCTCCAGCTCTGTCTCTGCCTCACCTCTGTATCTCTAGCCATCTCTCTCATCCTTAGTTCTGTCGCCACCTCAACTCTCCCATCCTGCATTTTCTTCACTGTTCCATATCTTATCACCCTCTCACCAGCACCTCTCTCATCTATCCTTTCTGTTCCCAGCACTCCTTTCTCCCCTCCATATAGTCACAGAGCTGCTAGGTATAGTTGATTTTATTCTTCACACTTAAGTTTTATCCATCCATTCTATTTGTCGTTCTCTGTCTGTCTGTCTGTCTGTCTGTCTGTCTGTCTGTCTGTCTCTCTCTCTCTCTCTCTCTCTCTCTCTCTCGTTTACCTCCTCCTCCTCCTCCTCCTCTTCCTCCTCCTCCTCATCCTCCTAATGACCGCTCCACAATGCACTTTATGGATTAAGGTTCTCTTGTTCATCTTTTATCTTCCCTCCATCCATTATCTCCTCATCCCCCGTCTCTTTCCTCCTCCTCCTCCATCCTTTCTCTATCAAAGCTTTTCGGGTTTTTATTCATCCCTTTGTACCCTTTAGCATCAGCTCTTTCATCCTTAGCGAGTCTTCTCATTATATCGGTAATCCTCTTCATTTTATCCCTTTTCTCCAGAGGACGTCATTTCTCCCTTTTTTTTTTTTTTAATCCGTAGCAGAGGACGATTTGGCTTTTCGCAGGCTAGGCTTCTTAGTCCGTTCGAACTGGGTAACCTAGATGAAGCCTCCATACCCAAGATATCCGGTTAGAAACTAGGTTTTTCTTAAGGGAGAGAAAAGCAGGATCGTCTAATAAAGGAAGAGTCAGCCTCGTTTCTCGGTACACCTTTTTTCCTTAGCTTGTTTGTTTTTCATCTGCAATTCAGTAAGTACAGTGAAGTCTTATGTTTCTTTTATTCTTGTTTTCTCCAGATGATTTTATTAATTTTCGGAGAGACCTCTCAGTAAAGAGGTTGGAAACAGACTTCATTAACTCTTGCGGTATGATGACGTCTTTTCAATGTAATTTTTGTCACCTGCCAGGGATGATATTCAGCTAAAGACCTTTTTTAGGGAAGATGTTGTAAATAGTTCCCATTATCCCCTTCAGTAACATGACATCTTTTAGTCTCCACCTATTACATGGGTGGAGACTGTTGTTTTCGCTGGTATTATTATTATTCCCACCTCAGTCTCGCGACGATTCCAGGAGAACTGGAGACTGCGCAAAGAATCTGAAGGGCCCAGGTTATGTGTCCTGGCATGGTCCATTGCTGATAGAAAAAAATTCAAATCCTTGACTCATAGTGGACGGGCATGTCAGAAAGAGCCATATCAGTATTATGTTATGAACAAGATAAGTTGGTCGTGTCTGCTGGAGATTTCAGTGCGACCTACGTAACGAATTTGAATGGCCCAGGTTATGTCCTGGTATGAGCCATTGCTGATAGAAAAAAAAAAAAATATCCAGATCTCCCCAATGGGGTCAAGGTCAATGTAAGAAACAGTAGGTGACTATCTGCAGGACAGTTACAAAGTTCTAGTTTTATGTTGTTCCTACTACAGTTGAATGATTTTATTCAGCCGTGTTAAGGCATTTCGTAGTGATGGGTTGGTGAGGTTCTTTCCACTTATGTGTCAACCTCATATCCGTGTGCATTCTTTCACAGTCCTCTACCGTAACATCTATCCAGCCATTGTCACATGCTTTATTCAAAACTTGCCAATTTACCCCCGAAATAATTAACGTTACCCCCGAAACTTTTTATTTTTATTCTCATTTACCCCTTTCCTTCCGTCCAGTTATTTTTAATCCTCGCCCATATTTCTGCCCCCTATCATTGCAGTCTCATCTAGAACAAACTCTCCGGCTGACCATCCACACACTTTAGTTTAGTCTCACGCCACCCATCCATCCTTACACTTCAACCAGACTTCTCTTAGAACACCCGTCCACCTACTTCCTCCCAGCTGCTCTCCACCTACACGTCCACACATTTCATCACAACCTTTCTCCACCCAACCATCACACACTTAATAGCAATCCCTTTCCTCCTTCCCATCAACACGTTTCCTCGAGGCTTTTCTTCACCCAGTTATCCACCTACTTCATTACGGTCGCTCTTTATCCATTCATCACACTTTTCATCTCAATCTCCACCCTACCATCAACACTCCTCGAAGCTTTTCTCCTCTCACCCATCACCCTACACCATCCCTATGTCTCTTCACCTTCACGTCCCCAACATCTTTTCACCTTCACGTCCACAGTCTCCGTCGGATCTTCTCCCCCAGTCCTCATTCTGCCCAGGTAGGTAATCACCATTTCCTCAACACACTTCAGTACACACTCTCTTCAACCTCTCTTTTACAAATTTCATGTCACTCCTCTTCATTTTGTTCTCCACGCACTCAGTCACGCACTTTATCATAGCCGGACCCGTCTAAACATATCCTCTCCTCATCTACCCATCCTTATACAATTCATCAAAAGTTTTCCCCACTTACATCCTCACATCCATTTTCCTCACTCACCCATTCTCACACTTTAACTATGCAATATGTGCGCCCTCACCACTCCTCCAGTCCACCCCTCTCCACCCCTCAAAGCTCCCTCCTTCCACATCCTGTCACCGTCCTCCCATCCATACATTTCATCCCAACCCCTCTCCATCCCAGTCCCGACCCACTCACTCACTCGCATCCCCTTTCGTTCAAACGGGGAAATTAAGTCCCACTCTCTTTTTTATTTCTCTCTCTCTCTCTCTCTCTCTCTCTCTCTCTCTCTCTCTCTCTCTCTCTCTCTCTCTCTCTCTCTCTCTCTCACACACACACACACACACACACACACACACACACACACACACACACACACACACACACACACACACACACACACACACACACACACACACACACACACACACACACAGTCACTAGCCTTTTGCAGCAATACCGTCCCAGTCCTGTCATAAATACTTGATCAAATGGCCGGCTGTCTGTGATGGAAGTGGTGTGAAGACCGACAGCCACGCGAACAATGTGCGAGAGAGAGAGAGAGAGAGAGAGAGAGAGTGAAAAGTGAGCGAGCAGTTTAAAAATACACACAGCAGACTCCACCCCCCTGGAAAAAGGATTCATATATGCATTTTTAGGATTGAAATATTCAGAGAGGTCGGATGTAATCTTTTAACGCCGACCCCCCCCTTCTCTCTCTCTCTCTCTCTCTCTCTCTCTCTCTCTCTCTCTCTCTCTCTCTCTCTCTCTCTCTCTCTCTCTCTCTCACTTTTCCCCTCGCTCCTTCCCAAGTCTCACCTCATCCCCCACCCACAGCTCTCATCCCCAGTCCTCTTCTAAAATCTCTCTTTTTTTATCCCTCCCCTCTCCTCTTTCCCTCTCACACCTCTTTCTTTCTCCCTATCCCATCCTACCGTCACATCTCCCTTCCTTTTTCTCCCTCACTTTATCCACCTTTCACCTCTTCTCTCCTCCCTTTCCCTCCCTCTCCGCACAACTTCCATTCTCCCCCCCCCCCCCGTCTACCACTCTCGTCCTTCATTCTCCCTTTGGTGAAAATCCTGACACCTTAGCAGAGAGAGAGAGAGTAAAACGTCGAGGTGGAAAGAGAATATGATACAGTGATGAAACGCGAGAGAGAGAGAGAGAGAGAGAGAGAGAGAGAGAGAGAGAGAGAGAGAGAGAGAGAGAGAGAGAAGGGGGAGGGAGGTAAGGAGAAATTCCAATTCCAGTGAACAGAGTGCGGTGGGAAATGAGAGAGAGAGAGAGAGAGAAAGAGAGAGAGAGTATAAACAGCGGAAGAGTGAAAGAAGAAAAGAATAATATTTACGAGTACACAAGGATCCATCCCTGACCTGCCACACCAGCAACGATCATCCTGAGAGAGAGAGAGAGAGAGAGAGAGAGAGAGAGAGACCCCAGACAATGATATATCCATCTTTAATAATCCTCCTCAGTTTATTAGAAGTCATTTGGAATTACACTCGGGCCAAACTCAGGGGGAGACGAATATTTTTTAGTCCGGGATGAAAGGGGGCGCTAAACAGAAAATGAGAATCGCGTTATAGAGCTTGTGATAGGGTGGAGGTATGGAAATGAGTTGCTGATGGTGTGTTTGTCCATCTATCTGTCTGTCTAATTGTGTATGCATTTCCCTGTCTGTGTATGTTAGTCTGTGCATGTTTGTATGTTTTGCCCCTGTCTCGTTGTGCTGTCTATTTGTTTGTTTGTTTTCTTTCTGCCTCTGTTTTTGACCAATGCATATTCAAGGGTTTGTCAAAGAATGATCCCAACAAAAGAAAATAATAATAATAATAATAGTAATAATAATAATGATAATAGTAATAATAATAATAATAATAATAATAGTAATAATAATAATAATAATAATAATAAAAATAATAATAATAATAATAAAAATAATAATCATAATACTAATACTAATAATAACGGCAGTAGTTAGCCTGTAATAATGACATCGTATAATACAAAGATAAAATCAGAGCTAATTCTAAGCCATTCCTCTCACTCACTGCCAGTCCAAGCCGCTTTCCTTCATGTACAGTCGACATCAAACTACCCGTCGCCTCTTCTGTGTTTCTTCCCATACAGTTTAGAAAATCTGTGTGTTAAATCCGCAAGTACGATACTGATGGCTGTATTTGGACTCAGATCCTCACTGATTTTCTATGTCCGTGGAGAGAGAGGCAGGAGAGGAGACGGTGCGTATGGTGTTGATTGTACGTCTCCAAATTCTAACTGGTGCCTCGATAGAAGTGCCAAGAATTATTAAACAGCTCTGATGATCACAAGCTATAGTTTGTTGTCGAAAAACCCTTTGGAATTTATACCTTCTTTGCGATTTTCCTTCACTCTTGCAGCCAGCAAATCTCTCACAACCAAACACGAGTGAATATTAAAGCGAAATAATACGATCAAACAACATGGCATCTGCAAAGTAACTTCCTGGCAAGATAGTCGTTCATTGTAAAACTGTATTGAAATCTTTTACGACTACTGCAATTATGTCACCGATGCATAGTCATATTTATGCAACCTTTTGGAAGATGTCAAATTATCCTGACGCTTATCTTCTAGAAAGTTGAAATTAAGGAAAAATGTTAATGTAGGTGTAAGTCTATGGTATTGATATTTTGAAACTCACTGTAATGGAAAGGCAAATATAATGGTTTGTGTGTGTGTGTGTGTGTGTGTGTGTGTGTGTGTGTGTGTGTGTGTGTGTGTGTGTACGAGAGAAATAAATGTATGGTCACTTACAGTATTATGTTTATCAGCGTTCATTTATATTTCTTTAGCTACACACCCTTGGAAATAATTTAGCAACCTCGCTTTAAATATTAGTAGATCAAAATGCGCGCCTGACAGTAGGGTTGTCAGGCGGGACGTTGGTACTGTGTGTTGTCAGTGTGTGTTGGTAGTACGTGGTGGCAGTGTGATGGTGTTAGTTTGGTGGTAATGTTTTGATAATATATATGTGTATTGGTTGTATATGGTGATAGCGTGGTGGCAGTGTATGGTAGTAGTGTATTGGTTGTATATGGTGAGAGCGTGGTGGTAATTAATGGTGCTAATATGGTGACTGTATATGGTGGCAGTGTGGTAGTAGTAGATGGTGGTAAAGTGGTGGCAATATTTGGTGGTAGTGTGGTGGTAGCTGATGATGGTAGTGTTTAACAGCATATAGTGGTACTGCGTTGGTAGGTTGTGGTGTGTGGTGCTGTGAGGGAGAGTGGTTGAGGCTGTTCTGGTGTATAGAAAGTGCATTGCTGGAGTGCAGGAAGTCCTGACGGTGGTTGCAGTCGTAGTAGCAATATACTGTCATTGTGGTAGTTGCCGTGGTAGTGTGTTGGTGATGGAGGTGGTGGTGATGTTGGCAGTGGTGACGTTGGTGGTGTTGTCAGAGTGATAATGGTCGTGGTCATGTCTCAGTGTGGTGTCAGTGTGCTGTTTTTGTGTTGGTGGTGATGGAAGGGTTTTGAAAGTGTTGCAGTGGCGATATTAGTGAGGGTAACAGGGTAGTCGTAGAGCTTATGTGTTAGCAGTTTGGTGTTTGTGAAAGTGAGTGCGTAGAGTGGTTGTGGTGGTAGCAAATCGCCTTCTCTGACGTCCTATTTTCCAGATGTCCACGGTAAGGGACAGGAAAATGGCTTTATAAAGATCCAATTCTATCCGTATAAATGGTCTGCCAGTTCCCCTCAGTATAGTCACTAATTGAGTTTAAAAAAAGGGGAAGGTGTGTATTTTGCGGAACACAGCAAAGGTGGTGATAGTGTTTTGGTCGTCTGGTTTACTTCTCACTTTAACTTGGCTCAAATTTTCGACGTTTTGAAACTTATTTCACGTCGCCCATTGACAGAAAAAGAAAATGCTATGGCTCTTCATCTGATTTATTTTTCACCTTAACTTGGCCAAAATTTTCATCGTTTTGCAACATATTTCACGTCTCTCATTGACAAGAAGATTATGTTACGGCTCTACGTCCATTCCATATCGGTAGTACTTCGTGACTAGCAGCATATTGTAGTGCTAATCTGTTTTTACAACTTGGCATTCAAGATGGAGAGACGGCAGTTCTAGGCCATGTCAGAGGGGAGAGAATCTAGTTTTTGTGGAGAGAAGGTGGCAAGTTGGTACTGTGGTGGAGACACTGTGATGGCGATAGTAACTGCAAGCAAAATAGAGAAAGTTAGTGAGAAGGCACCGTAACTAAAATGACACTGTAGCGGTGACAGACATTAGTAATGTGTTTGAAAGTGAAAATGACTGCGGTAAATTAGAAATGACACTGGTAATGACTGACGATGGTGAGCAGGAGGAGTGATAGTATGATGGCAATGCTTTGGAGAGTAAATAGTTTAAGTAATGTGGTGATGCAGAAATGGGAGATATTAAATTCAGGCGATGAAGTGGTGATCAGAAGTGGTGAAGTGATGAGAGAACTTAACTTTTGCTTAAAACAGAAGTCGAGTGGTGGTGATGAGGAAAGGATGCAGGTGAAGTGGTGATGAAATGTCGGTGAAATGATGATACCGTTGTTTTCTGTGCTCCGGTTCAGAGGCAGCGTGAAGGTAAAGCTGTTATGATACGAATTGTGAAATGAAGATGGAATTGTTATTTGTGTTCTATTCCAGTGAAAAAGTTTGCATTTTATATTTACTAACTTCAGACAATCTGATTCGACGACTCTGTTTAACCTTGGTGAGGAAATTAATTTAGGCTGTCTAACCTCACAAGTTCGAAATATAGTAATAATAATATAATAACAATAATAATAATAATATTAATAATAATAATAATAATCTATATTATAATGATCCAGTGTCTGCATGTTTGTTTGTAACCGTAACAGCAAAAACGACGCAACGTAATACAATTTTTGTTAGAGCAGGGAACCGTTAAAATGCTCTGCCTTGACGAATAAAACAATTTCCAGTCCAATCGTGCCACCGGTTCCCGAGTTATGATTCATTCCTGGTCTTTTGCTTCAAATTTATTATTTGCTTTTAGTGGAGGGATGGATTCGTCCTTGATCCGGCATTGGAAATACCAGCATGACAGAAGAGAAGAAAGTTTCGTGTTTGTTGTATTATCACTCCTCGCCTCTCCTTCCTCCCTCCTTATACTTCTAAAATTGTATACTATAATGTCATAATTTAGTGTAATAGCAAACGTTACTGTCCTCGCCCCCCTCCCCTCTCTTTCTCTCTCTTCTCAACGAGTGTCCCAGCAGGATAAAAGTAAGAGAAAATTCCTAGCTCCGTCTCGCTAACGGCTTGAGTAACACAAATTTCTGTTACCTTTCGACAGAAAATGGAACTGGCTTGACTTCGGGCGGAGGTCGCTGAAGGCGGCCTTTAAGCTGATAATATTCTATCTTTCTGTCTATTGCCAGACGCCTTAATCCCATACGGGGTGGCCACAAACAAATCACCTCCACGTTGCCCTGTCACCAGGTATTTCATTGCCCAGCTCCCAGCTTACACCCCCCTCTCTCATAGACCTCTCCACTCCATCCCTCCATCTCATCCTCGGCCTCCCCCTCCCTCTCACCCCCTCCACCTCACACACTCTCCTGGTCAGTTTCTTACCCTTCATCCTCTCCACATGGCCAAACCACCTCAGTGTGTTCCTCCTAACGCCTCCTATCACATCCACACCACAACGCTCCTTTATATCCTTATTTGTCAGCCTGTCTCTCCATGTGACTCCACAGGCTCCTCTTAAATAACTCATTTCCACTGCTCTCACTCTTGTCTTGTGTCCTTCCGGCAACGTCCAAGCTTCATTCGTTAGAGTTGGAATCACAATACTGTCATGTAGTAACTTTTTCATTTCCATGCTCACTTCCCTGTTTCTTATCACTGCTTTCAGGGAACAATAATAATAATAGTGATGATGATGATGATGGTGGTGGCGGTGGCGGTGGTGAACAAAAAAAATCGTGTGAAGATAGCAGTAAACAAAATACGTCACCAGACAGAAAAGGCAGCCAGGAAGCCAGTGTGGAAGTTATCGCGTTTTGGAAAAAGGTAGAGGGAAAACAGTGATGAAATGATGGTGATTTTTATGAGTACCGACATGATGACAGTAGTGTTATTTGTGATTTAATTGTGTTAAGGCACCCCAATCAGATGTGGTTAATAAGGGTTTACATCAAAGGGTGGGTTGGGGTAATTTCTCACATAAACCCTCATGGGGGATAGTAAATGGCCATCCTCGCCGTAGATGTTGGGATTGAGTTTCATAGGCTTAGATTCCAACGCTCTTGATGGAAGTAAAAGAAAAGTAAGGGTGACATAGATAAGGAGGACAGAAGAATAGGTGGATATTAATGTAAAACTGTTTGAGTTAAGGTGGTGATGGTACAGTGATGACGGCAGTTTAAAGACAGGAAGTGTGAAAGTGTAAGAGTGAAGAATAATGAAAACAAGATTGATATATGTTATTAAACCGAGAGATAGTGTACTGTACTGTAATGTGGTGCAGCGTTGTTGTTGTTGTTCCTTAACCCCGGTGTGTCTGGCTGTGTAGTGCAGTGTAGTGTGTGTAGTGCTGTGAAGTGTGGTGTGATGTAATGTAAAGTGTAAGCGAGGAAATGCATAGTAAAAATGTGAATACGACGTCATCTGTGCTTTAATAGAGAGTGGGTGTAAAGGGTATAAGTGTGATGATGTGAAGAGTGTATGTCTGCAGCGTCAAACCTCTTCAACAGAGAGGAAATGTGAAGGATATAGTGTAGTCTAGTGTAATGCAGAGGTGATGAAATGCAGAGTGAATTTGTGCTTTAACAGCGAGTGGGTATGTGATGGATGTAGTGTACGGTGTAGGATTGATGTGATGAAGTGTAAAGTGAAAGTATGACCACGGCGCCATTTGTGCTTTAATAGAGGGTGTGTGTGTGAAGGGTGTAGATGCGGTGATAAAAGGTTGGTGGGATAGCAGCAGGAGATAGAGCACAAAGCCAACAATACGGTGATCGTAGTGGTGCGGGGGGAATATAGAGGTATTTGCATGACGATAGCTGTGTGCTGGTGGTGGTGGTGGTGCGGTTGTTGTGGAGGTACGGTGGTGGTGGTGTGGTGTGGTGGTTGTGTGAGGTACTGTGGTGGTGGTGGTGTGGTTGTGGAGGTACTGTGATAGTGGTGGTGGTGGTGGTGGTGGTGTGGTGGTTGTGAAGGTACTGTGATAGTGGTGGTGGTGGTGGTGTGGTGGTTGTGGAGGTACTGTGATGGTGGTGGTGGTGGTGTGGTGGCGCTGTGGTTGTGGAGGTACTGTGATGGTGGTGGTGGTGGTGGTGGTGGTGTGGAGGTACTGTGGTGGTTGTGGTGGTGGTGGTGGTGGTACTGGACTAGTGAGTAATGCAGGAACTGGTGATGGAAATGAGGTGTTGGAAATGTGCTGCTGGTATAGGGTTGCAAAAACAGTGATTGGTGTTGGCAGGGTGGCAGTGGTAGTGATAGAATGAGTGATGTAAAAAGGACGGTGGAAGTTAGGTGTTGGAAGAGTGTTGTTGAAAGAAGGTTGCAGATGATTCGATGATTGATGTTGGCACGATGGTGGTAGTGATTGGAAAATGAAAATGGAAATGGTGGTGGAAGTGAGGTGTTGGAAGCTTGTTGTTGATAGAAGCTTGCAGAAAATACAGTGACTCGTGTTGGCAAGGTATTGGTGATGGTGGTGGAATGAGTGATGTGGGAAATGGTGGTGGCAGGCCGTTGTTAGAGTAATAGTGTGCCGAAATGAAGGTGGAAATCGGCGCTGGAACTGCATAGTTGTCAGAGGACTCTTGATAATGTGAACTGTGGTGGCAGAAAGATAGGAAGAGCTGAAGTGGGGTACTGGAATACTGATATTTTAGAAAGTTGATAGTTATAGTAATGACTGGTGGTGGTAGCGTAAAGGTGGTGGTGGTGGTTTAATAACTTGTAAAATAATGGTTAATGAAGGGTGGTGGTGGCAGAGTGAAGGTAGTGGTGCTTTAATTATCTGATAAATAATGGTGGAAGATGGGTGTTGAAATTCTGATTAGTATGTGTGTGTGTGTGTGTGTGTGTGTGTGTGTGTGTGTGTGTGTGTGTGTGTATCCTAGTCTGGGCATTGGCTTTAGCAACCGTCCCCATGTGGTCCTATTAAGCTTGGACCTTACGTGTATGTTGCTTTGGGAAACGCTCGGCTTATATGAATTAGGAATGCAAGCAAATGTGTGTATTTACGTACAGACGACAAACTGGAAACTTCAGCGCATGTGTTCGCCAGTGTTGCCTTACTAGTTCTTACTCTCTCCAGACGACTTAAAAAATAAAAATAAAAAGGTAGATTTTCCGGAAAGGAGGGATCCGACATAGCGTTTTTATCCACTGCATCATTACAAGTCTGAAAAAATGCTGAAGAAAATAATTAGGTGGTGGTATGAGTCAAACGAAAAGGAATTCATGGGAGTGAAGTGATTAATTTCCCACCCTGTCATCATCAAAGAGGAAAAAGTTCATTCCGGTGATTATAAAAAACCCACTACGGATGTATAAGACGCGGGAAAAGACCTGTACTAAAGTCGGTTATTTGCCTTACACCAATCAGAGTTTTACGGTCCTTCAACAGGGTAATCGATTAAGAGACATAATTTTACGCCAACATAAAACTTTACACTCTCGTCGATACCGGTGCTTAGCCATTTTACTCTCACGACGGGTACTCGAGAGGGGAGCCTTCACGTGGTGGCACCGATATAGCTGGGAGAGTCCTATGTCCGGTTACATAAAGGTCCCCCAATTCCTTTCCCATCCCGCAAAAGGAGGATGGTGAGCATCAGGGGAAGGGACACACACACACACACACACACACACACACACACACACACACACACACACACACACACACACACACACACACACACACACACACACACACACACACACACACACACACATTCTTTGTATCTACATAAGAAACCTTTCGAAACTTTCAGGTTAGATACAGCCTTCATTATCATCTCTAATAGTCTCAGCCTGAATGAAATCGTCTGATGGTAGCATGAATGAACCTAAAAACACATCACTGACATCGGGACTTTACACCCACTCATTTTCCAGTGCTTCCCTTCTCGCCAGTGTCATAACCTTCCATCAGACAGTCTATATCTTGCCCCTCCAGTTCAAAACATCTTTTCTCTGCTCAACATAATCGTCTGGAAAGTGTAAGTGTAAAAACCACTCATTAGCACCTCTACTTTACACCCACTCACTCCTGCCGTGCCACCCTCCTCGCCAGTTTCATAATCTTGGATCGAACAGGCGAGCCCATCAGCCAAAGCCTTGACTAAGCTGCCTAACATGTGCGCTTACACTGTCGTACTGGAGTTGCACCGCTCAGCCCTGATTTCATTATAATAATTGCATTAACTCCTTCAGCTCGTGGTCATCTTTTCTAAGGTTATTCTTGCTGTCATCAGGTGGGTTTATTCAGATCAAGAGAGATTAGATGCTGCTTTCACTGACCCTCTCACCACAAAAGATATTCTATGAACTTGAAATCGTATGGAGTTAGCAAAAAATAAGTGCAACACCTGCGTCTTCATATTCGTCTAAGGGTCGAATATTTCATTGCCGTGTTACCTTGCCCTTCGACTGATTGCTGTCTTCTCAGGTTACTTCGTTCTTGCCTGACCCTAACCCTTCCACCAAACTTCGTCCGAATCGAATGAAAACTGAGCCCAACCTGCCCTGTAACCTTGAACTTTGACTGATTGATTTCAAATATGAATCAGTCTCTCCTTGCCATACCTTAAACTCTTCCGCAAAGTTTCACCTAATTTAGCCAAAAACTTTAATTTGACCCTATCTTGCAATCTTGACCTTTGAACTATAAACAACAGGCCAAACCTTGGCTTATCCTGAACCCTTCCTCAAAGCTTAGTCCGGATCATACTGAAACAGTTTTAGTTATCTTGTTCATACACATATACACAGCTCGAACTTGACCTCGCCCTGTGAACTTGACCTAAGACAGACTGTCCTCAAAATAGATTCTCTTCGTCCTTACTTTACTCCAGTCCCTTCCATTAATTTTGGTCAATATCGGATAAAAACTATTTAAGTTCACCTGGTTACGTCAAACTTTGACCCACCCTTGTGACCTTCACCGTCCACCTACTGTTCTGAAAATAATAGGTGAAACCTCTTGGCTGTCCCTCAACATTTCTACCAAGTTTGGTTAAAATCAGCTTAGATTTTTTGTATTGTTCACACACACACACACACACACACACACACACACACACACACACACACACACACACACACACACACACACACACACACACACACACACACACACACACACACACACACACACACACACACACACAGAGTCACGATTAATGCTTGCACGTACAGGAAAGCTACATCGTTTCTCTCTTTGCGAGCACGAGTGTATAAGTACAACATCTGAATGATGATAAAGTTTGTCGCCAGTCACATGGAACATTTTAAGTACAGTATAGCCTAGCCGTATGATGGTGCTGCTGCCTATTTTTTCCTTCACCGTTATCATTCTCTTTTTGTGTCTACCCTCCCTATTTTCTGTGATTTTCATTCCTCGTATATATCACATTTTATTTTTGTCTAATTTAGGTTGCTCTACACTAAATGACAAGCCTACTGGGTTCCTACAGGAAATGCTGGGTGGTATCCATGTACCCAAATAATGGGGTGATGTAGAGCCCATGGTTCACTTGTTAACTGCTTGGAAAGGAGGGACGCAGATTCAGCTTCCATCAGGGTACCAAACCTCGATTATTTTCCCTGCGCCTCCCTGTGGTGAGGCGCTGTCCACCGTAGGGGAACGTCGGTTCATTGCACAAGATGACCGGACAGGGGCGGTTGCTTGCTGCGGTTGATGGGTGTACACGGCCACACAAAACATACCGTAGTAATATAACAGAAAAAAATATCCGGAGTAGAATAAGGTCTCGGTCATTCTTCGTGAGCTTTACACGTAGAGAAGGAACAGTAATGTAAGGATGAAGGAAGCAACCGATACTAAGGTAAATTAATTCCAATGATACTGTGTATGCCTAACGTGTGTAAGTAAAACGTATAGATGTAAGTAATAAAAACAAAGGAAGAAACAAGAAGACAGGAAGGCAGACAGAAAGAGATCAATAGAAAAATAAGCAGACAGACTGGAAGGTTTGCAATATACAGATAGGGAGATAAATTTTAGATATATTAGCAGATAAACAGATTGGTAGATTCAAGGTGGAAGATAAATGTTTACCATCGTCCCAGAGATCAGGCCCTATGACGCGAGGCCCCTCCAGTACTGTGATGCCTCTTTAATTATAGTCTTGCTCTCTCCTCTATCGATTAAAGAGGTACATAACCGATATATCGCTCCGCTAGAAACTCACCTAGATATATCGTACGGCTAGTAAGGACGGCTCAGTCTGAAGGTGTGGGCGCGTGTGTGCAGTGGGAGAGGAAAATGAATATATGATGCAGGATAGATATTGATAATACTGACTGACCGTCCCTACACCACACAAGAAAGTTCCCTGCAGAGAGGAAGAGGAGGATTATATATGTCCCACCATGTTTATGGCTTACTGGAGATATTCTAGACTGGCGGGGATAGTTTTATAGGCTTTTTTTTAGCTCCTCATTTTTTTTATTTTATTCTGTCTCTCGTGTAACATTTTATTGCACAGAAGAAACGTTCCAAACTGGAGGGATTAGTTACAGCCTTCATTAATCCCTTATCTTACCTCTCAGAAGATATTATGTAGCTTAGGAGTAACTATTGGAACGTACGAAGTTTGGTGTGTCTATTACTATACTCTTTTTGACACTTACTTGGCCTAAAATTCCCGTCCCTCCGTAATGAATGATGAGTTGTAAGAGCATAGTAGCACCAGAATATGATGCCTCTCACGAAGAAATGCTGTGGAAAGTAGGTAGATCTATAGTATTTTTTCCGCCACAGAGTTACGTGAGATAAGCTGCAAAAGGACGAAAATCTAGGACAAGTTAAAGTAAAAATAGTATAACACTCACAGAGACACGGTTTTTGTAATGTAAATGAGTCTGACGATACCTTGAAAAAAACTAAGAAAAATATCTCCGTATGGACGAGTGTAAGACCCAGATCGACTTACAAAAACTATCTTACTAAAAATAGAGCAATGCAGCCTTGTACGTGTGATGGGTGCTGGGTCATTTTGCCATTTCACTACGCGAGGGTTTTACTGAATTACTAAGCTGAACAAAATCAACAAGCGGAAGGAGGCTGTAGGAGGAGAGGGGAAGGAAGAGAGCTAGGAGGGTGGAGGGGAGAAAAGAGAGGGTAGAGGGAGAGGGGAGAGGGATGGGAGGGAGAGGGGAGAGGGATGGGAAGGAGGTGGGAGGTTAGTTGGGCGAGGGGAGAGGGGTAAGGGGGAGATGAGCAGGTACTGTATAGAAAGACTGAGAGGAAAGAAGAGGAGAGATGTTAGTGTAGGGGAAGAGGAGAAAGACAGGTAGAGGAGACTGAGGGAGGGAGAGGGGTGGGGAGAGGCAGGGGGATAACGGGAGTAAAGAGAGGGAGAGCGAAGGTAGAGTGAGAGAGGGGAGAGGGGTGCCAGCGGAAGTATGATAATGAGATGGTGGTAATTACTCCGGATATTGACCACGGAGGTGCACTCATACTAATCCACCCACAGCCCCATCACACACACACACACACACACACACACTAAAAAGCTTTCAGTCATGCATATTCCTGTTTTTCTATCCATGTCTTTAACTTATAGAATAGTTACGGTAGTTAAAATGAACTTAATATTAAACAGCCTCTGAAGGACCAATAGACCTGTTGCTGTTTGCTTTCCAGTTTGCTGTACTTCATCGTAGCAGTGTTGACAGATGCGTAGGTACATACATATACACACAGTAGCAAGTAAACAAACAAACGAACACACCCACAAGCACACACACAGTCATTTAGTTTAACAAATTGACATACCTGCTATTTACATAATTCACACACACACACACACACACACACACACACACACACACACACACACACACACACACACACACACACACACACACACACACACACACAGACGGTCATTCTATTTGGCAGTTTAACATACTTTCGCTTTATATCACTCGTCATTACACCAGTGCGCGCACGGACATTCAAACAAACAAACCAAGAGAGAGAGAGAGAGAGAGAGAGATGTGTATGTATATGTAAATGCATTTGTGTTTCTGTGTGTGAGAGAGAGAAGGAGAGAGAGAGTTTATAGAGTTTCAGATAGCCCTGCCCTACCTAGCCACCCGTACCCTTCCCCTGCCCCACCTAGTTACCCCTTCCCTCCCCCTGCCTCACCTAGTTACCCCTTCCCTCCCCCTGCCCGACCTGGTAACCCCCTACCCTCCCCCTGCCCACACCCCGCCGTCACTGGCAAGCGGGACCATGCGTTAATCAGAGGGGCCAGAGAATTAATTGGCCTCTAAGTTCATTACGCCTAAGTGCCAGTCCAGCGCCTTCCTTGCCCTCGATCCTCCCTCTGTCTCCCTCCTCACTCATCCTGCCTTATACTTCTCCTAATACTCTGGCTCTGTCTCCCTCCTCACTCATCCTGCCTTATACTTCTCCTAATACTCTGGCTCTGTCTCCCTCCTCACTCATCCTGCCTGATACTTCTCATAATACTCTGGCTCTGTTTACCTCCTCGCTCATCCTTTCCCATACTTCATAGTACTGATTAATATTAGTTGCCAGTACTTCTTACTTCCCCTTTATATTCTTTTCCTACTCGTCTAGACACATACCACTAATTTTTGCATTTATGCTCCCATTATCTCCCTCCTGACTCATACTTACTCATATATCTTTTGCATACTGTTCACTTATATTTATGTTTAGTATTCCTCTTCGTGTTTCTCTGATACTCTTTCTTGTGCTGGTGCTGCCTTTCTCTTCACTCATCCTTACTCGTACGTCTCATCCTACTGATCACTTATATTTGTTCCTTACTTCATACTTCTCAGTAATAGCCATGTTATCCCTTTCTCTCGATACTCCTCACTGATACCGCTCTCTGTGCTGCCTCATCCTGATTCATCCTTACTCATACTTCTCTCCATATTAGTCACAGATATTCGTGTTCTGTACTTGTCCTAATGTCCCTGTTGATATCTGTGTTACATATGTGTGTCATTTGCTGCCTCTGTCCCGCTCCCTGACTCAATATTCCTCATAATTATCCTCATACTGTTCGCTAATATTCGTGTACCACACTTATCTTGATACCTCTCATTAACATTCATGAGAGTTATTTTTCTCGATACTCCTCACTAATACTGTTTTCTGTGCCTTTGTCTGTGTCCTTCTGCGCTCATCCATCCTCATGCTTCTCATACAGTTCGCCAATATCCCTGGTTCATACTTCTCTTGACAATTCTCATTAGTATTCGTGTTAGGTACTTCTCTCGATATTCCTCACTATTTTTTTTTTTTAGCGGCTCTGTCTCAGTCTTGAATAATCCTTCCTCATGCTTCTCTCTATACCTTTCAGAAATATTCGTCTACCACATTTCTCGTGATATTTCTCATCAATATTTGGGGTACCTGCCACTTTCGACACTTTTTACTAATTTTAACCTGTATACTGTCACTTTCTCCCCCTTTTCTCATCTTCCATCATATTTCTCTTTTTACTGTTCACTAATATTCTTCGTATTTTCTTGTGTTCGTATATTTTTTTTCCTAGTTTTCTTCAAACCTGACCGTGCCCCATCCTTCCTCGTTCTTTTAAAAATTCTCAGTAATAGTTCTCCTCCTGACCTGTTGATGGCAGTAATTGTGTCTGTTGGCAATTGATTCCAGTCAGATGGATGAACACGCTTTTTCTTTGATAGCGCTGTAATTATTTGGAACTAATTGGTTTGCAGTATGATAGATTCTGATAAAGTGCTAAAATTTAAGAGTCGTTTGGATATGTATCTAGTCTCTAATTTCACATCTTAATTATACTGTATTTTCTCCAGTCCAAATCAAGGAAGATACAACCAACACGCGAAATTGTTAGGCACGTAATGTTAACTATACTCACTTAACCAGGTGTAAAATTGCCATCTCTCCTCCTTAAATGCTGAGTTTTAACAAAATAAACGGTCAAATATGATGCTTGTCTCGGAAAAGGGCTATGGAGGGGATGTAGAGCCGTAGTATTTTCTTGTTTTGTCACCATGCATCGGGAAATATGCTACAAAAAGGAGGAAAAATCGCCGCTAAATAAATATGAGTGAACCAGTTGTTGCGTTCCCTCTCTGGTTAAGGTAGTAAAGCGGTTAATCTAAAATCCCGTAAAGCGGTATATTCCAATCCGGTCAAGCAGTACATTCCAGGCCCGTAAAGCGGTAAATTCCAGTTCGGAAAGCGGTAAACTCCAGTCCGGAAAGCGGTGAAGTCCAGTCCCGTAAAGTGGTAAATTCCAGTCACGTAAAGCGGTGAATTCTAATCCCGTAGACCTGTAAAGCGGTAAATTCCAGTCTCGTAAAGCGGTAAATTCCAGTCCCGTGAGGCGGTAAATTTCAATCCTGTAAAGTGATGTATTCCAATCCCGTGTAAAGCGGTAAATTCCAGTCCAGTAAAGCAGTGCATTCCAATCCCGTAAAGCGGTAAATTCCATTCCCGTAAAGCGATGTATTCCAATTCTGTAAAGCGGCAAATTCCTGTCCCATGTTGCCCCCTTCAGAGCGTAGGGGCCGGAAGCTAGGCCACGGTAATCCAGAACATGTAAGGGCAGGAGACCAACGTACGCCCTGATGGCATTTTATGTGGGATTCAATTAGTAGTGCGTAAGACATTGTATGTTCCGATCCTAGAGCTTATACACAAGGCGTTTGTTAAGGTAGAATTGTGTATTCCATTCATCTTACATTATAAAGTTTTCAGGACAGTTTTGCGATATACGTTTTGTGATAGTGTATGAAAGTTTTCCCCCCGCCACCTCTCTCTCTCTCTCTCTCTCTCTCTCTCTCTCTCTACCTTTATTCTCACCTGTCCTTCTCTTCCTCTTTCACCCTTCCTTTTCCTCCTCTACCTCTCCTTCACTTATCACCTCCCCTTCCCCTCCGTCTCCCCTCCAGTCATCACAATAATTATTCACCAAAACCCCACCGATTAACCTAACATTTCAGCCAATAAAGGAAAATGTTCCAATTATCCGGCCATTTACGCGATTAACCGTACATTTAATCTCGTATCCGGAAATTTAGGTTATTTGTTGCACATTCAGGCTATTCACTGTATATTTAGTCTGTTAATTGTACATTTTAAATAACCTCATTTTTTGGGTATTGACTATACTGTACACTTAGGAATTAACCTTTCATTTAGGTTAATAAAGCAAACATTATGGATATTAACCGTACCTGAGGCCATTATCATATGTCTAAAGGGTTAACCACACACCTGGCATATTGAACTTGCTGTACCATAGCTATTTACTGTACAGTTATTTACCGTACAGCATTTTACCACCCAGCTGTTTACCGTTCAGCTATTTACCGCACAGCTGTTTACTGTTCAGCTATTTACCGCACAGCTATTTACCATGCAGCTATTTACAGTACATCTTCGCTATTAACCGTGTATGTGGGAGATTAGCCATGGCTTTAGACTGTTAACCTACATTCTGTGTAATTGTCATACATGGGCCAGTTAACCATAGGTTTAGGCCATTAACCATACCGTACATTTACTATACCGGTACATAATCATCCTTATTTATGCAATTACAGTCCATTCTGGGGATTAACCACTATATCCACTGCATAGTCGTCCAATTAACCACAGCTACAACCAGAGACCAAAAACTATATTCGGCTTTCTATGGAGAATCGGTGGCCTGCAGGTTTACGCACTTGCCTCCCGACCTGCGTTGTTTTAAGCTGGGTTTGATACAGACTAGGCAAACATTTAAGAGAGTGCTGGTTGGATGTTTGTCTTTGTGCTTGTATATGTTTGCTTCCTGTCAGTTCATAGCTATCGCGTGTAAAACTTTTTGACACATACACACACACACACACACACACACGTTTATTGGAAATTTTGGAAGGAGAATAAAGAATGAAAGACTGACTAGGAGACTATATGTGAGTGAGGTGGAAGGGGGCAATGAAAGGGTTGGCATCTGGTGTTTAAATTATCATAGTTTGAGTTTCTGACCCATGACCCAGGTGCCATTAAAATCAGGAGACAAACTACGCTGCCACCGAGCCACACAGCTCTCTGGACCGTATATACATCCATATTAACTGCCTCTCTGCCAGGTCATAGTTTTTTTTTTTTTTTTTTTTTTACTTGTGCTGCCTTCATACAATATACTGTACTCTCTCTCTCTCTCTCTCTCTCTCTCTCTCTCTCTCTCCTGACTGGAGTGGTTAGATATGGCCTTTCACTACATGAGAACGAAACTAAGATCAGCAAAACTTTGGAAATAAAAGAACTAACAGAGCTGGTGCATCATCATAGTGAAGTGGTTAACAGCACAGTGAACGGATAATCTGAACAAAATAAAAATTATCCTCAAAGCCTGCCGATAAACCGACCAAATATGCCAATTATCCGGAAAATACTCTGAGCAACGTTTTACTGATCCTCAAAATATTCCGATGAACTGACCAAATATACCAATTATCCGGAAAATGATACTCTGAATAACGTGCTGGATATCTTCAAAATATACCAATAATTCGAATGAAAACACCACATATCCGGAAAATGAAAATCTGAGCAGCGTACGGATCATCCACAAATATACCGCTAATCCAAACAAAACTGCCATTTATCCGGAAAATATACCTCTAAACCGCTAAATGGACGTGTAAAACTGTGCCAGCGTATTGATTTAGCCGTATTGTGGCCCGGTAACAGCCAATTGGTCGCCATACCCACACAATTATTGCCCTGATAACCACACTTTTACATAATTATCAACTGAATTATTCCAGTTAACCTCATTAATGACGCGTACGTATATATTTCTTTCTGGTTCACGTTTCTCTCTCTCTCTCTCTCTCTCTCTCTCCTTTTCTGTTTTTATGTTTATGCCTATCATATATTCTCCATTGCTCCTTATTTTCTTTTAACATTTTCTTATTACGTCTTATCCCCAAATTTTCTCTGGTTTTATACTGTCTTGGTCCTCCTCCCCTCCTTATCATCACAAGCCCTCTTTCCATTATTCCTCTCCCCATTTGCCCTGTCCCCATTTGTCCTCTCCCGATTTGCCCTGTTCCTATTAGTCCTCTCCCCATTAGCTATCTCCTCATTAGTTCTCTCCCCATTAGCCTAGCCCTGTCCCTGGTATTCCTCTCCCCTTCAGTCCTCTCCCTATTAATCCTCTCCCCTTTAGTTCTCTCCCCAATAATCCTCTCCCAGTACTCTTCTCCCATAGTCCCCCTTACGCATTAAAGCATCATTTAGTCACTTGATTTCCTTTATCAGTCACTTTCCCCACCATTAACCCATACTTTATGAGAGGCCTTTCTTGGATTGAATACATTTTCGTACAGCATCTTCATGTATTAAAAAAAAAAAAAAAAAAACTTCTCTTCCCATGTCTCTCCATCATCCCTATTTTTGCCAGATTATTTTCCCCAAATTCTTTATCTCATTTCAGTCCAATTAAAGTTTTACCTATACTCGTTAGCCCATTAACAACCACTTTTACCTTCATTAACAGTCCTCTACATCTGACAGTCTAATCACCATCTTTCCTGCCTCATTTTCGACCGCCTCTTTCCCATTAACAAATACTCTTTACTGTTCTCCACTCTTTTCGAAATATCTCATAATCAACTCATAATCAGCTGCCTCTACATTCCCTTATTATCCCTATTCTTTTATAAGCACCATTAACATCTTTTGTCCAAGTTTTATTTTCACTAGTCCATGCCCATATACATCATTACGGATCCCATTACATTAGCACCTTCTCCTCTCAGCCCCAACCCAGTCGCTTCCCCCGTTAGTTCCATTAACAATCCTCTCCCATTTCAAGCCTCATGGACCCTCATTTTTCCAGCCACTTTTTTTTATCAATGATCTGGATGCCTTTACCCCATTCCAGATCCATTTTGATAACACCTCTGCTCTGTATCCTTCATCATCCCTTCCCCATGCCACATCTCTTTCCACTTCCTCCATCCTTTCCTCATTTCCTCCATCCTTTCACATCTATACCTCCTTCCTCATCCCTTTCCTAACCTTTTCCCCTATCCCTTCCCCCATCTCTCATTTCTTATCTCACATCATCCCTTCCCAGTACTTCTCCCATCCAATCCTAAGTCTTCCTTCTGCACCCCCTCAATCCCTAATCCCTTCCCCAATACTTAGCTCATCCCCATCTTATTCATCCTGTTTCCCTCATTCCCATTGCTTACCCCATCCTTTCTATCCCTTCTCCCAACCCCTTCTAATTCATCACCCTTCCTCCCCCATTTCCTATCCATTTATTACCCCCAGCCCCTTTCCCCCACAATATCTCCCCCTCCCCTCTCCCCACAAAATCCCCATCACCATCCTTCACTCACCAGTTAATTGTTACCCACGTCAAACGATTATTTCTCTCAGTCCCATTTTTTTTTGTCATTTTTTTTTTACCTTGACAGAGCGTGTGTTGCCGCTCCATCAGACATTTTTCAGTTATTTTCCACGCTGGCGTTTTATTCATTTGTGTATATAGATTTTTTCCACTTTTTTTTTTTTTTTTTACATCAGGGAGGCGTTTATTGTTCATGGTTTGTGCTTCGACGATTTTTTTCCATATTCAGCTATTTTTTTCTATTTTTGTTCTTTTATCTCACCCCTCTGGAGCCCTGGATTATTTGCAGTAAGCTCTGGAGAAATTTCATCAAGGGTTCATATTTATATTGGTTTGTGTTGTATATATATATATATATATATATATATATATATATATATATATATATATAATTTCACCTTCATTATTAGTTCCATTCTGTTGCTTTATTCTGTGTGTGTGTGTGTGTGTGTGTGTGTGTGTGTGTGTGTGTGTGTGTGTGTGTGTGTGTGTGTGTGCCTGTTTTGTTCACATTGAAGTTACATTTCATCTCTCTCTCTCTCTCTCTCTCTCTCTCTCTCTCTCTCTCTCTCTCTCTCTCTCTCTCTCTCTCTCTCTCTCTCTGTATATATATATATATATATATATATATATATATATATATATATATAAATATATATATATATATATATATATACAGTATATATATACAATTTCACCTTGATTATTAGTTCCATTCTGTTGCTTTATTCTGTGTGTGTGTGTGTGTGTGTGTGTGTGTGTGTGTGTGTGTGTGTGTGTGTGTGTGTGCGTGTGCAGTTCACATTGAAGTTACATTTCATCTCTCTCTCTCTCTCTATCTCTCTGTATACTGTATATATATATATATATATATATATATATATATATATATATATATATATATATATACATATAATTATATATATATATATATATATATATATAATTATACATATAATTATATATATAATTATATATATAATTATATATATATATATATATATATATATATATATATATATATATATATATATATATATATATATATATATATATATATCTTATTGGTAGTGATGAGGACATGTGCTCCGCTTCTTTGATAATGTTTTGATTTTTACCTCATTTATCTTTTTAACTCCTTCAGCTCGACGACGTCATATTATAATCTTGCTATTTCCGGACAAATTAAGTAAACTTACAGTTTTTTCAAACAGTCGTGGTTAGATATTGCTCAGGTAGTCTGTCCACAACAGAGGTGCTCTTGTAAATTGGATAATATCGTCTGGTTATTGTTGTTTCTGTTAAGTAACACTGATCTGTCTGGGCGAGCAGGCCCCTCGACCACTGGAAAGCAGTCGCCACTGCAGAGCCGTCTGGTGCAGTGAACCGATGTTCCCTTGAGTTAGACGGTGCCCCACTACAGCGAGGCGCCGGGAAGAGGTTTGGCTGCCAGATGGACGTTTCATTTGTATTTCTCCACCAGTTAACAGTGGCACCAAAGAAGGCTCGACATCACCCCGTATGTGACTAATATCATGTGATAACAGCAAGAGTTGGATAAAAATACGGTTCTAGGCCTGCGGGGGATAATACATTCCTTCACTCGTTGCCCATTTAATTGTGTTGGATCTGATTCATCTGATTTACTTTCATTGTCATTATTCATCGTCCATTCACTTCCCAGAGGCATTTGGCAATGCAGACTGTTATTAGTGACGTGGCTTAGAGGTCCTTAGACTCCTTACTGAATAGAAGCGATGTCAGAACGCTGAAAATTGAAACTAGATGCTGTAGGGATCACGAGGGAGAAGATAAGGAAGAGATCTGTTGGTGAATCATCGTCAGGTGAAACAGATCAAATCATAACTTCTGTGAACCTGCTACTCAGCCAGAATGTGCAGTGTATTGGGGTCGGGGAATGATAGTGTTAAGTATTATAAAGTTTATTTCGCTATTTCATTCACTCATCAACTAGACTTCGTTCATCATCTGTTAGCTTCCATTATCCACCCATAAAATTCAGTCAGCTCCACATCTGTCAACATCGGTTTTCCTGTCAGTATCTCTTAGTTCACCTGATTCATTAACTTCATTCATTCATCAGTTTTCCCTTTAAATTCTGCCTCTATTAACCCTCTCATTGTTGTGCCTTCTCTACCAGACGATTTTATTCAGCGGAGAGTGAGTCATAGGAGCCTGAAAGTGTTAAATTCACCCATCACATCAATCGCCATCTGTTGTCCTCTGTTATTACTCCAGCGACGTACCACCCACGCTTTTACATTCATCAATTTCCACTCCCAGTCACACATTTCTGGTTCATTCTCCTGTATTTATTTGGCCCGTGTGTGTGTGTGTGTGTGTGTGTGTGTGTGTGTGTGTGTGTATTTTTGGTATTGGCGTCGACGTGACCCGGATGTTCCCGGTTTTTTATTTCGCCATCACGAGCCGAAATTAAACAAAAAACCGCAAGTTCCCAATGAATACGTAATCCGCCCCCTCCTCCCCATATCTGCCTCACTCTTCCCTCCCCCTACCTCAGCTCTTGTCGTCCACTCTTCCTCTCTTCTCTCTCTCTCTCTCTCTCTCTCTCTCTCTCTCTCTCTCTCTCTCTCTCTCTCTCTCTCTTCCCTTTTCCTGTTCTCACTTTTCCTTTTCCTCTTCCTTCTCTTCCCTCTTGTTTATTCAACTTTCTTTTTCCTCTTTTCTTGTTTGTTTCTCTCCTCTTCTCTTCACACTCCTCTCTTCCTTCCTTTTGTTTATCCCTTTTCTGTTTATCCTTCTTCATTCTCAATTTTCTTCATGACTAATCTTCCTCTTCGTTCTACTGCCTCCTCGTTCTTACTCACGCTCCCTCGTCTTCCCTCTTCCTCCATCGCCTTCACATTTCCTCCTCCTTCCGCTCCCCTTTTTTCCTCCCTCTCCTTCGTCTCCTTCTTCCTCCCTCATCTTTCCATTTCCTTTCTCCCTCCTTCATCTTCCTCTTGTCGTTCTTTCATCCTCCTCTTTCTTTTCTATCTTTCGGTCTCATGTGTCTCCCTCCTCTTCTTCATCATTCTCATTCCCCCTCCTCCTCCGATTCTTCCTTCCTCTTCTCTTTATCCTCATTTTTGTTCACACTCCTCTTCTCCTCCTCCCTTTTCTCTCTCCCTGCACTTCCTCTTCCCTGTCTTTCTCTTTCTTTCTTCCTATCCTTCTTTATCTGTTTTCGTTTCCTTCATCGTTTCTCGCCTCTTCCTCAGTACTCCTCCTCCTTATTTTCATTCCTTTTTGTCCTCCTACTCTCCTCTTTCTTCATTCCCCCTGTTCTTTCCTTCCCTTCCTTTTCTCCTTCCCATGATTTTTTTCCTCTCCTTCCATTTCCATTTCTTTCCCCTTTCCTCTCCCCTACCCTTGCTCCAATTCTTGCAATGCATTCTTTTTCTTCCCCCTTCGCTTCTCTTTTCCTTTGCCATTTTTTTTCCTTCAATCTACCCCTTCATCCTTTCCCCATCATTCTTCTTCTCTATTTACTATGCCGTCTCTTGCAGCTCCAGATCACCTTTCTTTTTTCCTTTTTTTCTTCCTTTTCATCTTCTTTTTCTCCTTCTGTTTCTCCTCCTCATCAACATCATCCTTTTTGGGTTCACTTTATTTTTCTATCCCTTTATTCCCTTCTTCCCCTCTCCATTCCCCATTCCCTGTCCACTCTGCTCTTCCTCTTCCCGTAAGTTCTTTCCTTTCCCACGCAATCCCTCTTATTTCCCCCATCCTCCCCTCTTTCTCCCCCATCGTCCTTTCCTCCTCTTCCTTTTAACTCTCTCCCGTTATTCCTCCCTACCATCTTCTCTTCTCTCCCCTATGTCTTTTCCACTACCCGTCCTTATCACCTGTTTTTCTTCCCCTCCACCCGCTCTATATCGTACTATCCTTCCCCTTAACACATTCTCTTCTTATGTTTCATCTTTACCTTTGTTCGTCCTCCCATTTTCACCCATCACTTCACCACTTCTCGTCTTGTTGCTTCTCCGCTTCCATGCCACTGTTTCTCATCACTTTCCCGTCCACTCCCCACACTTTATTCCCCTTCTTCTCTATCACCATACACGGTCAACGTCCAACATTTGTTTCTCGTCACTTTCCCTCTCTTATCCCCGTCTGCCTGTCTCCCCCTCCCCGCCTTTTCTCTGTCGCTGCATCCTGAGCCTCCCCCTTCCCCATGTCTTTTCCGTCTGCTCTGCATCACACCCTACACCCTACCCTCCTCCGCGTCCCTCTTCTATTTGTGCACCCTTTCTTATCTTCACGTCTCCCTTTTGTCACCCTCCCTTCATCCTGTCAGTGTCACTCCCTGTCCATTCTCCCTCTTTTTCTCCCCCTTCATTGCCCCTCCTCTTCCTCCATTTCCGTTTTTTTCTTCTTCGTCTCCCCTACTCTTCTCTTCCTTTTTTTTTTTTTTTTAAATCATTCCTTATGTCTGTAGCACCTAATCCCTTCACCACTTCCTGCTACTTTATCCTTGTCCTCTTTTTCCATCCCTTGTGTCTATCGGTCTTTGATTCCTGCCTCTTTCTTCCATGCCTCCAGTCCTTCGTTCTCACTCTACCTTAATTTTTTCTCTACCCTCGGTGTGTTCTTCATGCTGAACTTCTTTATTGGTTCAGTATTACCCGGCACTTACGATAGTCCACAGCGTTCTTTTATCAATTTTCGTCTGACTCATACATAAAACTTGGTTTTTCAAAATTTCATTGATAATAGCAACTTTTAGCCTTGCATTAAAATACCTGAGAGAAGGGAACTTGAGATTTACCCAGCAATATCCCTTTTCCTCATAATGACCATTTAGATTACAATAACTGTCTCGTAATATGATTTCTTAGTTTTATTTCCAATATTCCGACAGCTTTATGACTGCGTAGAACACCATCTCCCCAGTATGCCTCACCTTTTTCAAGCAGACTTAGCTACCTCAGTTTCCTGACAGATATTTTTTTCCTGTATCCTCCTGTTTTTTCAGTTCTTGTTTCAAAGTCAAATTGGATGTTGCATGTATGTGCACAAGAACTTTCGCTGTTTCCATGTTCCTGAATTATAATCTGTGTTGACATTTGCCACTGCTAGCTTAGCAGTCTGGAACTAAATGTATTTCTGCTGCTTATCTTTCTCCTGATGTTGCTGTTATAAAATTTCTTGACTGTTTCACTTTCGAGGGAGAGCACAGTCTTTCCTTTATCGAATTTCAGAGATCTCCACTTTTCACTTCGCTCTTTTCATAATCCACTCAGTGAAGTGGTTTCCATCTGTTTATGACCTAGAGCAGATAATACAGCACCTTACCCATAACCATTTCAGTCCTGGGGAAAGTTCCTTCATTTTATGCCTTTTTCTTGCAACTAATCCTTCTTTCCCCCCCCCTTCAGAATTCAGTTCCTTCATCTATCAACTTGCCACAGTCTCCCATGTAACATTTCGCTTATCATCAACACACACAGTCTAGTCATTCATCATTACTCAGTATCGTTGGTCATTCTTGTACTTCATGATCTATCTTGGCGTGGCAGAGAATAAAATATAACTGGCTATCTCGAGCTGGAGGGGTTAAATTAATACACCCACCAGGCGAAAATAAAATAACACAGAACCTTTTAGGTGTCACTACAGAGAAGACTCACATAATACATATAAAAACTATGATCAAGATCCTAATTTTCAAGAGTGGCCAAATTTTTTACAGCCACTCACTGGTACTGCAGCCGATTTAGCCTCGACAATTCCTGTGATATCAAGAAATGCCCGTAACGGATGAAAAACTATGATTAAAATGTGGGCTTCCATAGTGGGCCAATTTATACGGATGCACACTGGCACGGGAGCCGATAGGGATGGGGTCAACGGAGTGAGGGAGCGGCATATCGCTAGCTTCGCATCGCCTGTACGGATTCCGCGTTTTTAGTTTATTGTCCTTTCTCCATTTTCCTTTGCTGTTTTACTTATTTTCTATTTTAAACCATTATTATTACTTCTTATCTTTTTAATTACATTTTTTCTATACCTGTTCCCTTTTTTTTTTTTTTTTTTTTTTTTTTTTTTTCATGGTAGTCTAGTGGTTAAACAGCCCGGTCGGAGTGACAGCCGTGCATAGGTTCGATCCCCAAGAAATAAGTGGAGGTTTTTCGATAACATAATGTCATTAGGGGAAGTAAGTTGGACATCTATCCTTAAGTGTATTGGACTGTTAGCCTAGCCGCGGAGCCCTACGCCTAGAACGGAGTAGTATGGGATTGGCTGTTACTGTTTTCCTTTATTTTTTTTTCTTACTCCTTTCCATTTCCCTTCTTCTCTTTCATCCTTTTTTTTTTTTTTTTTTTTTTTTCCCCATTTTGATGCTTCCCCTTCCTGCTCTTTTTCCCTCTCGATATTTTTCCTTTCTTCTCATGTCAGTCTCCTCTTGCCTCGTTTTTCTGTTTCGATATTTCACCTCCTCATCCCTTTGCTATTTAGGTTCTCTTTCTTTCACATTTTCCATTATTATATTTCCCTTTCCGTTTCGATTCTTCTCTTTCTTCCTCATTTTTCACTTCAATCTTTCATTTTCCTACCATTCTTTCATGTTCTTTCTCTTCCATCCCCATTCCCTTTTAGATATTTCCCTCTCTTCCCTTTTCCAATTTTTTTTTTTTCATTTTTCTCCTCTAATTATCATTTTCTTTTCTTCACCTTTCACATGTCGATCTTAATCATTCTTCCTTGTCTTTATTTCGTTCTTTCCCCTTCTTATTCGTTTCTCTCTCTCTCTCTCTCTCTCTCTCTCTTTATCTCTCTCAAGCTCACCATTTTACCTTCTGTGCACAAACTTATTCCTTCCCCACTCACCTTCACCCATTCTCTCACGTCCTCCGCTCCGTCCGTCACTTTCATTCACCGCCATCCCTCAGTCACCTCTCATGTCCCTCACTCTTTTTCACCTTTCCTAAGAACAGTACATGAAATTAGTGAAGGGACTAAGGCAATCATGAAACGAGGCTCTCACAATTATTCCTTCCTTGCTTAGCGGGGCACGATGGAGAATGGTAATGATAAGGGCGCTGAAACTAGGAAGAGAGCACCCAGAGAAGATATATATATATTTTTTTCTGTATTTTTGTTATTTCTAGACTATCAAGCTTGGGAGGGACGTCTAGAGTTGAAAGATGAAGGCTTTATCTTACCCCTTGTCTTCCAAAAATCTCCTCCAAGAAAAATATAATCGTCTGGAAGGGTCAAGAATAGAATCTCAAAGACGTCCTCGGGTATAAAGGGCTAAATAGTACTTATGCTGATCATCCTCCACACACACACACACACACACACACACACACACACACACACACACACACACACACACACACACACACACACACACACACACACACACACACACACACACACACACACACACACACTTTTTCACCTTACCCTCCCCCTCGTTTATATCTCCCACAAGGCTGGTTGTTATATTTCAATCTCATCCACAGAGGCCTTGAATTGCTCGTGTGTGTGTGTGTGTGTGTGTGTGTGTGTTTGTGTGTGTGTGTGTGCTAACTAGACACGCTCTCATGTGTGTGTATATATGTGTGTTGCCTTTGTTCGCCGGTGCTGCTTCTATTGTTTGAGGCCGCAGTGCTGGACTTCGTTACGTATCTCGGTCGATTCATCCCAGTCACTCAAAACCCACCCTTTCGAAACGTGATGCCATTAGCCGCTATCATATGCCTCTCCCGTCTGGCTGGAAAAAAAACACTGTGCAACTGAATATCCTTCCTATGTTGCAGCAGAGATGAAAGTTTCTCTTGATATCATTTTAGCTAGTTCACTGTGATTTTGTCTCTGTCATTTTGCTCGTTATTTATCCCAAGACGATTTTATTCGACTTGGAAGAGGCTAGAGGGGTTGGAGATAACCATTAACCTCCTCGCCATGAGTATGTTTTCTAATCGGAGGGTTTTAACTTTTTTGATTTTCTGAGAACGTGGCTGGTGTAATTCCCTCGCCAGCTGGATAGGGGTGGCAGAAATAGCCAGCAGTGTTCTATTTCCAGCTGTCTGTGGAGAGTTAGGGGAGACAAAGGCAGGAAGAGGGAAAGGAAGGGGATGAGTAGGAGCGAGAGTGGAGGGAAGGCGAGGACGAGGAAGGGGATAAGTGTGAGGGAAATTGGCAACGAGGGAGAGAGGGGGGATATGAGTGTAAGGGAGAGTGAAATGAGGGTGAAGAAGAGGGAGGGGATGAGTGTGGAGGGAGGATGAGGGAGTGGGAGAGGGAGGTTATGAGTGCGAAGGAGATTGAAGGAGAAACGGAGGTAGGGAGAGAGAGGGGATAAGTGTAAGGAAGACTGGAGGGGAGAGGGAGATAGGCTAATGGAGGGGATGAGTGTGGAGGGAGGGAAAAAGAGAGGGAAGGGGTGCGTGTGAGGACTAGTGGAGGGAAGATGAGGGAGGAAGTGTGAAAA
The DNA here is from genome assembly GCF_032717465.1 of Coenobita brevimanus. Taxonomy (NCBI): domain Eukaryota; kingdom Metazoa; phylum Arthropoda; class Malacostraca; order Decapoda; family Coenobitidae; genus Coenobita; species Coenobita brevimanus. The sequence continues at coordinate 31,251,698 of NC_137017.1, forward strand.
TGAGTATGAGGGTGAGTGAAGGGAAGAGGCAAGGTAATGGAGTGAGGGAATGAATGTTAGGGAGACAGGAGAAATGATGTTGGAGGGGGAGGGGTTGGAAGAGAGTGAGGAAGATGTATGAGGTATGGTGAGGGAGACAGGGGCAGGGCGAAGGAGAGTGGAGGGGAGAAGCAGGGAGAGGGGAAGGGAGGCAGGATGAGAAGAAAGGGATGGATGATTGTGGGAGAGAGTGGGGAGGAGACGGGGGAGACAAAGGGAGGAGATAGATGAGAGAGAGAGAGAGAGAGAGAGAGAGAGAGAGAGAGAGAGAGAGAGAGAGAGATGAAAGGGGTAGGGTAGATGAAAAACAGGGAAAAAATGAAAAGGAGAGGTCTGGGTGGGAGTTAGGGAGAGAGAGAAATGGAATGGGGTACATGGGGCAGAAATGGAGCAGGGAGAACAGGGAGGTAGGGGATGCAGGGGAAAAAAGGAAGAGAAGGAAAGGGAGGGGATTGATGGGAGAGTGAGAGAGAAAAAAAAGGGACGAAGTTGAGAGAGAGAGAGAGAGAGAGAGAGAGAGAGAGAGAGAAACGCAGCCAACAATAGAGAGGAACCCGGAGAGGGTGGAGGAAGAGTGAAAGTGTGTGTGTGTGTGTGTGTGTGTGTGTGTGTGTGTGTGTGTGTGTGTGTGTATGTGTGTTTGGAAGTGAAGTGGGGGCATACAAGGGGATAAGAGAGTAGGGGGGATATTGGGGGTATGCGCTCCACTCACACATTAGCATACATATATCGTGGTGTTGGGGGCGAAATACTTCAGGACAGAGCAGTGCGTAGCGGTGGGGGGTGATACATCTTCTACAGTGTATTAAACAAGTGATCCCGGAATATTGCCGCGTCGTTTGTGAGAAATATGGCCCTCTAGCGATACCGGGAGAGAGAGAGAGAGAGAGAGAGAGAGAGAGAGAGAGAGAGAGAGAGAGAGATGCTGGCCGTCCCCTCTATTGTTTTATTGTTGTGTGTGTGTGTGTGTGTGTGTGTGTGTGTGTGTGTGTGTGTGTGTGTGTGTGTGTGTGTGTGTGTGTGAGTGTGTACGGTCGGGTAACTGCTGGATGAGTTGACCTTGTGTGTTTTTGTGTGTAGGGAACTAACCTTGAGAGAGAGAGAGAGAGAGAGAGAGAGAGAGAGAGAGAGAGAGAGAGAGAGAGAGAGAGGTGCTAGCCGTCTCCTCTATTGTTTTATTGTTGTGTGTGTGTGTGTGAGTACGGTCTGGTAATTGTTGGGTGAGTTGACCTTGTGTGTTTTTGCGTGTAGGGAACTAACCTTGATACAGAGAGAGAGTGAGTGAGTGAGTGAGTGAGTGAGTGAGTGAGTGTGTGTGTGTGTGTGTGTGTGTGTGTGTGTGTGTGTGTGTGTGTGTGTGTGTGTGTGTGTGTGTGTGCGAGAGAGAGAGAGAGAGAGTGTGTGTGTGTGTGTGTGTGTGTGGTGAGTTTATTTTGTGTAATTGTTTGTGTGTGATGGCCTTGTGTACTTGTTTTCGTATGAGTGAATTGTACATTTGTGTTTTTGTTTGTGAGGTAAGTTGACCCTTTACGCTTTTTATTTTGTGAAGGCTAAGTTGACATGCGGTTTTATTTGTGAGTGGAGTGAGTTAATTTTATATATATTTGCTTATGAGTGGCCATGACGATATGTGTGTCTGTTTGGGTAATTTGATCATATGTATTTGGGGTCTCGAGTGAAGTCAGTTCGCGTTTTCTGGCTTTGTTATGGAGTTGATCTTGTGCATTGTTCTTTATATGAGGGAGAGATGATCTGTGTTTGTTTTTAGTTACGGAAGTTGATTTTGTGTTATTGTTCTCTTGTATGTTTTGTTTATGTGAAAGTTGCTGTTCTCTGTTTTTGTTTTTAAGTGGTGGAGGTACATTGGTGTTTTTGATTACTTGTGAAAGACCTAAACTTGTGTGTTTGTATTTATGCATGGGGAAGGTGACCATGAGTGTTTCTGTTTGCGTATGGGGGGAGGGAGTGTTGTATGTCTTTTTTGTCATTGGAGTTCATCCTGCATGTTTTCTGCTTGTGTGTTGAGCGAATTGATACTGTATTTTTCTTTATATGGGGCGACATGGTGTGTGTGTGTGTGTGTGTGTGTGTGTGTGTGTGTGTGTGTGTGTAAGTTGACCTTGTGTCGTTGCTTATGGTGGTGAGTTGACCTTGCTTGGCCTGTTTGCTTGGGGACCTAACCATGCTTGTTTTTGTTGTTGTGTGCTAAGACTCGACCTTGTGTGATTTTGTCTGTGGGCTGAGGTGAGACAGTGTGATTAATATATGCAGGTGAGTTAACTTTACGTGTGTGTGTGTGTGTGTGTGTGTGTGTGTGTGTGTGTGTGTGTGTGTGTGTGTGTGTGTGTTTTTCTATAGGCGTGAGTTGACCATGTTTGTCTGCTTGCGTGGTGAGATCAGACCTGGTGTGTTTTTTTTACCTTCGTACCTGCGTGCTTGTTTGGGTGTTTGCTTGTGTGTGTATGTATGTGTGTGTGGACTAAGTGTTGCGTGTGTGTCAACGAATGCTCTGCTGAAGTAGATGTACCGTGTGTGTAGTATGTCCTTGGGAATGTGTGAGAGAGAGAGAGAGAGAGATTTGTGTGTGCATGGGATCTATAATTTACATGGCAGTGGCTCTAGTGAGTTAAGAGTTAATAGTTATTTGGTTACTGTTCAGTGAAAGTTGCAGTGTGGAAGGTGAAAATATATTGCTGCTGACATTAACCCTTTCAGTGGAGGACGTATCTTACACATCATCCTATCACCAAACGATTATATCTGGTTCATGGGCGTCTACTAACTCCGTTACTGCCAGGATGCTTTCTTAGGTTGAAGAAATTCGTCTGGTTGAAACAAGAATAAAGTGGTTGTGACGTCCTTGTGCTGAAGTGGATAATTCTTCGTCTTAATGGATGTGATGGTGGTGATGGCTGTATGGTGTTGTAGTGGTGGTGTTGGTGATGGTGTATGAGTAGTTATGTTGTATTAGTTGTGGTAGTGGCTGCGACTGTATTGTTGTATGGCGCAAATAATACATCGATCGTAGTAGCAGTTTCCATACATTTAACTTCAATTTTATGCAGCTTCGTAGCCAACAAATTATAACCTTTATACATAGCCAAAAATTTCGAAGACTTGAATGATGAGTGAGTTGAGATATGATTCACTTTCGCTTGTTTTTCTGTTCTCGCTTCTGGATCCAACCCACACAGTTAATGAAAGTGGAAAGTAGGGTTAAAATTGTGATGTTGAATATGATGACGATGATGATGGTGATGGTGATGATGGTAGTGTTGACGGTGATGGTGCTGTTGATGACGGTGATGGTGATAGTGAGATGATGATGGTAATGATTGTGATATGGATAATGACATGGATGATGCTGACGATACGATGGTGACGAAGATGTGTGATGATGATGGTGGTATGGTGATGATGATGATGATGGTAGTGTACTTCCATGGCGCACCACTGGGAGTCTCACAGCCCCACGCAGCGCTGACGAGTGCATTACGATAGCACCTTTATTTCTTATATTTCTGCCACCTCTAAACGATTTTAATTTAGGCAGAGCTCTAGCAGCGAAGGAGTAAGAAACGATTGCAGAAAACTATCCCCACTGTGAATGGTCTCTTCTAAACTAAATATAATCGTTAAATTGCAGAAGAATTACACGGAAAAAATTGTTCATAAACGCAAGGAGAGAATCGTATTTATCTTTCCACTGCCTTAACATAGATTTTTTAAAGGTAAGGAAAGGAGATATATGTAGTTGAGGTTTTAAAATAACAAGTAACCCAGTAATATATTTGATAACAGAGAGAGACCGACAGACAGACACACAGGCCAATCCGATTACCCTAACCCCCTCTGTGCTACAGCAGGATGAAGGTAATGGCTTTGGCTTCAATACTCGCTTTTTGGTTCTCTCTCTCTCTCTCTCTCTCTCTCTCTCTCTCACACACACACACACACACACACACACACACACACACACACACACACACACACACACACACACACACACACACACACACACACACACACACACACAAAACCAACGAATCTGAGACAAAACACGCAATCAGGGAACCAAAAAAAGATGACAGGACACAGAGGAAGTATAACCGTTTCCTATGTTGACTATTCTAGATGTGGAATCATCTCTAGAAGCGGCCTTGTCAGTCAGTCACTCGCTAATGAATTTCGGAAACAAGGTATTCCAATCCGTTGACCTCAGCGAAGCCCTATGTTAAGGCTTTGTTCTCATTTATCTAGTTCTTTTGTAGCTGTTTCATTCTTTCCTTCATTTGACTATTTTGCTTATCACGAAGGATCTATTGCAGGGAAGAGGGGAGAACTGCATCCGTAACTCAGCATCCTTAGTATGACTGCATCATTATTTCAATCTTCCCAGGCGATGTAATTTAGATATTTAAGGACCTCTCGTAATGAAGGAGTTAAGGCAATATTATAGGGAATTAATAAGACAAGAAAGCACAAGACATAACCCTTTGCACATGACCCATTTTAAATTTTATAATCTTGTCAAATTTTTATACAAGTTAGGAAGTCACCTCGTAATGAAGGGGTCAGTGAAGGCTATACCCTAACCTTTTGTTTTTTTTACGAAGAACTTATATTCCTGCATCTAGCCTGCGTTACCCCCTCTCCCCTCCTTTCCTCCTTTATCAGTCCCCCCCTATCTTCTTCTCCCCACTATCTCGCTGTATATAAACGCATATGTACCCTCCCTATACGTATCTAAAGAGGATCCAGGTCGGGCTGATATTGCTGTCTCCCCCCAGTAAACTTTTTTTTTATTTTATTATGTGAGGATATATTGCTGTCTCCCCCCAGTAAACTTTTTTTTTTTATTATGTGAGGATAAAAAAAAAAAAAAAAAAAAAAGAACCACGTACTAGGAGGAGAAGGGAGGAGGAGGAGGAGGAGGCTCGTTTGAACGTGAACCCGGTGGACTGCAGGCTGAAAGTTGTCTTTTCCTCAGTTCGCCATCCTCTTTCAGTGAATTTGGCTAAACTGAGGGACGTTTGCATAACCGGACAGCTCCACTTCCCTGCCATATCGGTGCCACCATGTGAAAGCGTTCCTCTTCAGCACTGCAGTCGTACAGAAATTAATCACACATGGATCCCCTCCGTCTTTTTTTGGTTTAGCATTCCTTTGTACGTATCAAATGAAATTGCATTTCGCCAAATACTGTCATTCTTATAATATTACCTTCCGTATACGTTACCTATATTTCATTTTTTCTGTCTATGTTTTATCGTATTTAGTTATCTATTTTTTTGTCGTTATTGCTTTCAGTTAATGGGCTGCATATTTCCACAAATTTCACATACCACCATTTCCATCCTCATTCCTCTACATTCCGGGCGTTATATGGCATTCCACATGTGTACAGACCTGAATTTATGCCCACTGAATATGATGACCTTTTCGTTTCTGTTTCGTTCACCTTTGCTCGGACGACATAGGTCAACGTTCGTCCTTCACCTCTACCTGGCCATCGTCACCATTTTCAGAGTTATCAGTTATTTTATCAGGTGTTATATTGTTCATGCCCTCTGTTTCTTATCTGTAAACATATTACTTGTATTTCTAATTATTTCACGTTCCTCTGCTGTGTCTGCCTTTGTGTTTATCGATTTGTTCATCCGTTTGTTCATCTGTCTACCATACATCCTTATGCCCATTCATGTATGTTATTCATCCATCAATCATCAGTCCGTCTATCCATCCATCAGTCCATCTATCCATCCATCAGTCATCAGTCCATCTGTCCATCCATCAGTCATCAGTCCGTCTATCCCGTCATCAGTCCGTCTACCCATCCATATGTTAACCTGTTTATATTTGTCTCAGACTATCCATCCATAAATCTATCTGTTTTCTTCCTACATGAGTGAATCCATCCATCTATTTATTTATCTGTTCTTCCACTACAGCTATAATGTACATCCATCAGTTCTCTCTCTTCATCGATTCATAAATTCTCTCTCTTCATCCATCCATCCAGAATCTATTAATTTATGTATCCACTATCCATCCGTGTGTTCATATTGTCTCTTATTCCATTCACCTATGCCTTTCATCAGTTAATTCATTCATCCATCTTCTATACATTCATATACTCATGCATTCGTTTTCTCTGCATCTGTGCAACTCGCTTCATTCATCCCTACGTCCATCTATTAGGCCATCCATCCACAAAGCCGTCCAGCTATCCATTTGCCCTTCTGTTCATTCATTCACCTCTCTATTCCTGTGCATTCCTTCAGTTTGCATCCATTTCGCTCGCCATCCATGTCAGTCCAGCCTTCCATACAATTTTCATTCCACTTTTCCATGTATCCGTTCCTAAGTGAATGGTTGTGTTTTAGTGTGCACGGCTGTGTCTGGCTTCAGTTTTATGTATGCGTTTGTGTTCTGTGTGAGCGTGTGTGTAAGAGTGTGTATGTAGATGTGTGTGTAAGAGTGTGTTTGCAGATGTGTATGTACAGTAAGAGTGCTTATGTCGTTGTGTGTGTAAGAATGCGTATGTAGATGTGTATGTAAGGGTGCGTTTGAAGATGTGTATGTAAGAGTGCGTATGTAAATGTGTATGTAATAATGCGCATGAAGATGTGTATGTAAGGGTGTGTATGTAGCTGTGTGTGGAGTGCGTGTGTAGATGCGTGTGTAAGAGTGCGTATGTAGATGTGTAGGTAAGGGTGCGTATGAAGATGTGTGTGTAAGAGTGCGCATGTAGATGTGTATGTAAGAGTGCGTATGTATGTGTAAGAATGTGTATGTAGATATGTAATATCCCTCTCAGACGATTTTATCCTGTTTAGTTTGATTCATAAGATCTTGTTAATACTCGCTCCATAAACTCTCTCATTGCCTGACCAGCTCTAGTATTTTATTCCAGCTAACATTGTACGGTATTATTAGGCAGGAGTGAGTCTGGAAGAGTTAATATCAGTTTCAAGATATCAAGTTGTAAAAAAAATAATTGAGACTCCCACTTCGTTTATGATCTGAAACATGAGACGAAGACGTGTGAAATATTACAATGTTCGGTATGTGTGTGTGTTTTTTTTTAAATATTCACTCGTAGTTCAATAAAATCGTCTTGTGTTAGCGGAAATAAAAGACTAAAGTTTTCGACATCAAGCGGAAGTTAACTGTACTGTAGTAGCATTTAATACTCAGTCTCCCTTGGCTCACTTCCTTTTGAATAAGCGTCTGCCATTAGCTGGAATACAATACTACAGTTGCCACGTCCACGAGAGTATTAGCATTAAAATTCTCTCTACTTATCGTTTAGTGAGTCAGAATTGTCAGATACGGAGACACGTAATGAGAAACATCGCTCGAGTCCAGTTACCTCGAATGTAGAGATTTCATTATTTCTTTAGATTCCCCTAGGTATTACAAATCAGCTTATACTGTACTTCAAAGGCCAGACCCATTAACCAGATGATGTCTGTTGTATTTTATTTTTACTCCTACCAGACAGTTTTATTACCTAAAGGTGGTATTTCAATCTAGAGGAGTTACCTGTAGGCTTCATTAATCCTTCCACTTTTTATCATCATTCCAGAGCTAAATAAAGTGGTTTAGAGTAGCAAACATTTTTTATAATATGTTAACGTATAGAAGAGGTCATGATTATCACTGAAAGAAAGCGAAGCACATTTTTCCTCTAAGATTAGTGGTAATAGTTGACCTACAAGTGGTATCCAGTTTCCTGCTTTTGGATTCCATTAGGATAAGGATATACAGGATTACGGTGCTGCTGCTGCTGATGATGATGATGATGATGATTGTGGTGGTGGTGGTGGTGGTGTACTATGTTTGCATGTATGTTTGTGTTCAGGTACATTGCGGGACATGTACCTCTGTAAAGTTCATCATAAGCATCATAAATACAAAAACCTTATGTAATGTACAAATGAAGATGTGTACGAATCATCATTGTCTACAAACTAATGAGGAGATAGATACATAGATAGATGCACTAATAGATTTAGATAGATAGATAGGTAGGTAAATAGGTAGACAGAGTTTCATAGAAAAATTGTACAGTAAATGTGGAAGTGCGATTAATGTTAAGAACGCATCTATGAATATGCTTGTTTTGTGCATGTATTATGAATAACTGAGTGTGTGTGTGTGTGTGTGTGTGTGTGTGTGTGTGTGTGTGTGTGTGTGTGTGTGTGTGTGAAGTGTCAGGTAACATAGCTCTGCCCTGCTGTATATTAATTAAGATTTTTTTTGTGAGCTGTAGAGATGGACTGATGATTGCTCGTGTATCTGCCTCTCTAATCCGCCCACATCTCTCTCTCTCTCTCTCTCTCTCTCTCTCTCTCTCTCTCTCTCTCTCTCTCCGTCTTTGTTTTCCTTTCGGTTTTTCTTTATCATTTTTTCTCGTTCTTCTTGCCTGGTTTTTTTTTTTTTTTCTACTTTCTCTACCCGTCTTTAGTTATTTATTTTTTTCTTTTTTGCCTTACCGTTTTCTGACATCGCTCTCGTCTTTGCTTTCGGTTAAGCACATATTTGGCCTTTCCAAACATATGATCCGTTCTCTTACCCAGACTCTTCGACCCATACATGCATGACATTCTCACGGCCCAGCCACCCACAAACATAGCCTCATATGACATCACCGTAACAACCACACACCACACTTCAGATGCAACCTACAATAAAACTATCTCAACACTGCAGACTTGGATCGAGGACACCAAGCTGACTATCGCCCCAGGCATTTCCACCACCACACTAATCACCAGTGTTTAACATGATGCCAGGTACTCCCCCACATCACACTTACCAATGTACCTGTGCCAAACACACCCTCCACTAAGATCCTTGGAGTGACATACAACACCCGACTCAATTTTAGCGACCATGTACAAGACACCAAGAGACGGTGCTCCTGTAAACTCAGTACATTCATGGCAACGACACGGCCAGAGTTTGGGCAAGAAAAGGAAATCCTCTCCTTACTCTACAAAGAATATATTGGATCAGTGATGTCCTATGCCTTCCCGGCATGGGCTTCTATCCTCTCTTATACCTACTTCAACACTTTGTAAACCATACAGAACAGCACCCTACGCATCATTTGTGGCTGCACCAAAAACACTCCCACAGCCCACATACACTCTGAAACTAAAGTCCTCCTGTCAGAGACCATCTTGATATGAGAGGCACACATTTCTGTACAGCAGCCTGTGCTCAGCATCTGTCATTACTTGACAGAAACACACATTGCACTTAGGCACAAAACAATCACCACACAAACTTTATCATACCCTCTACAACAATATGCCACCTCTAGACATTACATTAACACATTAACAGTGAAGAAACAAATACAGTACATAGTTGCTTCACATGCAGGTCAGTACAATACCTCGATCACAACACAGTGTTATAAGCCCCGCCCCCCTTACATCCACCTGTCGGAGGTGTCCCTAAATAGAGATGATCGAGTTCATCTAGCAAGGTTCAAATAGGACATCACCCAGCCCTCCTTAGCTGTTAGTTTAGATTTGGGATGTAGAACAGGCTAACTCAGTATAACACTCATAACTGGGAACTGCATACCACATGCCACATTAAGACGGAGACACAACGTCGACGGTGTAGGGAACCTATGGGGCTACCCCATAATGGCAGTTGCTTACCTGCAGTCGATGGGCCTGCTCGATCAGATGGACCGGGATTAGGCAGTTAGAATAATGACAACCTAAGTCTGGTCTGGCAGTGTCCTTTTGTTTGCCATTCATTCTGTCTACTTTACGACTACGCATCTGCTGCTTTAGAATTACGAGTATTTAGGAAGTGAACAGACAATTCTCTTGGTTAACAAGCTAGAAATAAGGATGGATGCGATTCTGGACACACGTTTTTAAAATATCCTGTAGCAGTCCAACTCTGGGCATAGATTTGATAATCCGGATGTGACCAATGTAAAATCATATGCAAGGTGTGGTTTGGGTTTGTCGCTTACTGATAGCCACTCATTGGGTGGCAGCTGGTCACGACTACTTTAAATACCTGGACTGAGCACCATACAGTAGGCCAGGGCCCATACATTCTTAATCAGACGATAAAAAAATAGATGACGAGTGGATGTGAGTTGGAGGGTGGAAGAGCCAGACAGAGCGTTGAATAAGTTTGATATTCTTAGGTGTTAGTTATAGGCATGATGGTGGATATGTGGATCTATAGATATCAGTAAGTTTGTGTACCGGGAGCTGATAACAAGTGACTTCATCGACCTATATTTCAGCTAAGTGTGCTTTGTCTCTTCACTTGCTGACAGACAGTTTTATTCAACATATGATTTTTTTTCAAAAAATAAAAAAAAATAAAAAAAAATAAGTATAGCATTCATTTACTCCAGTCACTTCATTAGGTGTCTCCAGAGCTGAATGAAATTGTCTAGAGGTAACAGGAATATATCCGTCAATCATGTCATCGGAGTGAAGGGGGAAAATGTTGCACCTGGGATGACACGACTACCACAGAAGACACAGAGGGAGACCCGGAACGGGAGACGAGAGGATGATGATGATGGTGATAGGTCGCTGAGGGAGTGGGGGTAATGACAAGGTGAGGGTAGAGGGTAGGTGGTAAATGATTGTAGGAGGGGGGAAGATGGTAGAGGAGGAGTAATATAGATACAAAGATCACACTGACCTTACAGAACATTCTCGGTGTGGAAGAAGAAGGATTCGGAAAGGGAAGGATAATCTAGGAGGGAGGATGAAGGAAAGAGGTAACGGTTGATAGGGAGAGAAAAGTAGAGGGAGAGGGAATGGCAGGTGATGGAAGAGCAGGGGAAGAGTAGAACATTGGTGATATGAAGGGAGGACTGGGGGAGCGAAGGGTAGTGGGGAGAGAGGAGCAGGGGAAAGAATGATGGGTTGGGAGAAAGGAGATAGGTAGTGGGGAGGGAGGGGTAGTAGGGGGAGTTGATGGGGAGGGAGAGATAGGTACAGGGGAGAGAGGGGTAGGGAGAGAAGAGTGGTAGACAGTGGTGATAGAGTAGTATGGAGAAAGGAGTGACTGAAGGTGAGACAGTGTTTGTGATAAGGTACGGGTAGGCGATAGGAAAATGTTAACAGTGAGATATGAGTAGTGAGTGGTTGGTGGGTGGTATGTGAGTGACAGTGGCAGAGGCAGGTTCCAGATTGTGCAGCAACGAAAAAAAAAATCTGACCAATTTCGTGTGCGGATTAATGAACACTTACGAAACATGAGTACAGTAATTAATGTAGAGATACATGCTTCGGATGGTTAGGCTATCCATGATATATTCACCAAAACTTAGGAAGCAACTTGGAACTGTATATGTAGGTGTCCCCTTAAGGAAAGGTACTCACCTTGTCATCAAATCCTTCCCTTTTTTTTGGTTGGGGGGGGGGTCCGAACAAGTGAAGTGAGATTCCCAACTATGTTAGTGGTTCTTTTAAACTTAAGGCCTCATTCGATATTGACATTGTTTCAACAGTGTAAAGGAACTATTGACCGTAATTGTATTTAATGAATCTAAATTTTTAGTGCTTATTGGTCTTTGTCAGTGAATTATAGAAATATATATATACCTACCGGTATATATGTGTATGAATACAAATATATATATATATATATATATATATATATATATATATATATATATATATATATATATATATATATATATATATATTATACTAAGAGATGTAGTGGTATCAGAGGTAGACTGCAAGATAATGCTGATTTTATGTGTACGGCGTGTCGGGGAGAGCAGGTGGAGATTGTCAGACGTGAAAGATTGAACTCGCTGGTGAATCTCTTTAGTGTGTCGAAGAGTTTTGTCATTTGGGAGACATGTTGTGTGCTGGAGGTGGGGCTGGAGCTAGCTCTGTGGCTAGGGTGAGAAGTGATTGGAAGAAGTTCAGGGAGCTCTTGCCTCTCCTGACATTGAGAGGACTCTCCGTACGTGCTAAGGGGTCTTTGTATGCAGCATGTGTTAGGAGTGTAATGCTGTATGGTAGTGAGACCTGGGCAGTGAAGGAGGAGGATATTCGCCGGCTCGGACGTACAGAAATGACAGTGATTAGGTGGATATGTAGTGCGTCCCTGCGTCCAAGGTTTGGGGGGGCTGGGTTTACGGTGGAAGAGTTGAGAGGTAGGATGGGACTGGAGTGTGTTGGTGTTGTGATGAGGAGAGGTAGATTGAGATGGTTTGGACATGTGGAGAGGATGGGGGATGATAGTTGGGTGAGGAAGGTAAGTGTTAATATTGGGGGTGGGGTTATGAGGGGTAGACCGAGAAAGAAATGGGACGAGGTCATTAAGTGTGACCTCAGGGTTAAGGGACTGAACAGGGAGGCTGCAATGGATCGTGCAGCGTGGAGAGCCGCCATTAGGTGACCAAGGCCGACGCATGCAAGCATGTTGGAGCCGTTAAAAACGAACGATATATATATATATATATATATACATACGAGATGCAGAGGGTGCTTGATTGTCTGGTGGAGGAAGGAGAAAAAGTGGGATTGGCAATAAATTGTGGAAAGACTGAAATTATTAATATGAACGTGGAGAACCAAATCGATTGTGTAATTGGGAATAATGTGGTAAAGAATGGAGAAAACTTTAAATATATGGGAACAATTGTATCATCTGATGGATCATTAAACAGTGAAATTGAGGAGAGGATTAGACAGGCTTGGCGAGCTGTTGGAATGTTGAAATCTGTCTGGAATAATAATATGCTTTCGGTACATACTAAAGTGAAAATTTGCAAGTCCATGGTTAGACCAATTTTAATTTATGGGCATGAGTCATGGTACAGTACAATTGCAACAGATCTGAAAGTATTAGGATTTGAGAATAAAATACTGAGAAGGATTCTTGGGGTAAAGTGGCAAGACAGAGTCACAAATGAAAGAGTAAGGGATATTACGAGAGTGGAACCAGTTAATGAATATGTGAGACTGTCTCGCTGGAAGTGGCTGGGGCACATATACAGAAAAGAAGGCGGTTTAATACAGGATGTACCAGAGTGGACTGCTAGAGGAAGAAAAGGTAGAGGTAGGCCGAGGGAAACCTGGTTGAGGACAATGAAAAGAGAAGCAGGAGAGGAGTGTTGGTGGGACCTGAAGGAGATGGCAAGAGACAAATATTGGTGGAGAGAGTTCATCGAGGTCCTATGCTTCCCGTGGGGTACCACAGGAAATGATATATATATATATATATATATATATATATATATATATATATATATATATCTATCTATCTATCTATATATATATCTATCTATCTATCTATCTATCTATATATATATATATATATATATATATATATATATATATATATATATATATATATATATATATATATATATATATATATATATATATATATATATATATCTCGGTATGTATGTCTTACAAGATAATGCTGGTACGTAACACAAGTAGGATTAGTATAGGAGTAGATCAGTCCCAAGAGCGTATGTGACGTAGGTGGAGGTGGTGATGCTTGTGCAGGATCAACAAAAGCATGGATCAGCAGGTCCTAGAGCTAAAGGTGTGCATAGAGGAAGTGAAACGGCTTAAGTGGAGGTAGAAGTGGATTCAGTGTACAGATTTAGCGCCCGTGTAGATGATGTAAGTGTATCAGTATTCGTATGCATATAGATGTGTGTGTAAGTAAAGGTATAATTATGAATATAAACGGTATGAAAGTTGGTGCAAGTGTCAGAAATGGAGGTGGCGGTGAGAAGGGAGGAGGTGGGGGGGGGAGGCTACGTCTGATCCGACCCATGTGAGAAGGAACACAATACAATCAGGGAATTAATTTGAGGAAGGAGGAGGGAGGGGAATGGAGAGGGGCCCGCAGGAGGTCAGGCTGGCAGATATAAACAGATTAAGTTGGCGCAAGGAATGGAGGAGGGAGGAGCGGGAGGGGGTGAGGGAAGAAGAAAGTGAGAAGGGGAGAATGGATGAGGAGTTAAGAATAGAGCAGGGGGGAGAGAAAGTGAGGGAAGAGGTTGGGAGAAGGGAAGATGGTGCGAGAAGCCAAAGACAGAAGGAAAGGAGGGAAAGAGAGATAGGGATGAGGGGAGGAGAAGGAAGAGGGGTGGGAGAAGAGGTGTTGGAAGAGGACAGGGAGGGAAGAAAGGAAGGTGTGGGAAGAAGATGAAAGGAGGTGAGGAAAGAGGCTGGGGGAGGTGAGGAAAGAGGGGGGGAGGAAGTGAAGGAAGGGGGTGAGGGTAGGTGATGGAAAAGGATGAAAGGAAGGGAAGCAAGAGGATGATGAGCGATGAAGGAAGAGTTGGTGGAGGTGTGGAAAGACGGATGGGAGGAAAAGAGAAGACCGGGAGGAGGAGATAGTAGAGGAGAAAGGAGGAGAAGGAAGGAAGAAATGAGGTGGAGGGCATAGGGTTGGAGAAGGAGAGAAAAAATGGGGAGGAGATGGTGCAACAAAGAGGGGTGGGAGAATGAGTAATGGGAGCAAGAGTAGGAACGGGGAGAGGAGGAGGGAACAGGGCAGAAGAAAGAAGGGGAAAGTGAGAGGAGATGGTGGATGCAGGAATTAATGGGATGTGAGAAGGAAGGAGAAAGGAAAAAGGAATTTCGGCAGTGGTAGTAAAGAGGATGGAAGCAAGAGAAGAGGAAAGGAGAAGAGGAGGAAAAGAGGCCGCCAAAGGAGGCAGGATGGTTAGAGGAAGAAGGAAATGAAGAAAGAAGAATGAAGGAGGGAGGGGGAGAGGAGGAGGGAGGCAGAAAGAGGGTGTGTTGGCATCAAGTCTGCAGGAGAAAAGGAGGATGACAGAGAGGAGAAGCCGAAGAAGGAGTTTACGAGGAAAAGTGGGAGGAGGAAAAGAGGAATCGAGAAAGGAGGTGAAAAGGAAAGGAGGAAGAGAACGGGACAAAGAGGACTGGAGGGAGGAAGAGAAGATGAAGAGGGAGATAAGAGGAAGGAGGCAGGAAGCTGGTGTCTCGGAGTTGGGTTCAAGTGCGAAGGAGTGAGAGAGAGAGGCGGGGAACGGATCGGTACAAGGGCCCTGATGGACAAAGTTGATAATTGCACAATATAATGAAATTTGCAACTAATTAGAAGCTGGTTAATAGTTTCCAGGGTACAGAAGCGGGTGAAAAGATATATTGCTAATGTATCTGAAGTTGGCTGGTAGTTGGCAGGGTATTGTAGAGTCCATATAGATATATGTTTTTTTAATGAAAGAAGGAACCAAAGGACAGAAGCCAGCAAGATTGTTCCCTCCCCCCAAAAAAATAAAACAAAACAGGTGAAAAGATTGGAAAGGTATTAGATCCTCTTTCGGCCCGTGTCTCCGATCATGTATTTTGTTTTTCATTCTTGCCATCTTCAGACAATTTTATTCAGCTTAGGGGGAGATATTAGATTGTGACGAGGCTTAAGAGACTGTTTCTAATCCTGACGCTACAAAGAGTCTATCTATTGTTTTAATAAATCCTTTGGAGGCAGCACGAATAGATAAATAAATTAAAAAAAAAGATCACCTTGGTTCAAGAACTTAATAATTTCCATGGTCTGGGAGTCAGAAAACAGGTGAAAACGTGTATTTGTATTTTGTTGTTTTTATAATAATTTCGCCACTATGAACATACAAATGCAGACAGTATTATTGCTGCAATTTTCTCTCAGATATTAATGAAACTTACGCAATATACCGAAAAGCTTACTGGACCTGGAAGATTGCAGTGATTGGTTTCCATAGTTATTGTTTACTGCCTCATTGATTTTATCCTGATATATTGAAGCGATATTTTTGTCTTGAAATGTACGCTTGCGAAATGATATGTCGGAATACTTTATCTTTCAGTGTATCACAACGAACGAAGCAAGTGAAAATGACGAGTACTCTTTGTAACTGCAAATGTGAAATGGAGTCTCACTTTTACCCAATATAAAAAGGCTCATCAGATTTAGTGCAACCATTCAAGCCTTCTGTAATGGTTCAGTTCGTCAGGTGAAAGCAAACCGTCTATAAATAAATCTGAAGATGTGAGTCAGGTGTGTGATCAAGCTGCCGCCGTGCTCAGGTATTAACTTGCAGGTGCATAGTTATCGCGTCCCTTTGCTCCAAGTTGTCAGGGTGGCCCAGTTCCGTCAGGTGAAAGCAGCATGACCTTTTGATCAAAGGAGTGAGATGTGTGAAGAAGTTAGTACCATAGTAACCAAGGAGATTCATTTGTTCCCCATAACTAGGGCTTATCGAATTATTTGCAACTACGACTCGACTTCAGTATTCAAGCTGTCAAATTGTCCCAGTTCCCCCAGGTGAAAGCAAAACGGCTATAAATAAATATGGAGGTGCGAGTCAGGTGTGTGATGGCTTTACCTCAGTGCCCAGGTATTAATTTACAGGTGTATAAATATCACCTCCCCCTGCTCCACTGTGTAACAACATGGCCTGATTGAGTTACCCAGTTTGTTGATAATCTCTTTATGAAGTTTGGATCATGAATATATTACAGCACGGGAGCCGCTATTATATATGTTAATTACCTGCCCTACCCTCCCTTCCCTGTCCCTTCGCTCGCTGCTACCGGGAGCGAAAGTTGGTGAAAATCTGGCAGGAAAAACGCACTCCCGGTGAGGGGAAAACAGGGCGAAGGGAAAATGATACTCCTACCCCCTTCACTCATCGTCCTCCTCCCTTCGTTCATCTTTTTATCTCTGGCATATTCCGGTATCACTTATATCGTAGTAGCGGGAAAAAAAAATGCTCTCACCTAACAGTATCTTTCCTCGGTCAGTCTTTCAGTTCCATCTCTCTCTCTCTCTCTCACACACACACACACACACACACACACACACACACACACACACACACACACACACACACACACACACACACACACACACACACACACACACACACACACACACACACACACACACACACACACACACACACACACACACACACACACACACACACACACACACACACACACACACACACACACACACACACACACACACACTTCCCAACTTTGTTCTGCCACATCCCTTCCAATGAGTCGATCGCCGCTGAAACAAGAACTTTGTTTTTTTTTTAATTCATACGTAAAAGTGTGACATTCTTTCCCACAAGACCCTCCGGTGTGTCACAAAATACACTCGGTAATGCCAACATATCAGTCCTAGCTTATCTTGGTTTAGGCGGTTCAGTATTAGTGCGTGAGTGGTTGCATGTGAAGGTGTGCGACGCCATCTGTTGTTTCGTGAGAAAACTAATGAGTCTCTGGAAACTAACTGCCTAGTCCATGCCCAGAGTCGGACCAAAACCTCTCCGCCCTATGTTTTTACCTCGATTGTACTTACCCATTCCTCCTTTTTCCCCCATCCATTTCAAGACACTACACACACTTTGGCGTTTATTACCTCCGCCAACGACGTTGGAGGAGGTTATGTATTCACCTATGTTTGTCTCTATGTTTGTATGTTTGTCCACACAGTATCTCCACAAGTTCTTGATGAATTTCAATGAAATTTTGTGGAAAGGTGGGCTATTGGCCAAGAAAAAACTGATTAAATTTTAGGGTGGATCCGGATCCGAACCCGGAGTATCCCGCACAATATCTCCAAAAGTCTCGATGAACTTCAATGAAATTTTGTGGAAGGGTGGGCCATGGGCCAAGAGAGAATTGTTTAAATTTTGGGGCGGATCCGGATCCGGATCCTATGTATCCAGCACAATATCTCCAAAAATTCACTATGAATTTCAGTAAAATTTTGTGGAAGAGTGGGCCATGGGTCAAAGAACAGTAGATTAAACTTGGGGGTGGATCTGGATGCTATGTATTCCACACAATAACTCCTCGGATCCGGATCCGGATCCCTTTAATGGCGGTGGCACTGTCGGAGGTATGTGCTCTCTGAATGCTGTCTAGTTTTCTCTTGTTGTTAGTTGGTGCTGTTATGGAGCTGACTGTTTGTGATGTTAGTTGCTTTTATACACCGTTTGCAGTGTCTGTTCGCGCTGTAACTCATATTCATTTCCATTTCTTCTCTCAGTTTTCTGTTCCATTCACTTACCCTCATCTTCTCTTACCTTTCCATTACCTCTTCTCTCTCCCATTGTCCCTAACCCACCCACCCCATCTCTCTCTCTCTCTCTCTCTCTCTCTCTCTCTCTCTCTCTCTCTCTCTCTCTCTCTCTCTCCTCCTTCTGCCCTTTCTTTCCATTCTACCATCTTCTCTTTCTTTTTTCGTCATCCCTCTTCCTCTAGCATTCACCCTTCCTCTCTACCTTCCTCTTTCTTCCCTCCCTCTCCTCCATTTTTTTTTTTCTCTAAGCTCTCTTCCCATCCCTGTCCATCCACCCATCACTCCGCCTCTCCCATCCAGCCGCCAGTTAGCCCTTGCCATCAGAGTGTAACACGTGAATCAAAATGTTCCAAACGCGTGTCCTTTATCTGCCAGTGAGCGGACAGAGAGAGAGGCGGCTGCTAGTGACACAATGGTTCTGTGTCCCATTGTTGATATCACCTGTCCCTACCTCTTTGCCCTCTCTCCCCACCCTTTAGCCTCCTGTTCCTCACCTTTCTCCCCTCCCTTTCCCCTTTCCTCTCTCACTCCAGCCCTTGTCCTCCTGTTCTTCACATTTCCCCTCTCCCTTTTAAATTCCCCTTTCACCCCTGCTCTTCCCCTTTCTCCCTCCCTCTTTCTTTGCCCACCGCTCTTCCTTTTTGCCCTCTTCCCTTCCCCGATCCTTCATGTCCTTGCCTCTTCCCCCTTGCCCTTCATCCTTCCCCTGTATCCTTCACCTTTTCCTTTGGCTATTACCCTTTCTTCCTGCTCTTCCGTTTTCCCATCTGCTATTCCCCTCTCCATCCTACCCTTCTTTCTGTCCTGTCCATACTCTACCCACCATTTCCTGCCCCTTTCCTTTCTCTGCCCACCATTTCCTGCCCCTTTCCTTTCTCTGCCCTTCACCTTTCCCCCCCCTCTTCTCCAATTTTCCCTCAGTGTCCTCTTCCCACCTCTCTTTCCTCTTTCCCCTCTTCTCCCCTTTCCTGCCACCCCTCTGTTGTAAATGGCCACACCCCATCACCGTCTTCATTTATTTATTTATTTATTTTTGCTCTCCACCCCCCCCCCTTCCTATCCCAATATCGGCGTTGTTTTTACTCTTGGCACTCCCTACTCCTTTCCTCTGCCACTTACTGTTAACCAGATACTGATGCTTATTCCTTCTATACCATTGTTTACCTGCCTTCACCTACTCCTCCCCCATCCCCTGCTGCCCCCATTCCCTGCCGCCTACATCCCCTGCTGCTTCCCCATCCCCTGTCGCCTCCTCCCCACCTGATGTGACCGAATCTTGATGCTGTGATCGCCTGCTGCCCCCTCATCTGCCTCTTCTCCCCATCCTCTTGCCGTAACACCCTTTCCCTTGCCACTCCTCTATCCGCTGTCGCGCTCCATCCTCTGCTGCTCCCGTGCCCATAAACCTTTCTCTACCGTTGTTACCTGCCTTACTTTTGGCGCCTGCTTATACTTTTGCTCCTCTTGGCACTCCCCCCTTGTTTCCTTTGCTGTTTCTTGCTACTCTAGTTTTTTCTTTACTGCTGTCCCTTGGCTTTCTTTTGCCCTGTCCCTCCCCCTCCCTTCTGCATTTTTTTTTTTGTCATCCCGTCCCATCCCACTTCACCCCTGCTCGTACAGATATTCCTCCGCTCCCCTTCTTCTTCCTTTGCTGTATCATGCTACCCTTATTTGTATATCGGCGCCTACTGCTCTGCTGTTCTACTGCCCTTACCCTCCCTATCCTTCCTTCTTGTCCCTTCCTCCTCAGGATCTGACAACAGTATTACTAATGTTCCACCTTGGTCCGACCCTTACTTCCCACGCTGTGTTTTGGTACCTAGTTCCGATACCTGCTCCTGCTGTGCGATTAACCACCAGCCTCTCTTGTTCTGTCACCTACCCTTCCTCAACCTTCTCTTTCTCCCTGCTATCCCTTCCTGCCCGAGGTATGACATCTGTTGCTGTTTCTCTGGCACCGTCGTACCTTCTTCCCCGATGTTTCTTGCTACCCCAGATGACACCTACCTCACCTTCTCCTGAAAGACAGCTGTCCTCCTGCCACTTTTGCATGGCGCCCTGTCCCCGTGCTCCATCCTTCATTTCTAGGTGTCTCCTAGGCCAGTACAGACACATACTTCTTTGCCCTCCTGGATCTTCCTGCTTAGATATATTATTGTTGCGATGTGACCGGCCATGCCACCACTGTCTTTCACCTCTCCTTCTCCACTCACATCTTTCATTGTTGTCTTTCCACCACAGTTTTGTCACTTTTTTCATACTGCTGCTCCCTGTTACACCATGGCCCCTTTCCTCTGCTGATTTTTTTTTTTTTTTAAATCCTTGTTCCTATATCTTCACCTGCTATGCTGCTATCTCCCGACGTTTCCTTGCCGCTTTCCTTGTGTCGTTTCTCTGATGTCCTTCCTCATTCCAGTTCTGACACTGCACCTACTGCTGGTCTTTTGGTACGCAGTGACAAGTCCTCCTCCCGTTCCTTTTGCTGCATGTTACTACTTTAGAACCCCATGCTTCTCTTCTCTTTTCACTTCCTATCTCTGTTCTTTCTCTGTTGTCTCTCGCTGCCCAGGTATTGTATTATCACCTGCTCCTCCTCCTGTTCTCCTCGACATACCATCCTCCCTTCATTTCTCCGCAGTCACTCCCTGCCAGCCACACACTCGTCATTTCCCGGCCATCTGTATCCCTCCCCCTCTCCCACCACCCACTCTTTAACTCACTCCTTTTGATCTACAAGGGCCCGATAGGAATTTCTATCCTGGACACAAATAACTCCACTGCAGACGTCTCAACACAGGACTGGTCATTAGTGCCTCGCCTGTCGGAATCTTGCCCATTACTGTTGTCCATCTTTTCCAGCCTCTGTCCTTGCGGCTTCTCCCTTCGTCTTCCTCCTGCTTCTCCTCCCCTTTCTCCTCCTCCTCCTCCTCCTCCTCCTCCTCCACCGTCACTTCTTTACCACCGGATCTTTCTCCTGCGGCTCATTCTCCATCACTTCTTCACCACAGTATCTTTCTCCTCCATCATCATTTTCCCTTCCTACTCCTCCACCATCGCCACCTTTACTTTCTCTGTCTCCTTAACCATCACTTCTCCTCCTCCACCATCACTTCCTCCTCCTCCATCATCATCACTTTCCTTACCACCACCATCACTTTCTCCTCGTCCTCCATCATCATCACTTTCCCTTACTACCCTCCTCCACCATCACTCCTACTCCACCAGCATCACTTTCTCCTCCTCCTCCTCCATTACTGCCACCACCTACTCCTCCTTTGCTGCCGGATTTATTAAAATGCTCACTTTGATGTGAGGTTCAAATTCTCTTAGGAAACTGGTAGTGATATGTTTGTTTGTGCGTACCTATGCTACCTGAGTGTGTGTGTGTGTGTGTGTGTGTGTGTGTGTGCGTGCGCGCGAGGGGGGGGGGCCTGGGTGTGAGTGGTTGCATGGGCTTGTTTGCGTTTATATACGTGACTGCGTACACTGTGCGTGTGTGCGTGAATGTGCGTGTGTATATACTTGTATATACTGTGTGTATATATATATATATATATATATATATATAAATTATATATATATATATATATATATATATATTGTGTGTGTGTGTGTGTGTGTGTGTGTGTGTGTGTGGGTTGGTGGGTGGAGGAGTGCATATGTGTTTGTTTGTTTAGCCTTGTGTGTGTTTATGTGCGTATATGATTTTTTTTTTCCAAGAATTAATGAAAACCTGTTTACACTTTAGCTATGCGTACAAACCTCCCCCCTCAGCCACAACCTCAGCAGAAGCAGCCAAGCACCTCAAAATGCACAACGACCAAACTTTCGGCAGCGTCCCACATTTTCTTTGGCCCCAGCAACATTACCCTTCTCCCATGCCGGCCTCGTGTCAGCTTTAAGGTATTGTGCAACTTAAATGGCATGCAAATTCGAATCGATGCCTCCATAAACAACTCGATTCCGGCCCAGCTTAAAGTTTTACCACACCCTGCGGCAGATAACAGGCACCAAATAGTACAAGAGGGAATGATAGGACGTTTTTCATTGTGGTTTCAGGTGAGGATTGTCGTGTGTATTGACCCCTTGGCAGATGAACTAAATCGTCTGGCCGTAGTTAAAAGAGCACGGAAAAGGTCTCATCGTTCGAAGAGGGATAACAGGATCAGATGCTACTTGAGGGGGTGATAGGAATGTATCCATGTTTTTTTCAGAAGATTTTAATGTGCATGTAACCCTTGACAGTTGAATGAAATCGTCTGACTGTAGCATAGCTAAATAGGAAAAGTCTCATTGTACAAAAATAATAATAATAATAATAATAATAATACAGGAGAGAGTGATTGAAAACAAAATGTGCTTTCAGACGAGGATTTAGATGTGTATTTAATGTCTGATTCTCGCCCTTCCAAAGATGAATAAAATAGGCTGGTTATAGTAGCATAAATTTGTTCCCATTGTACCGAAGGTTAATTGGTCAGCTTTACAGGAGGGAACGATATAAGTTTTTCACGTGTTTTAAGATTTTGCTGCTTATTTGACCTTTGACAGATGAATTAAATCACCTGGGAGAAACAAGAATGGCGTGCAACAACTCATTTTAGTAAAGAGAATGCGCGTGTTTTCAGACGAGGATTTCGATGCGTATATGATCTTTGACACTTAACGTACTCTGAAGATGGTGAAATGGTCTGGTGGCATCATCGTGGGTTAAATAGCAGGGGTGTGACCGAGAGGAAATTTTCATGTTTTTGTGGGTGAAAATTTTGAGGTAGATGCAGCTCTTGACACGAGAGATCCTTTCTTAGACAAGCAGATTTGTCTGACGGTAGCATGAACAGCATCAGTAAAGCATAATCGTGTTGATGAAGTTAATGGTGATAGTTTCGAGAGCCTTCACCACAAGAGATCTTCTCGAGGCTTAATAAAGTCGTTTGATAGTGGTAAAAAATATCTTACGGGTCGAAGTACGGGAGGGGATGAGAGGGAATTATCCTTCTTATAAGTAAGACATTTTATTGTGTTTGCCATATGGTATAGCTTAGCTTTTCAGTGGGATGACGTTGATTTTGCTTTATTCTTACTACCTCCGAACGATTTAATTCACATCAAGATAGATTTCTTTGACCACAAGGGTTAGGAAACAGCCTCTTCCTCCACGTTAATTGGATGGTATTTTTTTCTCATGAAATCTTACTGCCCACAGAAGAATTTATAAAGCCTAGGAAGGTCGTCTTATATTGAAAAGCTTAGCGATATTTAACAGTAGTCGCAAGTACTTATCCATTTCTTTGTCACTGAAGTGTTGAGAGTGACTCGGTGGAGTAAGGTAACTGCAGCAACGAAGCACATGTAAACTACAGATCTGAGTACAGAATCTGTAACAGGACTGCACGCAGGTGTAGTGCCCGCATTGAATATGGGTGTTAGACTTCAGAATAACATCCATAAAATGAAAGTGACAGTATAGAAATATGGCTTTTATTGAATGTGTGGGCTGCATAGACCGAATAGAATAAGAAATGTTGAGATTTGTAACAGACTGGCATCTCGAAGTAAACGTATCCTGAATCTGCATGTCATTTTTTTTTTTTTTTTTTTTTTTTTTTTAGTTTTACTTGGAAGGAGCAGCTGTTGCAGCTCTGCCTCTTGGGCCCTTCCTCTTTTTTTTTTTTTTTTTTCCCTGTGTGGGTGTTATTTTTTTTTTTTTTTTTTTTTTTTTTTTCTACATTAGGAAGGAGAAATCTTTTAGCGTCAGAGTGGAACAGTGCGCTTAGAAAGGATGTGGATAGGTTAGTGAAAAAGGGTATCTATGACAGGGTTTGAGGGCTGAGTTTTGGAAGTCCAAGGAGAAGGTGAATGGGTTATGTAATTGAATGTGGAAGGAAGATGTGGAACTTGAGGAAACAAAAGTATAGACAAAGGGCAGTGAAGGATGGATAAAGCATGTAGGGAGACGTAAATGATACACTGCTACACTGAACTAGAATACATTGCTTCGTAGTACAGAGGTTAACACGAGAAAGAATCCAGCTAGGTGAGGTAAGCGAAACCATTTAAATGATGAACGACGTCTTCTAAGTAAGACTGACGAGTTCCCTTAAGTGACATACACACGAACTCTCAAGCAATGACTAAGTGAGACAAGTGACATTTAGACAGTATTCTGGCCAGAGTGAAGGGCTCTTAAGTGCCTCTTCCTTAACTCAAATAGCGTAAGAGTTCTTGTGGTTAAAAAGATCTTCTAGAACCAGCTTGAATGCAATAACTAAGCTTTTTATTTAATTTTCTCTAACTAAAAGCAATATTATTCATGCCGTGCGGCCTCTCACAGGATTTGTCTCTAAATATCATTGTCTCTAAATATCATAAGTCTTTCCATGCAACTTTAGCTGTGAAATGGGGAAAAATGGGCAAATTAGCGTCATACTTAACCATGGAACTTTAATAGACTAGTTTCCTAATTAACTTTGGACGTGACAACAAAGAAAGAATGTAAAGAAGTGTGTCCTTTCTGTCACCTTGGCCAGACTTAATGAATTGGAAGAGTTGTAACGCATCTGGGAAAGCAGTTTTATTGGGGGAGGTAAAACTTTTTCAGTCAGACGTAAAATTACCGTCACTTTAACTTGAGTAAGGAGCTGTAGCAGAAGATTAACGCTTTAGTGCTAGTTACGAAGAAGTTCCATAGGCGGGATATTGAGTCGTTATATTGTCTTTTTCAGCCCTTGAGATGCGGGGGAGAACCGGAAAAGGACGAAAATTTCCGCCAATTTAAAATGAATAAACTAAACTCTTTCAAATGTGAACATACTGCAATTCTTCCAGTGTAAAGAAAGGTGTCTAATAGAGAAGATTTACAGTACAGAATAAATCGCTCAGAAGGAGATGCCAGAGAAACTCCAAAGCCAACTGAAATACTGCCTCTGAACTTGAAAGATTGACCAGTTTCTTTCTGGGCTGAAGGATATATACCTGTGTTTCTTTGAGAGGCTTTCACTCCCTTGACCTTGAGGGCTTTCGTTTTATTGTCACGATTTACTCTGGGGTTTTATTTCCTTTATTCCTTTGTTGCTTCCCATGACCATATTTTTCTTTTCTTTCTTCTTTTAATATTCACGTTAATTTTTCTGTATGATGTTTTTACCACGTTATCATTTGCCTTATCCCATGTCTCTTCCAGTGATCATAGTTTACTTTTTCTTCACGTAATTTTGCTTCGCCGTGGTAAATATTTGTGTTATGATTTCTCTGCCAGTATGAAAATGGTCCTTGGTAGTCGAAAATGCTGTGGTCAATTCTTTCCATCAGTTTAGCCAGTTTGCTTTGTTGTGTAAAGTATTTCATGTTGGTATTTGTCTTAGTATGATCTTTTTGCGGTGCCATGTTAAAGGTGTTCCGTTCTCTCTCTTGTCTGTGATTTGATTTTTTGCTGTGGTGTGGCAAATATTTCTTTTCTGTTCTCTCCGAAAATATGGCCAGTTTGCTGAGTTATGGTAATTGTTTTGTTAAATTCTTTCTGTGAGTATGCCAATTTTTTCTTTTTTTCAGGTTTGGGAAATATTTGTGCTGTGTTCCATCTATCAGCATGACCATTTTCCTGTGCTGGGGAAAATATCGTATTCGCATCTCGGTATCACTGTGGTTATTTTGTTCTTTTGGGGGGTCTGTTCTCTATCAGTATAAGTTTTTTCCTGTGCTATTGTAAATGTTGTATTTAGTTTTGTCAGTCATAGGCGCCACTTTTTTTTTTTCCCCTCTCGCTGATACGATATATATGTGTGTGTTGTCTCTTTTGCTTGTTTCAGTGCCACCCTTATCCTCTCAGATATTCTTGTACATACGATCGGTTTCTCTTTTTCAGTTTTGTTTCTCCCTGGTCACTTCTTATTACTATTCTTCCATTTACTCTCTTCATGTAGCCTCTCCCCCCCTCCTCTTCTCTTTATGCTCTCCACTTAGCTTACTCTTCAATCATCATTTCGCATCTCAATGTATCACTACTCCGAATGCCCTGTCCTCTTCTCTCTCTGTCTGTATATCTATCTATCTATTTATCTGTCTGTCTGTTTATCTATCTATCTATCTGTCCATATATCTATAACCAGACGCTTTCATTCCGAAGTGAGAGCCACAAACAAATGGCCTCCTTGTCACCCTGCCACCATTCGGTTTCGCTCCCTCCATTTCACACAACCTTCATTCATATACCTCTCTTCACCCTAGCCCTCTTGTTTGCTTCTCAAATTTCTCTCGAATTCCAGTTCTCTTATTCCATTATATTTCAGTTCCAGTCCCACATCTGTATCAGTCATTGATTTTTATTCTTGCACAGCCTGATGGTTCAAAGGGTCTTGATAAATTATTTCACCGGAATCAAATGTGGCCCAGTCAAAATTTTGATTGTAAGAATATGCAGAATATAAGTCAGCCATTATATGAAAAAAAATAATAATAATAAGAGTGTATATAAATGAGGAAAAAGAATTAGGGATGACAGTATCAAATAATTTAAAAGTGAGTCGTCTTTAGACTACTAAGAAAACCAGTATTTTAGGTAGCTCTATAAGGAAAGCATTTGAATTCTATTTGTAAAGTATCATTCTAACAGCGCATAGGATTCAGGGACAAACATTAGGTGAAATACTATGCTTGGTTCTGGTAACTTTGATACATAGAAAGATATGAAGGCTTTGCAACGAGTAGAGTGAAAGAGAACCAGAGTAACATAGTGCAGAACAAACCATGCGAATATATTTAAAATACTAAATCCGTATAACACATCCAGTTGCAGATTGCCAGGAGAGCTAATCCAAGTCACTACAAAGGACATAACAAATAACATGGCACTGTACTCATACTTCATAACTGACTGATCAAATTACATTGGCCTTCATGGCTATACACGTTTGCAGCCAAGAACAAGAATGCAGTTCTTCTGCAACTGTGTAGACAAAATGATCAAGTAATTCAGATCCTTTGCTAAGATCATTAACAGCCCAATGATAGATTATTATTCTGCTTATACTTTCCTGTATAGATCGTGGAGGCGGCGACTACAGCACAGTGTCATAAAACTTTTCCATGATAGTTTTCTGTATGTAAAAGATGTGCTGGTGATTAGAACTGTGGTATGGAGTCAGGATTTAGGGGACCCTAATAGTGTATGAATGATTGTTTGTCCAATTGGATGTGGGTGCTATTAATGGTTCTCGCATTTTGTACTTCTCCTTTTTATGGATCATTAGTAACTCCTTCTGTAAATGTAAATGTGGATCAGACCGACAGTTTTGGTGATCATGGTAACGATGATGATAATGATGATTTTCTCTGTTGGAAGATGTTCCTTCTTAATGTTTCCTGTCGGCTTCGACTAACGTCCTTTTCTGAGCGGGGAGGGGAAGGGATGAGCTTTCTCTTATAGTTTCCCTTTCTTGAACTCAAAGAACAGATATACTCGTAGTCATAGCTTACCCTACAGCACACTGTCTCAAAAAGAACACTGGGCATATTGTTGTTTGCTTGCCTTTGTTCTCTTTTGTACTCGTTTGTAGCCAGTTCCTCTTTTATGCCAGTTCCCCCGTCATATCAGTCCTTCGGCTATTCCAGTCTCTCTCCAATTACATTTCCCCGTTCCATTCTCTCCACTGTTATTGTTCTGCGTCAGTTCTAATTCCCCTTTCGTTTCATTCTTCATCACTTCCAGCCCATTTCTCTATTCTGGCCGCTTTTCAATTCCAGACTCTATTATTTATCAACACATCTTTTGTCGTTTTAAAAGTCTTTCGTCTCTTATTGTCCTTTATCGGCTGTAATTCCCTTTTGGTTGCAATTTTCTTCAATTCCCGCGCATTTTTCCACATCTAAGATCCTAATTTCCAGGCTCTGTTTTGTCTAACTCCTCTTCTGCCACCTCTCTGGTCAACTCTGTTCTCTCTTCAAATTCTTTTATTTTATCCTATTTCGTTTCAGACCTTGTTTCACTCTGGTACCTCACTAATTCTTCCATCTCACAAAACGAGTCTCATTTATTTGTCCATCCCTTCTCTCTCCCATTCCAAATCACACCTCAAATATATGTTTTTATTCCTCTCTATTTCCAGACCCCTTTTGTAAATAGTCTCATTCCTGCAGGTTCCCACACCCCTTCCCATTCTTTTCCATCCCTTATTGTGCTTCAAATTTTCCAAGCTCTCACGGTCACAATTCGTTTTCTAGCCGCATTTTGTCCCATACCATTTTGACAATTCATTCCAAGTCTTATTCCTCTCATATTCCACTCTTTCGTCGAATACAGTGGCAGTCTGTTTCCGTCCTCACTTTGCTCGACTTGATTCATAATAAATTTACACCTTTGTTTTACCCCTGGCCCTCGTCTCCTCTTCGTTTCTTCTTCTCTCCATTCCTCCTTTTCGTTCCAACCCTGCCTATCCTTCCATCCATTCCCTTCCGTTCGTCCTTCCCTCTCTCCATTTTTGCCCCCGCCTCCAAGCTTCTCCATTGCCAATCCTTCCCATGTACCGGTATCAGTGTTCATCTCTGTTTCAAGCCTTGCCCTATCCCCTCTAAATTGAGACTTCATCCCCAAATAGTCCATCTCTGTTATACTAGTCTCATTTTCCACCTTCCGTACATGTCACAGTCTCGTCCTTCTTCCGCTTTTCCGTCCTTCAGTCTCCTCCTACAGGCCAGTCTCCCAAAGTCCAGTCCTTTTCGTTTTGGCCTTTTTTCGAATGCCATTCACACCCATATAGAATTTCATTTCTACCGCTTCCCGACCCCATCTCCTTTAAAATTGGATTTCATTCCAAATTACATTTCTGTTTTGCCGTCTATCCCTCCCCTCCTTCTCGCTTCCTCCCTCCGTCCCCCATCTTCCTCCCTCCTTTCCTTTAATAAAGCGAATTCCTTCATTTCCAGTCCTGCTCTTCTAATCCCTCTCCACTTCCAGCAGTTCTTCTCCAGTGTCACTCCCTTCCGTATAGTTTCATTTCTATTCCCATCGGTACTCTGTCCACTCTAAAATTAGACTTCGCCGTAAATTAGTCCCATCTCTGTTTTACCTCCCATCCCTCCCTCACTTCTCTCCCTCTCTCTCTCCCTCTCTTTCCCTCTCGTTCTGCCTCCGCCTTCCATCCTGATAGTGTCCCGGGCTGGCGTATTGGAAATTAAATATTGACACACTCCCTCAGCTGGTGGTGGTGGTGGGTACTGGTGGTGATAGTGTTTGTGGTGGTGATGAGAGTGGGTGGTGATAGTGGTGATTGTGGTGGTGGTAGTGGTGGGTGCTGGTGGTGGTGGTGGTGGTGCTTGTGGTGGTGATGGAAGTGGGTAGTGAGTGGGTGTAATGGTTGGGCTGTAGTGTTGAATGGGGTTGTAGTGGTGGATAGTGGTGGTGATAGTGGCTGTTGTGTTGGTGATATTGGTTGCTGTGGTGGTGGTGATAGTGGCTGTTGTGTTGGTGATATTGGTTGCTGTGCTGGTGGTGATAGTGGCTGTTGTGGTGGTGATATTGGTTGCTGTGCTGGTGGTGATAGTGGCAGTTGTGGTGGTGATATTGGTTGCTGTGGTGGTGATAGTGGTTGTGGCGTTGCTATTGATAGTTATTGTGGTGGTGGGGGTGGTGGATACTGATGGTGATATAGTCTGTAATGGTGTTGATGGTGATGGTGGTTGTGGTGGTGATGGTGGTTGTCGTGCTGATGGTGATAATGTTTGTAGAGGTGGTGGTGATGGGTACTGGTGGTAATAGTGGTTGTGGGTATGGGTCGTGATGGCGGCTGTCGTGGTGATGGTTTTACTGTTTGTGGAGGTTGTGGTGGTGGTGAAAGGACTGAAGTGATGGTGGTAGGAAGTGGTGGTGATAGTGGCTGTGCTGTTGCTAGCGGTATTGGTTGTTGTGGTGGTTTCGGTGGTGATGACAGTGATGATAATAATGGACGTTGTGTTACTGACTGGTATTGCGATGATAATATTGACGCTGTGTTTTGGTGATATCTGATGCCGTGACTGTAATGTGTTTTGTAAAGATGATACTGGTAATGGTGGTGATCGTTATGGTTAGGGTGACTTCTTGTGTAGTGTTAAGACTGATAGTGTTGGAAAAGTAACAAGAAAAATGTTCATTGTTTTTGCCTGAACCTCCGAAAGACACGACTAACTCGCACTGAAATGTTTAGTACATATTGTTGTTTGTCGTTATGTAGGATCAGGAGGAGAGGAGAAGGAGAGTGAGGAACAGTTAATACTTCCTCACTCAGTTAAAAGAAAAAGCACACATTGAACGAGAGACAGACAGACAGACAGGCGGAATGAGAAAGAAACGGGTGGGTTGCTGTGGGATGCTAGAGCGGAAAAAAAAAAAAAAAACACACACATTTGTTTGTAATCATTTCCTTTAGTGTTTTAGCCATATTTTTTGTGGCGTACGGTATACAGTAATTTTCTCAATCAGTTTTAAATATCTGAATGTTCTACACGCAATGCTCATGCAAGATATCTAGTACAATAGTGAAGACTGCATTGGCGATGTGGCTCGGGGCTGGTTGGCGTACGTTGTTCGTAAATGACGCACACCTGGTTATTTAAGTATTTGAGAGAGAGCGACATTCAGAGGCCGGCCCCAGGGAAGGTCGGGCAAAAAGAGGCTTGGTCATCGGAGGCTAATAGAGAGTAAGAAACTGACTGGGAGAATTTCTGAGAGCAAGGTAGATGGGAGGAGAAAGAGTAGAGGCCGATAAAGAAGTAAGTGATTAGGTGCGCGAGTATGTAAGGTGAGAGAGAGAGAGAGAGAGAGGACTTAGAACAAGGTTGTGTGTCACTTGAAAAGAGGTAGTTTCTAAGGTGGGACAGAAACGCCTGGAGAATATTTTAATTAGTCGACCCCTCACAGGATGGAACGTCAGGCTGAAGATACGCAGCCTCTATGTTGTTGCTATTACTGAGGCCGCCACAACAGCATCTCTGATAAGGATGATTAATTTTATGGTGTGTGGATGGTGATAATTGTGACATATGAGGTAAAAATTTCTTTCCGTAATTTCAGCCGTGTTTACATCGATAGTCTGACGGAAAAATAAAAAAATAGCAGCTTAATTGGTGTTGTGGTTAGTGGATATTAAAGAACGATTGACGGCAGAGATGTTGATAAGCCAAGTAAATCATTGTACGCTGCACCACATACCAGTTGACCTTTTGACTTCATCCTTTGACCAAGGCCCGTATTCTCGTAGGGTAAGGAGAATCCCAAGCACCTCTTCCTGAGCGATTTATATTTGGATGCGACTGATTACTCTCCATTTGCACGTTATCTATGCAGAGTATAGCGAAAATGGAGTGATTTGTGCAACACGGAGATGGACAGTAAGGCGTAAAAAGCAAAATAATTTGCTTAAGAAAAGGAGTTAGGGAACTTCTTAAACCGACAAGAATACGGACCCTTGACACTTATTTGTTGTTCTCAGAATCAAAACCTTTCACCCTTGACTGACTCTCAACCTTTCACCAAGTTGGGTCCAAATGTTTCTGGAAAATATTTGACTTTGCCGTGTAACCTTGACATTTGACTTGTCCTTCTGACAGTACGTTAACTCCATTGCTGAACCTCGGACCTTCCACCAAGTTTGGTTCAAATAAGATAAAAACTGTTTTATTTTGGTCACACAGAGGCGCACATTGGTCAGATTTTTTAAGTGTCTTGTGGCCTTGACCTTTGACTTGTTCTTAAAATCAACCCTCTTTGTTCTTGCCTTACCCTTGACTTCACCACCCATTTGGGTCTATATCATGTCAAAACTGTTTACATTCATTAATCCATGTAATCTTGAACTTTGACTTATTGTTCTCAAAAACCAAAACGTCAGCATCTTTGCTAATTCTCAGCCTTTCACAAAGTTTGGCTTAGACTGAATGAGAACTGTGTGAGAAAACTAGTACACGTGGTCCCTTACTTGCCTACAACATGGTCATTTATTTACTTTATAGCCAGTTACTGCCGGAGTATGAGTTGAGAAGCTTGTTAGCATCTAAAAATCGTATGTAGTTTCAAGAAATAAGACTTCGCTATACTGAAGTGTATTTATCAAGACAGTCATGGCGTCATAGAGTTGATTCAGATCTTAAGGAGGCAGTAAGATCACAATAAGTCGCCATTTGTTGAAAAGGTCAAAGGACGTACATCACACACTCATGTCACATTCAGAGCCGATACTGTCCTTATCTTTATCAGTCTGTTTATAGCCAGACGTCTTAATCCCACAGAGCATGTTTATGTCACTCTTCATGTCACCCTGTCCTTGTCCATCTAGCTGCCTTCCTTCCAACTCACCCTTCCTTCATTGATACACATCTCCATCCCCATCCCTCCACCCCAGACTCCTTTTCCCACTCTCCCTCTCCCCCTCATCCTCCGCCACACACACACACACACACACACACACGCACACGCACACGCACGCACGCACGCACGCACGCACGCACGCACACACACACACACACACACACACACACACACACACACACACACACACACACACACACACACACACACAGTGATAAAAATATTGGTGAAAATGTGCGTGATGTTGTGGGTGATGGATAGAACTGCAAACACAGACATCAAGCGTGTTTTAATTTCAATCTCGCCCCTCTCAAAGTCAAGCGGGACCAGTGTGATGGTGTTTTACCCTTGTGTATTTCCCTCTCTCTGTCTGGGTGAGTGTGTGTCTGTTTCCATGGCGATTTTCTTTGTAAATAACGCTTGTGAGGTGCATTGGTCGTCCCCTCAAATGACCCAAGTTTGATAGGAAGGTTTAAGTATTCTCTCTCTCTCTCTCTCTCTCGTTCTTGATTCATTAATTAGTATCGGGGCTAAAATTAGGAGGAGGAGGAGGAGGTGAATGATGATGATGATGATGAAGATGATGATGATGATGATGATGATGATGATGATGATGATGATGATGATGAGGAGGAGGGGGAGGAGAAGAAGTAGGAGTAAAAGTGAATGATGATGATGATGATGATGATGATAAGGTCAAGGAGTAGGGGTAGGAGGTGAATGATGATGATGATGAAGAGGAGGAGGAGGAGGAATGGGAGGTGGATGATGTTGATGATGATGATGAAAATAACAATAATCCTACCTTCTTCAAGTCAGTACTAAGAAGAGGAGAACGAGAAAGTAATAGTTGCATTACAATAGGCTTAGTTGCACAAAAAAACTCGTATCTAGATCAGTTATATTCCTGCATAAGAGCCTTTAAGTTCGGGTAATACTCAGGGCTTCAGATTGGTAATATATGCGGAAGGAAGGCAAGAAGGTAAAATAAAAGAGTAAAGCAAGAAGTAGAAGAGAGATATAGGAGGTAGGAGGGAAATTACTGAAGTCAGGATAGGCGTGAGAGAAAGAAATGAAGGAAAATGTACTAAAGGGTGGAGGGGGGAGAGAGAGGGAAGGGGAGGGAGAGGGTGGAGGGGGAGAGAGAGGGGAAGGGGAGAGAGAGGGTGGAGGGGGAGAGAGAGAGGGGGGGAGCAAGTAATACACACACATTACGAGTGTTTCATGATTCCCCAATTAGCTCAGTGACCAACCAAGAATTGGTGAGGAGAGAAGAATTATGAGGGGTGAAAGGAAGAGAAAAGAGGAGGAGAGAAGAACGGAGGAGAAGAGGGGAGAGGAGGAGGGGAAGAGCAAACGGAGGACAGGAGAGGAGAGGAGAAGAGAGAAACCAGGAGAGAGAACAGAAAAAAATAGAAGATCGGAGAAGCAACAGATGGTTTGATAAATAGTTGAACAGTAAAATTTTAATTCTGAGTAGACTTATATTCAAATTCCTTAGACTAGTCATTACATAGGCTGACAGAGAGGTTGTATGTCAAGATGTGAAGGTGGGTGGAAATGTGTTCAAAGATGAAATGGATAGATACTGTAGACTGATAGATAGATTGATGGATATGTGTAGGAGGTAAGATAGATAGACAGGTAGGTCGACAGATAGATGCCTGGATAGATAAGTGAATAAATAGGTAAATTTGCTGATTAATTGACATGGACAGATAGGTAGATGGATAGGTATATAGACTGATAATGGTGAGTATATGAGAGAGAGAGAGAGAGAGAGAGAGAGAGATGCAAAATCAATTCCTAGATTATTATTTATGTACAGTATATTGTCAACGTGGGCAGGCTGTTCTGATTACAGAGCCGGAGGTACGAGAGAGAGAGAGAGAGAGAGAGAGAATGATATTTTTGGGATACATAAAACAGACAGATTGAAAGACAGACAGACAGACAAACAGACAGACAGGCACATAGATAGACAGGACAAGGAAGAAATTAAAGGAAAGTAGAAAATAAGAAAACAGAAGAGGGACGGGAAGAATGGGAGGTAGTGAAAGAAAGGGAAAGATAAGTGGAAGAGAGGAGGAAGAGAAGGCAAGAGAAAGAATGACACAAAGGAAGGGTGTCGATAGAAATCGAGAAAAAGGAGAGATGGGAGAGAGGGTGGAAAAATGCGAAGTAGAAGCAGGAGAGAAATTGATAACGAGATAGAGGGGGGGGAAAGAAAAGAAGGATAGAAGAATGATAAGGAGGAAAGAAAATATCAGAAGAAAGGGAGCAGGAAGAAAAGAATGGAAGAAGGAAAGGAAAAAGGAAAGAGGTAAAGGAGAAAATTTGAGGAAATTGGACAGAAAATGTAAGAAGAAGAAAAAAAGAGGAAAAGGGAAAATAGAAGAATGAGGGAAAGAAGATAGTAGGAGAAAGGGGGGGAAGGGAGAACGGGAAAAGGAAAGCAAAATATTAGGAACTGGAAAAAGGATAAAGTAACATGGAGAGGGAAAGGACATAGGAAAAAAAAAGGTGGGGCACAAGGTGAGGGAGGAAAAGGAAGAAAGGAGGAGTAGAATAAGGAGGAGGAAGAGAAAGAGGAGGAGGAGAAGAAGAAGAAGAAGAAGAAGTAGGAGCAGGAGGAGGAGGAGGATTGAAGGGAAAAGGATGAGGGAGAGCCAGTGAATCCTTATCAATATCAGATGCAGCGTCCTTTGTGCTTATAATAGTTTCTTATTGTTTCTATTTGTTCCAGGCCCCATCGACGAGCAACGGGGACACGACAAAAAGGTAATAGAAGGAAGGAGAGGAGGAGGAAGGAAGGAGGAGGAAGGAACGGTAGAGAAGAAGGGATTGACGGAGAAGTGAGAGGAAGGGAGTGCGAGAAGAGGAGGAGAGGTGGGAGGAGAAAAGAACAAAGGAAAGATAGATGAAGGAAGGGAGGGAATTAGAAGTAGGAGGAGAAAAATGGAGCAGGAGAAGGAAGAGCGAAGGGGGGAAGAAAGGGGCAAAGAAGAGATAAAAGAAGGAAGGAGAGCGAACGAAAAGAGCGACGTAGAGATAGAAGCGTGAAGAAGGGGAATGGAGGACTGAGAAAAGAAAAGCAATAAAGGAGAGGCGAGAGAAGGAGAGGAAGGAAGGATAGGAGCGGTAGGGAAAGGAGCTAAAGAAGGCAACTAAAAGGGATGGAGTGAATAAGGGATGAGAATAAGGAAGATGTATTCGTAAGAGAAGCAACAGAGAGAAGAACGTAAGAGAAGGCATGGAGACAAGAATAGATGAAGGAAGGAATTTGGCTAAGAAAATGTAATAGAAGGAAGGGAGCAAAGGAGTGGTAACAGAAGGAAGGAGTAAGGGAAGAACACCGGGAGAGACGATAAAGTAGGGAAAGAGTCAGTGAAGGAAGACTAGGAGGGAGATCAAAAGGAAGGGAATAACAAGTGAAAGAGAAAGTAACAGGGCTTCGAAATATAAGCGCAAAACAGCAGGAGAGCAGAAAAATAGAATGAAAGGTACTAACATGAAAGAGTAATTAAAACGAGACTATTGAAGGAAAGTGAAGTGTTAGTTAAAAGAAGAGTTAAGAGTCGTAAGAAAGAAAATGAGGAAACTAGGGAGAGAGATACGCTGGTTTTTACACATTCACAATCACACGCTTAAGCATCTACACATACAAATACACACCTATCTACTGTTCATATACACCATTATACAAATACACTTACTCATGCGCAGTAGTACATAATATTTCACAAGAGTATGTAGATGAAACTCGGCAAGCTTTTACCGTAGGATTCATCATGTCTGAAGTAAATTCTGGTAAATTTCGCTGTTAACCTCTTCATTCTGACTACCTACCTTGTGTTTTGCTCCAGATTCCATTTGATTCAAGTTATGAGAGATTTTTTGATCTGGTGGGGTTAGATAAAGCCTTCAACACGCCTTTCACACCTGGAGATCTCCCCCAAGCTGAATAAAATCGTCTGAAGATGGTAAGAACAAAGTGAAAACTGCGCTGTCTTAGTGTAGGGGTTGGGGGGCGCGTTAGCACAGTGGTAGCGCGCTGGACTTGTAATCGGGGGATTGCAAGTTCGAGCCTCGCCCGGGCTGCCGTGCCGGGAGGGGTAGCTCCCTCCTGTAACCCTAGCGGGGCTATATAGTCCAATACAGGGCTTAGCTCGGGGGAACTCCATTTCTCCCATTTTTTAGTGTAGGGGTTGACCATTACCTGCTTCACATGCATCTTAACACACACTGGCTCGTTTGACTCACTCGACTCCAGATAGTCATCGGTTGCTGGCTGGGATAGAGTGCTAGAGTTGCCCAAACTATAACAGGATTGTGTGGGAAAGTATTGACTCTTCCAGGCTCATACGGATTGCTCTCAAATTAAAAAAAAATAATAATAATTCTAGCGTTAGCTGAAATACAGAACTAGAATTACTCATATCTAGAATGGGTTGATGTGTTGGTAATCCATTTTTAATATCCCCATCTCCCACCAGCATATCAATACTCAGGCATGACTATTAGAAAAACATTGATCTTATACCGGTATGACAAAATCCAACTTGGCTGATAGTAGTGGAATTTGAAATCTGTGTAGGGAAAAAAATACTCTGGACAGTGGGACTTTTCCTTGAGAGAAAAAAATCAACGGCCATCACCAAAACTACGATTCTTGGGGATGTGACAGCATGAAAAAGACAAAGCACTCCAGCAGAGTCTGTAAATATTTGTGAATCCTTTATATACTTAGTGATTTGTTTTTATGTTATGTATTATTTAGCACCATACTTGCCTTCAAGTATTTACCTACAGTAAGTTTGTATTTCGCTTTATTGTCCTTTCTGCCTCTACTGCTTTATATCAAGGGGGGGTTGTGAGAGCACTGAGGGGGGCGACTTAGACAGAATCTGACATGAATGTTTTGGTGGACATTATTATTGAACAATTGAGAGTGATTGATGTTACGTGAAGGGCGCATGAACGGAAAATTCGTTCGTTATGTTGTTATGCCTCTCAGTGCTGATTACATAAAGGGAACTATGTAAATAACACCTTCAATTGAAGGACGTCTTTTTGGCAATATTCATGCTTCTGTAGACAATATTTGATTTAGGAAAAGTTTGTAGCAGTGAAGAGATTAATGAAGGCTATATTTCACCCCTAAAATGGGGTGAAATAAAACTCACCCGATGATAATAGGAATAATAATAACATGAATACATCACTGAAATTATGGGATTAAGAGACCATGGATGTTAAGGAGAGGAAACAAATGGTCAAATGAAAACGTAGAGGGATTGATTGAGAGAAACAACACACAGGAAATAAAAATAATACAACTTTTTCTTTATTGCTGAATGTTAGCAGTAAAGCAGTGTGAAGAAGAAAGCTAAGAAAAAGAAAGGAAGTGAGAGAGAGAGAGAGAGAGAGAGGGAGAGAGAGAGAGAGAGAGAGAGAGAGAATGTTCCTTCCCCTCATTTCCTGACCTCATCTACCCCTGACCATTTTTCTAGCATCTTGTCTTTACTCTGAGTACCCTCGCGTGTTCCTGTTTTCATCTCAGTGTCTTTTTTCTCTGCCTTCCTGTCTTACATCCCACCCTCCCATCCTGTACTTTCCTACCCCTGACTCTCTTTGCTCCCCTCTCCCGTCCTTCTCTGCTGTCTTTGTGTGGGCATGATGGAGGTCGACTAACTTTTCCACTTTCTCTGTCTTTGTTCATGGTTCCTGTCTAACTCCATCCTTTGGTGGGGAAAAGGGTCTAGGTGATGATAATGATGAGGATGCCTTTTCTATCACCGTCTTTTATATTTCCTCATTCTCTCTTTTTCCTTTGTGTGTGTCTCTCCAGCGTTCCCTTTATCGCCCCTTCCTTCCTCTTCTCTTCTCTGCTGTTCCTCTTCATTTCTGCCCGTCAACCCTCATTTCTATTTACACCTCTCACTCGTAGTTTTCTCCTTTTCTGTGTCTTATTCCTTCTTCGTACGTTATCTTTTGCACCCCTTCTTTACTCTCCATTCCTTTACTCTCCCTTTTCCCTTCTTCCTCTCATCCCACATCTCGCATGCTTCCTTTTTCTCACAATGTTTCCTGTCACCCTCCTGTTTTTTTCCCACTCTCAGCTTTTCCATTTTACAGCCTCATCCTTCTTCCCCCTTTCCTCTACCCTTCCTCCTCATTTCTGACAATTTACCTTCATAAACTGTTGCTGTTTACTCTTCTTACTCTTTGGCCTGATGCGAGAGAGGGACACCTTGACGTGATGGCATCAATAAAGCTTGATTTTTCTGCTGCCTGGTTATACAAACGCCCTTAAACTTCCATTTTATCTCCTGAGAGGAAGATAGTGGACCACCATAGATGGGCAACCTCGGCCTGCAGTTCACCGGGTTCAGGTTTAGAAAAATCTGAGACCACCACTATAACAACAACTCTCAGTTCTCATCCACTCCTTTTGTTTCTTCTTTCTCATCTCTGTATTTCCTCTTACTTCCTTTGTCAGACCCTTCTTCCCTTTTATATCCCTCTTCTCTCATCGCTTGTCTTT
Source organism: Coenobita brevimanus (assembly GCF_032717465.1). Lineage (NCBI taxonomy): Eukaryota > Metazoa > Arthropoda > Malacostraca > Decapoda > Coenobitidae > Coenobita > Coenobita brevimanus. Next base: position 31,290,718 of record NC_137017.1, read on the forward strand.
CCTCCCCCCTCATTATTTCATTAACTTCCTTTCTAATTCGCGTATCTTCTTCCCAGTCATTGTTATATCTTTTTGTCTCTCCCATCCCTAAGCACCCTACTTTTCCCTCTAATTTCATCCATATTTATAAACACCCTTTTCCTTTCCTACCTTTTCGCCCTCGACTCTTTACTCTTCACCCTTTTCCTTTCCTACCTTTTTTCCCTCGACTCTACACCCTTTTCCATTCCTACCTTTTCTCCCTCGACTCTTTACACCCTTTTCCTTTCCTAACTTTTCTCTCTCGACACTCTACTTTTTCCCTCTTTATCCCATTATCTCCCTTTGTATTCCCCTCCCCATCTCGCTGCTCCCATTCTCCCCTCTCCCTTGCCCTTCCCACTCAAGTCCTTGCCTCATCTACACTTTTTTCGGCAGACCTGCCTTTATTCTCGGTACTCTCGCTTTTTTTCTTGCTTTTTATGTTTCCTCGCTGTTGGTACTCCTCACATTTATTCATTTTTCTTCCTCCTCCTTGACTCTCTCTCCTCCCTCCATTGACCTCATACGCCTTTGTTTTCCTTCTCTTGCTTTTTCTTCATATATTTGCTCATTGTAGGACACAGATGCCAAGTGGTATAATTCAGTTGCGATAAGCGTCTACTGTGCCTTTTTTTTTTTTTTTTTTTTTTATGTGACCGACTCTGGCATAGGCTTCACAGCCAGCTGCCAAGGCCCAGTAGTCTTCCTGCATACCATACACCTTTACGTGTCACCACTTCGGCGCTAACACCCGCCGTCCATACTGAATACATGCTAGGGCGGTCTTATACAGGACTGGCCTCTTGGTGTTAGCGGGGATATTTTTACGACATGTTGGCGGGTCTTCTGGTAGATCAGTAAAGTCGTGTTTTATGAAATTCAAATCCTTATACTGTTCCCTGCCCCAGCGGGAATTTGAATCTGGGTCAGCTAGGACTGCAGTCAACCTCTCTACCGATTGAGCCACCGCCTTCCCCAGTACTTCCACGTTTCTATTTTTTTATATATTGATTACCTCTCACCATCCTTTTCCATTGCTAACTTCATAATCTCTCCCCCTCCATCATCCCTCCTCCTCCACTTCATATTTTCTCCTCCTCCATCATCTCTCCTCCTTCCCTTCAACTCTTCTCTCCCTCTTCATCATCTCTCTTCCTCCCTCTTCAACTCCTCTCCTCTTCAACTCTCCTCCCCTTCATCTCTCCTCCTCTTCCATCATGTCTCATCCCTCTTCATTCTTCTCCTCCATCATCTCCCCTCCTCACCTTTATCTCTCCTCCTCCCCTTCATCTTTCCTCCTCCTCCATCATGTCTCCTCCTCACCCTTCGTCTCTCCTCCACCTCCATAATGTCTTCTCCTCACCCTTCGTCTCTCCTCCTCCTCCATCGTCTCTCCTCCTCCTTCGCTTCTCCTCCTCCTCCTCCTCCATCGTCTCTCCTCCTCCCCCTTCGCTTCTCCTCCTCCCCCTTCGCTTCTCCTCCTCCTCCATCATCTTTCCTTGTCCTCTTCCTTTCTTCTACATCAGTACCTCCGCCATCCCTCCTAAGCTGAGTAGAATAAACACGAGGCAGCATAAATCACCCATATGCCTTTTTCTTTTATTCAAATATTGACATCGCTCCATCTTGAATTCTAGGTTATGACAAGAGATTAACACAAAAACATGGCTACAGTCACGAAGAAGTGCTAAGGAAATGATATTAAGATGACATATTGGCTTATCCAACTATCGAACGTCGGTTAAAAAAAAAAAGCAAAAAAAAAAGCGAAAAGGCGTAAGTCTCCGCTAAGTTAATGCAAGAGAAGTATAGAAATTTGCGACGTTGGGTTGAAGCGGTTAAGCTCTTCCGGTATGAGGACGGTTTTCTGCAGTGTGTGTGTGTGTGTGTGTGTGTGTGTGTGTGTGAGAGAGAGAGAGAGAGAGAGAGAGAGAGAGAGTGTGTGAGTTCTTGTTGCCATTAGGTGTGCTTCCATTTAACAAAAATTTGGTCGAACTAGACTGGGTTGGACACATCCCGTATTAAACCCCTTCAGCGCGAGAGGTCCTCCTAAACGAAATCGTCTAGGCAGCAAAAATAATCTCGCCTAAATCGTCCCGGCAGCAAAGGGGTTAATAACAGGTAAGCCAATCACGGACGTTCGCTGGGGCTTATGTAATCTGTTTTTCCCTTGTAATCCTTATGTAAATTTCAGGTGTGTAATCTGCATGCTATACCCCGCAGTCTCATCTCCACCTCAATCCCTTCCCACCTCACTTCACTCTCCCCCTCCCTCTCCGTTTCTCTTTCTCCCCTTCATCTCCCTTACCTCTCCTTCCCCCTCCCTCGCCCATACACTCCCTCTTTTTCTCTCTCACACACGCACATTCTGCTTTTGATTAAATGTATTTTCCTCGTCCTCCTCCTCCTCGTCCTCCTCCTCCTCGTCCTCCTCCTCCTCGTCCTCCTCCTCCTTCTCCTCCTCCTCTCCTCCTCCTCCTCCTTTTTTCTTCACTTGACTGTCATTCTTCGCTACCTTGTCTCATATCCCATATTAAACATGTAACAGGCGTCCGCACTGAAAGTGTGGAACGTGTTCGAGCGAGCGAGCGAGAAAGGCAGTGCTGAATATTGTCTCGTGTGGCTCATCATGTTCCTCTGATTTCCTGACCTGAAAAATACTAAAAAGAACTTGATTAGATTACATCGAAAATATTCCCTCACACTTCCTAAAACCAATACTCCTCTTTTATTAATTTTAGGTCTAGGGCATGGGACCTAGCAGGTTAATAGTGACTCTGCTTTTTCCTTACTCACAAAAATTACTTTCACCAAATCTCTCGGTGCGCTCCGATTCGAATCAGAAATTCCGAGTTTCGTCGATCATGGTATTATATTAGTTTGACTCGGATTCAGTAAAAAATTCCCCCCCCCCACCCCCCAAAAAAAAAGCCAAACAGAAGGTATTATTTGTTTTGAAAAGGCAAAACCTGGTTGTTCTCAGTAATCGTCGGAAAACACTGCTACGCTACTCACGCAACCTTAGACCATTAGGCCTACTTCTTGCTCAGCCGGCTGTCACCCTAATCTGCCTTACAAACAATCGTTTCCTCGAATTACGAAAAAACTATTGGGAATTACGGGTTGTCAGTGAAAACAGAGGATTTTTATCCGATTTCCAGATTGGTGCCTCTCTTTTATGTAACATCAAAATTGGCTGAGATATCCAAAAAAGTTCGCTGCTGTACTTGAGAGTTTTCCTCCCGACCCATGCCCCCATTTCGTGCTGATGCGATGAATCTTTGCTCGGGTGCATATGTCGGGGGGTCCAGACTGTGATTAAATGTGGTGTTCATTTTTTTTTCTTCTCCGATGGTGCTTCTTTATCTTTCATCTTTTCATATAAATTAATTACAGTATTTTTCTATGCTTCTTTTTCTTCATCTTCTTTATGTTCCTCCTCATCTTTCATTTTCCTCGTCACGTACACCGCTTTCATCGCTTAGGCTCCTTATATGTTCATTTCCATTCCCCTCATCCTCCCTCTTCTCCACCCTCACATCTGTATCACCCTCGCCCACAGTCCATTCATCTCGCAGTCACTTTATTTGCCGTCCTTTCCATCTCTCATCCTCCTCTTCTTCCTGATCCTCTTCCTCCTCCTCCCCCTCCTCCTCGTTCCTTGTCTCTCATATATTTTCATCACCTCCCTATCATTCTTACCAGCCTTTCACATGCCTTGCGTCTTCCATTTATTCTTTTTCTTGTAAATCTTTTTAATTTCATAACATTTTTTTTCACCACTCTGTTGCATATCCCTCATCACCTGCTTACATGGGATTTTTTCTCTTTTGGGATTTAGTTTTCCTCTTATTTTCTCCATTGCCCAAATTTGTTTTCCTTTTCTCCTGGACATAGATTACCTCTCTCTCTCTCTCTCTCTCTCTCTCTCTCTCTCTCTCTCTCTCTCTCTCTATGTGTGTGTGTCTGTTTGGGTTTATCTTGCTACATATTTTACCATCTCATTCTCATTCCGATTTTGTCTTATTTCTTTCCTCATCGTCCAATCTTTGTAACTAATCATGCACCTTCATCATCATCACCTCTCACCCTTCCTCCCTTTTTCTGCGTTCTTAAAGCCATCTCCCTTATCTTTATTTTAGTCGTAGTCACACCCTATCACTTCTAGCATTCATTCTTATACCCATCATCGTCATCATCATCATCATCATCATCATCATCATCGTCGTCGTCGTCGTCCTCTTCACCTGATGATGATGATGATGATGATGAGAATGATGGTGATGTCCCTGTCTCTCTCTCTCGCTCTGTTTCTTTTTCTCACTCTGTTTGCTATCATCTCTTCCCCACTCCTTTTCTGTCAGAGCCATTTTTAACCTTTAGTCACACAACCATCATCATCGTCTCTCAACTCCTCTCTCTCTCTCTCTCTCTCTCTTTCACACACACACACACACACACACACACACACACACACACACACACACACACACACACACACACACACACACACACACACACACACACACTTTAACCTCTATACCCCATCTCACTTTATTTGCTCCTGTCTTTCTCCCCTTCCCATCTCTTATCCCCTCTCATCCCCATCATTCCTCATTATTCCTCCTGCTTCTCTCGCCTTCCCCCATTTTTTTTTTTTCCCCATGTCTATTTACTCTTCCCTCACCCCCCATTTTCTCTCTCTTTCATTTCCAACCCCTCTCTCTCTAGGGTCCTTCCTCTCTCCTCCTCCCCTCCCTTCCCCCTCACCCTACCCATCTCCCTACGCCCTCCCTAAAAATGAAGTGGGAGACAATCAGATCCTAAAGGACTCTGTTGACCCACCTTACTGCCCTCATTATTTCAGAAAGAGCGTAATATTGACCAGGCGTGTCCCTTCCCCTCTTCTGTGTTGACCTACCCTGCCTCCCTCCATACTTGTTTGGTCGGTTGGATGAGGGGAGAGAGAGCGAGAGAGAGGAGAGGGGGAGGGAGGGAAGAGGCTGAGAGGGAAAGAGGAGGGTAAAAAGGGGGATGAGAGAGGGAGGAAGGGGCTGTGAGGGAAAGAGGAGGGGAAAGAAGAGGAAGGGAGGGAAGGGAATGGGAGGGAGATGAGGGAGAAAGACTGAGGGGAGTGGGGAATGTGAGGGAGGGTGGATGAAGGAGTGGTAGGAGATGGGGAATGTGGGAGGGGAAAGTTAAAGTTGAGTAATGGAGTGAGGAAGTATGGGAGATGGGAAGGGGGAAGAGGAAATGAGGGAAAAGAATGAAAGAAAATGTGAAAAGGGCGAGAGGGGAGAGGGAGAGAGGAGATAATGGAATGGCGGAAAAGAGAGGGAAGGTGAGAGAGGAATACGAGAGAACGGGAGAAGTTAGAGGGATAAGTCAGGAGGGAAGATGGGATGAGGAGAAACAGATGGAGTAAGGAAAAGGGGACGAAGATAAGTGTATGAACGGGTGGAGGGATATCAGAGAGAGAGGAAGCTAGGGGGATGATGAGGAAGATGCCACGAGGGTAGGGACAAGGAGGAAGTGAGGAGGGTGATCAGGGAAGGAAGAGGAATATCGAGGGAGGCCACTCGAGGGAGAAGGGAGGGAAGAGAGGAGGGAGAGACGTATGCAAGGATGGGGGTGGGTGCCGAAGGGGGAAAGGGAGGGAGTACGGGGTAGGAGAGAGGAATGATTGAGGGATGGTGGAAGGGGGGAATGTGATGAAGGGGAAGAGGTTAGGAGAGTGTGAGAGGGGGTTAGATGGGATGAAAGTTTAGAGGGATGAGGAAGGGGATAGGGATGTATTCGAGGGACAGATGATAGAGATGAAAAGGAAGAAAGAGGAGGAATGTGAGAGAGTAGGGGAGGGAGACTGAGGGATGAGAGAGAGAGAGAGAGAGAGAGAGAGAGAGAGAGAGAGAGAGGAATGTGGATCTAGAAGGGAGGGGGGGAGGATAAAGAGATGACAAGGGAGAGAAGCAGGGGATGTGAGATAGAAGGAAGGGAAGACTGAGGAATGGGAGAAGGAGGGAGTATAATGAAGGGTTAGAGGAATGGGGGAGGGAGAAAGATGGGACGAGGGGAAAGAGGGATGAGACAGGGGAGTGGGATGTAAGAAAGCGGGAGGAAGACAGAATATTTAGGGAGGGTGTTGGGATGTATGAGTGGTGGGAGGTTAGGGCGATGGGAAATGAGAGCTGGGATAAGGGTGGATGATGAGGAGAAAAACGAGAGGAGGTGAGGGGGAAGATGACAAGAGGATGTGAAAGAGGGGAAGGTGTGTGTGTGTGTGTGTGTGTGTGTGTGTGTGTGAGAGAGAGAGAGAGAGAGAGAGAGAGAGAGAGAGAGAGAGAGAGAGAGAGAGAGAGAGAGTTGTAATGAGGTCCTTCTCTTGCTTGTATTCACTCTCCCTCTCTCAGTACCCTCCCTCCCCCACGCTCACTTCATTTCATTGTCATTATTCTCCCCCTCTAATTCACTACTTGACCCCGTCAGTCTCTTCATTTTCCTCTTCCTCTTCGTCCAACGTTTCTTTTTTTTTTTTTCAGTGTTTTCTAACAGTGCTGTTGCTGTTGCTTTTCCTGTCCCATGCTTTTTTCGTCTAAAAAGATGTTCTCCATAATACTTCATAATCTCTCTCTCTCTCTCTCTCTCTCTCTCTCTCTCTCTCTCTCTCTCTCTCTCTCATTTCAATTTTTGGACCATGCCCCCTGGTAGCCTTTCTAATCAGCTCTTTGCCTGTAGCCCTATCAGTACGATATGATTAATGGCCTCCTTGCTGTCTGTATACAATTTTATCCAGCTTAGGAGAGACCTTTTTTTATCTCTTCATTCATCTCTTCACTCTTTGGGATGGGTTAGGAATAGCCTTCATTATTTTCGCCACTATTATTATCAGTTTCTTCATTCCCACCAAAGCTCCTTCTGTCATTTCTTCTCCGCAGCGTTACCGACTTGGAAGGAAGGAAAATGAACATATACTGGGTTTAGACAGCCATTCCTTATTGTGTGTCTCTGTCAAGGAAACATTTTTCTTTTAATTTGTAGTACTTGGTTACATAGCTGAATTCGTAATGTCGTTGTGGTTTGCGTACACACGTATAAATATTTCTCTTCTTCCCCCCCCCCCTTCCCATCCGTGCCTCAGATTCTTTCTGCTTCCCCATCCTTCTCACTTCACTTTTCTTCCAATTTTCGTCATCTTCCCCACTTCACTCCTGAGCACACACTTTCCATCTCTCCACCTCACTTCCCCATCCCACGCTTTCTTTCTCTTCTCTGTGGCCTCTCGCGCTCGGCAGATGTTTTTTGTCTCTTTGATTTCACATCCCATTTTTCCGCACGTTTCTGTCCACCTATTCCCACTCATACCCACTCCTATTCCCACTCACTATCTCAGATATTCCTACCTACCCATATGCCGACTCTTTCAAACTCTTAATCTCTTATTTCCATCATCCATTCCCACTCATCTTAACCAGTTATTCCTGCTGTCATTCCCACTCACATTTTCATAAAATTCCCTCATGTTATATTCTCACTTCTGTTCTCTCTCTTTGATATTTCTCCTCTAAGTCACACATAGTTCTCACCTCTCACATTCATACTCATTTTCATCCCTTTTCTCACTCCTCCTCACCCTCATTCCATGCAAGTTACTCTCATTCTCTTACACATTCAAGTTCAGTCATTAGAGTGAATAGTTTTGCCCCAGCAGGTAAAGTGTTTTTGAACATACAGGGTTCACATTATCTCTCTTGTGTTATCGGCACGTGTGATGATACCGATTGAACTGTGCAACTTAACTGTCGTCAATTCCCTCCCCTATTCCCCCAAAAGAGGATGATCACCTGCAGGACAAGGGCAGCTTCAGCCTTCAGTCTACTGGTTTGACGTTCCCATGAGCCTTTGACCACAGCAGCAACTATATGTGTACTCAGATTTTTCCCCTCTAACATAGCAGTGCAATTCCCACTCCCATTCTCTCAAAAATTCCATTCACCTCATGTTTTTATTGCCATTCCCATTCTTGTTTACCCTCACACCCATCCCCTCTTCATTTCCACGCTCATTCTGCTTGCCCTTGCCCATTATCACCGACATTCTCTTTCCGGTTCCCTCCCTCACCACTGCATTGCTGTCATTTCCACTCAGATCCCCGTCTCTCACTCCTATTCCTTTTCTAGCTGCCCTGTCATGGTTATTCTTAGTGCGATTTTCTTCCCCACCACCAGTGTCAGTCCACTCAGATCCATATCGCTCTTTCATCCGAACTTTTCTCACACACTCGCATTGCTTCTGTCACTGTGACCGTCATTCCCACTGAGATCCATCCCTTCTCTTGCTCCATCTCCCATCCCAGCTACCCTGTGATATTCTCGTTGTCATTTCCTCACTCATTACCCTCTCACTAATATCATCCCTAATCAGATCCATCCGCTCTCCTGTCCCCATTCCCGCTCATACTCTGCAATTCTGCCTCTCACGAAGACTGTCATTCCCACTCAGATCCATCCCCTCTCTAATTCCCACTCCCATTGCAGCTGCCCTCTCGTCTCTCACCCAGCCCTCCTCCTCCAGGCCCTTCAGCAGACACCTCGAGAATCTGTGGCCCCGGAACAAACATCTTCATGGAGGAGCTTAATTCGGGGCGGAGGAGTGCTTGAGAGCGGGCCCGTATTGGCTCAACACACACGCACAATTACAACACAAATAGGCGAGGCGTTAGTGTTTGGACGGGGTGTATATTTAATGTGTGTGTGGGGGTGGGAGGGTGGACTGCTGTATACTTCGGAGGGGGAGGGGGTCCTGGATCCCCCCCTCCATTCCCCTCCCTTCTCTTTCTCTCTCACTCGGTCTCTCTGGCTACTTTGACTTGCTCCCAAGAATTTCATTTACTCTCCCATCTTCCTCCCTGTTTAACTCACTGGCTCTCTTCCTACTTTGACTCGTCTGCCTGAATCTCACTTACTCTCCCTTCCTGCCTATCTCCCTCACCCTGTTTCTCTTCCTACTTTGACTCGTTTCCTGAATCTCACTTACTCTCCCTTCCTGCCCATCTCCCTCACCCTGTCTCTTCCGACTTTGACTCGTCTGCCTGAATCTCACTTCCTCTCCATTCCTGCCTGCCCTCCTGCCTCTCTGCCTGGTTCTGCCACTCTGCTTACTTTGACTTGCCTGACCTGAATTTCACTTACTCTTCTTTCCTGCTTGCCTGCCTGCCGTACTTCCGAATCGCCTGCCTGAATCTGTCTCTGTTGTCTGCCTTGCTTCTGCTTTCTCCGTGGCTCTCTTCCCATTCGCTTCAACGTATTTCGCTGAACCTGCCTTATTTAGACTTCGTGGCTCATCTGTCTACATTTGCCTGACTTAAATTAAACTCTCCTCTTATCTCCTTTCCCAGCTTGAGTCTTAAGTCATATCAGCGTTATTCTTAAATCACTCGTTTCCGCCTCAGCCTCACTTTCTTGCCTGTAATTGCTTTCCTTTATCTCACCTCCCTGCCACTTCTTTGTCATTCTTACCTCATTATCACCAGCCAACCTGAAACTAATGATTCTGTGTCTCTTTTGGTGGCATAGTGACAGAACGCCCCATCTGGAGTGGCGGCTTTGCATAAGTTCATTCCCCAAGTGGTGACTAGAGGTTTATCAGCCATGTACTCTAATGCCACACTGGGGCCAAGTGGTTATAGACCCTTAAGTGTACTGGACAACCGTAGCCTAGCCTCGGGTACCAGCATCTCGAAGGGGGCAAAATGGGGTGGGTTTCTTTCTTCTCATTTCACTCTGGTACTCACCTAAAACCATGTGCTAATTCTCCTCCTTCCCCTCTGCCATTATGCCCGCCTCATTCTGACTTTCTGCCTGTCACTGCATGGCTCATACAGTCCTGACTACCTCATTCCTCCTCTCCTTTGTCATCATCCCATATTCTGGTGCACCTTTCTCATTATCCCTTGCGTTCTCACCCGCCCTTCGTGCCTGCCTTTTTTTTTTTTTTTTTACTTGTCTGCCTAAATCACAAGCTGTCTCTTTCTCACTCTTAGTCTCATGCCCTCCTTAACCTTGTTTTGACCCTTCTTTCTGTTCTCTCTCTCGCCATCGTTTTTTTATTCTGGCTTCCTGGCCTGCCTCACTTCATCTCCCTGCCAAAATCTCGTCATCCCTGCCTCACTTTGTATTTCTGTCATATTCTGATTTTCTTTCAGTCATTTGCTCAGCTTGAATTTTCCTCCCATACTCTTTTTCACCATCCCTGCCTTCCTCTGAACTTCTGCCTGCACCATTCCCTGTTCCTGCGCCACTCTTAGTCTCCTTCCTATTTTTTTATTAGTTTTCCCTCTTCTTTTTTTACTATTCAGTCTTACGTCACTTTTACCCTTCTTTCTGCATTAGTTACTATAGTTGTATTATCCACTTAGGCTGCCAAATATAGTGGTTATCGCCAACTGTGTTCCTCGCTCTCTCACTCACTCACTTAATTACTTACTTACTTGCTCACTTAATTACTGTACTTTTTTGAAGGTTTGGGTTCAGGTCTTATGGGAGGGGTGAGGAGGTGTTAGGAAAAAGAAATCTGGCACAGAGGTAGACGTCCACACGTGCTGTGTTTTAGACCGGATGGAACTCCTGATGGTCGTCCCCACGAGGGAGGAGGAAGCAGCCCATGGTGTTCCCGGTCAAAGCCGTTATGCATGGCCATAATTTTTTGCCGAGGAACGTGAAATTTCCGCATTGGAAGACATTCAGGTTTTTGGAAAGGTATTTTTCTTTTTTTACTTATGTACACGAAATTTTACACAGTGGTAGACATTGGCACGGACCAGATTCTAGCCAGGATGGAACTCCCGGGGTGGCCCCTCCCCAGTAAATAACTTTTTCTTTCCCCGTAAAGCGTTGATGGAGTGGTTGCAGATGTCAAAGGTGTCCTTTGTCTTGTCGTACCACTATGGTTTTTCTTCCTACTTTATGCCTGTCTTCATTATTCCCCTTACCTCTCCTGACTTTCTTCCCTGCCTCACTTTTTCTCGTGTGCCAATATCATTCGTTATTTCTCTCTCGCTCTGACTCTCCTGCCTGCTTCCCTCATTATATCTGTCTCCTTCCTTTTGCTTGGATATTTCTGACTGTTCAGCGTTAGCCACTCGATTTTGGTGGTTTTTAAAATCTTACTTCAGTCTTTCTAAAGCCTATCCTGGAATGATCTGCTGCATGGACTGGGTCGCTGTAGTCTGTATTTCAGTCTTCCAGTTTGAAAAGTCTCTCTAGGCTGAATAAAAGGATCTCAAATTTGTAAGAATAAAATATACATTACTTGCAAGAAGAAGTTAATCCCTCCATGTCACTCCCTCTGCTCCCTCTGACGCCTTGCTTCTCTCTGCATAATTTATTCTCTGTCCCTCTTGCCTCTCTTCGCCACACCCACACTTCCCTGCTTGCGTGCTGGACTCTGCCTTGCTAACTCAACCTCCTCCGTCCTGCGCCATCCCTATTTATCTCTCTCTGACTTTCTGCCTCATTCAGCATCCCGTGTTTACCTGCCTTACTGTGTCTTGCATGCTTTCTCTTCTCCTGCCTATCATATCCTTGCCTTGCCCCTTTGCCTCACCTGTTTTGCCACCTGATCTGCTCCCTTGTCTCCTCGATCTCATCAAGATTTCTCTGATTGCCTGCCTACCTTCGTCTCCCTTTCTTGCGTCCTTCCTGCCTCTCCTGCTTTCCTTGCCCACATCTGCTTTCCTCGACCTCCAGTTTTTGGCTACATGACTCTGCCTCCCTGTCTTTCATCCTCCCTGCCTCTCCTCCTCCTCACCCAGTTCCTCCCTCCCCCCTCTTTTTTTTTTTTTTTTTCCCCCGCCTTCCTTGCCTCCCTGCCTTGCCTCGTCCCAGCCTTGCCTGGTGATCTAACCTTGCCGGCCGGCCTTGCTTGCTTCCTGCCCCTCCTGCCTTCCCCTACCTCCCTCTGCTTCATACAGTCATCCCCCTCCCCCGTTTGCCTGCCTGACTCTGCCTCTCTTGCATTCCTGTCTCCCTCCGTCATTAGGTAAGGTTATACATGTCCAGTTCTCGTTTGCTTTACGTCTGTCTTTTATTGTCCTCTCTGCCAGCCAATGTTCTTTTATTTTCCCCCTCTTATAGTTTCATTTTTCTTTTTTCTTGCATTCTTTTTCTAATCATTTTTCTTCTTGGTTCATTTCTTTTTCTTCCACCTACTAACTTTCCTTTGTATTTCTTTCGTGCCCTCATTTCACTTCTCCTTGCAGCTTCCTCCTTCCTTCCATTCCTCCTCCTTCCATTTTTTTTTTCTCTTCTTGTTCAGTTCGTCCCTTCCCCTTTTTCCTTCTCCTCTTGTGTATCTTTCCCCATTTTGCTCCATCCAGTATATATGACATTTGTTATTCCCTCCTTCATCCATTCCTTCTCCTCACTTATTTTCATCTCCCTGTCCTTCCTACCCCTCCATCTCCCCCCCCCCCCTTTTTTTCCTTCATTTCTCTTTTTTCCTTCATTTTTCCTTTTTTTTTTTTTTCTCACTTTCATCCTTCATTCATCCCTTCCTATAGCTTTTCATCTTTCTCTCCTTCGTCACTTCCTGTATCTTTTCATCTCTCCATCCTTCATATCTTCCTTCCTATACATTTTCACACTGTCCTTTGCTACATAAAAAGGGTTACTGAAGGATGTACGTGTTTATTTGATTAAGGACATTTGTTAGCTTTAATGATGGCTATATCGTTTCATCTTTCCCTCCTTCATACATTCCTATATATATATTCCTTCCTTCAAACCTTCCTTCCTATACATTTTCATCCTTTCATCCTTCATACCTTCCTTCCTATATATTCTCATCCTTCCATCCTTCATACCTTCCTTCCTGTATATTTTCATCCTCCCATACTTCATACCTTCCTTCCTATATATTCTCATCCTTCCATTCATCATGCCTTCCTTCCTATATATTTTCGTCCTTCCATCCTTCATACTTTCCTTTCTAAATATTTCCATCCTTCCTTCCTTCAAACCTCCCTTCCTCTATAGCCAAAGCTGAATAATATCGACTGGAGGTAGCAAAGGTGAAATAATACGTCATTGGACTGAAGAGGCTAATAATTTTCCCTCTGTGCCAAAGGATTTTCTTTTATGTAGGGAAAACACACACACACACACACACACACACACACACACACACACACACACACACACACACACACACACACACACACACACACACACACACACACACACCATACTGTCTTTCTTATCATCATGTTATTAGAACGTAATTGAGCTATTTGCAATTAATTTAACAACAGAATAAGCGATTAAGGAGCTAAGAATGATTAATGTAGCCATCTTTCGTGTGATTATACCAGTTAATATATTGAAAGGATCATTATTGTTTTGTTCAGCATTATGTATTTGTATTCCTTTTCCTTTATATTTTCCTACTACTGAGAATTATCCTTCCATGGATGTTTTCTGTTACTTGTTTCAACGGGGTGGAGGCAGAAACAGGAAAATATTATATACTTGCTTCACTCACATTCAGTCCTTTAGCTGCCATGTGTAATAGTCTGCACAAAGCAATTTTAGGCCATTTAGAACCAGACAGTTTCGGTTATGGGGTCTCAAGTTCAGTACATGTATGGTTTAAGCAATAATAAGAGCAACTGAACTCGAGAATCAAACGTCCTCATTTCCCTTCACCTCGCCGTGGAAAAGAACCGTAGTCCGACTGTGGTGGGGCGTTGTCTATCATACGGAGGAGCCGGTTCCCAACACGGTGCACGTACTTTACCGTATTTGTAGGACGGTATCACAAGTAGTTGCTTGCCTGTGATTGACGGGTCTTGTCTGCCAGAAAGACCGGAGTTAAGCATCAACTTGTAATTTTTCAGTATCTTCACTAATCTAGTATCATTCTTGGTTTCTCCATGCTTGCCAATGCACATGTCATCTGAGTTATCACTTTCACTCACATTTGTTTTGCAAACTTGTCTGCTCCATGTGCCTGATCATATGTCGTCTACGGTGAGCAGTTAAAGTAGGACTAAAGGTTAAATCCACACAGATAGTATTGTCGCCCTGTGTCAACTTCTTGCCCTCTCCACTAATAGTAATTGTGATTCAAAAATCTCCCAGTATCTTGTTCGTGTATAGTTTTCTGCCTTGTGAGTTTGCTAACTGTATTTGTATTTTACTTATATTCTGAAATGGTGACGTTCGTGGATGCTTTAGGTTTTAACAGTTATATTCCTAACTGTTATATTATATTGGGTTTTATGGGAAAATATATATATATATATATATATATATATATATATATATATATATATATATATATATATATATATATATATATATATATATATATATATATACAGTGTATTATATACCGTATATTGCATGTGCAGAATTTCCTATGCCTTCCGTGGGGGTGGCCATCGGGGTTCTAAGAGTTGAACGTCTGCCAGAATGCAAAATTATGTGTTCCTAAGAAAAAGCCAGTGACTGTGCATAATGTCTCTGGCCCGGACTCCCGGTTCCGCTTGCCACACCCCCGTTGGGATGGTCTTTTGGGGGTCTCACCCCAACTAAAACGAGTCAGTGAAGATCTATAATTGTGCAAAATTTCAGGTTCTTAGGTAAAAACCATGGCATTTTCCTCCCGGTAGGCCCCCTCATTACCCGTGGAGGGGGGAGGGGAGGGTAATTCTGGGTCCCTACCTGCCTAAAACATGGCCAGGGTAAATGCCTACCAATATGCAAAGTTTCGTTCTGCTAGATTAAAAATGTTGGCCGTTCATACTAGCACTGCTCGAACCCCAGAGACCACCCCCTGTCTCGCGAGAGGCGACCTTTGGTGTACCGGTATTCACCCATTCCAAACAGTGATCGAGGTGAACATTCATCAGTGTGCAAAATTTTATGTTCTGTTCAAAACCTTGGCCGTGCATAATGGATCAGTCTTTATGCACCGGAGGCCGCCCCCCTCCGCCGTAGGTAGGCGGCCCTTGCGGGTCCCACCATGTTTGTAACATGGCGTAAGTGAAGCTCTACCTCTGTCCAAGAATTCGTGTTCCTGGTTAAAAAAAAAAAAAAAATGGCCGTGCCTAACTGTTTTGGGTGGAACGGGGTAGTGGCTCGCCCGTCCCACCCTATCTGAGACCTGGCGCGGGGGAGGTCTGCCATTATGCAAAATTTAGTTTTTCTTACAACTACTCAGTAAGGCCTGGACCCCATCCCTCAATAAAGTACGGTAACTCAGTGAGGGAGGGAGGGAGTGACATAGTTAGGGACAAACACTATTTCTGGCCGCCCATATGGGTGCGGCAAAACTGATACATAGACTATAAACGGAATGAAAGAGTCATAAAAAATAAATACCCAATACATATATCAACAGTGAGAGACAGACAGACACTCGGATTGAGAACAAAAGCTGAACCATAAAAAAAATAGGGAGATTGATATGAAAATCCGTGTTATCCTTTGTGCTGCAGCGGGGCAAACCCTCAGCACTGCGTCAGGAGAGAGAGAGAGACCCAGAATTACACACACACACACAAACACACACACACACACACAGGGGGGGGGGATATAAACTTAAATAATTAATCTGTATTGTTAAACCGTGTCGTAAAACTAAGATAAGGCCTTGAAGTTCGAGGCAAAGTAAATCTGAACTAATCCACTTTTCTCCTAATCTGAGTTGGAATCGTGAATTAAAGCATTTTGTTTTTCATTATTGTCTTATTCTTTTGCTTCGTTTTCTTTTGTATTATTTGCCCGTGTGCGTCGTTGTTGAGAAGGAAAGAGAGATTAGTATTATTTTTTAGCCTCTGTCTGTCTGTCTCTCTGTCTGTCTGTCTGTCTGTCTGTCTCTCTCTCTCTCTCTCTCTCTCTCTCTCTCTCTCTCTCTCTCCCCCCACTGGCAGATTCTTTTTATTTTTTTTTTATATCTTATTCTCTCCCTTGTCCTCTTTTTTTTCTCCTGATGTTTCTTACTTTATGCTTTTCTTTTCCTCCCGTGCATCGGCCGTCTTGTTTTCTTATATTCTCTTGTTCGTTTTTCTTCATCCTTTCAGTACTATACCGTCAATATTTCCTTTAGTTTTGTTGTTCCTGATTATTTTATTGATTTTATTGACCCTGCGTAGACCTTTCATACCGGATACGAGTTGACATGTCCTTTACACTACTAAAGAACATTTCTAAGTAGGATTAAATCATGTAAAACTGAAAAGAATATGATTTAGTAAGCAAGACATAAGCGAACATAGTAGATGGTGGCGACCATCATCCACTCACTTGATGTAGTGCTGCCTACTTCTTCTTTCGCCTTTATCATTCTTTTTCAGTTTCTGTCCTCCTATCTTCTTAATACTCCTGTCTTTCCTGTCACATTTGATTGCTCTTCTTTCTTTTTCAGGCGGCTTTACATTGAGTGACAAGCCTAATGGTTTCCTGTAAGCCATTAAACCATTTACAGCGCTCGGTGGTAACCATATAACTAACCCATTCTGTTCCCTACGTGTCAGCAAGTGGGTTGGTGGAGGGTTAGTGCCCCTTCCCATAAAACAAACTCAAATACAAACGGCCACCCCTTACGGGATTATGGCGTCCGGCTATTGATAGAGCGATTGATAGACATAAACGAGAAGAGACCATGAGGAAAGGATGAAAGGGAAGCTGGAACAGAAGATGGTGATATAAGCTTGAAACGTTGGGACAAAGGCAAGAGATGATGTACAGAGGAAAAACTGAGAAACAAAGATGATGGAGGCTAAAGAGATTAAGAGGACAAACCAAGAGGACGAAGCAGAATGAAGATGATTATGTCGCAATCAAGGAGTAAAGACTTTGTGATGAAAAACTTTAAAGGGGGAGAGGAGACTGAGTAAAGAACAGGAAGAAAACTAAGAGTGCAAAGAGAGAAACCAAGAAGAAAATGGGAGGTTGAAGATGATTATGCAATAGTTAAAGAGGACTGGGAGGGACAAGGAATGAGGAAAGGTAGGAAGAAGGACGAAGAAAAAGAACAGAGTAAGAAGGAGACAACCGGAGGAAATAAATGAAATAAAGTGGATTGAGAAATGTAGAAAAGATCGAGGAAGGATGATGAAAGAAAAAAAAAAGAGGATAAGATAAGAGGAAAGTGCAGAAGAGGATATGAGAGGGATGAAGGAAAGGAGATGATAGGAAGATAATAACATGGTAAATAAGAAGTGCTGGAAAGAATGGGAGGAACTAAGGGGAAAGTGGCAATTAAGAAAGAGTAAAGGAATAATAACATGAGTGGCAAGAGGAGGAGTGGAGTGAGAAGGAAGAGAATAAGAAGGAAAAAGTGGAAGGAAAGTGGAGAAGAGAAACTGAGAAGGAAGAGAGAAGAGAGATGATGGTGACGCGATGGATGAGACGAGTTTTTAAGTCCAGTGAGTGTAATGAATGTACCCCTTTCCTTACCCCACTTGTAGCCTATGTTCGGTGTGTGTGTGTGTGTGTGTGTGTGTGTGTGTGTGTGTGTGTGCGCGCGCGCGCTTACGTGCTTAGATATGCGTTCACGTCTTACCTCTCTTATAATTCGCACAGTCGATAATGAACGTCCGTCTTCATAAACACAGCACTCGAGTTTTAAATCACAGGTTTGATGTGCTTTTGCACATAAAATGCGCAACAAATGTAATCTCGTAATAAATCTTTTCGCGCACGGTATGTTTCGGTTAGTTTTCTGGCTCACGATTTTATTCCACCCCCCCTCTGCAAGTACCCCCCCACCCCCCGCGCCTATGATAACATGTATTCTCGCCTTATTTTCGCCACTCAAACATATATATATATATATATATATATATATATATATATATATATATATATATATATATATATATATATATATATATAATATATATATATATATAATATATATATATATATATAATATATATATATATATATATATATTATATATACATGTATATATATGTATATATATTATATATATATTATATATGTATATATATATATATATATATATATATATAATATACATGTATGTATATATATAATATACATATATGTATATATATATAATATACATATATGTATATATATATAATATACATATATGTATATATATATATATATATATATATATATATATATATATATATATATATATATATATATATATATATATATATATATATCATCTCAGCCGTTTGAGTCTCCACTGCAGGACCGGCCTATCCCTACCGAAGCGTGGACGAAACAGCCAATGTATCGCTACCAAGTGGCTTAGGCTGTCCAGTAGAGATTGTATGTAGGGTGAGAAGTGCTTGTAAATGTAATTGTAGTGTTGGAGTGGCTTTGTCTGTGTAGTGTAGTCTGTGAACCAAATGTAATCGGCCCACACAGGTCGACTGGGTGCAAGCATACTTTATAGTATGTGACACTGGTTCAGCCACAGCACCCTTTGTGTCCGACAATGCAGTACGTGGCCAGAAGAACGCTCCCAAAGTTTATTACCCTGGCGGGGCGCGAACCCTCGTTCTATGGTGTTCATATTGCCATAAAACTACATCATATTATTCGCCGATGTTTGTTCTAACCGATGAGCAAAAAACTGCTACAGAAAAGTATGAATAAAAGTACATTAGGCGGCTGGTGTGAATGAACATTGTGAAACGTCAATCTCACTTCCCAACATCATAGCTCGAATGTTTTCCCTCACACCTCTGATTGTTATTACATGTTTAGAAAGAGAATTTCATCAGCTTTCTGAAAGTGTTAGCGGCTTTTATCTACCATTTTTAGTTTTCGAGAAAGCCAAAAACTAAAAGTACTTACCTACAGAGAAGTGATTTTTTGTTCGCGGCACTCTAGCAAAGAAGTTTTCTCGCAGATGGTAAGTTTTTATTTCATCAGCTTATGCAGAATTTCATATATTTCTCATGGTGCTTTCAGATTTTTCATGCGCCTCATAGTTTCCAAGTAATTCCATAAAACTACATTTCATTCATTGTCACGCAACACCTTTTATCGAGACTGGCACAACACAGATGATTCAATATATTTTTCTACGAGCATTCGCTGCACTATATACGTATATTTCACACAAGACCATGCGTAATGTATCACTGTCTGAGAACGGTGCAATACATATCTTTCAAGGTATGTGGCTGTGTGGCGTATTTGACGCCTCTCATTCTTCCGTTATGTTTATGATGGCAATGCGCTCAATATATTTCTCCACGAATGTACATTTCACACTAAATCATATGCTATATATCACTGTCACAATGATTCCAGGCACTATATCTATCACAAATTATAAACACTTTCTTCATTGTATAGGTAAAATTCTCTCATCATTTGAGGCAGGGTGATGCAGAGTAGCAAACCCCGCTATAGCAAACACGACTCCCGTCATGGCCTAACTGCTGATAACGGGCGCCAGTGCTTTATGGACAATTATACATTTTATATATATATATGTTCCATAGGCACAATCACTTCACAATATGTAGGAGGTGGATGGACTGTGGATTGTGTGAATGAAGATTTGAGAGAAAAGGGGCTGAGGGTGGAAGAGGCGCAGTACCAAGCTATATGGCAAAGACTGGCCAAACACCTCGACCCCATATAAAAGTGAGAAAAGATGGAATATAAAGAAAAGGAAGGTACAGCACCCGTGATAATTCACGTAATGTAATGATTTACGTTACCATGTACAATAATCATGTGTGTGTGTGTGTGTGTGTGTGTGTGCAAGAAAGTGAGTCTCTCAAGAGGCCTGTAGCATATTACGAATAAGCAGTGTAGTAGCAGTAATAGCTGTAGTAGTGGTAGTGGTAATAGTAGTAGTAGTGATAGCAGTAGTAGCAGTGGCAGTAGTATCATTATGAGTAGTAATACAAAGAGAAAGAATGTAAAGAGTTGTTAAAAAAAAAGTTTTGGAGCATCAAAGAAAGACCTTGAAGGCAGGGAAGTGGCGTTATAAACTAGGCTGTATGGCAGGGAAGTGGCGTTATAAACTAGGCTGTATGGCAGGGAA
The DNA here is from genome assembly GCF_032717465.1 of Coenobita brevimanus. Taxonomy (NCBI): domain Eukaryota; kingdom Metazoa; phylum Arthropoda; class Malacostraca; order Decapoda; family Coenobitidae; genus Coenobita; species Coenobita brevimanus. The sequence continues at coordinate 31,310,788 of NC_137017.1, forward strand.
GTGGCGTTATAAACTAGGCTGTATGGCAGGGAAGTGGCGTTATAAACTAGGCTGTATGGCAGGGAAGTGGCGTTATAAACTAGGCTGTATGGCAGGGAAGTGGCGTTATAAACTAGGCTGTATGGCAGGGAAGTGGCGTTATAAACTAGGCTGTATGGCAGGGAAGTGGCGTTATAAACTAGGCTGTATGGCAGGGAAGTGGCGATATAAACTAGGCTGTATGGCAGGGAAGTGGCGATATAAACTAGGCTGTATGGCAGGGAAGTGGCGATATAAACTAGGCTGTTTGGCAGGGAACTGGCGTTATAAACTAGGCTGTATGGCAGGGAACTGGCGTTATAAACTAGGCTGTATGGCAGGGAACTGGCGTTATAAACTAGGCTGTATGGCAGGGAAGTGGCGATATAAACTAGGCTGTATGGCAGGGAAGTGGCGATATAAACTAGGCTGTATTGCAGGGAACTGGCGTTATAAACTAGGCTGTATGGCAGGGAAGTGGCGATATAAACTAGGCTGTATGGCAGGGAACTGGCGTTATAAACTAGGCTGTATGGCAGGGAAGTGGCGATATAAACTAGGCTGTATGGCAGGGAAGTGGCGATATAAACTAGGCTGTATGGCAGGGAAGTGGCGTTATAAACTAGGCTGTATGGCAGGGAAGTGGCGATATAAACTAGGCTGTATGGCAGGGAAGTGGCGATATAAACTAGGCTGTATGGCAGGGAAGTGGCGATATAAACTAGGCTGTATGGCAGGGAACTGGCGTTATAAACTAGGCTGTATGGCAGGGAAGTGGCGATATAAACTAGGCTGTATGGCAGGGAAGTGGCGATATAAACTAGGCTGTATGGCAGGGAAGTGGCGATATAAACTAGGCTGTATGGCAGGGAAGTGGCGTTATAAACTAGGCTGTATGGCAGGGAAGTGGCGTTATAAACTAGGCTGTATGTCAGGGAAGTGGCGATATAAACTAGGCTGTATGTCAGGGAAGTGGCGTTATAAGTGAGGCTGTATGGCTGGGAAGTGGCGTTTTAAACTAGGCTGTATGGCAGGGAAGTGGCGTTATAAGTGAGGCTGTATGGCTGGGAAGTGGCGTTTTAAACTAGGCTGTATGGCAGGGAAGTGGCGTTATAAACTAGGCTGTATGGCAGGGAAGTGGCGTTTTAAACTAGGCTGTATGGCAGGGAAGTGGCGTCAGAGGGAAGGGTGAAAGGGCCAGTGAAGGGATATGTGCACATGTGTGTACCACTGCGTGAAAGCATCTGTCCAGCACCGTTGGGACAGGTGAGAGTGGTAGTGTGGTACAGCATCCAGTAAGGCCAGACGGTACACCGTACCAACCACTGTTGGCGTCGTGCTACTCGATCAACATGTGAGGGGCTCGTCTGCTGCAGGTGTACGTCCATAATGGGGTACACCTGCAGCAGGGTACCTCCATAATGGGGTATGCCTGATGTCGGTGGAGTGGCTACGCCCAGTCGTGCACGTGTCCCAGCAGCCCATAGGAGTGGAGTGGAGGAAAAAGAAGTCGGCAAATTACTGAACAAAACTTTGAGATTATTTACGTGGGGTCAGTTCACTGTCTTTTATGGCGGCTTTTAAAAGTAGTAGTAGTACTAGTTGTTCCCTAGGCAGTCTGGCCGAACAGCCCCGAGTCCCTTAGGAAGGCCATGGCCGAGACCGGGCTTTCCCACAGAGCTCTCAAAGAGTGTATGTTGTGTTGTTGGTGTAGGTGATTGTGTGCAATGCAGTCTTCCATACTGTGCTTAATAGTATGGGGTGCTGTGTTGCATCCTGGACAGGCATCAGCAATGGAGTCATCCAGCCTCTTCTGGTAGCTTAAGAGGGCTGGATGGTGCCCACATCTCAGCCTGGCCAGATGGACCCTGTCCTCACGAGGAAGATAGGATTCAAAAGGGTGGATGTCAGGAGGCCGTACATGCAGCTGTGTGTTGTCTTCAAGTGACTGAATGGAGCGGCGAGTGATCTGAGTGTGGATATGCTTCTGGAAGCTGGTCTGAGGTGGACGAGGGGGGAAAGATGACAGTATTTGTGTATGGTATCGTGTGCTGGGTGTTGTTTTGATGTTCCTTGGTGTGGGTGGATGTGCTACCATGTACTGTAGTGGATGTTGTGGGTTTGTGGAGGCTGCAGCAAGAAACTGGGTGTCTTTCATGTCTAGGTGATCCTTGACTTTGAGGACTTTGGTTTCTTGATGTAGGTGGTCTGTGGGTGTAGTAGCTGTGCAGCCTGTGACTATTTTTAGGGCCTTGTTCTGTATGGTCTGTGGAGTGTTGTAGTGTGTTTTGGTGAGGTAAGTGTCACGGGGTTTTTATAATATCACGGTAATTTTGAAATAAATGGTTAAATGTTAATTAAATTGATATTAATATTCAATAATATTGAAGAGCAGAGACAATGATCGTCTTGCTACATCAAGCAACGATTACTTTACGCTGGCTTAGCACGATTCTCTGAGAACGAGAATTTATAAACTTCCTCAACAGTACACAGCAGAGACTAATTACTCACAATTGCTGAATTACTGTACTGTTAGCCTCTGGAGAAAGTTACATCACCCCTGACAATAAATAACTAATACTAATAATAATAACATCAGGTTCTTGCTGATGCATTAACTCCTGGCACAACGGATTTTAAGTTAATACAACAAGACTGGTCTAAGTACCAGTTATGAATAGTAAATGTTTATGCAAGCTAGGAGCTGTATGGAAAATAAGCTTAATTATGGAGAAATGAAACAAGATTTTTACTCTACATTAAGCTCAAGAAATAGAACTGTTAAATTTATTAATCACAAAAATAAATTTAACATTACATTTCAAATCAAATTAAATGAGACGCACTCGCTCACTCGCACAAAAGCTAAATACTTACGCCTAGGAAAAACACCTTAACTAAGCTCTTAAAACTAGGAAATACACAAAGGAAATACCAGTCGATGAATACTTTGTATCACCCAGGGGTGGGAGTTTGAAGAAACTGATACTCTGTGGAGCTTGGGATGCTAGCTGACCTCTCTTCACTTCTGAGCACAGTACCTCTCTCCGTCAAAGCCGCCACTAGACTGAATTCAAATAATGCCTAAGCAGGACGCACAGGCCACCGGAAGAAGGCGTGGCTAACGGTTGAATGAAGCAGAGGCAAACGATAAAGAAATAATTGTATCGCTCAGTAGCGCACTTAGTGACGTGCATTAAATCGGTCACTTTTTGAAAACGGTGACGAATTATTTGAAAAGTATACCCGGAATGGAGAGAGAGAAACGGTTAACTGAGCGATACACAGTGAGTTTTCCACTAATAGTTCGTATTCTCACAAAAGGAAATGTCGCGAATTGATTCGTGACATTACGCCCCATGAAAATTAAATCTTTCTTCCTTCAGAAGAATGATTTCAATATACATACATATAAATCCTAACTCAGTCACACAAGATTCACACTGTGGTGTGTGTGCTATCCTGCTACAGGAGAAAATCGCAGTCGCCAGTGAGTGAAAAAACCTCGTATTTACGTTAATAGAAGCAAGCTTGAGGAAAAACTCCGTGACGACGGTGAAAATCCTGTACTCAGGTCAAACTGAGCAGAAAATTCGCTACATTTACACTGACAACTAATTGTTGTGTAGCGTGGTGTATGTAATACGCGGTGTAGGTGTGACAGTTGTAGTGTAACTGTACCTACGTGTAAAATGACACAGTAAATAATATGGCGACGACGAAGGCAGAGGAGAAGAGGCGGCAGCGTGCGGCAGACGATCAGCTGGCCCGCACAGCAAAACTGCTACACCCATTGCTGAACCTGCAAAACCAATTAAGGTGGAGCATCAAAAGTGTCAATGAGACAAAATTCTTATTATGTTACAATTACTCTCTCTGGCTAGCAGTCAGTACATGCTATGAAAAGTACACTCGAGGTCGCCATTAATTATAGCACACGATTATGGTCGGCAAGTTGAGAATCCCTGTGCAAACTCGGGTCTTCCATAGCCTCGAACCACACACGGGTCCTCAACCTGTGCCTTAACCTACAGTACTTATATTAATATCGGGAAGCTGAGAATCCTTGTGCAAACTTGGGTCTTCCATAGCCTCAAGTCGCCTCTGCGGAGTTCTCTCTCCCCCTTAACCTACAATACAATACTTATATTAGTACCGGAAAGCTGAGAATCCTTGTGCAAACTTGGGTCTTCCATAGCCTCAAGTCGCCTCTGCGGAGTTCTCTCTCGAACTTCCCCTTTAACCTACGATACTTATATTAGTATTGGAAAGCTGAGAATCCTTGTGCAAACATGGGTCTTCCAGAGCCTCAAGTCGCCTTCTCTCTCGAACTTCCCCCTTAACCTACAATACTTATATTAGTATTGGGAAGCTGAGAATCCTTGTGCAAACTTGGGTCTTCCATAGCCTCAAGTCGCCTCTGCAGAGTTCTCTCTCGAACTTCCCCTTTAACCTACGATACTTATATTAGTATTGGAAAGCTGAGAATCCTTGTGCAAACTTGGGTCTTCCATAGCCTCAAGTCGCCTCTGCGGAGTTCTCTCTCGAACTTCCCCCTTAACCTACAATACTCGTGTATGTACAGGCCCTGGACATACTGTGTCCTGTGGGGCCAACAAGTGAGACGTCAGGTCTACACTTTTGACTGGGAACCAGGCTAGTCCTTGGATTACTCAAATCTCTGAGGATGCCTATCACGGAACCCAGCATACAACAACTGCCCATATTAGTCAGCAGTTAGTAGGCGAGACATCAGGTCTGCACCTACGTTATCACTTCCCTTGATGTATCTCACAACAAGGTTAAACTGCTGTAAATACAGTGTCCAGCGTGTCAATCTTGCATTAGCCGTCTTGGTCGTGCTAAGACTAGTGAGTGGCATATGGTCAGTTTCCAGAACAAATGATGCCCCAAATAAATAATAATAATATTTTTTAACACCATCAACCACAGCCAAGAGTTCCTTCTCAACAGTACTGTAATTCCTCTCGGCAGGTTTTAGCCTACGGCTGTGTATGCCACTGGGAAGATTCCACCTTCCGATTCCTGCATCAATACAGCACCTACTCCATCTTGTGAAGCATCAGTGCGCAGTATGAAAGGTTTGCTGGAATCAGGCAACTGCAAAATGGGCTCCTTGCACAACATATTCTTGAGGGTGGCAAAAGATCTCTCTTGTGCTTCTCCCCATTCAATGGTGTTTGAGCATATTTCCGTAGCACTTCGTACAACGGTTGGGCAATGAGAGCAAAGTTGGGAATAAAACTCCTATAATATCCCACTAGGCCAAGAAATGCCCTAACCTGTTTCTTGGTCACGGGTCTCGGGCTTCTTTAACCTTCCTGATCTTGTCACCCTGACACCTGCAGTGATTGTTGCCAACAATATGACCAAGGAACTCCACCTCACTGTGAGCAATCTTGCATTTGCTAGGCTTTCACAGTCATGTTGAAACTCTGGAGTCTACTGAAGACAATTTCCATGAGTCTGAGGTGCTCCTCCAATGTGGCGGAATGAACGAGGACATCGTCAACGAACATCTCTACTCCTACAATACCATGGAGCACTTGTCTCATGGCACGATTGAATACTGCTGGGGAATTGGTAAGTCCGAATGGGAGGACTTTATACTGGTACAACCCCTAGGAGTAGCAAAGGCAGTGAACTGACGACTCTCAGGATGAAGGGGAATCTGGAAGAATCCCTTCGCTAGGTCAAGCTTCGTGAAATATCGTGACCCTGCCAGCTTGGAGAAGATGGCAATATGGTCACCCATTGGCTCAGCATCCACTTTGGTGATTGCATTGAGCCTTCTATAGTCGCCACAAATCCTGACTCCACCATCTTTCTTGCGGACTACTACCATCGGACTACAGTAAGGAGATGAGGACTTTTCGATAATGCCTGCTGTCTCCATGTCAGCAATTTCCTTATCTACTGCACCCTGTAGTCGCATGGGAATCGGATATGGTTTAACCTTTATAGGAGCATTGCTGGTCAACTCAATTTTATGACACGCAACCTTTGCAAGTCTAGGTTGGTCTGAAAAGACATCAGCATACTGACAGAGCAGTGACCATAAGGCATTCTGGTCCCCTACTGCTAAGTCAGGGTTAAGAAACATCTCCGACAGTCTCTTCCTGATGGGACTGAGCGGTTAAGGGCTCGTCATCATGGTCATCAGCTGGTATCACCGCAGCTGCCCCGGTTTCTTCCAGTGGCTGGTCACTATCATCAGCTACTCGTAGGCCAGTCTCCTCGGGGTCTGACTCATGATAAGCCTTCAACATGTTAATGTGGAACCTTTACGAAGATTCCCCATCTGTATTATGTAGTTGAGGTCTGAAATGCGCTCTACTACATTGAATGGACCCTTCCACTGCGCCAACAACTTGTTCTGGGCAGTGGGGAGTAATACCAAGCATTTATCGCCTGGACTAAACTTCCGAAGCTTTGCCTTCTTATCGTAATAAGCCTTTTGAACTTCACGCGCCTTGATCAGTTCTTCCTTAGCTAACTCGCACGTCGACTGGAGGCGGTCAGCCAAATCAAGGACGTAGGTGTAGGTGGTCTTGACTTCAGGGTCGGGTTCTTCATCGTCCCATAACTCACGAAGGACTTGAAGTGGGCCCCGGACCGACCTCCCATACACCAGTTCAAAGGGTGAGAATTTCAATGAATGCTGTGGGGCTTCTCGATAAGCAAATAGAAGAGGAGCAATGAACCGCGGCCATTCCTTTGGCTGTTCGGCGGTCATGCGCCTCAACATCTTCTTGAGAGTTCCATTGAACCTCTCACACAACCCGTTACACATGGGATGATACGGCGTAGTTCGTAAGCCTCGGATGGACAGCAACCTGAACGTTTCGTTCATCATTGCCGAAGTGAACTGCGAACCCCGGTCGCTTAAGACCTCCTTAGGGATACCTACACGACAGAACACTTCAATTAATGCCTCAGCAACAGTGACGGCCTCTATATTCTTAAGGGCCACGGCTTCAGGCCACCGTGTGCTGAAATCAACTATAGTGAGGATATACTTTGATCCATCACTAGCCCTAGGACAGATTGGCCCAACTATGTCAACTGCTACTCTCTCAAACGGTTCAGAGATTATGGGCATTGGCTTCAATGGCGCAGGACGGACACGTCCCCGGTCAGTGGTACGCTGACACACATCACAGGAACGTACAAGCCTCGTTATTTCCCGTCCCATTCCTGGCCAGAAAAAGTCAGCATGGATGCGGTCAGAGGTCTTCTTTTGACCCATGTGACCTCCCATCGCTGAACAGTGACCTAATTCAAACACTGCTCGGCGATACTTTGCAGGAACGACAAACTGCAGTCGAACCTCACCCTGGGGTGTCTGTGACTCACGGTGCAGCCGTCCTCGCTACGAAGGAACCTGGCTTGACCTCCCCGTGAATACTTGGTCACTTTACCCTCCAGCTTCTTGCGCACTGAGGCAAGTGTCGAGTCAGTCTGTTGCTCTTGGACAACATCTTGACTACGAATCAGATCTTGCGGCGTGCTGCGACGGTCAACGGAGTGACGCGATCTGGAGCCTTGGCCATGGCTCGTGTTATTGCAGCAGCCGGTCTGCGTAGCAACATCTACGGCACAACTATTTTTGATGCCAGGCTGTTGCCTAAGATGAGGTCAAATAAAGGTTCTGGCATGACAACTGCAGCTGTCAAGCCAGTGAAAAATGGAGACGCCACCTGGATACGTGCCTCAGGGAACAATCTCACTGATCCATCAATAAGTCTAACTTGGATCTGTCGACCTGTATACTCATCAGGCCGAACTAAACTCTGCTTAACAGAGCAACCTGAGGAACCATTGTCCCTCAGGACATTTACAGAAACACCTCCCACAGACCCTGGCTGAACAAGAAAGGCAGTGTTGCTGGTGGAAGGGTCTGAGGAGGTAGCAGCCAGTCATTCATGAGACTGCGGAACAACCGATGCAGCAAACGTGGCACCCTGGAAACTAGGTGTCTGAGGAGAGTTCATGGTCGGAGGGGGACTTGCGAACTGTTGGGAAGTACCTGTACTGGTAGAGATGACACCACCGGGTACTTGTGGAATGAAGGCTGCATTTGCCTCCTGCCTCCGATACACTAATTGACCTGACTGAGGGTTACGTGGCTTGTCCTTGTATTGCTGCTGATGCTTGGGAAACTGCTGCTGGTTGGGGTGCTTGTTGTACCGCTTCCACTCAGATTTCTGAGTGTTTTGCCCTGGTCCTTCTGTGGTTTTGCTTGGACCTGACCATTACTCTGAGAACGGCCTTGGTGCTGGGATTCAGTCTGAGACGGCTTCCCAGACTTAGCAGTATCTTTCTGCTCCAGGTGTTTTGCTTACGAGCTTGATACCCGTATGCAGTAAAGAATGCGTCAGCCTTCTCTGCCATTTGGCTGGCATCTTTCACCTGGCAGATCTTAAGCTGTGCTATGAGCTCAGCAGGCCACGACCTCTCTAGCTGTGTACGCAGCATAAGGTCAATTATCCCCTCACGCGTGGAAGGAGTTTCATCTTTCTCCATCCACTCATTTAAGTAAGCTGTGAGACGATCAAGGAACTGAACAGCTGTCTCCTTGTCTTGGAGACGAGCTCGCATGAACTGAACTTTGGCGTCGTCTACTGTGAGACCATACGCCTTAATGAGTGCAGCTTTCATCATCTCATATGTGAGATTGTCTCCACGAATTCTGTGGAGAATATCGAGGGCAGGGCCCTCAAATAGGCTAAGAAACTGAAGCCGCTTAGCTGCCTCATCCAGTTGATATAAGTCTGCCATGTCCTCAAAACGAGCTATGTACGGCTCGATTCGCCATTTCCTTGTATGAAGGAAGCTTGATGCGTGGGGTCGCCAGGACATGTGCAGGGGGAACGCTCGTGGAGCTTTGACCAACTGCACCAGACGTGTCTGAAGCCAAGGAATCTCGCTTGAGCTTCATCATTTCAAGTTCATGTTTTTCTCGTGCCTCACGTTCGGCACGTTCATGTTCTCGTTCTCGCTCGCGTTGTTCACGCTCGTATTCGCGCTGTTCTCGCTCTTTTTGTAACTCGAGCTCGCGTTGTTTCTGCTCGTGTTCGCGCTCCTTTTCGCGTTCCTCACGCTGTTCTCGCTCATATTCGCGCTGAATCCTACGCTCTTCACGAGCATCTTTCTCACGTTCTTGCTCGTAATTGAACCGTGAGAGAACGTAACTCTGTATTTTCTCTGGGTCTGTGAGACCCATATCTTTGGCTTCCTGTACAAATACAGCGGTAGCCATGGCGCTAATTTATTAAGCAACCCGAAATTGAGTACTGACTGCTTAGCGACGAATACTAATAAACACAAGAAAAGAGTACAGACACAAGCTAGTGGTGACCAGTCTTATCTAGTTAACTGGCAAAGAATAAATAAAAAATGTAAATGACTGGGAAGACTCAATAATAAACACAATGGGTACGCCGACTTCCCAGGAGCGAATAAAATCGTCTGGCGTTACCAAGAATAAACTAGAGTTAAGTATTCTATTGATTAATAAAGCAAAATTCACTTGCTAAATTAAGGGTAAACACCAGTAAGCTTGTGCCTATAAACTTTAATAAATACCTAAATATGAATGAGTGAGCACTATCTCGTGAATAGCTTTAGAGCTAGGAGTTAATATCCTGGCGAGGTCGCCAATTGTCACGGGGTTTTTATAATATCACGGTAATTTTGAAATAAATGGTTAAATGTTAATTAAATTGATATTAATATTCAATAATATTGAAGAGCAGAGACAATGATCGTCTTGCTACATCAAGCAACGATTACTTTACGCTGGCTTAGCACGATTCTCTGAGAACGAGAATTTATAAACTTCCTCAACAGTACACAGCAGAGACTAATTACTCACAATTGCTGAATTACTGTACTGTTAGCCTCTGGAGAAAGTTACATCACCCCTGACAATAAATAACTAATACTAATAATAATAACATCAGGTTCTTGCTGATGCATTAACTCCTGGCACAACGGATTTTAAGTTAATACAACAAGACTGGTCTAAGTACCAGTTATGAATAGTAAATGTTTATGCAAGCTAGGAGCTAAAGTATGGAAAATAAGCTTAATTATGGAGAAATGAAACAAGATTTTTACTCTACATTAAGCTCAAGAAATAGAACTGTTAAATTTATTAATCACAAAAATAAATTTAACATTACATTTCAAATCAAATTAAATGAGACGCACTCGCTCACTCGCACAAAAGCTAAATACTTACGCCTAGGAAAAACACCTTAACTAAGCTCTTAAAACTAGGAAATACACAAAGGAAATACCAGTCGATGAATACTTTGTATCACCCAGGGGGTGGGAGTTTGAAGAAACTGATACTCTGTGGAGCTTGGGATGCTAGCTGACCTCTCTTCACTTCTGAGCACAGTACCTCTCTCCGTCAAAGCCGCCACTAGACTGAATTCAAATAATGCCTAAGCAGGACGCACAGGCCACCGGAAGAAGGCGTGGCTAACGGTTGAATGAAGCAGAGGCAAACGATAAAGAAATAATTGTATCGCTCAGTAGCGCACTTAGTGACGTGCATTAAATCGGTCACTTTTTGAAAACGGTGACGAATTATTTGAAAAGTATACCCCGGAATGGAGAGAGAAACGGTTAACTGAGCGATACACAGTGAGTTTTCCACTAATAGTTCGTGGCTTCTCACAAAAAGGAAATGTCGCGAATTGATTCGTGACAGTAAGAAGCCCAGGCAGGGCTTGCATAATTCATCACTGAACGTATGTATTGTTTGTATACTGTGGTGGTGGTTTCTTTGTTGTGTCCAAATGTTGTATGGGCAAGTGACCTCAAAGCATTGAGTCTTGGTGTTATTTTATTTTTAATGTTTGTGATGTTTGTTTAAATGACATTGATGTATAGTATGTTACACCAAGAATTTTGTGTGTGTGTGTGTGTGTATGTGTGTGTGTGGTAGGGGAGTGTTGTTTATGGTGAGGTGTGGGATGTGACTGTGTTCTGCTGTCCAGTTTGTGAGAAGGGTCACTGTAGATTTGGCTGGGGCTATTTTGAGGCTGTTTGTGGTGAACCATTCGTGTAGTGTGTTGATATTAGGTTGAATGATGTTTGCAGCTGTGTTTGCGTTTTGGTGCGTACATGTAAGTGTTATATCATCTGCATAGGAAGTTATGTGTATCTGTGGTGTGTGGGGTGTGCGTACATCGTGCATTTATAGGTTAAAGAGTGTAGGGGACAAAACGGATCCTTGGGGGATGCCGTTTGTGAAGTTTCTGATGTTAGAAGACTGACCGGCAAATGTTACTTGTGCACATCTGCCTGCTAAGTGGTTTGCTAGCCATCTTTTTGTGTTATTGTGCATGTTTGTGTTGAGTATTTTGTTTCTGAGGTTGTGGCGGGGGATGGCATCAAAAGCTTTGTTAATGTCTAGTGTGATTAGGAGTGTTCTGTGTGGTGGCCTTGCTGAAATCATGCCATCGAAAACTCTCTGTGTAAGGTCTTTAAGAAGGGTGTTTGTGGAGTGTAGTGGCCTAAAGCCATGTTGTGACTGGGCTAGGGGAATGTGAGGTGTGACTAGTTGTAGTACCAGTCGTTCAGTGACTTTAGAGGGGGTGCAGAGGAGTGTGATGGGGCTATGTGAGGAGGGTAACGTGGGGTCTTTGTTGGGTTTAGGGATAGTGATGATATTGCCATGCTTCCAGATGTTGGGTATTATGTTGTGTGAGTAGCTGTAGTTTGATATGTTGGGGAGTGCTTGTATACCTTGTGGTCCTAGGTGTTTAAGGTGAATGTTGCTTATGTTGTCTGGTCCACAGGCAGATGAGTGCTTGAGGTTGTTAATGATGTGCTTCGTCTGGTTGTAAGTGAAAGGTACGTAGTCTGGGTCTGTGGAGAACTGTCTCTTACGTCGGATGATACGTCGGTCTTCGGGATGGGGGTTTAGATGGCTGACATGTGAAAAGTGATTGATGAGAGTGTTTGCTTGTTGTTTGTTTGAGGGTATGGTGTCTGTTGTTGTGATGGCAGCATGTAAATGTGTGGTGTTGCTGTTGGAAAGTGTGATGCAAATTAGTGTTTTGTAGAGTTTGCTGATGTTTGTTTTGTGGTCAAGTGTTTGGAGGTAATTTTTCCAGTTTAGTGTTTGCTTTTCTGATATTTTATTGTTTGTTTGAGTGTTGAGTTCTTGTATTTGTTGTACGGTGTCTTGTGTATGGGGTGTTGGGGAGTGTCGCAGTGTGTCTTGTTGTCTGATGAGGCCTTGAATTTATGGTGTGAAGTTGGGGTTGTGTCTCTTTCTGTTGCCTCTTGGGATGTGTCTTTTGTCCGCGTTTTGTATAATTGTATTGAAAGTGTGCACAGTGCTGTTGATGTTTGTGATGGGTGTACTGTTTAATGTTGCGAAATGTTGTTCTGTTTCAGTTACAAAGGCCTCCCAGTTGGCTGTCTTATAATTAGTGTATGTGTGTTTGTGGCCAGCTGGGGTGATTCTGGTTTTGGTAGTGATGATGATTGGGAGGTGATCAGAACCTAGGGTTTTGACCACTCTCCATGATGTAGTGGGGGCGAGGTTTGGGGAGCAGAAGGTGATGTCTGGAGATGGTGGGAGGAAGAGGGCTTGGTGTGGGATATGGGTATGTTGGTCTAGATTGTTCAGTATGAAAAGATGATCTGTCTGGGATTGTAGTACCAGCCCTCTGTCTGTGTCAGGGTTGTTGACATGCCAGGCCGACGACTTGGCATTGAAATCACCACCCAGGATGATGCTGGGTATGTTAGTGATGTGGTGTATCTGTGGAGAGTAATTGCTTGGTACTGTGGGGGACGACTGGGGGGGAATGTATGTGTTAGCGATTGTTATGTGTGATTTGTTACCAGTGCGTATTTAAATTGATTGTATTTCTATTGTAGTGTCATGTGGGGGGAGAAGTGAATTTGTGTGTCCATTGGTGTCTGCAAAGTTGATGGATTTGTGTACCAGGGTGATGAGTCCACCGCTACCACCGTCGGCCCGGTCTTGTCGAATGGTGGTGAAGTTATGAAATGTCGGTGTTTTCTGTGCTGTGTATTTTTTTTTCTTGTAAGATGGCAATGTGTATGTTCTGTTGTTTGATGAATTGTGTGAGTTCTTGTTTTTTGGTGTTTATGCCATCTATGTTTAACTGAAGGATGTTTATGTTGTGTGTGCGATGTGTGTTGGCTGCTGCAGCACGGGGGGGAGGTGGTGTGGGTGGAGGGGAAGGGGTAGGAGGAGGTTGTGATGCAGGTAAGGGTTGAGGTGGATTAAGATGGGTTGGAATGGGAGGAGTTGAGGGACTGGATGGTGTGGGAAGGATCGGTGGGTTTGGCTGTGGAGGTGTGAAGGAAGTAGGAGTAGGATTGGAAGGGGGGGTTGGTGGGTGGGGGAAAGGAGCATAAGGAACGGGTCCAGGTGTTTGTGTAATGTTTTCTGGATGCAAGTGTTGTGCAGGTGTAATGGTTCCAGTTCTTGCAGGAATTGCACTCAACTGAACTCTTTGTCTGTCGGCTTGACGTGATAGGTTTTGAGCATGTTGGACATATGCATTTGTTGGTGTGTCCTGGATTGCTCTCAATGTCCCCAGCTAGAAGAAGTCGTCGAGAAATGACAGCCGAGTAGTCATTTCTCGGTGTAGAAAAAACCCCGTGTTGTTGTGTGTGTTGTGTTGGATGTGGTACTTGTCGGGCGACCGAAGTCACTCCCAGGTACTCGAGCCCCGTGAGGGGCTGGGGGAGTTTGCGGTGGTTTGGCCCCCAAGCTGTCCTCCTCTTCTCTTTGACAGCCTCTGGGGGGTAGACCCATGATGAAGACGCCACCGCTCCAGGTCCCGTTTGAAAGTTAAGCCATAGAATATCATAGCGCATATTGTGACAAACTGCATAGTGATCACTATGTATATTGACATGACCCCTATGCGATCTATCACGTAATGCCAGCAATCAGTTAGCCATGACATCACATGCCCCTTGTTTTCCCTCTGCACTTGCCTCTTCCTGTCTTTTCTCCTTTTCCTATCTCTCTTCTTCCTTCTCAACTAGTCTGTCCAGGATATCCTTTTGCTTATTGAGCACTCGTACCAATTCTTCCACCCTTCCCTCCAGGTGGGAGAGCTTCTGGTCCAGTCCCTCCTCCTGTTTTACCAACTGGCCATTTAGTTTTGCCATCTGTCCTGCCAGCTGGGAGAGCTTCTGGTCCAGCCCCTCCTCCTATTTTACCAACTGAACATTTAGTTTTGCCATCTGTTCAGCCAGGTGGGAGAGCTTCATTTCCAGTCCCTCCTCCTGTTTTACCAACTGGACATTTAAGTTTACCAGTTTCTGGTCCAGCCTCTCCTCCTGTTTTACCAACTGACCATTTAGGTTTATCATCTGTCCCGCCAGGTGGAAGAGCTTCTGGTCCTGTTCTTCCTCCTGTTTTATCAATTGGCCATTTAGTTTTACCATCTGTCCCGCCAGGTGGGAGAGCTTGTGGTCGTGCCTCTCCTTCTGTATTGCCAAGGTGTTATTTAGCTTTTCCATTTGTCTCTCCAGGAAGAGGAAGTTCTAGTCCTGTTCCTCCTCCCACTTTTCCAACATATTGCTTAGTTTTTCCATCAGTCCCTCCAGGAAGAACTGCTAGTCCTTTTCCTCGTCCTGTTTCACCAACTCAGGTCCTATTTCTCTCATCGCAGTTTGCTTTAGCTCCTCCACATACCGGGGATGCTCCGCCAGCCTCTCTACTAACTCTTCTTCAGAATCCTCTGACACCTCTTCACGTCCATCATACTCAGATTCATCAGTTTCATACGCGTCAGAGTCTCCATTTGGCCCTTCCCCATCCCGCCCTGTTCCTGTGTCTGAATTTTGCTCATCCATTTCTTTCAGTAATTCTTATTCCACTTCACTCAGTTCTAGCAAGTCATTTTCCAATTTATTTTTTTCCCCTTCTGTTTCTGTCTCTACAATGTTACGATCGACTTCCAACTTGACTAACTCCTTCAGCACTTCGCTTTCGTCTTTATTCATGAATTGAGGAAGATCTTTTGTATCCTCCTCCTCCTTATCTTCTTCCTTCTCCTCCTCCTCCTCCTCCTCTTCCTCTTCCTCCTCTTCCTCTGACACATTGTAAAAGTTAATATTTTCGTGTACTCTTTCCAAACTATTCAAAACCTCAATTTGTTATTGTTCAATAATTTTTCGTTCCTCTTCCAGGGATAACATTTGCTCTTTTAGTTCACTTTGAATTTCCGTAACTAATTGTTTTTCTTCCTCGATACCAGAATTGTTTTCTTTTTCATTTTCATCTAAAAATTGTTTTGCTTTATCTATGTGATCCAGCACCGATACTTCCTGGTCTATCAAGTGTCCTTTTTCCTCACGCAGAGCCGGAACATCACTTTCCACTACATTTGTCTCACTCATGTCCTCGTCCTCGTTTTCTTTGACGAGGTCCCCCACATCCTCGCCCTCGTTTTCCTTGACGAGGATCCCCATGTCCTCGGGCGTCTAGGTCACGTGGAAGTGTTTTGCGAGGGTCAGAGCGAGGTCGTTGTCGGCGAGGACATTGGAGTAGAGGCCGCTGCTCAGTAGCCAGCCCCGGCAAATGGCTTGGGCCTCTGGGGTGAGTGGGGGGTGACCTATTAGTGCCCTGTCCTCAACGTGGGAGGGTGCGTGGGGGTGGAGGTGGGACGACCCACACACGGCAGCGACCTCGAGTCGCAGTGCACCCAAGGCTTACCTCATCTTGACGCTGACCGTCTTCCGCCCCTCCTCAACCTGCAACAAGGAATACACCGACAGGGGCACCAGCGGGGGTGCCAGCCCCTAACCCCCCACCAGCGTGGGTTGCAAGTCCTCGCCTCCCACCAGCGTGGGCGGCAGGTCCTCATCCCCCAACCAGCGTGGAGGGCAGCGACCCCATCGCCGTCGCCAGCGCGGCCGCCGTTACCGCCGCCAGCAACGCCAAGGCGTGTGCAGGACGCATTGTTTTTCTTGTTTTGGTTTTGTTGAAATATTTCCGTAAGAATTTGGAGATTTATGATAATGTGATGTAAAGGCTGTTTAATAGCGGGAAAATGGGTCAGTGGGGATGATGACGCCTGACTTCTAATATCATCATCATCATCATCATCATCATCATCATCATCATCATGTAGACCTCTGTTGCCCCCCTAAAGACATCATCATCATCATCATCCGGACCTCCTTTCCCACCCTGGGGCAGGGTGAGGTGTAGCAATGTCCAGACAGCTCAAATTTGCCCAGTCCAATGGGCCACGCTTCCATTCGATCACCATTCAAGCCCCCGGAATTCTGGCTCTACACACATAGAACAACTAGCGTAGGTTTTCTTTCCTAGAAGAGTATTCTTTGTTTTACTTCCTAGCATTATTACTGTGAGTAGAAACACTGCCCATGCAGAGTACATTTACTCATGCTGGCTGTCAGCTGTGAGTAAAAGCATGCGCATTACGTTAATCTTTTCCGGCTGTTGTTTATATTGAAGATTCAGTTGAATTTAGCAGCAGTGTAATGCATAAATATCGGTGTACAAGTAAGGTAATTGGTATTTGTTGTGACGGTATATATTTAACATGAGTTACTGAGCTATCAGTTTGCAAGAACCAGGTAAGAACATCCTGATATCGGCAGCTAAAATTACCCCCGTGTACAAAAAAAAATGTGGAGTGAACATGTGTTGTAGTACCGAGCAGGTACATGGATAAATTGTTTGAGACCGGATAGAAGGCGTTTTCTGCGTTGCTATTTCAGTTTGCAAATAATAAAACAGCCAGGTAAAAATATCATGACATAGAGGGCCAAAACTATCCCCTTGATGTGTGGAATATACTGAAGTAACAAGCAGGCAAGAAAGACTAGAATGAGGGCGTTTTTAGACTTGCACTTTCAACTATTAAATTAAACAGGAGTTGGACAGCTAAACAAATCCTCTTGTTTACCTAAAAGTGTAATAAATAATAAAGTATTGAGCAGATAAGAGGAGAAAATATTTGAGATCGGAGAGAGGACGTTTTCAGACTTGTTATTTCAGCCTGTAAATAATATATGAGACATCTACAGCTAAATAAATCCACTTGTCCACCTAAACGTGTGAAAAATACTGAAGTATCGAACAGGCAGGAGTGGAAAATATTGGAGGCCGGATGGAAGGCGTTTGCAGGCAACTCGAGGCACCTCATTGACAATTTCCCAGAAGAGGATCCCTTAAGAAAAATAGAAAAAAGATCAACAAAGGAGGCGGGAGACAAAGGAGCATCAGAACTCAATGAGAACTGCACTGAGATCCCTCCCTGTGCGTTTCTTTTCTTGCTTGCTCTTTTCTCTTGTTCGGTTCTTGATGCGCGCATTCCTTCTTTTTCTCCATTTCCTTCCTCGTCTTTTTCCTTTTCCTCTTCTTCTTCCTCCTCTTCCTCCTCCTCGTCTTCTGCCTCCTCCTGCTTCATATTTCATATCCATTGCTCTTTTCTCATCATTCCTCCTCTCCCTTTTTAGTCTTCATTTCATGCTGTATCCTCCTTACATCCCCTCTAACTCTTTCTTCTCATAAAACTTTTTTTTTTTTGTAGACCTTTTCTGTGCTTACTCCTTCCACGCAATCCTTTTTATATTCTTCGTTATTACAATTATTATTATTATTATTATTATTATTATTATTATTGTTATTATTATTATTATCCAGTGTAATTATTTGGCCATGTGGAGAGGATGGAGGGTGAAAGACTGACGAAGAGAGTGTATGTGAGTGAGGTGGAGGGTGGAAGAGGGAGGGGGAGACCGAGGATGAGATGGAGGGATGGGGTGGAGAGGTATATGAGAGAGGGGGGTGTGAGTTGGGAGCAGGGCAGTGAAATGGCGGGGGACAGGGCGACTTGGAGGCGATTTGTTTGTGGCCACCCCAAACGGGATTGAGGCGTCTGGCAATAGATAGATAGATAGTAATTATTTTGCCAGTTTTCTTGATTTTCCTCGCTCATTAGCTGTTTTTCGCTTCCTTTTCTTATTTCATTCTTCCTTCTCTTTCTACTAATTGATCCTTTACTGCAATACTTCTTTCTTCTTGTCATCGTGCCATTCTTCCTCTTTATTCCCCTCTATTGGCGTGCTTCCCGTCATTATTTTCCTTTTCCATTTCGTCACTTTTTGCAGTCTTTCATCTTTCTCTTACTTTTTCTGTTATTCTTATGGTTTCTTTTATTTTTATCTGCTTCATCTTTTCATTGTCTTCATTTCCTCCATCTCTCTCTGTTCTCTTTCATTTCTCTCGTTTTCTTTCGTCATTCTTCCCTTTTTCCCTCTTTTCTTCATTTTTCTTTCACCTCTGGCTTCATTATTTCTCCCCTTCAGTTCCCCTCCTCTTCCCTTCTACTTTTCTTCTCTGTGTTGTTTGTCTCATAATTGTTTACCTGTTCTTTTTTTTTCAGTTACGGGGATTGTTGTTTATATTTTCTTTGTCATCGTTTGTTTAGCCCAGTTTTCTTTCTCTCTCTCTCTCTCTCTCTCTCTCTCTCTCTCTTTCTCTCTCTCTCTCTCTCTCTCTCTCTCTCCAGTGTGCGTAACGAAACAGGATTAAAAAAAAAAAGCTTAGTTTATAAAGAAATCCTTACAGAAAATTGATTTGCAGGTGAAAATACTTAATCCTCTTATGTGAAAAAAATTATATACATTTCTTCAGAATTTTGAAACCAGTTAATGAAGTATAAAAAATGAACTTCTTGCTGAAACTTTAATAATAATAATAATAATAAAAATCAGTGTACAGACAGTAAATGAAAACCTTGAGATGATTTACTTGTTCATTTATATAAAGCATGTACCCCAAGCAGAGAAAGATGGAGAGGAGGAGAGAAGAAAGATGATGATAGGAGGAATGGAGAGAGGTGAAAGAAAATGAGTACTAGTTGACAGAAGAGGAAGGAGAGAGGGAGGAGTAGGAAGGGTTAAAATGAAGGTCGGGAGAGATAGTAGCTGAAGAAGAGAGAGGAAGGAAGGGAAAATTGAGAAAGGATGGAGAGGTTGAAGAGGAAAATGAGGAGGGATGGAAGGAGGAAGGAATAAGAAGAGGGTGATGAAGGAGGGAGGGAGAAAGGTGAAGGAAGAGGAGAAGTTGATAACGAGAGACGAGGGGGCGAGAAGGACAGACGAAGGGGAGATGAAAGGAGAGGAGGAAGGAGGGAAAGGAGGGAGGGGGCAGAAGGAGATACTGGGAGAGGAGAAGGGAGTGAAAAATGGAGGGAAGAAAGGAGAGGAAATGGGAAGAAATAGAGGACAGAAGATGGAGCGAGGGAGAGAGAGAGAGAGAGAGAGAGAGAAGTAAAGGAGGATTGGCTAAGGGAAGAAAGGAGGAAGATGGGAGGAGAAAGAACTGGAGAGAGAGAGAGAAGGGGGGGAGGGGAGGAGGGGGAGAAAAGGAGATTCAGGGAAGGAGCAAAGGAGGGTTGGAGAGAAGAGAGGAGGGAGGGAGGGAGAGAGAGAGATGACAGAAGATGCAAGTGAAGGCTGCATGGGCTAACAAGACAGGCTGAAGGGCGACTCTGAAAGCTTGCCTCACCTCACCTTACCTCACCTCACCTTTTTTCATTTCACCTCATCTCACCTTACCTCACCCCCCATCTTTTCCCTGCCTCATTAACTTACCTTTTTCACTTCACCTCACCTTATATCATTTCCTGTTCATGACCACTCCATCCAAGATTAACATATCTTGCTATAGATGATTTTTTTTTTAGTGTATCTGACCTTCCATTTACTCCTTACTGAAGTCTTACCTATGTGTATTTTACTTCATTTCAACTTACCTCACCTGATTTGCAGTCACATCTTTTTCTTTCCATAACATTATTTTCCTTTGCCCTGCCTTTTAATATCACTTCACTTCATTAAACTTAACTATATTTCTTTCACCTCTCCTAATTCACCTTGCCTCGTCTCGTCTCATCCTGAGTAACATCATTTTCTTTGTGCTCTGATTTATCTCCCTTTCACCTCACCTTCATTAAGATTTTACATCATCTTAGTTCATCTTACCGTAATTACCTGTCTTACACTTACCTTTCAATCGCCTTATCTCACTTCACCTCAGCTTTCCTATTTTCATTTCACCTCATTTCACCTTCTTCACCTCACGTACCCTTCCTTTACTTCATTCTTTCTCGTCACGCGTCACATCATGTGTTTTTGATCACATGGAAGTTGGTCCTCTATTCTTGAATGTTCGGATTTTGAAGTTGGCGCTCTGTTGCCTTGTTTTTTTTTTTTCTTTCTTTCTTTTTTCTTGGAGGGAACAATTTTCGGGCTCCTGGCCTTTGATTCCTTCTTGCTTGCATAAAAAAAATAACATAATTTTCGTAGCCAAACTACCTTGAAAGCGGTTAAATGGGACAGACTGTTTCCTTATTTCTTCCCAACTCACATGTTTTTCTCGTGTCA
Source organism: Coenobita brevimanus (assembly GCF_032717465.1). Lineage (NCBI taxonomy): Eukaryota > Metazoa > Arthropoda > Malacostraca > Decapoda > Coenobitidae > Coenobita > Coenobita brevimanus. The sequence continues at coordinate 31,331,272 of NC_137017.1, forward strand.
TTAATTTACCCATTCATTTCAGCATTAATATATTGGGTTTACTTATATTTTTCACACTCCTTTCACCTCACTCTGTTTCAACTTAATGTTATATTTTACATTTTACCTACTTCTTGTTCTGTAATAATTAATTTATCCCTCCACTACCTGACTTCTTTGAGTGGGAAGAGGGGAGCTATAGGGGAGGGGATGGATGAGGAGAGAAAGGTAGAGGGTTAGCTTTTAAATCTTTCCATATCTTACATTATTTCGCCTCAGCTCATTTTCTCTTATGTTCCGGTCTCCAGCCAACCTACTTCTGGCGTGTTCTACGTTCTTTCACCTGTTATGCTATTTTCGGTATATTTCTATCACCCGTTAACCTCCCCAGTACATCTGGGAACGCAGCTTTGTGCCGACACTGCAGTCCATCCACCTTTCTTTGAGAGGGGACAGGGAGGCGCCAAGACCGTTTGCAAGCCCAACTGGAATCTTTGCTCAGGGCGGGATGCTTCCTCTTCTGGGCATGTTCTCCATCTAGGCCCACAGACGCCACTGCATAAAAGCAGCCCTCTCCAGCGTCTACACACATTGCAGTGCACCCCCCTTCCTACCCCTCCAGACCACATCACACTTACCACATACACCACGCTGTAACAACACAGTCTTTCAACATAACCTCAACAAAAGACCTTAGGGAGCGACAGGTCGAAGTCCTCGATTTCCCCCGGTTCATTGGGTTCACAATGAAGTGGGCCAGAGATTGCAACAGCAATTGCAGTTCAGCTGCATCGTATATTTTTTTCTTTTTCTCCGGATGATATTAAACACCTCAGAAAACATCCGTTGTAGTGGAGAGGTTCGTGAAGGTTACATCAAAACCTTCGAGGTCGAAAAGTCGCTTCTGGACTGAGTAAAATTTAAGAGAACAGAAACTAAATATATAATATGCAACCACGCTGAAGGGATAAATCATATTTTCCTCACCTTTCCTCATCTTCCCATTGCATTTTTCATTTCCTCACTTCATCTCATCTAACCCCACGCAATGTCACCTTATCCCAAGAAAACTCATTTTATTTTTCCCCACATAATATCTCTTCTTTCACCTATTGTCTTCATCCAGCTTCACAGACCACCGCATTTGAACCCTCTTTGGATGAATTTTCCTTGTCGCTCTTTAACATCATGCACTTCATCTCATCTCTCGTCACTAATTTCACCCAACCTTCTCCCAAAACACCTCTTCTTACTCAATTTTTCTCCCATAACACAATTCCCTCCCTCTGTAATCTTATCTTCCCTCACTAGACTGCCTAATTGAACCCTTATTGGTCCCCTTTCCTTCGCAGTTCTTGCCATTTTTCATTTCGTCTCTGCTTAGCTCACCTTATTCCACCTTACTTGATATCCTAACATTTTATTGCACAGCATTGTCTTCCCTCTGCCTTTTAACTCTCCTCGTTAGATTATTCATTATTTTCTCTTTTGATTTCCATTTTCTTAATTTTCCTTCACATATTTCATCTCGTCTCTACTTATCTCACCTCACTTCACTCCGCCTAACTTTGTCTAATAACACATAATCTTATTAATTCCTCCACTTCAACTCATTTCACCTTGCCCAGTTTCACCTTTCACTTCATTTTTCTTCGCAGAACACTTCAGTTTGCTTTTTTCAGCTCGTCTTCCTTTCCTCCACTTCAACTCATTTCACCTTGCCCAGTTTCACCTTTCACTTCATTTTTCTTCGCAGAACACTTCAGTTTGCTTTTTTCAGCTCGTCTTCCTTCATTCATATTAACTCTTTCTCTGGACTGCCTCACTTCAATAATCACTTCACATTATCATCCATTTTTGTCATTATAATTCTCATTTCATTGCATTTCAGTTGACCTTATAGCTCCTCACCTTATAATTTTGTACAGGCGCCTCTTTCTCCCCTGTGAATTTAGAGCTCGTGTGTGTGTGTGTGTGTGTGTGTGTGTGTGTGTGTGTGTGTGTGTGTCCAACTTTCTGCAGACTACTTGACGGTTCTCTCGCTAAGGCCTACCTGGAACACACCTTCACATATCACCACTTAGAATTTAATACCTACCGTTCCTAATGAATGCATGCGATGGCTGCCACATTCAAGATCAGTTTAGTGGTATTCAAAGGCGTGTGTTTTATTAGATGTCGATGAGGCGTGTGGAAAATTAATAACGTCTGTTTTAACGAAATTCACATTATCAGAGTGATCCATGCGCCAGTCTAGGATCGAACTAACGTCCTTTTGGATTGCAGCCAACATAACCACTTGACCACACATTCTCACCTCTTTCAGTCCAGTTCTATTACAAGCGTTAAGTGGTTCTCCTAGCTTTTTGTTTATGCAGCTGGTCAGTGCTCAGGCTGTATTTCCAGCTACCCATTACTTACATTCATTACTAATGTGCTTATCTTTGCTGAATAAAATCGTCTGGTTGCAATATGAAGAAACCACGGACGCATGTCGTTGGAGAGAAGTGGTTAACTCTGATCACTACCAAACCTCACTTTAGTCCTCTCTTTATTGTCATTCTTATTTTTCCTCAGCACCTCCTATCTCACCTTGACCCATCTCATTCCACCTAAACTGATCCCATAACACCTGGCCTCACTTAATTTCCCCTCACATAACACCCACCTCCTGTCTCTTATCAGCTCCCCTTATTGCCAGCGCATCCTCTCCCTTCGCCTCTCTCTCGATATTGGGTCTCACTTTTCCCCTCTTCATTTTACTTCCCTCACACGGTCACTTCACCTCACCTCACTTCACCTCATCTTATTGAAGTCTCTTCCCCTCCCCTCCTCTCTTCCTTTTATCACGTTTGGCCTTTTTCTAGTAAATTTAACACCTTCACTTCACCTCACTTTATTATAATTACCTCTCTCTCTCTCTCTCTCTCTCTCACACCCACACACACACACACACACACACACACACACACACACACACACACACACACATCTTGCCGCTCACCCAACAGTCGGTCACGCATGCATACTCTCTTCAAACACACACACACACACACACACACACACACACACACACACACACACACACACACACACACACGACCCCCCATACACATTCCACCTACACAGCCCCGCCCACACACACACACACACACACACACACACACACACACACACACACACACACACACACACACACACACACACACACACACACACACACACACACACACACACACACACACACACATTCCACCTACACAGCCCCCCCCTACACACACACACAACCCCTCATACACATTCCACCTACACAGCCCCGCCCACACACACACACACACACACACACACACACACACACACACAACCCCCAACACATTCCACCTACACAGCCCCGCCCACACACACACACACACACACACACACACACACACACACACACACACACACACACAACCCCCCATACACATTCCACCTACACAGCCCCGCCCACACACACACACACACACACACACACACACACAACAATCACTCACGCACGCACCCTCCCTTCAAACACAACAGCAACATTACGACCCCCCAGCCCGGCTTTCCTTTGATGCTAAATGGACTAAAAAACGTCATTGGCAACAGCAACAGTTACCATCAGCACTGTTAAAAAGCACACATTTCTGTTTCCTCTCCATTCAACAGTAGGGTAAAAACGCATAATCACTTGCGTTGGTCTGAAGGGAAAAAAGTTTTGGGTGGGGATGGTGGGGTTGAGAACGCGTGGGGAGGAGGGGAGGCGTGAGGGAAGAGGGGATGGAGAGGGAGACTGACATGCAGACAGATGTATATAAGGATAATGGATAGATAGACTGAGAGAGAGAGAGAGAGAGAGAGAGAGAGAGAGAGAGAGAGCGAGTGAGAAAAAATGTGTGTTTCCATTAGTTTGACGGAACGTGTCTCCCTCTCGATCGATGCTGCTGGTCCTCGTTTGTCTGATTTGTTTAAACCCCCTTCATTACCTGGACGCTTTGTTTTGCTTGGTTCTTACTGCCCCCAGACAATTTTAGAGGGATTTCTCAAACTATAGAGGTTGAATTAAATGCTGCCTTCTTAACCCCTTGCTATGTCCAGACGATTTTAAGAAACCTTTTTGTACTTGCAACCTACAGACGATTTTTTATTCAGATTTGGAGAGATTTCAAGTTGGAGGGGTTAATCACAACCCTCATTTAGCACCTGCTTTCTCCAGACGGTTTTATTCAGTCTCTTTTTTCTCGTACTGCTAACAGACGATTTTATACAGATCTGGAGAGACATATGAAACTGGAAGGGTTAGATGTATCCTTCATCAACCCCTTACCCTCTTCAGACGCTTTTATTCGGCCTTTTTTGTTTCTTCTCCCTGGCTTCAGACGATTTTTTGCGGATCTAGTAAGACTTTTTGAACAGGAGGGATTATATATACCATTATCCCTTCCTTTCAATAGACGGTTTTCTTTAATCTTTTAATTTTATTCTTCGTGCTTCCAGACGATTTTATTCAGATTTCCTGCTGGTGGATTGAATATAGCCCTCACTAATCCCTTGCTGCCTCCAGACGATTTCATTTTAGCTCTGTAGAGACCTGGAAGGGTAAAATACAGCCCTTTATATCCATTGTGCTGCTGAGGGAAAAATCAGTGTAGTAAAGGACACCGCTATCTTTTGCGCGGACGTTGCTGTAGCGAGAACATCATTATCTATCATGAGGACGTCAGTGTAGCGGGGACAGCACCATCTATCGCCAGGACTTCGCTGTATGGAGTCCTTAATTATCGTGTGGACGTGACTGCACCGAAAACATCATTACCTGTCAAGAGGACGCCAGTAGAGGAAGGACAACGGCACATTCTTTCGCGAGGACGTCAGTGTGGCGAAAAGGACCCCAGTATCTATCGCGAGGACGTCAGTGTAGCGAAGAGGACCCTGCTGTCTATCGCGAGGACGTCAGTGTAGCGAGAATATCACAGTCGCGGGGATGTCATTATCTGTTGGAAAGACATCATTATCCATCACACAGACATCAGTGTAGCAAAGACAGCATCACCATCTATCGCCCAGACCAAATCACTATCTATCGCGGGGACGGTAGCGGCGGGTAGTCCCAATCACAGCCGGCCACACAATCACAATTAATATCAGTTTGAATGTCGCGCCCATCATAATCAATGCCTTAAAAATAAATGGGTATGGCCTTGCGCGATGACGACCCACGCAAGGTAGGCAAGGGACCCCCACGTGACGGATATAAACACCGTAATTACTTTGAGCATCGCACCGGCCGTAACCATTTTGCGGGGTGATTGCAAAGATGGATTATATGCAGGATCTTTTGTACGAATTCCCCGGGTAGGAATTAAATGCTAATAGTAATCAGAGCGGAAACATAAAACTGTGATGCTGGGCTCATTCCTGACAAAATAATCGCCAGGACTATCAACTACCAAGTGTGCAGTGGTGAACTATATCATCATTAACTTTCTCAGTCCCGGGACACCTTCTACATTTTAATCTTACTATTTCCGCCGATTTGTGCCGATTGGGAGAGGCTTCTCGAAGTCGTGGGGTTTGATACAGCCTCCATTAATTCTTTAACCACTAAGAGGCTTTAATGTGATGAATCAAAAATGTGTCGGAAAAAAAAAAATAGTTAAATAGTATGGACAGGCGCTTTACGGCCTTTCCAGACGGCTCAGAACTTGTCCACGTGAGAGGCGTTTCTAAACCGCTCTCCGCTTTGGAGCAAGTGCTTGAAACTCAGATGTACTTCGCTTCATTTTTCACGTACGCATAATGTAACACCAGTGGGGACAGTTCTCTGGGACCAATACACCCCTTTGGAAAATATCAATCGACATAAAATTGAAACTGGCCCATCTGGGATCCATTTCCAACCAACCTGCCAAGTTTCATCAACACACACACACACACACACACACACACACACACACACACACACACACACACACACACACACACGGGATTATTGTATATTAGATACGCCCTCTGATTCAAGGGATTTACACCGCTGATTCTTCTCCACCACCAGTACTACCATCAATACCACAACTTCTGTTACCTCCACCTCTTCTGCCATCTTGAGTCAGGAGTTGAATGCTGAAAGTAATCAGGGCGAAAGGATAAGAGTTATAGACAGATTCGTTCATGACAAAATAATCATCAGAACTATTATCTGTTGTGAGATTAAAAGGTATACCGTACACCTGTGATTCACCTGCACCACCAGTCTCACTACCATACTTATTTCTACCAACACCTTTAACTCTACTACCACTGTCTGTTTTACTACTAGCGCCACGACCACAGCTACCACAACCATAACTTCCATCACTTCTAACATCATTATCACCAGTCTGTTCTGTGCTGTGCAACTATTATCATAACCAAAACTATCACCGCTTTGACCACCACCACTACTCGTAACACCACTTCCGTTTCATCATTACGCCATCTCTCCTTCACTGTTACCACCACAATACCACTTTCACCGTCATCATTACATTCTAACTACCATCACCACCCGAACAACCCACCACCACCATAGCTACCACCACCACTACAACTACGAGAAGCAGCATCACCATTACGAGTACTCTTTCACACTCCTACATCAATACATCATCACCACCACCACCACAACCTCACCACACTGACACATCCCCACCACCACCACCACCACAACCTCACGACACTGACACATCCCCACCACCACCACCACCACAACCTCACCACAATGACACATCCCCACTACCACCACCACCACCACGTAACCACACTGACACATCCCCACCATCACCACCACCACCACAACCTCACGACACTGACACATCCCCAACACCACCACCACCACAACCTCACCACAATGACATCCCCACCACCACCACCACCACACTGACTCACCATTACCATCGCAATAATGCCCTGAATAACAACTACCATCATCGCCAGTAATCAAAACAACCGCTTTATCAAGGACCATCGCCACCATGACAACAGCAGCAAAAGTAATAACACGCCCAGTAACAAAGCAGCAACGACAGCAATAACAAAACAACAAAAAATAAAAGCAAAACAGAAAACTTTAATAACAAGTCAGCAACAAAAACGAACCAAAACAACAAATCAACAACGAAAACAAAAAACAAAACAAAAATAAAAGACAAAAAGACAACAAAACAGCGATCAAAACAACAAGAACAATTCAACGACAAAAACAAAACAAAAACAATAACCAAACAACAAAACAAAACAACGAAAACAATAACAACAACAACAACAACAACAACAATGAAGAGCAAGATAACAACAACAACATCAACAACGAAACAACCATCAACAAATAAACACTAAGCAACAGAGAAGATGCAAAAAAAAAAAAGAATAAAAAAAACTAACACCAGCACAAGCGTAAATAACAAGGAAAGCAACAACAACAGTAGCACAACACCCATACAGCAAGAAACCCACAATAATAACAATTTTGAAACTATAAAAAATATACAAAATAAAAACAAACACATCACTCAGTCCAAACAAAAAAATAACAACAACAACAGTAACAATAACAGTAATAATAACAACAGATTCAAATACAACAGTAACAGCAACAACAATAATAACAACAACAACAACAGCAACTACACAACGGTACCTAACACGCAACACCCAAACAAAAACATCTACACGACAACAACAACATTCAGACAACAACCACATCCAAACAGCAACAACAGCATCAACAACAGTACCAACACAAGCACAACACAAACAGCAACAAACACAACAAGAGTAAAAGCGGGACTAGACCAAACACAATAACAATACATTACAACAACAACAATAACCACCACCACCACTTCAGCAACAACAACTTCTACAATAACAACAACAGTAAGAACACAACATTAGCACCAATAACAAAACAAACAAGAGCACTCCAGCACAACACCATAACAAAAACAAGAACCTTAACAACAAAATCAACAACAATATCAATAACAACCTAAGAAGCAATATATGTACCAGAAACCCAACATAGCACCCAAACAACAACAACAACAACAACAAGAACAGCAACAATCAAACAACAACAATCACAACATAAACAAAAACAACACTACCACAACACCTAAGCAAAAACAGCCACGACATAATTCTACAAGTACAAAAAACATCAATAACAGCATCACTACCACAACGTCCACACCACACCATCAATCAAGAAAAAAGCAAGAACAATACCAACACAACAAGCAAACAACAAAAACAACCAGGGTAACACCAAGACAACACCGGAGCAGCAAGAAACACAGCAACGACAACAACAACAACAAACAAACTTCCACCCACTTGGCTCATCTCTCTTTAAACCCGAAAATTCATCCACTTGTTGCGGAACTTGGGAGAGAGAGAGAGAGAGAGAGAGAGACGGGGGGGGACCTTAGGCATAATAAACAGGACAATGAAGATGGGAAATATGAAAGGGGGAAAATGAGGAAGAGAATAACTGGGCAGAAAATTATAGACAGAAGTTGAAGGAGAAGGATAAAAATGGGATTTAGTGGGAAGAAAGAATGATGGGTGAAAATAAAGAAGCAGATTGAGGAACGAGGTAGGAGGTAAAAAGGGTAATAAAGGAAATAGGTAGAAGACACGATGATAAAAAGGGAGGAAAGAGCGAAGACAGAGATGCAGATGCAAAGACGAATAAAGGAGTCAGGGAAGGAGAGTAAAGGAAAGTGAGGGAAGAAAAACATGAAGTAGGATGAGGAGAGGCAAATTGGAGTGAGAATGAAATTATGAGCCTGACTGGAGAGGAATGTGAGAGAGAGAGAGAGAGAGAGAGAGAGAGAGAGAGAGAGAGAGAGAGAGAGAGAGAGAGTTAAGGAGGATGGGAAGGTGAAAGAATATCGATCAGTGAGGCAGAAGATGCGGGGCTGAGGTAAACAGGGAGGAAATGTAGGGAGGTGAAGGGAGGGTGAAGATAGGGAGGAAGGAAGAAGTTGAGAAGCAAGGAAGATGACGTTGGCGAGAGGAAGTTGATAAGAAAAGGCCATAAGAATCAGTGGAGAAGGAGAAAAAATGTGAATAGGACTGACAAGAAAACTAATGAATGGGGCAACAAACGAACGAAGAGGTACACAGAGATCACAGAGATAATTAAATGGATGAGAAAGGTAGATGAAAGGGGAGGAGGAGAAGAAAGCTGTTTGGTAAATGGGCGAGTGTACAAAGGAGCAGACAGAAGAAGATGGAGGAGCAAGATAGATAGCGGGTAAGGGAAAGGAGGAGCTTACCCAGGGGAAAAAGGTGAGGTGAAGCAGAATGTATATGGGAAGGATGGACGAGAAAGAAGAGGGAAGGTGGCGAGGGGGAGTGGGGGAGAGGGGGGAAATGAAGGAAAGGGAGACGGAACAGGAGACGAAATGATTGAAAGAGAGGAGTGAGGACGGTGGAGTGGAAGGAAAGGAACTGAGGAGATGAAAAGGAAGAGGAAAGATTGCAGACACAGTAGAAGACAAGTAAAGGCGATGGAGGTAGAGGGACTATGAGGGACGGTGAAAGATGTAGAATAGATGGAAGGGAAAGAGATGAAAGAAATGATAGATGGAATGGAAGGGAGGGTGAAAATAGGAGATAGAGAAGGGAGGGAGGGAAGGGGATGTGGAAGGAAGGGAAGGGGGTTGGAAGGAGAAATAGAGGGAAGAGGTAGAGAAAAAGTGAGATTGAGGGGAAGGTGCACAAGCAATGGAAGAGGAGAGAGAGAGAGAGAGAGAGAGATAACGTAGGTAAAGGAGAGGTGAAGAAAGGGAAAAGAGGGTAAGGTAGGGGAGGGGAGGGGGGTGAAGGGGGAGCTGAGAGGCAGGTAAGGGGAAAAATCGATCCACGCAGACTCTTGGTTCTCAGCCGGCCTCTTTATACCCTTATCTGCCCGAGGAGGAGGAGGAGGGAAGGTGTGAGGAAGGATGTGGAAGTGTGAGGAGAAGGAGAGGATGAAAGGAAGTGAAAATAGGGAAGAGTTGCGTAGAGGGGGAGGAGAGAAGAGACTGGAGAGGTAAGGAGGAGGAGACGTGTGAGATAGATCTGAGGAGGAGGTAAGAAGGTGAGAGGAACGAGTAAGGAAGTTGGAAATGCGAGTAGAACAAGAGGAAGAAAGAAATGAAATGAAAATGGGGAAGAGCTGTTTAGAAGAGGGATAAAGAGAGATGAAGGAGAATTGAGAGGAGAAGACGAGAAGAGATGTAAGACAGAACTGAGATGAAGTAGAAAGGTGAGAGGAAGATATGTGAGCACGACGGGAGGAATAAGGAAAGGGAGCGACTATAGGGAAGAGTTGCTTTAGGGGAGAGAAGAGGAGACTGAGAAAGAATAGGAAGTGGTAGGCAAGTCTGAGGAGGAAGTAGAAAGTAAAGTTTGGGGATGTGGGGAGGGCAAATGGGTGGGTCTGAGAATAAGGAAAATTTGTGGAAATGAGGGGAGGGAGCCTGTGTAGGTGAAGATGGTGTGATAAATTGAGAGTTCTTTGAGATGTAATAGAATGTGAGGAATTGTAAGGACGCGAGGACAAGGGAAAAGGTCTGAGTATAGGGAAGAGTTGTGGATATATGGAATAAGAGAGACTTGCGAGGTGAGTATGAGAGTAGGTGTGAGTTAGGAATGAGGGAGAAGAGTTGGAAGGATTATAGGAAGGAGTGAGGATATGGCAGTGTGATGAAGGTAAGACTAAAAGTAGATTGTGAATGACGTGACATAGGTGGTGAAGATACAGAGGGGTGAAGAAGACTTGAGGACGAGGTCAGATGTATGAAATCGTGAGGTAGAAATGAGGAGGAAATGGTATGAGGATGACAGAAAGGTGTGTAGACGATGTGTGAGGATAATGAGACATGAAGAAGAAGTGTATTCAGAGGAAAAGGTATGAAGGGGAGGAAGAGCCGTGGAGATGAAGAGGAGAGTGGCTGGGAGAACTGAGGTTGAGGAGAGACATTATACAGGTCTGAGTAGGAAGAGATGTTAGAATGAGAGGAAGATGTGAGATAACAAAACAAGCTGTCAGAATTCGCAGGTGTGAAGAGAAGGGAGATGATATAAAGAAGAGGGAAGAGTGGTGGGGCAGGTGAGAAGATGGACTGGAAAGGTGAAGGCAAGAGGTACTTCTGGAGACGTGTAGTAGGAGGAGTGGGAATGGGAGTAGGGGGTAGGAGGACATGGAGAAGGTGTGTGAATGACGTATGAGCATAGGGAAAACATCTTAAGTGTGAATAGTTGAGAGGCTAAAGAGCAGAGAAAGACGATTGTTGTGAGAACATTTGGTAGGATTGTAAAAAAAAAAAAAAAAAGTTTAAGAAATAGGTGAGACCACGAGAATGCTGAGAGGATGAACAGGTGAAGACGAAGCTTGTGTTTTCAGAAGATTGGGCTGAAATAAAGAAGCTGTGTGAAGATGAATATGAGGTATGAGGATGAGGCTTGAGGATGAGGAGGAAGCAGAGAGGAAGGTGTAAGGATTATGACGTTGAAGTGAGAGGCTGGAGAGGTGAGGAAGGTGGGTTTTTAAGGGGACACGAGACAGAGGTGTTGGGTAGAGGCATGAGAGAGAGAGAGAGAGAGAGAGAAAGTGAATGAATAAGAAGTAAGAGATTAGAAAAGATGAGGGGAGCGAGTAAAAGCTGAGAGAAGAAGAAGGGAATGAATAAGAAGTGAGTAAGACTTGAGAAAAGATGAGGGGAGCGAGTGAGGGATGAGCGTAGAGAAGAAGAATGAAGAAGAGCTTACAAGAGAGAGGAGAGGAGAGGAGAGGAGAGGAGAGGAGAGGAGAGGAGAGGAGAGGAGTGGAGGGGAGCGAAGCAGAAAATGAAAGTGTAAGAGTGGCCGACTCAAGAGGAAAATCATTAGCATCTTCAGTATAATAAATTCTTTTTCATTTTGTATATTCTTATAATGTGTAGAGTCTTACTGACAGGTAAGGGTAGAGGTCTTGCAGTGAAAGGGTGGATTATGGCTATGCTTAACCCCTTGGATGTGGAAAGACTCGCCCAAGAAAAATCGTCTGGAGATGGCAAAGAATAAGATACAAAAGACGCGACGCATTGTGGGAGTTAATTAGTTGAGAGAGAGAGAGAGAGAGAGAGAGAGAGAGAGAGAGAGAGTCCTAAACTTACTCTCATAGTTTTTACAGTGATACACTAAAGAGATTATGCAAAACTTGAAACAACATAAAGTCAAAAACAAAATGCCAACAGAAAAATGAGATAGGGGTGAATACAGATTAGGCTACGTAGATTAAGGTAGAGTGAATTCAGAAGGGAACACTGGAAAAATAAATAACTGGACAAACAACTGAGGTTATATAGGAGAGCACATGAAATAATAACAAGCAGAATAGTGTAAATGTAAATTGATTAGGAAGACGAAGAGTAATCAGAGAGAGAGAGAATGATCAGGGATGACATAGAAAGCAAATATAAATTAATATCAGTCACATCATAATAAACGTGGGTAAACTAATGGAGACAAAACGCACACACACACACACACACACACACACACACACACACACACACACACACACACACACACACACACACACACACACACACACACACACACACACACTAACCCCATGAGATGGTGACCTCTGTTTTATCTGTTCTTACTTTCTCCAAACGATCTTAGTCACTTCAGGAGGTACCCTGCAAACAGGAGGGGTTAGGTATTGCGTTTATTAACCTTTTCACCGCGAGAAGTCTTCTGTGAGGTAGAGTAAATCGTCTGGAGAAAGCAGAAAGGAAGAAAGAGGCTTCGAGCTGTCAAAAGGGTTAACCTTCTCACTTTGATAACGTCTTTCTGTATTTTGTTCTTGTTATTAGACGATTTTCCTCAGCTTTGGAGAGCCCTCTGGTAGGGAAGGCTAATGAGTGTTGTAAATAATTCTTCAGTTCGTAAAATATCTCCAAATTTGAATAAAATCATCAAAAAACAACAAGAAATAAAATATAAATGAGGTTGTGTGATGGGACTAGCAACGTAAAAAACTTGTGAAATATATATTCAAATGAAGAGTGAAAAGGTGCGTGAACTGTGGTTGTAGGAAGAGGAGAGATGAACATGAAAAGATACGAATGAGGTCCTCCGAAGCGGTCACACATAAAATATAGTGAAAGAAATACAGGAATGAATCGAGAAAAAGGTGTATGAAGGGTGAGTGTAGGCTTGGGAAAGATGAATAGTCGTGTTCACAGTATCACCGGCTTATCCTGCATAAATCCACGGCGACTGGCTCTGTTTCGTCGCGTTTTTCGTGTTTCTCTTGCCCTTTTCCGTTCTGGTGTGGCGTAGTGTTTTCTGTGTCCTTCTGTTCACTGTTGTTTTTCCGCAGTTTGATCCTTTACTGTTCGTTTTCCGCTGTATGATCCTTTTCTTAACTGTTCATTTTTCGCAGTTTAATCTTTTTTTCCACTGTTGTTGCTGTGTAAGAAGACTGGGGAATAATAGGCTTTGAGAGGCAATGTAATAGAATGCTTAACCCCTTCAATCTAGTGACTTATTTTGCATGTTTTTCCTCGTGCTGTTACAATACGTATATTCCGTGTATGAGAGACTCCTCGCAGCGAAAGTTGGAACGCGGTGGAGTGAAGGCGTGTCGAACTGGGGCAGCATAGAGTGAAGATCAGCAGCTGAGTTGAAGTGAGATGGCATAAAAGATTGTAGAGATGGTATGAACTGGAGGAATGCTTGAGCTGGAATGGGTGGAATAAGGATGGTATCTGAGCTGGAATGGTGTGGAATGAAAGCATGTGTGCGGACTAGAATGGGAAGGAATGGAGATGGACTGTTTTTGTGGTGGACTGTGGTGGAATGGAGGTCTGTAGCTACGAAGAAAATGATTAGGATGGAATGAAAGTGTAGCAGAGTTTGTATAAGGTTTCGAGGAAGACACTTGGCCTTATTTTCTCACTTAATATTTAGGTGTAACTTACGTCTGTGTTTATCATTGTATTTTCTTTCATCTATTCTGTACTGTTGCCATGGGAAACGGATGAGGAGTATATACAGAAAGATGAAAATGCGTTGGAATAAAGGACTGTTTCTGTCACCTACCCACCTCATTTACTAGTAAAAATAGTAAGTGATGATGATGATGATGGTGATGATGATGATGATGAAAGATATATTAGACCGTAGAGAAACCAGATGACCTTTTCTTCTGATAAGATATGAGTTTATTCGACTCTCTCTCAGTATTTAAAAGGCGGGTTGGCAGATTATATTTTTTATGATTACATTTTCCATTTCGTACATTTTACCAACAAAAAATTTCTTATGATTATATTTTTACTATCCTGTGTTGTTAAAAAAAAAAGTCGTGAGCTGCACAGGTGTCTGGTAATCTGCTTATCTTTTGTTGAAGTTATTTTTATCAGTTTTGGTAAGTAGAATAAAGTATGATAATCCAGGTTTTATCCCTCAAGGTCTGGCTGAGTTTATGGCTGAATGGTGAATGGTGGGGTCGAGGTCATGATGCAAATTCTACCGCTCTAGAGTACGGTGAAAGAGAGAGAGAGAGAGAGAGAGAGAGAGAGAGTGAGAGAGAGAGAGAGTGAGAGAGAGAGAGAGAATCGTATGGGCTATCCCCAGTGCCACTCAGTCACAGAAAGTCTTATGTTTTCGTGGTCAGAATTCTAATCGGGAAGGGTTTGATATAACGTGGTCATTACGATCACGTCTTTTATATTTCAGCCACTTAACTGCGAGGCCATACTTTACCTGACCAGTAAAATATCGTCTGGTGGCAGCAACAATGAGACAGTAAAATCATCGTTAGAGCGAACAGTGAAGGATAGATAGATAGAGACATAGCTAGCTAGACAGATAGATAAAAAGATAGATATAAATATGTGTCCTAGAAAAGGTCAGTTAGATCAAAGGCAGACCTCTTTCCTTATCAGGTTTTAGTTAGGGTGGGACTCCTCCTGTCACCCTGAGGGGGGGGGGCCGCCACTGAGGGACAGATGCTGGTATGATGCACAGGTATTTTCTTTTACCTGAGATTCGAATTTTTTCACAGCGGTTTACCCCCACCTAGACCAAGTTCCAGCCAGGATGAGGCTTCCAGGGATCCCCCCCTCCTGATAAATATTTCATTTTCCCTTTACAATACTAAAGGAATGGGTAAGAGAGGTGTTTTCGTCGTCATCACTTGTACATCTTTTGTCATTGTTTTTGGACCCTACTTTAGCCGCGTTTTAGGTGGAAAACATGAGTATATATCTATGATGATGATGATGATGATGATTTCTATTTACGTTCTTTTTCTTGTCTTTTCTGCATTCTTTTACCACATTCTTCCTTTTCTTCATCGTTTTCACTTCATCTTCGTCCTATTACTTTTCTTCTTGTCTTTGGATAATACCCAAAATACCGCACTGGAGGGGATGATGAGGGGTAAAGATGAAAGCTAATTAAATTTTCGCTTTTGTGTTGGGTGGAATTAAGAGAGTGGTGTAAAGGCCTCACTCTCATCCTACAAAAAGTTTATAATTAGTGGTGCATTGTTCCTCCCAAACAGCAATCGGTGCGGATGATGATGATGATGATGATGGTGATGATGATGATGATGATGATGATGATGATGATGATGAACTTCCCCCAGCTCAGTGTACCAAGAAACTAGTTATTGGAATAATGAGTTTTTGTCTTGCTTCTCGCAAATTGCGTATGAAAGGTTATATGTACGAGTACATACGGTATATATATATATATATATATATATATATATATATATATATATATATATATATATATATATATATATATATATATATATATATATATATATATATATACATAACTCAACAATCAGAGGTGTAAGGTTTGCAGGAGGACTACTAGGCCTTGGAAGCAGGCTTTGAAGGCTATGCCCAGAGTCGGAGACAAAAAAAAAAAAAAAAAAAAATGTTGTCCATTGTCAGTGGAGGGATATAGTCATTTTTGTTTCTCAGCTGAATAGAAAGATTGTTATGGTCCACCCAAGTAAGTTTATTAATACAAAGTTATCGAAATCCCAAGGAAATACACCTCATTAGACTGGGGATAATATAGGGTGTTTTCGCCAGACTTTCCAAAATCCTCCCTCATTGATTTCTTCTCTTTATCTGTCTGCCTTTTTATCTAGATAGATTGATAGACTGGAAGGTAGACTGATATATATATATATATATATATATATATATATATATATATATATATATATATATATATATATATATATATATATATATATATGAGAGTCTTAGTGGTACAGTGGTAGAGTGTGCGTTTTCGTACATGGGAGAACCAGGGTTCGCGCCGCGCCAGGATAACAATGCATCACTAATTATAATGTTCACCCGGCCAAGTACTGCTTTGGCGGACATGAGGGGTGCTGCGGTTGAACCAGTGTGGCATACTATAAAGTGTGCTTGCACTCAGTCAGCTTGCGCGCGCCGATTACACTTGGTTCACAGACTACACACACATCCAGAGCCACAACAATCACACTTACAAGCACTTCCCACCCTACATACCCTCTCAACCAGAGAGCCTAATCCACTTGGTAGAGATACATTAGTTGTATCGTCCCCACTTCGGTCGGGATAGGCCGGTCTTGCAGTGAATATTCAAACTGCTGCTGCTGCTCTATATATATATATATATATATAAGAACAAATATATATATATATATATATATATATATATATATATATATATATATATATATATATATATATATATATATATATATATATATATATATATATATATATATTCCTTGGGGGAAGCAGCCTAGGTATATAGATAGATAGATATGACATTTTGAGCAGTACAGCTTATAACTTAACAGAACTTTTGGTAATATACATATAGCAAAAGTAGTGATGAACTGGCGATTTTCTTTTTTTAGATCCATGCGCGACAGAACCTTCTCCACGGAGGGAAGTGATTACCCGACTTTGACTTTTTCCCATGCCGGCGACGTTCTAATGGGGAAGGGATGTCTGCAGGAATAGTGATGCAAATGTAAGCAGTAATGTTGAATGTCCGCGTCTGGGTGTTTCGCAATCCGTATTTCATATGCAGTACCGACAGAGTGCAAACATAGGCCTATGCAAATAATTAGGGGACATACCACAGTACTGGTATTGCACACACGTCAAGGGTCTCAGCCATAGATTTGGGAACATGTATTGCAAGATGAATGTGTTGACCACCAAGGCACCGCAGCTCCGCCTAGAAAGTAACTTTAAGTACACACATAAGTTAAAGTTCGCCAACACTTCTCTGCCTTCTGTGGCAATGGAAGGTGTTAAATGATTTATTTTTATGCCCAAAAAGTATGGAGCACACAAGAGTATGAGGAGAAAGGATACTGTCTGTCGTTTGGCAAGGAATGAGACATGGACGGTAGGACACACTGCTGGCATAGGGATGTCATCGAATGTTCATGACTATATAGTTTATCCAGATTCAAAAGCAGAGATATAGCTGTAATTTTCTTGAAAGAAAACTGTACTGATCTATATAATTGGTTTATCTCATGACCCAGCGTAAGCCATTCTTGGATGTTGTCTACGGCCTCGTAACGTTTTTCCTTTCGGGACCAGATAACATCACCTCCCTTGCCGCCATCACTCAGGTCAAAGATCACCCTTATTTCGAGCCACCAGAAGGCCGGTATTACTGGTCTCCAGTCTCGGGTGTGATGAGCGTAAATTTTGGGGTGAATCGAAACCATAGCGGCGAAACTACCTCGTCTTACTTTAATTCGCCCTCGGGACTGGATTAGTTAATTAAAAAGTTTAACTTGCCATCTATCTAATAGGAAAAAGTTGTTGATGAACTGGCATTTTTGACGCTTGGCTCAAAAGTGAATAATGGGTAGCCTCGGGCCCGACCCCTGGGGGTTTAGCAGGGAGGTGGATGGGCCTTACCGCTCCATCACCTCGCTCGATCGAAAACTTGAAGATGGTAAAGACGGAGGACGAAGAAGAGCCTTATATGTCGTTATTCTGGCTGGGTTAGGTCGAAGAAACACATCTCTGGACACACACACACACACACACACACACACACACACACACACACACACACACACACACACACACACACACACACACACACCTCATCCAGACTGTGCTGGAACATATAAATCCCAAGCTTAGTGGGTTCGTGTTGTGAATAACTACTTACTGTGTTCAGGGCGAAAGAAACAAACAAACAAACGAGGTTAGCGAGGATGATGCGCAGTGGAAACACGTATCTGTGCGAGTGTAGAGGCAGAAAAAGAAATTAATTAATAAAGAAAAATCTCTAGTGGGTCTACAACACGGAAAAAAAAAAAAAACACATTCCTAGGTTAGTGAATGTAGGATGAATATTGATGCTGGATGTGTAGGGTAGAAAAATATATATCTTTGTTTATAGTGTCCATGTTGTGTAGGACTAAAAACACGCATAGTTGTGTGTGTGTGTGTGTGTGTGTGTGTGTGTGTGTGTGTGTGTATTGGTGTGAATAATACAGTAAACAACTATTGGCAGTACCTGCAAACATCATCCCATAGCAGTTGAGAACCACAGTAGTAGCAAAAATGACGGAGCAGTAACATTATACCAGAGCACAGCACAAGACAGCACAGCACACTACAGCAAAACACGCCACAGCACAGAACAGGCGGGCAGAGCACAGAACACCAAACCCCATTACAACACAAGAAAACACTGGACAGCACAGCACATTACATCACAGTACAGAACAACACAGCACAATACAGACCAGCACACTATACCACAGCGCTGCACAGCAAAGCAAACCACACCTAAGAGCACAGCATAACATAGCGCAAGCGAGCACAACACAGCACAGTACAGCACAAGCGAGCACAACACAGCACAATACAGCACAGCACAGCATCTCACAGCTCAGCAGGGTCGGGGAATGGAACACAGATCAGCGAAACAGAGTGAACAGAGATTAGCAAAACAGGGCGGCCGACCCATTCAACACTAATAGGATGAGATTAGGGACAAAGCCTGTTAGATGTGTGTGTGTGTGTGTGTGTGTGTGTTGTCTGTCAGTCTGCATGTGTGTGTGTGTGTGTGTGTGTGTGTGTGTGTGTGTGTGTGTGTGTGTGTATGGCTTTAGTATGCTTTTCGTTATTTATTTGGGTGTATGTGTATCCATGATTCTGTGTATCGTTTATGTTCATGTGGTGTTGGCGTACAGAGACCTACAAACATTTAGCAAAGAGCAGTTATGTATTTGTGAATCCTCTTTTCTGTATACGAGAGAGAGAGAGAGAGAGAGAGAGAGAGAGGGTCTGTATGTATGTGGAGGTTAATCCTGACGAATTTTGCTGCTGAAACTGAGTGAACCCGAGAGAAGAGGGAGATGGAAAGGGCTGGAATGGAGAAAAGGAATAAACAGAAAAATGAGAGGAAGGACAGACAACTGGACAAGGAAAAAGAGAAGAGGAATATAAAGAGCAAAGAGAGAGAGAGAGAGAGAGAGAGAGAGAGAGAGAGAGAGAGCAGGACACGAAGAAAGGAGCACCAAAAGGACAGAAGAAATAAAAGACATAGTTCCGAGTTATGGCTCTGAAAGAGGAGAAAAAATAAAAGACAGAAAGGGAACATAGGTGACACAGAAAGAAGAATGGACGCAATAAAAGTAGCACAGAGGAGAATTTAATAGGGAATCGGAGAGGCAAAAAAGGAAGAAAGAATAATAAAAGTGCATTTATAAAAATACATTTGCCGTTCAAAGCTTCACTGCAACAGAATGTGTAGAGATGTAAGTGAGCTTAAGAGAGTGGCTTTGGGAGGGAGGGAAAGGAAGAATGAGAACAAGACCGTGGAGAGAGAGAGAGAGAGAGAGAGAGAGAGAGAGAGAGAGCGGTGAATTGAGAGGATAAAACAGAGAGAAAGAGTCGGAGGAACAGAGGCTGAGGAAGCGATGTGTACAGACCCTGGGAGAAAAATTGAGACAGATTGAAATGGTGAGAGGGAGGGAGAGAATGAAGGGAAGAGAGAGGGAGTGATAGGGCTTTGAAATATGTACTATATATATATATATATATATATATATATATATATATATATATATATATATATATATATATATATATATAAGCTATTCCGAGCTTGCCGGAAAAAGCAAAATGTGAATGTGGAGCTTTCGTCAATTTGAAGATAAATAACAGCTGTGCATTCTGTTTCACTTTAGTGTTGTGTGAGAGATGACTACGTTTCTCTGTGTGCGTTATCTTTATGTGTGAGAGATTAATAGATAACTGTAGATAGATAAATATCGAGAGAATGAGTGAGTACGTAGGCCATGTGACGATGTAGCAATGAGCGAATGAAGGTGAATGAACGAATGAGTAAATGACAGACAGACAGACACATGCAGACAGAGAGACATACATAGATAGATAGAAGATTGAGAGAGAGAGAGAGAGAGAGAGAGAGAGAGAGAGAGAGAGAGAGAGAGAGAAACGAGTGAATGAAGAGCAACCTCACTTTAACTACGACACATTCCCGAGCCCAGCCGTCACAGTGCCAGGAAAATTATTGATGTTGTCCTCGCAGTAGGAAAGTCGCGGGTGAAAGAGGAGGAGAATGAGGAAGAGGAGAGAGAGAGAGAGGAGGAGGAGGAAGTATGGGACTTTCTTGCTCTCCTGTCCTTATTTTCTCTTCATAATATTATCGTCATAGTATTCTCTCTAACAGACAGCATCGAAAGGACCAGATGGATTGTTGCTGTTTGCTTTCCTTTGAGGAGGAGGAGGAGGGAGAAGGGGAGAGGAAGAGGAAGAGAAGGAGTCACTTGGTAGGAAAACTGTTGAAGCCGTCCCAGCAGCACAAAAGTCACGAATTGAAGAGGAGGAGGAGGAGGAGGAGGAAAGAGAAGAGAAAAAGGATTAAGTGGAGAGGTATGAGAAAAAAGAACAGGAAGAGAGTGAGAAAGAGGAAGATGGTGAAAAGAAAAAGGAGGAGGAGGAGGAGGAGGAAGAGGAGGGGAAGGAGAAGGAGATGAGAGGAAATTTATTAGCTACATCACAGCCGTCGATACTGTAATGGAGTTTTTTTGTGTGGATACCTCCTCTTGTATGTGTATGTATGAATGTATGTATATAGAAATGCGTATATTGTATGTACATATCTGTGTTGCCAAAATTTTCTCCAGTGCCTGATGTAATTTGGATCAGAGTTGGCAAATATAGCGTGTGTGTTGCACTGGGAAGGAGTGATTCGACATGGGAGAGGATCAGTGAAAGGTTTAATATCAAGGATCGAGGATAACGTTCAAGGTGCAGCATTATCTCATGAGTTTCTTATTTAACTTCGATCAAAACTGAATGAAAAACTAGGAGGGAGTGATACAGTTTTCCAGCAGATCGACCAAGGGTAAAGGTAATTGGTAAAGGTCAAAGTTTGTGTGCAACTTCACTTATTTCTTTGTACACTGTCTCTAGTTGCTGTTGTCCTCAGAATACTTAAGTCACTTGTGGAAGAGAAGGAGGAGGAGGAGACGAATGATGATGATGATGATGATGATAAGGAGGAGGAGGAGAAGGGGAAGGAGGAGGAAGAAGAGGCATGAGGTAAGGAGAACCAGGGGAAGGAGGAGGAAGAGGAAAGGGAAGAGGAAGCGGAGGAAGAGAAAGAGTGAAGTCGATGAGGGAGCCTGGTGAATAGGAAAGTTAGGGCCATGTCGAGCAGAGGAGGAGGGAGGAGAGAGGAGGAGAACAAGGAACAGGAAGAGAAGAAAGGGTAAGTGATGCGAGACAAGATAACCGAAGTCAGTGAGAAAGATTGACAAGGAAGATGAGGAGGAGGGAGAGTGGAATAAAAGAGAGAGAGGGAGCGAGAGAGAGAGAGAGAGATGCACACACACACACACACACACACACACACACACACACACACACACACACACACACACACACACACACACACACACACACACACACACACACACACACACACACACGAAGAGAAAGTTTAGGTGAACTGATGGAAGTGAGGAAGAGAAGATTTCCTGGAAGAATAGAAGAGAAAAATGTTGTTACTGATCTCGTCAGTACAAAGAGACAACTGAGGATAATGAGGAGGAGAAGTAGGAGGAGAATGAGAAGGAAGAGGACCAGGAGTGCCAGGAGGAGGAGGAGGAAGAAAAGGTAAAAATTAAAAGTAACATCAGTGAGCACAATAAAATACAATGATATAAAAAGTGGAAGAGAAAGAAAAGGAGGAAAGGGCAAGGAAGGGGATGAAGAGAAGAATGTGTGATGAAGAAAAGCTCGTTGAATTTTGAAGTTGGTAGAGAGGAGAGCTGATAAAAACAAGGAAGGAAAAAGTAAACATGATGAGTGGATGGTATGGACGAGAAACTAGTAGAGAAGAAGGAAACTTAGGAGGAAGGAGAGTAGGAAACATAGGAGGAAGAAGAGAAGGAAATGGGAGCAGTAGAAATGATGTTGCATGACTGGTGAATGGAGTGGAGAAAAACTACATAACCTCTTCATGACGGTGACTTTATTTTCACTGTTTTTTATCCTAGAGGCTATTTTATTTGTCTTAGGATTTCGCTGGGCAATTAAGAGATGAATGAAGACTGCCTGACCTTCCCAATTAAAACAGTCTACCCTAATGAGTAAAATCGACAGCAGATAAAAAATGAAAAAGAAAATGGGAAAGAAAATTTTGACCCCCTGGCAGACAGGATTAAACGATGAGGTAAAAAGAAAATAAATATGGTGATAAGAGAGCCATGGTGGTTCAGTGGCTGTCACGTTCGCCTCCCGACCAGTTGTGCTCAAAGATGGGCTCAGAACCAACTGCATAGAATTAATAGGGTGCAGGTAGTATGTCCTCTAATATGCTAGCAATATGTTTGCATTTTGTCACACACACACACACACACACACACACACACACACACACATTCTTTCACATGCACTGCTCCCACTACTAAACGACCCACCTGATTCGTACTTGCCCAACATGAGAAAGGATAAATTCTAGCCTTCACTCTTCTTCCAAGAACAAGCTTCGACCTTGCTATAGAGTTCACACATCCTGAGGAAAATGGAGAGAGAGAGAGAGAGAGAGAGAGAGAGAGAGAGAGAGAGTCTGAATAATTGATGAAGCGAGAAAATAGAAAATGCTGAAATAAAAGAAATGTTCATTAAGGATGTCCTTCACTCAAAAATAAGAAAATCATTATGCCAGGTAGAAGAAGAGGAAGAAGAGGAGGCGGAGGAGGAGAATGAGGAGGAGGCGTTGATAAAAAAGATGAAGCGATAAGCAGATCAACCAGTAAAGCAAGTGATGAGAAAATAATGACTCGATAAAGGAAAAGAGGAATAGGAAGAGCAGTGGGAAAAGGTTGAAAAGATCGAGAAACAGAAACTTAAAAAAAATACAGAGAAGTTGACGGAGAGGGAAACAGTTAACAATTCTTTCAGTGAGTTTTTGTGGGATGAGTAAAAGCGTCTGTCTTAAGCTGGGAGACTAGTTTTTTTTTTTTTTTTTTTTTTTTTTTTTTTTTGACCACAGGAAAATCGTCTGGGGTCAACAGAATCCAAACGCAAGGTAGGCAATTTGGAGACACTGTTAGATAATGAGTACGTAGGAGAGAGGAAAAAGACTCTGAAAGACAGGCGAAGTGAAAGAAAATCATCCTGAGAAGGGCATGGAAATGGAGAAGAAAATACTAATCAATGAGAGAGAGAGAGAGAGAGAGAGAGAAAGAGAGAGAGAAATCTGGTAGGGAAGATGAAGGAAAATATGGCAATTAAGGGAAGAAGGTAATGAGCATGAACAGGAGGAAGGGAGAGGAGGAAGAGAGAGAGAAATATGGAAAGAGACAGACTGATAAAGGAAGGCGGAAATTATTAACATAAAAGAATGTGGGAATATAGATGAAAAACTACCTGAAAATGACTGCTTATTAAGGATGAAAAGGAGAAGGTGAGCAATAATGATTATAATATGATGATGATGGTGATGATGATGTGGTGAAGAAAGGGGAAAGAGAGTAGAGGATTAGTAATAAATGATGATTACAGTAATGACGACGACGACGATGATGATGAAATAGGAGGGGGAGGAGGAGGAGGAGAGGACGAGAAGTGAGAGGAGGAGAGGAGGAGGAGGAGGAGGAGTGGTGGCTGAGAGGTTGTTGAAATGATGAAGTGAGCGGAGAAGACTTCCAAAAGCGAGCAAGGGGAAAAATAAACTGACGATTAGTGCGAAATGTGGAAGCCAAGAAAGAGTGAGGAGGACGAAGACAAGGAAGATGGAGATAGGAAAATAAGGAGGAAGACAAGAAGGAGGAAAAAGGAATGGAGAAAGAAGAGGAAAGGGATGGGATAATGAAAAGTGAAAAAGGAAGAAAGGAAGAGGGGGAAAAAATTGAAAGAAGAGAACAGCGTATAGGAGGAGAAGGTGGGTACAAAGAAAGTGAGAAAGAAAAGTGGGAAGATAAAATGACGAATGGTGGGGAATATGGAAGCCAAATTAAAATAGAAAAAAAGGAGACAAAGAAGAGGAAGGAGATGAGAAACTGCAAGATGAAGATGAAAAGAAAGAGGAAGACGACAAAGAATAAGAGGAGCAAAAGGATCGGAAGAACAATGGAAAAAATATACGAACGATGTCTGGAGTATGAAAGAGAGAGAGAGAGAGAGAGAGAGAGAGAGAGAGAAGAAACAGAAAGGTAATAAACAGGAGGAAAAGGAAAGATGAAAACAGAGAGAGAGAGAGAGAATAAACAGAAGATAATAAACAGAAGGAAAAGGAAAGAGGACTGTTAAGATCCAGAAGTAGCGTGCTAGAAGAAGAATAAGAGGGGGGGGGGGTTGGAAGCAGTTGAAAAATCGCGCTGAATTGATAAGTGGAAAAGACTTTCTGAAACGAACATAAAAGCATATACTGACAGTGCTCGGGGAAATGAATAAAGTGAAAACAGAAACAAAAAAGACAAAACATTAAGTAACTGATAATGTAGAGAACTGAAAATGGGGAAAATACAGTACGGTAATATCAAAACCGAACACTAGCACAATATGAAGTGAACTTTGATGATGTGGTAATAGGTTAGCTAAGTCTTGAGACCTCCAGATTATTCTATTAAAAAGCGGTGGTTGAATATTTCGCACTGAAGATTTTGGTAAAGGGTACATTCCACTCGTGAAGTTCGAAAAAATTCACTTAAGCAGAATAAAAGTGTCTGAAAGTAGCACGTATATAAAAAAGGAAAAGCAGTGAAGTGTTCAATAACGTCTTGTGCCAGAGATTAAAAAGTGGTGACGACTAAGAAAACTGAGGAAAAGAGAAAGGACACTGAGGCTGGTGGTAAGATTTAATGAGGCAGTGGTAAAGATGTATTTAATATTGCAGAAAAGGAAAACAAGTGGCAATAATACAAGCAATGATCGATAATTATGGCAGTGCTGATAATGGAGGTGAAGAATGACAGAAGGGCAAAAACATCATCACCATCACCATCATCATCATCATCATCGTGACCCACATTACGTCTAGAGTAGGGGTGAGGTAGAATTCAGAAACAGAGAGAGGGAAATCGTGAAAATAGGAGAAAACGCGCCACAGAATCATGTACACACCTCATTCAGTCCTCCGAATCTTTGGAAAAATGATGAATCCATAATGTATTTTTTTTTTAATGAAAAATAACTATAACTATATATATATATATATATATATATATATATATATATATATATATATATATATATATATAATATGGATAGTTTTATATAGTGTGGAAAGTTTTAAGCGCACTAGCCAAGAATAGAACCCGGAACTCCAAGACAGGGAGTAAGGAAAATCTCAAGAAAGCAGGCAAAAGACAAAAAAATAATAAAAAAGAGAGGAATCTGCCAGCGACAATGAGGTGACTGCGTGTGAAAGAGGATGCAGAAAAATAACAAGGGAAATATTAAAAAGGTGATGTAACTGAGAAGGGAATATAAAGAAGAATCAAAAGAGACTGAAAAAACAGGAATAAGACAAACGAAGGAGAGAGGAATGAAAAAGAGCTTCTGAAATGAATGGAAGAAAGAAAGATGGTGTAGGAAAAGAGCAAGAGAAAAAAAAATGAACAAGGAATAAGTGAAATATAAGAGGGAGATGTAATTAGCAAGTGAAAGGAAAAGACGAGAGAGAGAGAGAGGGGGGGGGGGAGGGAGAAGAGGCCCTAAAGCTAACCTAAAGCATCTTCTTCATGTTACCACGTAATATAAAAGAGGGGAAGATGGAAGGCAAGGAAAGAATTATTCCATTCCACCAGGGGTAACACATATACAGATATATATATATTTTTTTCAATTTCCGTACTACGGTATATTACGTAACCTGGGGAGGAGCCATTTGGTGGTGGAGGGGTTAATGTTGGTTCCACCTAAACCCGTCCAGTTGAAAAGTTTCTTCTAAGATAAAGTTACCTGAACACAGTGAGAACAAAGTAGCATCATCATCATCATCATCAGTAGTAGTAGTAGTAGTAATAGTAGTAGTAGTAGTAATAGTAGTAGTAGTAGTAGTAGTAATAGTAGTAGCAGTAGCAGTAATAGCAGCAGTGGTAGTAGCAGTGGTAGTAGTATACATCTTCCTTTTTGAGAATTGGGAGGGAGTTTAAGGATGTTTGTACAAATGGACAGTGAACCGTCTGGTCATGTTGGTACAACCACGTGAAGGCGTCCCGCTTCAGTACCAAAAACAAGTTAACATTGTTTTTACGCGGGCTGAAGTGCTTAATCCGAGCGGAGATAAATGGGCCAATATCGTAAAAAGAAGAAATAATAACAAGAAAAAGAAGAAGGACAAGATCAAGAACAAGAGGAAGAAGAAGGGGAAGATGATGATGATGATATAGAGAGAAAAGAGAAGGAAGAGGAGGAAAAAGAAACCGAGGAAATCAAGCAGGAGGAGGAGGAGGAAGAAGAAGAAGATGGGAAAAGAAAATGCTAAGGAGAAGAGGACAAAGACACGGAGAAGGAGAAGCAATATAAGGGAGAGGAAGAGTAAAAAACAGGCCTTGAGGTGCGAGGCTCGAGTTACACCTCCGCCAATATCCCAAGTATTACCTGACCCCTGCAAGTATTATCCCCGTGCTTGTGTTGACCCTCCAGCCATACTTAGTGTTTTGACCAGGGGTGAGGCAGGTGAGACGGACATCGCTTCCTTGTTTTATCATCTTCCTTCCTTCACGTTCCTTCATTTTTCTTCTCCTTCCTTCTTCCTCCTCTGATTCTTTTACTTTTCTTCATTTTTCTTCTTCCTTCTTTGATTCTTTCACGTTCCTACATTTTCCTTCATCTTCCTGTTTTTTTCTTTATCCCATTACTCCTTCAGGTTTCTTCATTTTTCCTCCTTTGATTTTTCCTCATTCCTACATTTTCCTTCACCTTCCTATTTCTTTTTGTTATTCCTTTACTCCTCCAGGTTCCTTCATTTTCCTTTACCATTCCTTTTCCTGAACCATCTCTCTTCGTTCTCTGATTCATGTTCCTTTATTTTTCCTTCACTTTCCCCTCTCCTTTTTACATTCTTTTACCCCGTCGCGTTCCTTCATTTTTCTTCACTTGCCTTTTGTCTTTCTTTATTCTGTCTTTCTTTATGTTCAGATTTGTTGGGAAGAGACACTTTTTGCTGGTTCTAGGCCTTGGATTCTTTCTTTCTTTTATTTTTTATTTTTTTATTCCAAGCCAGAGATCCTGCTGCGTCTTTACTTGCTTCTGTATGTAAACGTTGTAGTTCTTTCACCTGAACTTGGCCCAGATTTTCGTCCTTTTGCATCTTATTTTACGTAGATGAGTTGCAGAAAACGTGAAATCGGGAGTAAGTGCGCCACATAATCATATACACACATCATTAAGTCCGCCGAAACTGTGAACAAGATGAATAATCAATATTGTATTATTTTAGAAATGAAAAATGATATTAAGAGAGTAAGCGTGAGTGCAAGAATCGAAGAAAGACGAAGAGATCAATAAGAAAAAGGAGAAAGACATTAAGTGAGAGGTATAAAGCAGAAGACAGGAGGAATATACTGTATACATAAATAATGAGTACAGGTAGATAATTCTCTCTCTCTCTCTCTCTCTCTCTCTCTCTCTCTCTCTCTCTCTCTCTTTCATTTCCTTTATTTTCCTATTATCCCTCTTTCTTCTTTTAACACTCCCATTCTGTCGCCTTTCACTCTGCTCACTTCCATTTCCTCATCAGTATTTTCTTAGTTTTCCTTTTCCCCATTACCGTCCTATTCCTCCCATTTCACCTCCCTATCACTATCCTCTCCCCTTTTCAGCCCTTCTCCCTCTCACCTCTCCAACACACCTTTTCCTGTTTCACCATCCTCTTCTCCTCATCTCCTCTCCCCCCCCCCCACCCATCCTTCCCCCAGACTCTCCTCTTTTTCACCATCATCTCCCCATTTCACTCCCTTTCACCCTCACCCTTCACCTCTCATCTTTGTCCTCACCTCCTCTCCCCCTCAGGCTCCCCCTTCTCCCCTCATTCCCCTCTCTTTTCCCCTCATAATCTTTCATTTTCCCTTACCCTCCCTCTCTTCCGATTACCGTCCCCTCTCTGCTCTTCTCCTTTCCCTCCCTCTCGCACTCTTCTCCCTACCGTCCGTCTTCTGTCTCTCTCCCTCCCTCTTCCCCCTCTCTCCCTCTCTTTTATCTCTCTCTCTCTCCTTCTCTTTTATTTCTCTCTCTCCCCTCGCTCTCCCTTTTCCTTCTCTCCCTCACTCTTCCCCCTCTGCTTACTACAGCTGCGGGAGAAACAGGAGGCCGCGTCACCCCTTCACCATGGCAACCGCTGCCCCACTTCAAGACGCATTGCATCGAGGCACTGAATAGAAAATAAAAATGATGAATAACGTGAGTTTGAAAATGACGCAGCTCTGTACTGAATGGAGTTGATGTGAATAGTAATAGTCTTTGTTATTATTGGGCTGTCCTTTGAGTAATGCTATTGTTTCTCTTCCCTTTTGTGATGTAAGATTAGTAAGGCTCTTAGTTATGTTCGTATATTGGTCTGAAAGTACACCGTCAGCTGTAGTAATCACGTTGCCGAAAACAGTAATAAAGGGAAAAGTTATACTAATTAAGTGTGATTTTAATGTCATAGTGTTGATATGCTGCAATGCTGTATCACTTTCTCTTTACTTTCGGCGGACATGCAGCACCCACCTGTCCTTTCCTGCAGCAATTTAGGCAAAACTTACCGGTATTTCCCTATTTTCATACACGCAAGAGGCCAGCTCAGGAAAACCCCACCCCAATCATCCTGCTCTGATATCCTTAGCACTGACTCGCACAATACATGACTTACCTGTACCCTATAATGAAGTCTGTAACAGTAAGCCAGGAAAGAGCCATTGATCTGCTACTGTTTAATTTCATTTGTACTCCCATATGCTAGTTCAACTGTCTGCCTTTTTCTCGCCTCCTGCCCTTTATAAGTCCAAGCATCTCTGAATGAATGGATGATGGTACTGGCTTTCCTTACTTTATATTTGTATTTATTTATTTCTTATTAAAGAGACAACTTTTGGAGACATGCAGACTTTGGTTGCTTCTTTGTACGCTAAAACAAGCAGTAGTAGTTGTAGTAGTAATAGTATAGTACTGTGGTAGTAGTAGTAGTAGTGGTGGTAGTAGTAGTAGTAAAAGTAATAGTAATGATGCTGTAGTAGTGTAGTAGTTTAGAATGCAGTTGCAGTAATATTACACTGATAGCAATAATAAATAGGAGAACATTATACGGTAATGAATGGAAAACTGAATACTAATTGCAGTAAAAATTATGAGTAAACTTCTGTCATTAGTCCACGGTGCAAGAGATGCTTAAAATCATCATTAGTTTATTTTAACAGCCTGGCCAATTAGAGGTCAGTAATTTGGCCACATATTTCATCCGTTGCTCGTTGGGAATATTACGATTGTACTTAAATTCCTATAGTACAGAAATGAAAAAAGAAGGACAGTGATAATACAGTGATAACAGGAACGAGTTAATGCAAATTTTGTTCTAAGCGCGGGTACAGTCGCCCCAAGAAGTGATGGCTGAGTATCCATAAGTTTTCATTCAGTGATAATGGGCATATTCTTCTTTATATCTGGCGGTGCAGAGTGACCGCAGTAATTTGAAACTCTGGCATCACTTCTTGCGGCGACTGTACACTACATTACAGTCCAAGGCCTGTATTGTCGTCGGTTAAGGAAGCTCCCTGACACCTTTTCCAGAGCGATTTATTTTGTTTATTACACCTTGTCTGCCCTTTTCTGTTACCTAAATCATTGTAATATCACCGTACCCTGCCTAAATAACACACAAAAAGATAGTAACCAGCCATATCCACAAATAAACCGCTAAGGAAGAGGTGCTAGGGAGTCTCCGTACCCGACGAGAATACAAGCCAAAGAGTTTGTAGGTGAGGCCGTGCACTATCCACTCACCGGATGTAGTGCCATTCTCAGATGACTCTACACTGAATGACAAGCCAGATCATTTCGTAGACCAAGAAATTGTGTACTGCGTTGGTCATATAAATAACAAATACTGGGTGTAAATCCAAGGTGTGGTTGGCCTTTACTGCTAACATGATGCCGCTAAAGGAGAAGCGACTGGTCATTTTAATATTGTTTTTCTGGACAAGTACCCAAGCTCCGTGCCACCCTGCTCCTGATGGTACCACACACACACACACACACACACACACACACACTCTCTCTCTCTCTCTCTCTCTCTCTCTCTCTCTCTCTCTCTCTCTCTCTTCTCTTCTCTTCTCTTCTTTTCTCTTCCTATTCCTTCCCTTCTTTTCTCTTTTCCTCTCCTCTCCACGATTCTCTTCTCCTCTCTTCTTTTCTCCCCTCTTCTCTGTTCCATTCTCTGCCCCTCCTTCCTATCTCTTCTTTTCTTTTTCTCCTCTCTCCTCTTCTTCTCTGTTCCCTTCTCTTCCCTTCCTTCCAGTCTCTTCTTTTCATTTCTCCTCTTTTCTCTCCACGAATCTCTTCCCTTCTTTCGTCTCTACACCCCTTCTTCTCCCAAATTAAGTGACATTCCGCCCGTCATCGAAGCGAGCGAATGTTATTATTAGTTTAATGACGTGCTGGGACGGAGCGCGGTCACCAAAAACACTGTTGATTACCGCTATTCTATTTCAGTAATTGACATCCTGAAAAATTAAACGCGGCCGATAATGCTTGTTTAGTCGGGTAGGTGTCAGATGGGCTGGGTTGGGGGGTTTGGAGAGAGGGGTCACGGAGGGAGGTAGGCGTGGGGAGAAGAGAGGCAATTGGGGAGAGGAGGAGAATGTGGGAGATGTAGGTTTTTGAAAGAGAGAGAGAGAGAGAGAGAGAGGGTGCTGGACGAGGGAAGGGGGAGGGCGATTGGAGAGGGAGGAAATGGGGAAGAAAGTTTTGGAGAAAAGGAGGAGGGAAGGAAGAGGCTAACAGGTGCTTGCTTTTGGGGGTCAACTGGGGATGGGTTAGAAGGGTTGGAGTGAAGGGGTTAGGGAGGGAGGGAGAGGGAGGTGAGTAGGATGGAGGAGCTTTTGAGAGAAAGGGAAAAGGGGGCAGTGAGACAGTGAGTTGATGGTGTGAGAGGGGGGACGGCTGGGGGGACAAGTCGGTGATGAAATGAAAAAGGGTTTGAAGAAGGGGAAGAGGGAGATGAGGTTATGAGAGGGCTTCTTGAACGAGGTAGTTGTTGGTTTGGGGGGGGGGGGTGCTGGGTCAAAGTGGATTGGAGAGTGAAGGGGGAGGGTGTTTTCTGAAGAGTGTGGTCAACGTAAAGGAAAAGGGGGAGGGATAGAGTAGAAAGAGGGACTAGGGAGGTGGGGTTGCTGGGGAAGAAGACAGAAAAGGAGGGGTCGGAGGGCAAGCGTGGAGGGAGGGAAAGCGAGGAGTGAGTGACCAGTAGTGCTTGTTTCGTGGTGAAGGTATCAGACGGGACGGTTGAGGTAAGGATGTGTTGGAGGAAGAGATATGGGTGATGATTAGATGGAAGGAGACCGAGAGATAAAGGAAGGAAGAGGGGAAGAAGTTGTTGAAGATAGAGATGGGAGAAAGGGAGCGAGAAAGAAGATGCTGAGAGGGAAAGGGAGATAGGGAGACTAGGAGAGTGAATGGGGAGCTGTGTGGAGGGAGGAGGCGGAAAGAGGAAAAGAGGAGATAGGGAAGAGGAGATAGAGGGAAGGGGAAGAGGAACTTGGAGGGACCGTACGAAAAAATGGAAAAGTTTAGAGAATGAACACGGCGGTAGGAGGAAGGGATGGGAGCAGTCTCAGAGGTAAAGACGTGGAAAGTTAAGAGAGACTGAAAAGAGAAGGGGACGAGTGTGTGTGTGTGTGTGTGTGTGTGTGAGAGAGAGAGAGAGAGGGGGGGGGTGGCAACCGGTCATTTAACACCCTGGCGGCCGTTATTAACCTCCCTAACGGTCATTAACGGCCACAACTAACAGTGAGGGCCGAACAAGCGGTGTTGTGTGGCGCGGTGCTTGTCGTTGCTATTGTTGTTTTTAATAGGCGTCAGGTGGAAATGTTAACGCCGGAGCCTCGTTTATTGCCTCGTCCTACAAGTGCTTAATTAACCACACACGGGAGCCCATTGGGGGCTGTACGTCGAAATTGAAAACTGTCGAGTAGTTAGGATTATTTCCTCAACCAAGGAGGTTATGTTTTACCCCAAGTTGGTTTGTTTTTCTGTTTGTTTGTCTGTTAGCAGGATTACTTAAAAAGTTATTAACGGACTCTGATGAAACTTTGTGGAAGGATTGCCCATAGGCCAAGGAAGAGGGCGGCGAATTGGCAGGGGACAGGGTGACATGAAGACGATTTGTTTGTGGCCATCCCTTACGGGATTAAGGCGTCTAGCTATAAATTGACAGATAGATAGATAGTGTTAGAGCCTGTGAGTGGTCATACAGGTACCATTAACCTTACAACAGATCTTGAATTGGGCTCTTTTTTTTTTTTTTTTTTTCTTGGAGAGAACACTCATACGGGCTTCTGGCCTTTGGTTCCTTCCTCCTTGTATAAAAAAAAAAGTATTCTCTTCAAGATTAAGCCGGATGATTTCGGTTTACTGGCTTTATTTTCTCTCAGCTTATTTTTTGTGATTTGTTATTTGATTTCCTTCCGAAGACTTTTTTTTTTTTTTTTTTTACCCTATGCTGAGTTTCCCACAGTCAGCTTTATTCAGTTTACGAAGGAGCTGTCACAGTAGAAGAGGTTATCAGGCTGTGACTAACCCCTCCAATTAGGAAGGTCTCTCATCAGCTGCATAAAATCGTCTGGAAATAGCAAGAACAAGCTAATTATAGAGACGTCCCCGGATTCAGTGGGTCAGTGTCTAGCTTTAACCTTGTGTCTTGTGGGTTTTAGTGTTGTATATGTCGCTGTTATAACATTTAAGTCTTCAGCCAGAGCACATATATCCTCTCGTATTCTACTGTAGCTACTACCAGACGCTTATACTGGGCTTAGGAGAGCACCCTGGAAGTGATGGGGTTGGTTATGGCCATATCTAAGCTTCATTTCGGAAACAATCCTTTGAAATCAATATAATCGTCTGGAGGTGACGAGAATAAACTAATTTTCATGAGAGTGGAGGGGTTAACATCATCATCACGAGAATATATATATATATATATATATATATATATATATATATATATATATATATATATATATATGACATGTATTATTCTTGCGGTCTGTGGGCCATTTAACGAGCTGAGAAGAGACTTAGCTAAGAAGAGTCTCGTCTAAGGAGAGGCTTTGCGAACTGAAAGAAGTTAGCCGTCATTACTCCTTCCACTAATCACTATCTTCCTAAATGGAGCAAGGTCGTTTGGGGGTAGCATAAAAAAGAAAAGAAAACTAGGCTTGCAAAGGCTAAACTTTCAGTACTAGCTGTGTAACCTTGGCTCAACACTCTCAGGCTTATATCTCTCACTCTCAGCTGAATGTAACCCACTGGCGGTAAATGGAACAGAACTGCAACTCATTCCCGGCCGAATAAAATCGTCTGGGATTGCTTCGAGTGGAATTGTAGAGCCGTCCCGAGATTGTGGGGGCTAGCTGGACAGAGTGAATATTCTCAGGTTCTTATGACTCTCACTTAGCTAAATATAATCGTCTGGCGTCAGCTGGATGAGAAAAATAGAGTTAGCCGGACCATGTGAAGGTTAAGTGGCTGTGAATGTGTAACTTTCATCTTTGGTGGCGTACCTGTTTAGCTTTTGGCTTTGGAAATTAAGGTTTTTATATTTTGGTTTTGAGATATGAGCATATTAGCAGTTACTTTGATGGCACTAGCTTTGGTAACAAGATCTTTTCAATATGCCTTTATGGCTTTATCTTTACCGTGCAGCCCAAACCCCTAGGCATGTTCTTGCTACCTTCAGACGATTTTATTGAACATAGAAGGGTCCGATATGCCCTTCACAAACGAGTCATCTACTTGGGGTCCTTCTAAAGTAAGAGTTATCTGGAGGGAGTAAGAATAAAATGTTAAATACATTATCGGACTAAAGCAGTTCCATTTAGCGTGGGTGACTGACTCTTTGTGTGTTGGTATCAGGGGCCTTAACCTTTTCCCTTACCCCTGGTGGCCTAAAGGCGGTGTCACACAAACTCACCTCACTGTACCACTTTTTTTTTTTTTTTCTTGAACAGCCCAAACCCACACCTCAGAGCTGAGTTATAAGCCTCCTCTAGAAAACGTGCAACCCGTGAAACTCTGCTTGACAATTAAGCAGAATATATATATATATATATATATATATATATATATATATATATATATAGAGAGAGAGAGAGAGAGAGAGAGAGAGAGAGAGAGAGAAAATTTGTGTGTGTGTGTGTGTGTGTATACATGAAAGGATTAACTGAGATTGTTTACAGCAATCTCTTCGTTTTTACAATGTATGTTCTTGGAGTTTAAGCTCTTATATCTCGAGACCTGTTAACTTTTTACTTATTCTGTAAAGATTATTTGTTTCATAATTCACTGATGCGTTTCGATTTCTTCTCAACAGCTTTATTTTTATCTCCAGAGAATTTTACTTCGCTCAGGAGAGAAGTGGCAATGTAAGGGTGAGACAGCATTCATTAACCCCTTCTTCCTCCTCTCTACTCTTTCTTCCCTTTTTGCCATTTCCTCTCATCCTCCTTTTCTCCCTTTCACTTCCCCTCCTCACTCCCCCTCTCTTACTTCTTCCCTCCTTCTCCCCTCCTCTCCCATCTCCCTACCCCCCCCCCCTGCGATGTAATTGGTGGCCAGGGTCAAGACGAACAGTTTCTTAGGGTCGTTAAGGCGACTTTTAATTGCCCGGAGGATTAACAGACTATTCTTTAAAGGATCTAATGGCTCTCGGCTCCATACTCTGATACTCTCTCTCTCTCTCTCTCTCTCTCTCTCTCTCTCTCTCTCTCGTTTTTTCCCCATCCTCTCTTTTACCGTTCCATTCCTTTATTTTCTCATCTCTTCTTCTCTGTCTCTCTCTTTATGGTTGTGTATAACTGTGGCCGGGCTATGAATAACTATGGGCGGGATGTGAATAAATGTGGGCGGGCTATGAATAACTGTGGGCAGGATATGAATAACTGTGGCCGGGCTATGAATAACTATGGGCGGGATGTGAATAACTGTGGCCGGGCCATGAATAACTGTGGGCGGGATATGAATAACTGTGGCCGGGCCATGAATAACTGTGGGCGGGATGTGAATAACTGTGGCCGGGCCATGAATAACTGTGGGCGGGATATGAATAACTGTGAGCGGGTAATATGAATAACTGGTGGTGGTGGTTAAAGAGATGGAGGGTAGGAGAGAGGGAGAAGAAATGATGGAGTAAGAAAAGGAATAATGTGATGAGGAAGAGGGAAGGGGATGATAGGTGGAGGAGGGGGAAGGAGAATGAGGGAGAGGAGGTGGAAGAAGCGATGATGGAGTGAAGGGAAGGTGGGGAATGGGTGGATGGACGGAGTGAGAGTGGAGGCAGTGCTACAAACCAGCGTAAGGAAGTTTTCTGGTGGATGCAAGAATCTGTAAGTAATAATGATAATAATAATAATAATAATAATAGTAAATGTGCAGTATAGTCATGTGCATTAAGAGAAATCATAGCAACTGCATCGCCAATCCTCCGGTATTCATGTATGTTTGAAAGAATTGCCAAATAACTTTACTGCGTCTTAAAAGAAGCCGTTATCCTGATGTAAAGGCCACATGATCGCTCTAGTGGCATATGTAAGGAGTGATATTCCAGAGTGCTCTCAGTGAGTAGTAGTAGTAGTAGTAGTGGTTGTGGTGGTGACGGGAATAATAGTAGTAGCAGTCGTAGTAGTAGTAGTAATGGTGATAGTAATTGTTGTAGTATTAGTCGTAGTAGTAATAGTAGTAGTAGTAGTATAATAGTGATGACGCCCTTTTCGTTGTCCTGCTACCTGTAGATGATTTTACTTAAGTCCCAGAAAACCCCCTGACATGATGGGGCTAGACACGTTGCCCTTTACGCACCGCTGCTACGAATGAGCCCCCTCCTACGAAATGCCCTCCTCTTCCTTCTCGCTACGAAATGTCCTCCTTCCCATCGCTACGTAATATCTCCCCCTCCTTCCCGCTACGAAATATCTCCCCCTCCTCCCCGCTACGAAATACCTCCCCTTCCTCCCCACTACAAAATGTCCCCATCCTCCTCCCTCTCCCCTCCCGCTGCCACGAAATGTCCCCGCTTCCTCTCCCCTCTAAATAAAATCCTCGGTTGGCAGCAAGGCTAAAGAGGAACCCGCGGCGTAGTTAAGCGAGCGTAGTTAGGGGGGCCACGGGGGCTGGCTAACGAGCGTCAAGAGTCGGTAAGGGGGGTGTTAAAAATCAGCGGGAAGTACGCTCAGGGAGGCTCTAGTGAAAGGCGACAATTTTCCTAATGGCCAGGCCCGCTTAAAGTGATTGAACACACGATGGGAACACCTTTATGTGGGGGAGAAGAAGGCAGGGAGGGAGGGAGAGAGGAAGGGAAGGCTCGGGAAGGAATGGTGAAGTAGGTGAAGGAAGGTAGGAGGCAGACCAGGAGAGAGGAAGGAATGGTGGGAAGGAGGGAGGAAGGAGGGAGGGAAGGTTTAGGAAGAACTAGTGGTAAAAGGTAAGGATAGGTAGGAAGGAATCAGGGAGAGAGGGAGGGAGGAAGAAAGGGAGGGAAGGAGGGAAAGAGAGAAAGTTCAGGAAGAAGTGCCGAAGTAGGTAAGGGAAGATGGTGGTGATGTAGAGAGAGAAGGAAGGTGGTGGCAGAAAGAGGGAGGAGAAATACATTGGTGGAAAGAGATGAAGAGAGGGAAGCAAAGAAGAAGGGTGGAAGGAGGGGAGGTAGAAGGGAGACAGAGAAAAAGGGAGGTGGGGAGGGAGAGAGGGAAAGTTCATGAAGAAATGGTAAAGTAGGGAAGGAAAGTTTGGAAGGTGGGAAGAAGGGAAGGTGGAAGGGAGGAAGTAAAGGAGGGAGGGAGGAAAGGAAGAAGTTCAGGAGAAATGGTTAAGGAGATAAAGGAAGGTAGGAGGGAGAAGGGGAGTGGGAAGATAGGAGAGAGGGACGAAAGAGAGGTGGCAGAGGAAAGAGTAAAGTAGGTAAGGGAAGGTAGTAATGATGGAGGGAGGAAAGGGAAGATGGGGGTGGAAAGCGGGAGGAAAGAAACATATTGGGAGGGAAAGGAAGGGGGGGGGGAAGTAAGGTGGAAGAAGAAATGGTGAAAGAGGTAATGGATGATGGTAACAAATGAGGGGAGGAGAGAAACCTTTACGGAGGGAGAAGAAAAGAGGGTGGGAGGGAGAGAGGAAAGGTGGAAGAAAAAATAGTGAAAGGGGGCTGGGAAGGTGGAAGAGGAAATTCTTGAGGGAAGAGAAGAATGTGACTGAATGCACGATGCTAACTCCCTTTATGTGTGGGAGAAGGGAAGAAAGAAGGCATGGAGGGAGGGAGGGAGGGAAGAACAGATGGAGAAATAGAATGAAGCAGGAATGGATGGAGGGTAATATGGCTGTTGGGTGGGTGGAGGGTAGGAGAGAGGGAGAAGAAATGGTGGAGGAAGAAGGTGAATAATGTGATGAAGCAAAGGGGAGAGGGTAGTAGATGGAGGTATGAAAAACATATTAAGAGGAGAGGAAGGGGAGAGAGAGAAAGAGAGAGAGAGAGAGAGAGAGAGAGAGGAGGTAGAAGTGGTGATGGAGTGAAGGGAAGATGGTGAATGGATGGATGGATGGATGGCGTGAGGGTAGTAAAGGAAATATTCAAGGAGGAGAAGGAAGATGATTGAACATTGCAAGTGAAACATCATCAGAGGGGGAAAAATGATCGGGGGAAGGAAAGAGGAATGGGACGAAGTGATGGAGAAGGGAAGTTAAGGAAATAAGAGAAGATGCAGATGGAGGATGAGAGGGAAGAGGAGATGATGTGAACAAGGGATGGGAAACTCCTTTATGTGAGGAGGAGAAAGGGTGGGAAGGAAGGAAGGGGGTATGGGAAAGTGGTCATCGAGCGAGGAAAGGTAGAAGAAGAAAATAAATGATGAAGGAGGTTAGAGGAAATGGGGAAGTGATGGAGAGAGGGGAGAGGTTGAGGAAGAAGTGGTAAGGAGGGTAGGGAAGGTGGTAATAAGGAGTGGGGGGAAGAATATGTAGTGAAGGATGATATTGAAGGTGGTGATGGAAGGTGTGAGTAGTGATAGGCCTACTTATAGGGAGGCAGAAGATGGGCGTAAAATAAGGCAGGGAAGGAAAGAAGGAAGTTGAATGGAAAACAGGAGCGAAGACTGTAATAAAGGGGAGGAGGAGGGAGGAGAGTAGGAGAGGAAGAAAACAATGAGAGAAGGGGAAATGAGGAGTGATGGAAGAAGGAATGAAACAAAGAGAAGTGGGGAAGGAAGGAAGGAGACGATGAAGGAAAGAGGGAGAATTAAGACGGCGAGGGGAGGATGGAGAATGAGAGTATGGCGCCTTTGTGTGGTGACAGAGGCGCTGACCCTCGCCACGTAGACTAAAACCATTTGCTGATGAAGTGGTTCTGTATTGACGGTACGAGGAACACACACACACACACACACACACACACATTTCTAGTTACGTCCTAACAATTTCGTCAATGTTGTAGTGATGTTCAAATCTTGTGCCCTTTTTCGGGGTCTATTGTTTAGTTTCTGTATTGAGTCTAGCACCTTTTGGGAGTAAGATTATCAGTGTCTGTTAGTTTGTTGATGGTGGCTGAAAAGGGTGAAAGCGAGGTAGGGAGAGGAAGAGGCAGGAGGAAGTGGAAAGAGGAAGAGAATTCTCGGAGAGAAAAGTGAGGGTGGAAGAGGAGGATGGAGGTGAAAT
The DNA here is from genome assembly GCF_032717465.1 of Coenobita brevimanus. NCBI lineage: Eukaryota > Metazoa > Arthropoda > Malacostraca > Decapoda > Coenobitidae > Coenobita > Coenobita brevimanus. Next base: position 31,370,739 of record NC_137017.1, read on the forward strand.
GAGAGGTATGAGGAGGGAAACGGTAAGAGAAGGACGGTAGGAGGTGGAAGGAAGGTAAAGGAAGACGAGCAGGAAGTCAAGAAGTGAATGAAGAGGGAGGCAAGATGATGAAAAGAGATGGAAGAGACGGATGACGAGGAGAGGATGAGGATGGAGGCAGGAGGAGGAAGAGAATGGAGGAAGTGGTAGCGAGGCAAGGGAGCAGATCCTCACCCCCCTCACCCCTCCCTCCCATTCATGCCTGATCTATTATTGTTATTGTTCCTGGATCCAGCACGACTATTTGACGCGGAAATAAAAATGAAGTTAGGCTGGGCGGCCTAATGGTGAGGCTGGCAGCCATTTTGCAGGCCCAGGGCTCAGACCTGCTTGCTGTAATGGCTCAATCATCCGCCGCCAACCAAAGCCTCTTATTTTACTGCGGTTTGTGGATGCGCTACACGGTTTTACTGTTGGATGACGCTTCACGGCTGCGCACGGCCAAGGCTTAGCCACGGAATTTAACATATGTGTGTGTGTGTGTGTGTGTTTTATATATATATATATATATATATATATATATATATATATATATATATATAATATTCTGCATTGCCCCATGAGGAGCGTAGGAGCCCGGAGCCAGGCAAGTTGGTCCTGACATTTAAGATGAGACTGACCAGCCTTACTCATCCTAGAGTGGCATTATGTAAGCAGTAAACCCCACCCACCCCTTAGATATACATCTGTACAGACTCAGTCCGATTGGGGCGCCTTAGTTACCCACTAAACCACCAGGTGCCATAATTTGGTTATATGGTTACCACCCAGCGTAGTAAATGGTTTCCTGGTGTACAGGAAACCATTTGGCTTGTCACTCAGTGTAGAATCACCCATAGGAAGAAGGAAAAGGAAAGAATGAAGGAAAAAAAGACAGAAGAGGGAGTGTAGAGTCACCCGTAGGCATAAGGAAGAGGAAAGAATGAAGGAAAAAGAAGAGGATGGAAGGAAAGAAGGAAGGAAGAGAGGAAAGGGCAGTCACCCTAGAGCAGCTCTACATCGAGTGAGTGGATGGTGAGTGCCCCTACCTACCTACCTGCACAATTGTTGACTCTATACAGGGGTTTTATCCGCCCCTGTGTGGAGTACAACTCTCATGTGTGGGGAGGCTCCCCACATACAGCTCTTCTCAATAGGGTGGAGGCAAAGGCTTTTCGTCTCATTAACTCTCCTCCTCTTACTGACTCCCCTCAACCTCTGTCTCTTCGCCGCACTGTTGCTTCTTTATCTCTTTTCTATCGCTACTTTAATGGTCACTGCTCCTCTGAACTCTCTGCTTGCATTCCTCCACCTCTACGACGGGCGCGTAGCACCCGTCTGGCAGCAAACTCTCATCCTTTTTCTGTCCAACTCTCTAATGCAAGAGTTAACCGTTACTCCCAGTCTTTCATTTATGCAACAGGTCAGCTCTGGAACTGTCTCCCTCTGTCTGTATTTCCTGCTGCCTATGATCTCCAGTCTTTCAAACGCAGTGTGTCCAGGCATCTCAAAATGATCGGATCTTGAATTTGGCTCTATATTGTATTTTGTTTTTCTCTTGGAGGGAAGTGTTACTGCGGGCTCATGGCCTTTGGTTCCTTCTTCCTCGCATAAAAAAAAAAAAAAACTATATATATATATATATATATATATATATATAAATCGTTTAAAAATGTGCAGTGTGTGTGTGTGTGTGTGTGTGTGTGTGTGTGTGTGTGTGTGTGTGTGTGTACACCATCACAACAAACCCCTGCCTTTACCAGATCAGTGTGGCGGCGCCTCACTCACACAAATTTGCATGTCCTGCCTTGTGCCCTAACCAACACACGCACGCATACACGCAAAGATATACACTCAGATATACCCACACACGTGTACAATGCCCGAACACATATGTATACACAAGTACATTCATGCCCAAAACATAAATTCAACTATACACGCGGGCACACAGACACAATATTTAAACCGTCTTTAAACTACAGTATATAGGTAGGTATATAGACAGATAGAAAGGCATACGTACCTACGTCCTTTAAGTTGAATAAAATCGTCGGGAGGTAGTAATGATAAAAGGATAAAATGATTCATGGCACCAAAGGGGTTAATGTCATAGTCGTATCGTGCCCTCTAAGCAGACGACCATGTCAGGATCGATAAATGTATTGCTTCAGGCTATTGTCCGCTTTTATATTGTACCGCAGGAGGATCGAAGCCATCTGCCAAGCTTTTGCGTGTAAAATGCACCGCAAAAATTATTAGGTAGCTTAGTCTCACACACACACACACACACACACACACACACACACACACACACACACACACACACACACACACACACACACACACACACACACACACACACACACACACACACACACACACACACACACACACATTTTTGCACTGGCATGTGTATCAACATAGATATAATATTACTCACATAGTACTCTACAAGTCGCAGGTAAGAGGAGTTGACGATAGGGGAACCGTGACACCGACCCACATTAGTTACATTCACAGAGGCCATACAGCTCAGGAGGGATGGCAGAATTATAACTATACTGCATTTGCTCTAACTTGACCTAAAATTACCATCTCTCCATCTTTAATGTTGAGTTATAGCAACAGATTAACACTGAAATATTATGCCAGTGAAGAAAAAGTGCTATGGAAAGCGTGTAGAGCAGTAATATTGTCATTTTCTGTCACTGAGCTATGTAAAACAAGCTAGAAAAGGACGAAAATCTGGGCCAAGTTAAGGTACAAGAGTATATATTTTTCATATTTCCTTTGTATCCTGGAAAGTAAATGATATGCTCCAATCTTCCTGTAATTAAAATCCGGGTTGGAATTATAATATCGGGTTTCTGCCTTGTGGAGTCATAACCATTAACTTTTGACTGGGTAGGCAGCTTTTTCAATACGTTTTATGCTGTGTAGTTTTTAGTATTTAACACAACACTCGCCCAACAAAATTCTTCTTTTTCTTCGCGTAAGTAACTTTGCAATAACTTTTACCTCTGTTCTGAATTATATTTTTTATTACACTACCATTCATGTTTATTGCTTTCCTTTTGTTTTCGTAATTCTTGTTTTTCGTATTAAATTTCTTGTGTTGAGTGTTTGATGTTTCATTTTCATTTTCTTTATTTTTTATTTTCTTTATTGCCTTTTGTGTTCGACAATTGCTTTCCTCATTTGTGAATATCGTGCGTCATAGTTTATTCCAGGTATTTGTTAAATTTCTTCATTATCATTTATCCCTTCCTTTCTTCTCTTCCCTTTCCTTCCCTATCCTTTTCTCTCCCTTCCACCTCCTCTTACTCATCCACTCGCCTTGTTCACTTGTTCTTACCTCCACCTCACGCAGTAAGGATATAGATGGAGAGATAGAGAGATGGACAGATAGTTTGTTGGATGGATAGACAGGTAAATGGACTGAGAGAGGAGAGGTAGACAGATAGATAAATAGATACAGTAGAAGCATGGATGGATGGATGAATGGACAGAACTAGACTGTTATGTGTGTGTGTGTGTATGTGTGTCTGTGTTGTGTGTGTATGTGTATGTGTATGAGAGAGAGAGAGTGTGTGTGTGTGTGTGTGTGTGTGTGTGTGTGTGTGTGTGTGTGTGTGTGTGTGTGTGTGTGTTTGCGCAGGTGTCAACTAAATAACCCGCCTCGTTTTTTTTTCTTTTTCTTTGCACCCAGGTCTTCTTTGTTGATCTCGAGTTATAAAATACTTACACCTGTTTTATTTTTCAGCTCCTTGGCTTTTATTGTTTCCAAAATCCTTTATTGACAGCTTTTGTTTCATCTGTTGTTAACATTTTACTCCCCGGCCAAGCTTTGACGTCCTGATATTTTTGCTCTTGTTGGTTTTATTGGTATATACATGGGCGTCAGGTGGCCTAGTGGACCGGGGCGCCGATCAGAGTGACGTTCTTGCCTTAGAGATTGAAATATTACTGATCTTTTGATCCAGTTCCTGAAGGGCTCCTTCACGTGGTGGCATTGATGTGACTGGGCGGCTCCACGGCCCGGTTACACAAACGTCCCTCAGTTCCCTCCCTATCTCTCAAAAGGATGATGTACTGCAGACGACGGACAGCTTCGACCTACACTAAATCGTGACCACATTTAGATAAACCTGGGGCTGCAGTTACTACTATTACTAACCCCTTCACGCCGATAACATATTACATCGTTTATTTTATCTTCAAAAATCTTCAGCTTCGGGTAGACTTTTCGGATTGGAGGAGCTAGCTGCAGTCTTCATGAACTCCCGCTGACAAGGGGATCTCTTAACAGGGATAAAATCATATGGAGATTGAACAGAAAAATACGCCATAGAACTGAAGGGGTTTATGCCAGAAGGGACGTGAGCCAGTCTGCGCATTTTTCCATCCGAGGCCCACTGCAGACTGTATATTCTATTTTTGAAGGAGAGTGATAGGCAGAGTTAACCTATCCTCATGCTGGTCAGGTACGAGTCGATGAGGTGTCAGTATTGAGAGCGGTGCGTGTGAAAATGGGAAGCATTGTAATGGCTGTGTGTGTGTGTGTGTGTGTGTGTGTGTGTGTAAGAGAGAGAGAGAGATTCAGAATTTGTTTTCATTATGAGCCACCGTAGAACAATTGTAAGCAAACCTATAAAAGGACACTCTACCAGCACCCACTTACAAGTCCTTCAGGAGTTCCTAATCCAAGATTCAGGACACACGCAGACTGGGAGACGATCGTGTTACCATTGAACCAAAAGGACTCCCTAGACTTTTTTTTTTTTTTTTTTACCTTAATTTTCCCAGATTTTATTCTCTGCATTTTTTTTTCGCACGTCAGTGGCAGCAAAAGACAGTGCAACGGCTCTACATCCTTTCCATGGCACTTTTTCGTGACTAGTATAATATCCCAATGCTAATCAGTTGCTACAACTCAGCATTCAAGATGGAAAGACAGTGATTTCAGGCCAAAGTTGTAGTAGAAAGAGTATAGTCATCTATCCTTACATAATCTGGACTACCGTAGCATAGCCTCAGACTCCAGAATTTCGTGTGTGTGTGTGTGTGTGTGTGTGTGTGTGTGTGTGTGTGTGTGTGTGTGTGTGTGTGTGTGTGTGTGTTTTCTTTTTTATGTACGCATCTCTTAGTGTAGAAGTGACTCCGTTTAATGAGGCCCACAGTCCTATGTCCCTCACACCTTCACACGTCACCACTTTGCTGCTAATGCCCACCGTCTATATTAAGTACATGCTGTTCCCTGCCCCTGCCTGCAGTCGAACTCGCTTCTGTTCGTTCACCAAGCTTCCTCTCTTAACCACCACCTCTCACATCTGAGTTTCAACTATTGTAGAGCAGCAGAGATAAGGTAAACGGGTATCGCTATTGTGTGTGTTTCTGCCCACAAACCATGCACTACACACTTCTCTCCATTTTTAACCCTTCCAAATCCCCACCAAAAATATTTATACTGGCATGAACTCGTGGTACAGAGGGTGGGAGAGCCGAGTGGGAGGAGAAGGGGAAAGGTCGGAAGAGAAGGAGAGGAAGAGGAGGAAGGAAGGAAAATGGGAGAGGAGAGATGTGGAAGGGTGGTGGAGGAACGATAGAGAAAATTGAGGGAAGGGAGGTTTGAGACACTTGTAGGAAAAATATGTAAGATTGTGTGAGAAAAATGTTTAAAGAAAAGGCAGTATGAGAGGAGAGGAGGAATGGGCATAGAAGAGGAAGATTGAATAACAGTATAGAGGGAAAGAAAGTCGTAGTGAAAGTAAAGGAAATGGTAAGAAGGATATATATAGCTACAAGTCAGTTTGCCTGTTCTCTCTCTCTCTCTAAAAAAAAATATAGATAGATAAATAGATATTTATATATTTATATACATGTATGTATGTATGTTTGTATACACACTCGCAGACTAAAAACTGTTTGCAGCAGCGAAATATAACAGGCTTTGCGTGCGTTGGGTGTGCAAGCGTGAGTCTCCCCCGGGGGAGGTGAGCGACGGGTAACTGGTCAAATCTGGCGAGGTGCAGGCCAGTGGAAGGGAAGAGTTTAAGAGCCACTCCCCAGGGGCACTGCACAACACAACCACATTTTGCCGACCTTTTTTTTTCCTGGTGATTTTTACCTCTTCTTTTAAGCCCCTAGTTTTTCTAGTTCTTTTTCATTTTTTCCACGTTTTTAATCCTCAGATTTTTCTTCCACCCTGTGGGATTTCAGACTAGAGGACTAGGAGGGTGTGATGGTAGGCGTGTGTGTTGGTGCTGGCAGTGGATGTCTGGCCGGCTGGTTTACTGGTTGGAACACTATCTGGTTGTCTGTTTAGCTGACTGGCAAGTAGGCTGATTTTTTGGCTGACTGACTGGCTGGCTGAAAAGTTGACTGGCTAGTTAGCTGGCTTGAAAGCTAATGGCTCGAGTATTGACTGGTTGAAAGGCTAGCTGACTGGCTGACCGGTTAGGTGCACTGTTGGTTGGCTTACTTGAATAGTACCTGGAAAAATGCCTGGTTGGTTGGTTTTCTGTCTGTCTGTCTGTCTGTCTGGCTGGCTGGCTGGCTGGCTGGCTGGCTGGTTGGAAGGCTGACTGGCTCGCTGGATGAGTAACTGGTTGGTTGAAAGGGCATGAGCTGGCTGGAAAGCTGGATGTCTAGCTACTGGTGGAGACCGACATTCCTAATACGAAACACTTTAATAAGGTGATGTTGTGTGTGTGTGTGTGTGTGTGTGTGTGTGTGTGTGTGTGTGTGTGTGTGTGCGTGTGTGTGTGTGTGTGTGTGTGTGTGTGTGTGTGTGTGTGTTTAGTTTATTCTCATTACTGTCAGACGATTTTATTCTACATACGAAAGCCTCTGACCTTAAACGGGTTAATTAAGGGTGCCAGCAACCCTTCCAGTTCGAAAGGTATATCATAAGGCAAATATAATCGTCCTCTGATAGGACGAATGAGATGAATAACAGGCCACTAGCTTCAAGGAATTAAAATTGAAAGAGCAAAGGTGTACACACTCACTGATTCTGGCGGTTATTGAACGTTAGATGTACGTAAACAGAAAAGAAAATAACGCCAGAATACAAGTGTCCTCATTGGAAAAAAAAAAAAAAAATCTGTTGTGATTAGGTATTAAATTAATTGTTTCGTGGGGTACAAGAAACCAATTTGGCTTATCACTCAGAACAGCTTTACCAAAAGATCCCTCGACTCTGAGTGAGTGGATGATGAACGCTTCGTCTACCATATCACCCCTACCTACCGTACAAGTAGATAAAAAAAAAGAGCCAGTTACATGATACCTACGTAGAGTTTTAGGGTCAAAGGTTAGGCTACTGTGCTTCACTAAAATTAAGGGCAGATGAATAGCCTGCGTTGACAAGCATCCGGTGTCCTCTTGGGAATGGAACTTATGAAGGGCCGTCACTCTGATTGGGGCGTTCTAACCACTGTTGTTGACTTGCTTTCGTCTGACGGAATTTGGCCACTTTCATAGCTCAGATACTAGTTGTGGATGCATGAAATTTTATGTGAGCCTTAGTTGCGAGACAGATGTGACTTTCCTTGGTTATTATAGTTCTTTGAACTTCACGTGGCCTAGATTTTCGTCATGTAGTTTATTCCACGTAGCTGTGTGGCAGAAAATGAATACGGATCTACATGCCTCCCATAGCACTTCTTTGTGCCTAGAAGCACATTCCAGTATTCATCTGCTGTTACAACTCGGAATTCAAAATGAAGAGATGATATTTTTAGGTCGAGTACGAGTGAAATGAGTATAGTTTAATTCATCCTAGAATCTGGCTACACTTGACGATAAATCACCAGGAAGTTTCACAAAGAGAGAGAGAGATAAGGGGAAGTGGGTGGGGGGGGGGGTGGAGCGAGTGGTTTTCCTTCGCCCTCTCAATTGTAATACCTCGACTGTTAGACAGGGCTGAGTAAATAGCCATCCCGTCCAACACCAGGAAAATAGCAAAGTAGTATTTGATAGCCTGTGTGCTGCTCTGGTGTCCCTAACTTAATTCTGATGGACGGCTGGAAATGGATTTATGGCTGGTTCGTTTAGGGAAGCGGCAGGGCAGAGATGGAGCTAGAGGATGAGGCAGAGGGTTGGGGAGACGGGGGAGCGTGTTTGTGTGTATGTGTGGAGGGGAATGGGAGGTGATAATAGTAGGGGAGAGAGAGAGAGAGAGAGAGAGAGAGAGAGAGGGAGAGAGAGAACTAACATTAGCAAATTAAGACAAAGTGTAGCCCTAAAATGTTACCAGTCGGTATTTTGTATTGTTATAATTTCAAGGGATGTCAGTATTTAGTTTGAATCTAAATGTTCTGCATAAGCTTAGCATGGGTCCAAAGCATCAATATTCCGTGCAGGAAAGGATCAAGATTGTCAGGTCCTACCTTTCATCCAAGTCTGTGACTAACCAAGCGACAAGAGGAGGAACTTTTCAGGATGGCATGTTCCTTGCAAAGTAAGATTCAGGCGTCTCGTTGACAAATTCACAGAAACAGGCAGTGACAGAAGTCGAAATAAAGATCACGGAGGTCGTCCACATTCGACTAGAACAGCCAATAAATCGACAACGGGAGAGTCTCGACGACAATCAACGAGGCACCTGTCGCAGGAGTCGGACATCTCAAGATGTTCTGTTCAGAAAACAAGATTTACACCTGTTCCCTTGTAAATTACAGATGCAACTGGAGGGGCACTCACTGGAGCGCTTTTCTCCAACAAGGGCAACCACTCTTCATAATGGGTTAGGTTTTCTCAGCATTGATTAGGGATTTTCAGAAAGTGTTTTCCGGATCCAGAATCAGTAATACGATCCGGATCGGTCCCAAAAGTTAATCGATTGTTCCCTGGGGTATGGAATATCTACGCACCAAATCTGGTCCAACTCTCCCTTTTACTCTATGAGTAATACTGCGAACGGACATACATACTAACAAAAAAACAGGGGTGAAAACATACTCTCGTTTTCGGAGAAAACAAGCACAGAGTGGTGGAAACAAGGCTGAAAGATTTGCTTTTTGTCGACATATCATTGAAAGGGTTGAAGACACTCTTGGTTTGTTGGTTGGCATTTTATTTTTTTTTTCTTTATATTTTGACTAAGAGATCTGTTAATAAATAAAATATTTGTTTCTGCTTTCAAGAGCAGCCTCATGAACATGTGACGTCGTCTGAAAGTTTATGAACAACCTTACTACCTACTGTACTTTTGATATTGACCATATTGAAATTTTTGCAACATATTGAACTGAAAATGAAGGTGACTGACCGGAAATTGTCAGTAGTGAGGATTAGATTTCGCTAATGCAAATGAAATTCATTCCAGCAGTGAGGAGTAAACAAAGGATCAATCATGAATACACATTTTTCAGCAGGATAATGCAACACCTCACTGTTCAAGGCCGCAAGTTGCACACAATGTCCCGGGCTAACACGTTCCCCCGATGATGCTCCTCCTGACTACTTTCTGCGGGGTTATTTCAAAGACAGAGTTTACTCAAACAACGTTTCCAGCGAATTCAACAACATTCCAGATGAAATCCTAGACCCATCGCCAACTTCAGTGTTTGTGTCGCAACAGTAATTCAACGACGTGGACCTTGGATACTGCATAGTCACCATTGATTTCCAAATTGTATGAATACATTCCAAACTTACTTTAGACCATGGATACTGCATAGCCACCATTGATTCCCAAATTGTGTTAATACATTCCAAACTTACTTTAGACCATGGATACTGCATAGCCACCATTGATTCCCAAATTGTGTTAATACATTCCAAACTTACTTTAGTCCATGGATACTGCATAGCCACCATTGATTCCCAAATTGTGTTAATACATTCCAAACTTATTTTAAGGAAAGTGCGCGACATAAAATTTTCTTATTAAAAAGAATTTGGGGAAATACGTGCGCGTAAAAAAAATTAAGGTTAACAAAAAAGGATAATATTTTCCAGTTACCATGCAGCCTCTTAGAAAAAAGACAAAAGCCATTACAAAAAAATTATTACTTTTACATACATATATAAGTACCTACATAGATAGAAATACACTCACATACATATACTGTACATACATACATATATTTATTGATTCATTTATTTATTTATTACAGGAACCACGAGACAATTTCTAATACCCCTTTCCTTATTTTATTTTCAGGTAAGACTCAGGAAGTGCTTAGTAATGCTAAGTAGAAGGGAGGATAATAAGGTAAGTGTGTGTGTGTGTGTGTGTGTGTGTGTGTGTGTGTGTGTGTGTGGTGAGTTAGGGAGGGTTGTGTGGTGAGGCATGGTGGTGCTGTGGTGAAGAACAGTGATGTATATGGTGAAGTAGCGTGGCGTGTCTGTGGTGAGCTAGGGAGGTTAGTGTGGTGAGGCAGTGTGGTATATGTGGCAAAGCAGGGTGGTATGCCTGTGGTGAGACAGGGAGGTTTGTGTGGTGAGGCAGTGTGGTGTGTAAGTGATGAGAGGGTGAAGTGTGTGTGTTGAAACAGTGAAATGTGTGTGATGAGAGTGATGTGTGTGTGATGAGATAGTAAAGTGTGTATGGTAAGACAGTGAAGTGTGTGTGGTGAGACTGAAGAGTGTGTGATGAGACAGTGAAGCGTGTGTGGTGAGGCAGGGATGGAAGTGCGGCAAATTTATCAGATATTGGCAGTGACAGAATTACGTCCACATTATATCCTTACCGCCGCCAGACGATTTGATTAAAGATAGAGGAGATCTATCATTATGAAAGGGTTATAACAAATCTCTTCTTACCTCTCCGTCGCCTTAACCCTTCTTTCCTTGTCCTCTAGACGACTATTTTAAGCTTCACAAATACCACCTGAAACACCTGGCTAAAAGATAATGTAACTAATATAAGAATACGAGATGAATAGTCCGAATTTAAATTTAAAAAAACACATGAGACCGAACATAGGAGGGGTCATTTCTTTAAAAAGTTTATTAGAATATAAGAAATAACACAAGCATGATAAACTCTAATACAACAAAGCCAGAGAACGTAAAATCAAATGAAATGGAAAGAATATTTTAATAAAGCCAATAAAGCAAACACATAGAAAGGAATGAACAACATGAGTGAAAATTATAAGAGACTAAAAATGACAGGGAGACAAAAATGTAACTTAAACGTGTGCGTAATTTTCGACTCCATTTTTCTTGCAAGTTTCCATCGAGTCATTTTTTGCACGTGATTTGTTTCCTGTTGTTTCTTCTTCTTCTTCTTTTGCAAATGTTTGCTCTTTCCTGTCTTTTTATACGCAGATCTTTTCATTCTTTTTTCTTCTCTTTGTTTAATTCTCCTCTCCTTCGCTTCCACCTGTTATCCTTTCTCTCCATGTCCATTTCATTTTATTTGCCCTCCTCCTCCTCCTCCTCCTCCTCCTCCTCCTCCTCCTCCTCCTCCTCCTCCTCCCATTCTCTTTGTTCGGTAAGACTATTGTTTCATTTGTTAATTGTTCCTGCCACCCTCCTCTCTTCTCTTCTCCCCTACTTCATCCTCTGCCTTTTTTTTTTCTTGTCTTCCTTCTCATATTTCTTTATTCCTCTTCTTCCCACCTCTCCTCCTTTTTTTCTGAATAATTTTTTATCCAACTTCCTTTCTCATATTTCAGCCTTCGTCGTTTTGTCTTCCTAATCCTCTTCCTTTTCTTCCTACCCTTCCTTTTTTCCCCTTTTCTTCCTCTTCTACCTTTTTCTTCTTCCCGTGCTACACGTCCACGTTCTCCTTCTCCTGTTTTTCCTTCCTTATCATCATCCTTACTTTCGTTTCTTTCGTCGTCCCTCAGTATTTCGTCATTACTCTTCCTTCCCTCTTCACCGTCTCATTCTTCGTTCTCCTCCTCCTCCTCCTCCTCTTCCACCTAGTTGTTGTTGTTGTTGTTGTTATTATTATTATTATTATTATTGCGTATTATTATTTTTGTTATTGTTGCTATTATTATTATTATTATTATTATTATTATTATTGCTATTATTGTTATTATTATATTAGCGTTGCTGCTGTTAAATATTATCATTATTATTGTCATCCTGTTTCTCTTCCTACTCCTCCTCCTCCCAATATATCCATTTTTATTTTCAAGATCACCGATGGAGGAACAACAGCCTCAAGGAGGGAGAGATCTCCTTACACACACACACACACACACACACACACACACACACACACACACACACACACACACACTTTTCCTATTGTTTGCCTCTACTTCTCGTACCCTCCGTTCTCATCACCACCACCACCATCATCATCGTAGTTTTAGCTGTATTGTTGCAGGTACTGGATGACTTTGCGTATGTTAGGGCCACACCTTGCCGGAAATGGAGCTTGATTCTTCTCCCTTCATTTCGCAAAGTCACTCCTAAGCGGAATATAAACTTGCAAAGGTTGTAAAGATCGACATGAACTTACGATGTGGAACTGAAGGGAAATTACGACGTGGAATCGATGGGAACTGAACTTACGACGTGTCATTATGTGGAAATGAACTCAAGCCATTAAAGGAACTGAACTTACGACACGGAATTGAAGGGAACTGGACTTACGACAAGGAACTGAATGGATTAACTTCTCCAGTACGAGAAATCTTTACTGACCTAGTCACATTGGATAGTGATAAAGAGAAATAAGTAATCATGCGTCTTAAAGTAGTTATATTTCTCTTTATTTTCTCCTTTTCGGTTTCTTATAAGATCAATTTCAAGTTTCCTTTCCTGAATTTTTTATTTTACCTTTTCCATAATTATTTCTGTTTTCTTCTTGAGGAAAATATGTATATACGAGTATATACATTCATACATACATACATACATACATACAGATATACGGTCTATTTATATATATATATATATATATATATATATATATATATATATATATATATATATATATATATATATATATATCACATATATATATTGTATATGTGTGTGTGTGTGTGTGTGTGTGTGTGTGTGTGTGAGAGAGAGAGAGAGAGAGAGAGAGAGAATATGTAATTGGAAAGATTAGGATAACTAAAAAGGTGACATTTCCAGAGATGAGAAGAGGGGGAGAGAAGACGAGGGGAAAAAATCCGCAAAGACAGAAGGAAAACGAGGAGAGAGAGAGAGGGAGAGAGAGAGAGAGAGAGAGAGAGAGAGAGAGAGAGAGAGAGAGAGAGAGAGAGAGAATACAAAGAAGAAAAGTTAACAAGCTGAGAGGATAGAAAGATTTGAAAAAGAAAAAGAATGAAGAAGGGGGGAAAGGTTAAATGAATTTATATACGAAGCAAAAGGGTGAAAATAAGAGGAAAAAATACGTGAGGGAGCAAGAGAGGAGAGATGGAGAAACAGCAAAAAAAAAAAGAGAGAGAGAGAGAGAGAGAGAGAGAGAGAGAGAGGAAATGTGTGCTAAAACAGGAAGGAGAAAAGACAAAAAGAGTGGGAAGGACATGAAGGAAAGCCAAGGACAGAAGAAGGAAAGATAAATTAGAAGGTTGAAAGGAAAGATGGAAAAACAGGATTTCGAGAAGATGGGAGAATTACATGCAGGGAATGAGAGAAGGTTGAATGGGAAGGAGGGGAAGGAAAGAAGAGAAGAAATACGGAAAGCGTTGAGGAGAGAGAAGCAGCAGGTCGATGGAAGGAAAGACGGCGGATGAAGAGCGATGAAGAAAAGTGGGATGTTTTGAATAGGGAAAGGAAAGGAGAGGAACAAAAATCATGAAGCTAGGAAACTGAAAAGGGAAAGGAAAGAGAGAAAAAATAGATTAGGAGAATGGGGGAGGAGACAGAAAGAGTGGGAAAGAGGTAGGATGGTAGGAAAAAAGGGAAGAAATGAGGAACATATGATGCATTAAGAAGATGAGGTGTGCTTAAGGGGAAAGAAAAGAAAGAAAAGATAGGCTAGTGAAAAAAAAATGAAGAAAACAATTGACGTGCGAACAAAGATATATATATATATATATATATATATATATATATATATATATATATATATATATATATATATATATATATATATATATATATATATATAAGCTTGGTAAAACATCGCAGGTATAAAACTAAATAGTTATATATTACGAGAGAGGAGGAAGAGAGAGAAAATGTCAGTAAGAAAGACGAGGAAGCAGGAAGGTGTGTATGTGTGTGTGTGTGTGTGTGTGTGAGAGAGAGAGAGAGAGAGAGAGAGAGAGAGAGAGAGGCGTGATATGGATCAGTCACCCAAGAGAGGAGAGTGAGAGGCGAGAATGAGAAATTGACAAGAGGACGACACGGGGAGAGAGAGAGAGAGAGAGAGAGAGAGAGAGAGAGAGAGAGGAAAAGCACGAAGAGAGGAGCAGGAGGAAGAGGAGACAAAAAGGAGGAGGAGGATGAGAAGGAACACAAAGAGAAAGACAGACAGACATACAACCAGACATATGGGCGGACAGATAAATGGAGAGAGAGAGAGAGAGAGAGAGAGAGAGAGAGAGAGAGAGAAACAAGAAGGGAGAAACAAAAAGAAAGTGAAAATGAAAATCAGAGACAGATGGATGTAGGTAGGCAGGCAGACAGGTAGGCAGTCATGCAGGCAGGTAGAAAATCCTGACTCAGCAAACAAAATCCCCTCACCCCTCACCCCCTACACCCTCCACTCCCCGTCTCCTTCTCCCCCACCCCCTCTCTGCCCCTCCCCCACCCCCGCGTGTGACAAATCCCCCTGATCACTGCACCCTCACACTATAACTGAAAAATAATCATGCGAACAATGCCCGTGACACGCTTAGTTAATTGGGTAATGCATCATGTCGCGTCCTCCTCAGCACTGGCCGCGTTTTATGCTTCCTTTCTCCCTGATGTTGCAAGCAGAGTGTTGCGGAAGGTGTTGCTACAGATAGCGAAGGAGGGAGAGAGAGATGGAAAGGGAGGGAAAGACGAAGGGAGGAAGCGAGAGAGATAGGACACACACACACACACACACACACACACACACACACACACACACACACACACACACACACACACACACACACACACACACACGAGACAGATATCTATAGGGAGATAGATATAAGCAGACTACGTACGTACGTAAATAAATAGCTTGGTAAATAGATAGAAAGTGAGAAGAGGGAAAGAAAAGAGACATGTCCGTAGACAGACTTCGTACCTACCAGCTTACCTAGAGAGAGAGAGAGAGAGAATTATTAACTGACGTGTTGTCCCTGGAGAAATATCACATCCATTTTTAAGTTGCTTTGAAAACAACATATGAAAGCTTGACTGTAAGGGAGGGAGTGATAGTAATGGGACCTGTACATTTGCTGGCAGTATAGCAGGGTAGACCATATATAACGTTGTTCTTTCACTCCACTAGGCGATATATTGTGTGGTGGGGAGACGGCTCTTTTAACGCTATCAGTGTCTAGCCTGCATCGTGTTTTTACTTCCCACTCTCACTTGCCTCACCCACACCAGCAGACAGAGCCGTCCCCGCAGCATAAGAGATGGAACGCTATTTACGGACTACCTTCTCTCTCTCTCTCTCTCTCTCTCTCTCTCTCTCTCTCTCTCTCTCTCTCTCTCTGTTTATAAGAAGTGGATTATTATTTATGTCTGCAACTGTACCTGACATCCGATGTACTCCACATCCACCTGTCTGTAATCTTTTACTCTCAAGGCCATGAACTAAACAGAAAACCATACCACTACAGCATAAGCCTAGCCATTTATTTCGCGTCTATGGCCACAATAAAAATAAAGTTATGAGTCAGGGGGTTACTTTCCTCTTTTGAGCGCCAACCCTTCTGCCGGGAGGGGAATCCCATCTGTCCCGTATTTTTTTTTTTTTTCCATCGGGGCTGAACTTTCCAACGGTGTATTCGGGGACAGGCGTTCACCTAGTGTTTCATCTCTTTCTTACTTTCTTTTGCCTACTAGGACCGATGTTTCTAAGCTGTGATAGGCTTCGTGTGTATGTCTAACTCTATATGCTTCTCTCTAATGTCACGTGTTGAGGAAGTTGACAAATACGCATTAGATCTGAAGTAGGAGCATTGCAATATTAGGAAAATATTTCTTCCTTACCGTACCAAATGTTCTTTGAGGAATGAAAAGCTTAATACATAATCCGGGTGCTCGGAGATAGAACAGTGCGATGTTGTGGTGATCATATACGAGCCAGTAAGAAGAGTAGTAATTTTCTTACAAAACTCTTGTCTCTGTATAATCGTGACTAAGTACTGTAAATTTATATACGTTCTAAAAATCTTAAAGGATAAACCACTCCATTATAACGAACAAATTTTCCACCCAAAAAAAAAAAAAAATGGGCAGTTAAAATAATATATCAGACATGATTATACGTGATAAAAGCAAGTGATTCATTGCTAAATAGCTGCTCTTCTAAGAGTGTAATATATATACCTTTCCACTTTATTTTGTCACATTACTACCAGTGCGGTAATGTTTTTCATGCTGTCAGTATTTGCATTGCTGAATATTATTGCTTATGTACATATTCTATATTGAAAAAGCTAGTGATAAAACTACCTTTCTTTTCCTGCTTTCCTTTTAAGGACGGAAAAAATAATGAGAAACTGCACGACGAAATGCATGTGAAAGTTTAAAAAAAGTGCCTAAGTTTTAAGTTTGTCCCAAAGGAAGTTAGAATCAGCCAAGACAGTGGACGTGGTCTCTCACTCCTCCACGTTCTCTGGAGCCTTCACTTTGACACCTCTGAACCCAAGGGCGACAGTTCAGTTAAATCTGGTTACTCCTGCAAGAATGACGACCTTAACAGTGGCGCAGAACTCGTGTGAATGAAAACGGGTGTAGTTTGTGTTTCATCTCTCCTCTGTCTGGAATGGAGATGACATCTTCTAGTCCAAAGCTCACTTCAGGTAATCAGTCACATTCATTTCCTCTCACTGGGGGTATGGAGGAATTAGACTTCTGGGGCAGCAACTGTGTTGACCGCACAACCCCATTTCAGAGGCAGCCATATCATACCGTCATTCCATCTCAGGACATCTTAGGACGAGACTGCTAATAGTGTCCTGCTTCATCACAAACTGGCACGTAATAACGGCAGTCCATCTCAGGACACAACTTCACCAGCCAGCCACCCTACAAAAGTATGGCATCTGAGGTTGATTATTGGCCTCAAATCCAGCTGTCTCCTGCGCCATTGGTGTCTGGCGCTCAAGAAATCTCCGTGGTGTATTCTGTCATCCGTGGTAGACGTCCTAGCAGAAGTCATCGCATCGGCCGCCTGGCACGTACACCAAACACCTTCAACAGTCTCCCCACCTCAGCCCCTCACTTCATTTACCACCACCCCCAGACCTCCCACCTCCCGAGTACACTACTCACATTACACTCACACACATACTACTTAAAGCAGTAATTTCAGACCTGTGTATTCGTTTATCCACATTGTTAATTTGTCATCTAAAATTAGGGGACGCATCCTTCAAACCCCACGTATCCTCCGTATTCATATTTATGTATTGCTTTCATGTTCCTGTAAATATTACGTGATTATTAGTGTATGTTTTTCTTGTGTTTCTGCAACGAACCAGGCAGCCCTAAACAATAACTGCTGGTAATAGTAATTTGTTATTCTTATGTTCTGTACGTTAGGTTGAGAGACTTAGTTCCTCTTTCGTTTGTCCCTAATCCCTCAGTTCCCTCATGCCAAGATGGAAGCAACAGAGATGTCGAAGTGCAATAATTTCCTGTGTGTGTGTGTGTGTGTGTGTGTGTGTGTGTGTGTGTGTGTGTGTGTGTGTGTGTGTGTGTGTGTCTTACGCAGGCACAATGTACAGCAGCTAGTGTATGCATCACAATATACTGCCTAAAACTTCCTACCCCTTTACTCTCTCTCTTCTTTTCCATTTCTTCTCCTCCTCCCCTCCTTTTTTAATTTTGCTTTTCCTGATCACTGCCTTGTCTTCCCTTACCCTATGTTTCTTCATTTTGTCTTTTTTTTTTTTTTTTTTTACTTTCCCCTCCATCGCCTGTCTTTTTTTTTTTTTTTTTTTTTTTTTTTTTTTTTTTTTCTCTATTGCTCCCCCGCCTTCCTTGCCTTTCCTTCCCCGTTTTGGTTTTCTGCTTGGCGCTCCTTCATTCCCTGTCATTTCCACCACCATGTTTTTTTTTTTCTATACTACCTTATCCCAATTTTTGATAATAATGATGATGATGATAATGATGCTTATGATGATTGTGAAGGTGGTTTTGGCTCTCCACTACTTCTGTCTCTTTCCCCCTCTGCTCATTCCCATTTTGTCTTTGTTACTTTTCTTCTTCATTTCCTTGTCTTCATTAGGTGCTCTTTCCCTCCTTTCCCAGTCTTCCTCTCCTGGCAGTTTTAGCGTTGTCTTCTTTTTTACTCCTTCTGGTCCTCTCGTCCATTGTTTTTCTTTGTTTTCTTCTTTTTTCATGCTTCTTTTCTTTGTATATATATTCCTTTCTCCTTCCTCTTTTTTTCTTAAGTCTTCATACTGATTCTCCACCTTGACCTTATTCATTCATTTCACTCTAATATTTGCCTCTCTCCCAATTCCTCTGATTTTCCTCTTGCTTTCAGTTTTCTTTTCCGTTGTCTTCATTCTCCCCCCCCTTCCTTGTTCCTTCTCCTTGTTATCAGCTTAATTTGTGCTCTTTTATGCTCGTTCGATTGTCCTCTTCTGTTTGTTTTAATCGCTTTTGTCTACATCTTTTTGATCTCCTTCTCTCCGCTCTCTTTCTCTCCTCTCCTTGTCTTCTTGTTTTCATTCTTATACTCCCTCCCTCCTCTCCCGCTTCCATTCCGCTGTTTTTTTCTTTTTGTCTTTAGTTTTTGTCCTTCCGCCCCTTTGTTTTTCCTGTGTCTTTATTTCTGCTCTTTTCCTCGCTTCTTTCCTTTATTTTCTTTCCCCCTCCTTGTTTCTGTCTTCATTTCTCCTCTTTCCTCCACTTCCTTGCTTATTTTTGTCTTGACTTTTTCCCTGTCCGTCGTTCTCTCCTTATTTTCCTTTCTTCGAGCTTCTTTTTGTCTTTATTTTCTTTTCCCCTTGCCATTTCCCTCTCAGTCATTTCCCTCCTTCACTTCCCCATTTTTTTAAATCTCGTTCTTTGGTTTGCTATCCTCTCCATTTTTCTTTCTCGTCGTCAGATTTGCTGTCTCCCTGCTCTCTTTCCTCATTTTCTTCTCCATTTTGCTTTCCCTCCCATGTTTTCTTTTTCCTGTTTGTCCTTCCCTTCTTCAATTTTTTATTTTTCCTGTCTTCATATTTGCCATCCTCTTTCTCCCCTTCCCATATCTTTCATTTTTCTGCCTCATTTTTATTCACCCCCTGCTTCGCTTCCACGTGTGTATTTATTTTGGTCTTTTTATTGCCATCTGCCCTTCTCTCCTTTCCTTACCTTTTCCTTCCCTTCGTCTTCATTTTTACACTTCCCCTTCTACCCTTTCTCCATCTTTATTTCCTCTTGTCCTCATGTCTGCTCTCCTCCTCCTCCTCTTCATCTGCGTTTCTTTATTCTCTCCATGTTTGATCATCCCCCCTTCCTTTCTTTCATATCTCCTCCTTTTCTTTCTTACTACCCTCTTTCTTTCCTGTATTTGCTTTTCTTTCCTGTTTTTCCCTTCCCCTTCCTCCTCTTCAGTGTTGTTTTCTTTGTCTTCAGTTTTAACCTCCCTTCCTTTCCATCCTCCTTTTGTCATTTTATTATCTTTAGTTTTTGTTTCTTCAATTTTCCTTCGATACTTTCTCAGCTTTGTCTCCCTCTTTCCCTCCCCTTTTCTTCATTTTTGTCTTCATTCTTGCCCTCCCATTTCTCCTTGTTTCTGCCTTGTTTTCTTTATTTTTGGACTGTTTGCCACCCTTTTCTTAACTTCTGTTTTTATTTTTGCTCTTAACTTCTTCCATCTTTACACGTAATTTTCATTTTTGCTTTTCCTCTCGTCCTTTTTCTTGTTTTATTTTTTCCTTTTTGTGTTGCGTCATCCCCTTTATTTTTACCTTCATTTGTTCCTCTACCCTTCCTCAGTTCTTCTTCCACCGTGTCTTTATGTTGGCCTTTCCTTCTTTCCTCCAACCTCTTTCCTCATTTTTTACTTCCGTTTTCCTCTCCCCATCCTCTACATTACTTCTTTGTTGTTTTCTTTTGTCCTCTCCTTGACCCCTACGTTTCTTCCTCCTTGTCATCAGTTTTAATTTTTTGTTCTCTCCATCACATTTCTCCCTCGATGCCTCCACTTTTGCTCTCCCCTTCCTCCACCTTTCTTCCCTGTTGTTTTCATTTTCCTCCCGTCTTTCTCCTCGTTTCTTCCCTGTTGTCTTTTTTTTCCTCTCCCCTTCCTCCACGTTCCTTCCCTGTTGTCTTATTTCCTTTCCTCTTCCTCAGTAATTCTATTTTCTTATTTCCTATCTCCTTCCTAAGTACTTCTGTTGTCTTCATATTTCCATTCTCCTTCCTCCACCTTTCTTCCTTGTTATCTTCTTGTTTCCTTTCCCCTTCCTCAGTATTTCTTCCTTGTTGTCTTCATCTTTGCCTGCCTATACCCCCTTTTTTCCCCGTTGTCTTTATTTTCCTCTTCACTTTCTCCACGTTACTTCCCCGTTGTCTTTATTTTCCTCCAGCCATTCTCCACGTTTCTCCCTCGTTGTCTTCATTTTTGCCTCCCTCTCCCCTGGCCTGGCGTGTCTTGGTAGCAGCAGGCGGTATTGACATCACACGACGGCGAGACAATGGCGCCCTTCCCTCCTGCCTTGAGAACCATCATTATATTATTGGCCCTCCGCGTCAACTCAGATTAAAGACACAGACGCAGGATGAGGGGAGGATGAGGGGAAAGGAGAGGAATTGATGGAGTGATGAGGGGAAGAGGTAGAGGTGAGAGGATGATAGGAGGAGTGGGGAGTTTGAATCAGATGAGGGGAAGGGTTGGAGATGAGAGGATGATGGGAGTGTGTGGAGTGTGAATGAGATGTGGGGAAAATTAAGGGAACCGAGGAGGGATGAGGGAAAGGGGTGGATGTTGATGAAGAGGAGGAGGGATGGATGGAGGAGGGTGGAGGAGGGGAAGGTGAAGGGAAAGGAGTGGAGTTGATAGGGTGACAAAGGAAGAGATGGTGGAGAGTGGATACTGATGAAGAGGAAGAGAGTGAATGTTAGTGGAAAGGAAAGTTGGTTGGAGGAGGAAAGGATGAGAGTGCATGTTAGTGGAAAGGAGGAAGGGTGGATGATGAAGGGATGGAGGAGAGTGGAGCATTAAAGGTAGATGGAGGAAAGTGGGAAAAATGGATGAATGAGAAGAGAATGAGGGGAAGGGAGAGAAGCTGATGGGGTGATGAGGGGAAGGAGTGTGGTGGAGATGAGTGAATGAGCATGGGTGGATTGAGGAGTTTAGATGAGAAGAATGAGGAGAATTAATGAAGGGAGGGTGGGAAGGGGTGGATGATGAAGGGAAGACGAAGGAGAAAAGTGAATGAAGAGAGGATAAGAGAAAAGAAGAGTTGATGGCTTGATTTGGGGAAAAGTTAGAAGACAGCGGATGAGGAAAGGATGAGAGGAAAGGTGGAATGACTGTTAACTTTCCTCCATGATACTTTGTCTGTGCTGAATAATATAGCCTGACACCATCAAGAATAATATACAAATTACATCCTCGGGGCAAAGCAATTAAGTGAACTGAGTGATGAAACCGGGAAAGTGGAGAGTGTAAATTAAAGAATTAGTAAGAAAATGTATAAATAAGAGAACACTGGAGGAAGAGAGAGAGAGAGAGAGAGAGAGAGAGAGAGAGAGAGAGAGAGAGAATATAACCTGAAGAGAAAGGAAATATGAAATCATGGGAGAAGGGTATCAGGGGAAAGAAGGAACAGATGACAGACGAAGCGAAGGGGAAAAGTAAAAAGACGGGTAGATGGCGGCAAATTAAGATCAAGGAGGGAGGAGAGGGGATGGAGGGAAAAAACTGCGACAGAGAGGGACGAAGGGGTTGGAGATTGAGGTAGGGTGGAAAATAATGTAAATAATGGACGATAAAATGAATAACAGAACAGATAAATAGCGGAGAAGACTGAGAGCGAGATTTTGGTGTGGTGTGATGTTGTGTAGAGTGGTGTGGTGTGCTGTGGTGAGGTGTGATCAAGCATACGTCCGTGCGTGTGTGTGTGTGTGTGTGTGTGTGTGTGTGTGTGTGTGTGTGTGTGTGGTGAAGTGGAAGTATTGCCCTTGGGAAATATAATACTGCTGTGTTTAGACTGGCCAGGAATGCCGTGATTTGTGTAATAATTGCGATCATGCATACTTTGAGCCAATGAAATAGTTAATTAGCGTTTTCAGAGTAGGAAGTATAACTGTCGGAAATGTTCGTAAGTGTAGTTCATTATCGATATGGTATTAGTTATGTCTTTGTTTCTCGGTAATTGAGTGCTACTGCCATCCACTCAAACGATGTAGTGCTACCTTGAAATAAACTGGGAGGAAACCATTTACTCTGCTGCGTGGGAACAATATAATCAACAAATGGACGCCTGGTTATCTAGTAAGTTAAGAAGCACCAAGAGGATGTAGCCCATAAGAATTAGATTATGTGTTGGTTAGCGTTTATTGATCACATAATTCTGCCTAAAGGAGAAGACGATTGTTCTTTCTCGCGTAAGTGTATAAAATGATTACTTACGCTTCCGAAGGCACAAGGAAAGAGCGAATGAGGGATAGCTGGATAGGTGGATGGACGATATTTTATTCAGTACAGGTTAAACTCGTCCGAAAAAAAGAGTTAAGTGTTTTAGACTACGTACCCGAAAGAGAGGAAGAGGAGGCCAGCATATACTCACACACACACACACACACACACACACACACACACACACACACACACACACACACACACACACACACACACACACACACACACACACACACACACACACACACACACACACACACACACACACACACAGCTAAACAAAGGGAACTTATATTTTTTCCAGTTTTGGTGGGGGCGTTGGAGAGGGCAGGTCAGAATTCTCTTTTTTTTTTCAACTTCTCAACAACAAAAAAAAAGAAAAGAAAGAAAGAAAAAATAGCTCCGGCAAAGTTAAGCGAGCGATGACTTCCAAGAAACATGAAAGGAGGAAGTAAAAGAAGGCTATTGCTCCAGTGTATGAGGAATTATGATGTCTGTCTCTACACACACACACACACACACACACACACACACACACACACACACACACACACACACACACACACACACACACACACACACACACACACACACACACACACACTTCCTTCTCAACTTCCTGGGTGAAAGACAGGGCAAAATATTAAAACAATATCAAAATAGTATCCTGCGTTCAACTTTCTGAAGAACGGGGGGCCTTGTCTTTCAGCTTCAGTGTCATGACCTGCTTTGCTGCATCATCCTCCCCTTCCACTCTCCCTGCTTTTCTTTCTCCCTGCTTTTCTTTCTCACTGCTTTTTTTCTCCTTGCATTTTATTCTTCCTGCTTTTCTCTCTCCCTTCCCACTGTTTTTATTCGTCTCTCTCTCTCTCTCTCTCTCTCTCTCTCTCTCTCTCTCTCAACACCTTTCCTCCAGCAGCCACCCGCATCCTCCCCTCTCTTCCTCTCTCCACAACACTACATCACCTTTTGCATTCCTTTCCTCTCATGCATATATCATTATTTCCTCGGCTTTGTAGTCCGCCCCAAAGTCTAGCAGTTTTCATATGAGCTTTGACCACGACTGAGGCTTTCTTTTGACTCGACGTAGTCTTCTTCGTACCCTCTCTCTTTCTCCGGCCTTTTGTTTCCTGGTTTCGTTCTCAGTCGGTGGTGTACGAGTAAATCTATTAGCGGTAAGAAAGATGGCTTGGATATTGGTTAGGTGGTGTTTACTGATGTGTTAGTGATGGCAGTTTGTAACATGGTTGTGGATGTGCCCTTCAGTAGTGATAGTATCGATGAAAAGAAGTTATGGTTTAGTTAGTTACTGCCTCCATCGAAATTGGTGGTAATGTAACTCGTGTTTATTCGTTTGATTCTTTGTTTTTGTGCAAGATATTCAAAAAGTTGTTGTCGGTTTTCAGTGGAATGTGGTGGAGTGGTGGACACTGGAACAAAAAAGTGGTAATTAGATTTTGCTGTGGATCCGAATCCGAATGCAGAAATAAAATATCAATTTTATTGGCGTCGGTGGAGGCATGCCTTACCTGAGATCGTGTAACAAGCCCGTAGAACTAATTACCGCTGCGGACGACTTTGGCACAGACATATTTATAAATCGTAAATTATATTGGCGTTGACGGAGGTATGCGCTCGGTGAGTGCCTTTTAGTTATCAAAATATCGATAAAATAATTGTGGTTGTTGCAGAGTTAGTAATAATAGTACTGATAAAATCGTTGCATATATTGCATTATTAGGAATGGCAGCATTGATAAAACGATTGTGTTTCTTCAGTGCTAGTGATGATACTACTGATAAAGAAGTTGTTGTTGCGTTAGTGATGGTAGCATGTGGTACACTTTGGACGATGCCGGTGCTATCAATGTCTCCTCCCCACTTGGATTTTTCCATCCATGTCATTACAGGTAATAATTGCCTTCACGGGTCTCAGTACAAGTAAGGCATACGGTCTTGGGTCCGTCTTGTTTTTCTCCAGAACTATGGTTTTGTGCTGTCACCCTGCCACGGCAAACTTTCTGGCCTTTGTCTGTCGTTTTATATCTTTCTTTCAGGAAGATTGCACTGCCACACCCTGTCCCGAATCAGGATGACCGCGCCCAACTATTTAACTATCTTTCAGTTGATTGAATGTCTTTTATTTCTAAAGTCTTTGAACCAGCAGGAAGACTTTGTAGCCCCCTTCCTTCCCATGACCTATCTGGCCGTCAGTATGGGTTTCACCAGGGAAACTCCACTGGCAATCTTATATCCTTCTTTTCTATACTTTGGTCATCCTTCTTTCGGGACTTTGATGAACTCTGTACCTTTGCACATGACATCTCAAAGGCTTTCGACTGAGCTTTGGTACAGATCTTTCCAAATTACACTCTTACGGTTTCTCTCCTTCTGTCTTTTCCTTCATCTTCACAGAGAGAAAACAGGACAGGTGACAGGACTTTTGATGCCGACTGTACAGTGGCTTCAGTTGGTCGTACCGTTTGTTTCATGTGATGCATAATTATTCGTGTGCTTTTTCCAGTGGACGTTATTTTATATTTAATTTTTTGCCCCGCCAACGGTCTTCTGCAGCACAGGTTAATATGAAGGCTGTTTAGCTTAACATTAGCTGCTATTACTTGTTGCAAGGAAACATCTCCCGTGATAATTAATCTTTTGTTCACGAGAATCTTGTAAAACGCCAGTATTTTCCTATGAGTAATGTCCTACAAGCAGCATTACTTTCATAAAATTAAAATCACTGTATTGAAAAAATAAACTTCAGTAACATCTGTAAGTATTATAATGTTATTCCCGTTATTCCCGCGCGCATTGGTTGAAACGCAGATGAAATGTTTTCCATGCCGAGTGTCTGTCTGTCTGTTGGTCGGTCTGTCGGGTAGTCTGTCTGTCAGTGAACTGTATAACAAACAATTTTGATCCTATTTCGATGAAACGGTTAAAATGCTAAGAGTCATCCAGAGTATTAACGCATGTCATTTTTAACAATATGTGAGAGGTTAAGTTCATAATGTCAAATGTCAGAGATCGACCAGTATAGATCTGTCTGTAAGTGAACACAGTAACTAAAACAATTTTGATTTAATCTGAGCCAAACTTAATGGAAGGGTAGAGGATCAGCAAAGGAGTTGACTCTCTCTCTCTCTCTCTCTCTCTCTTTCTCTCTCTCTCTCTCTCTCTCTCTCTCTCTCTCTCTCTCTCTCTCTCTCTCTCTCTCTCTCTCGCTACCAGTATTACAAGAATGATATCAAATAGCAGAGAACTAGAGATTAAGGGATATTACGTACAGAAATGTATAGTAGTTACCTGTGGCTCTGGCGATTGCAAAGGTATCATTTGTAGGGGATATCTTGCAGCTCCTGATTGCAATAGTACACCTGCAGACATAGATATCGCTCTGTATATACTCCATTACAAAAAAGAAAAAGGGAGATTATTTCCGACTCCTAGTGATGCGATCGTCATGGCCCAGCAAACTTTTCAGAATGTAGCACAAGATATTTATAGTTGTTGGGCTAAATATTATGAGAATATTTTTTTTCCACTTTCAGTTTCCGTACAAGACATTTAGAGATCACTGCAGTTTGCCTATCAGATATAACATTTAACCTCTTCACCACGATGAATTAGTTTATTTTTGCTACCTCCAGTCTGTTATAAAGTTTATGCAAGACCTCCCGTATTGGTGATGTTAATGAATCCTGCACTGAATCCCTCAAGTTCAAAAAATATCTTCCAAACAGAATAAAATGGCCAGGAGGAAACAAAAATGGAATGCAATATATATCCCTCGATTCCCAGAGGTTGTTGACCAGTCGGATATGAGTGAAAAATTGCAAATGATCACGTACCGTAAATAAAAAAAAAATGGTTGATGTCTGACGGCACTGTGAACTGATAATTACATGCTAGGTTAATTTAGGACGACAATAAGGCATTTATAGATAGTATTTTCTTGATTATGAATACTTCTTGCCACCCCACCCCCGCTGTGAATGTCATTGTCTATTCAGCTGGCCATAAATAACATTAAATATGCTAATAACGCTCGGAAATGATGCCCCTGTGAATAATTTGTCAGTGTAATTCTCACCCCCGTATTTGTTGCACATTTTATAACAATGGACTGTAAGTTTGGAAGCCGCTCATGAACCCCATAGATTAAATTACCGCGAATTATAGATATGTTGTAATTCTGTCACATTATTCTTTGGGTTTCATGTTGACCTATAACCTAACTTTTTATTTAAACTACCAATGAACTGCTTTGTTGTCAGAGTATATTTGCAATTGCTAAATAATATTGCAGTGGTTCAGAGGGAATATTGGATACGATTAAATATTTCTCGTTATTCTTCTGGTTTCATAATAACTTACAACATTTTCTTTTTACTAAATTATCACTGAACTGTTTTGTTTGGGAATATGTTTAAAAACAGTTACAAAATATTCCAATCATTTCTTTTTTTTTTTTTTTTTTTATAAACACAGCCTTCGCTTCGAGTTTTTTTTTTTCCCTTTTTTTCTAATGCGAGAAGTAAGTAACCAAAGGCTGGAGCTTAAGGATGTTAATGAAAATCGGAAGAGAAGACTTAGGTTAATGTTATCGGCTGCACGAGGACCTCAGTCTTCCCCTCGAACGCAACCTACAATAATTAATGTTACGTCCAGGTCCCTAATAATACTGCTCGCTGAGGAGTAACTTTGGAGCAACAAGCTGAATCCTATAGACCCGAAAATTTAACTGAGGTTCTTCCACTTGCGAATTGAACTTGCAGACCAATGTACCATCGCCTTCCCCTGAGAGAAAAAATTTAATTGAGAGGCATTAAACACAAAATTCGAGTTGGTGGCAGTATTCTAAGAGGCATTGGGAGGTTCGTAACACTTTTGTCTTAGCGATTCATTATGCCTTTATCACCATGTTATTCTCTGTTATACTATTGTCTAAGCGATTTATTATGCATTTTCCTCCATTTTATTCCCTGTTATTCTACTTATATATTTCTGATACCGACAGAGGGTACATTAATGATACACAGAAGGACACTGAGCTGTGTACTGTGCAGAATGAATCGCTGAGGAAGAGGTGTTAGGGAACCTCCGAACCCAGCCATAGGCATACGCTCCTTGACTCTACCGCAGTTCCGTAATGCAAAAACGAACCCGGAACAGAAACTTTTGCGACTTGGGACGGAAATCCGAAATAGCGAGCGTCTGTCGAGCAAATATAACTCTGAGGTGAATGACGGGAGGGAGTCAATAAAATACAGGATAAATAGAAGCAGTTTTATGAGGACCCGGGTTCATGTCCCGACCAGATGCCAGAGATGAAGAGAATGATAACCAAGGAGAGAGAGAGAGAGAGAGAGAGAGAGAGAGAGAGAGAGAGAGTGTGTGTGTGTGTGTGTGTGTGTGTGTTTCAGCCTTATATATTTATGTGTGTGTGTGTGTGTGTGTGTGTGTGTGTGTGTGTGTTCAGCCTTATATATTTATGTGTGTGTGTGTGTGTGTGTGTGTGTGTGTTCAGCCTTATATATTTATGTGTGTGTGTGTGTGTGTGTGTGTTCAGCCTTATATATTTATGTGTGTGTGTGTGTGTGTGTGTGTGTGTGTGTGTGTGTGTGTGTGTGTGTGTGTGTGTGTGTTCAGCCTTATATATTTATGTGTGTGTGTGTGTGTGTGTGTATGTGTGTGTTCAGCCTTATATATTTATGTGTGTGTGTGTGTGTGTGTGTGTGTGTGTGTGTGTGTGTGTGTTTCAGCCTTATATATTTATGTGTGTGTGTGAGAGAGAGAGAGAGAGAGAGAGAGAGAGGAGGAAAACTTGAAGCAGGATGGTTAGGGTCAGAATTTGGGGGAAGAACGCTTTTGAGAAACTGTCGAGGATATGTCAGTAAGTGAAAGGAAAACTGATGATTAAGATGAAGCGGAGACGGAGAAGAGGAACGAGAAAGAAAAAGATGAAGTTCTGGAAAGAGGAGTGGAAGTTGAAATGAAGGAGCATGAGAGGAAGAGTAGAGGAAGAGGGGAAAGAAGGGTAGAGAGGAGGATTTTAAAAAGGAAGAGGAAGGCACCATGTAGAAAATAGTGGAGAAGGAAGAAGGAAAATGAATGGGGAAGACAAAGTGGATGGTGGATAGGGAAAATGTGTGAAAAATGCACTACGAATGAGAAAAAAGAGAAGGAAAAAAACGAAGGAAGATGCATGGAGCTGAGATAAAGTTTGTGAAATGAAAGAAGTTAGAAACGGGCGATAAGAGAAAAGGAAAGGATGATTGAAGAGGAATGGGGAAAAGGAAGAAAAGATCAGGGGAAGGGAAGAGATGAAGAGTGCAGCATAAATTTACTGAAGAAATGAGATATGCTGAAGAAGGAGTGGAAAAGAAAATGGGGAGTGGGAAGGGTTATGTGATAAAGATTGGGAGAAGTATTGAACAAGAAAATGATAGGGTTTGGGAAAAAATTAAAAAGATAAATTTTGCAAAAAATATTAGGTAAAGGAGAGGAAATGGAATGGAGTCAAATTGCAAAGGAGAGAGCGGATGAACAGAAACTAAAAGAGAGAGAGAGAGAGAGAGAGAGAGAGAGAGAGAGAGAGAGAGAGAGCGTGGAAAACGTAGTGAATCTTTGGGAAGTGGAGTTTAGACTGAGAAAGCCTTGTAAAGATGAAGACAAAGGGAGTAGGAGAAGAAGAACAGAACGACCATTACTCAGGGAAGAAAGAGAACAATGAAGGAAGTAAGGAGAGTGACGAAAGACGAGCAGAAGAAAGGGAGAGAGGAAACTGAGTGAAGGGACCGAACAATGAGAGAGAGAGAGAGAGAGAGAGAGAGAGAGAGAGAGAGAGAGAGAGAGGTGCAGGGGAGGGGGGAGGCAGAGGTTGATAGAAGGAAGGACGGATAATCTTTAGGCATGAGGACCAGGAACAGTGTCCTTGCTTTTTCCGTCTTTGTATTTTTAAACTGACGGGGGAGAGGGCCTTTGAAATATTCTCCACTAATTACTTAAACATATGTGTACACCTGTTGTTTATAGTACTCGTATTACCGCATAAGGTTGGAACTTCTATAACACAGGAAGTGCTCTGTACCTGAGGGAATACCTGTCTTGGGAACATGCAGAGACCGGCAGTATCGCTCATTGTATAGCTATCGATCACCTGGATAAAGCAACTTGTTTATTGTACAAACGAAATAAAGAAAGAGAGAAAAAAAGAAAGAAAGTAGGGAAGGAAGGAAGGAAGGAGGGAGGGAAGAAAGAAAAGGAAGGACCGGAAAGAGAGTAAATTATTAGGTAAATAAAACGAAGTGACAAAGTTCAGACTAAGGAAGGACCGGGAAGAGAGTAAATCATCAAATAAAAAAAGGGAAGGAAAGAAAGTTCAGAAGAAGGAAAGACCGGAAAGAGAATAAACTATAAAATGGAAGGAAAGAAAGTTCAGGATGAGGAAGGAAGAAGCATGAAGCAACGATAAAGGAGGAAGGAAGGAAAGGACGAAGGATGTCAGGGAAGAACAGGGGTTACGGTTAATGGATAGGTCACGATAACTGGGAAGTGAGGAAGGAAGGAGGCGAAATACACGAAGGAGGAAGGAATGAGTACAAGCTTATAAAACAGTAAAATCAGTAAGGAAAGAGGGAAGGAAGGGAGAAATGTAGGAAAGAAGAAGGGAATGCGTGATAAATAATTATGGACAGAAGAAAAAAGAGAAGGAAAGCAACGAAAGCAAAATCAGGGACAAATTTGGTGAGATTGATAGATCACAAGTACACAGAGGTAAGGAAGGAAGGAAGAAAGAAACAAAATATGAAAGAGGGGTCTAGGAAATGAAGGAAGGATAAAATGGAGGAAGGAGCCAAAGGAAAGAAGTAAGGGAGAAAAAAGAATGAAAATTGAGAGAGGAGGGGATGAAGGGATTTGGTTGGTAGGTAGGAAGCAGGGAAGAATGGATGAAAGGAAGAAGATAAAGAGAGAAGGAAGGAAAACATGGAAATACAATACAGAAAAGAAAGGAAAGCGATAATTGAAGACAGGGGGAAGGAGGAAGGAGAAAAGAAATATAAAAAAGTATAAATAAACAAGTAAGGAAGGAAGAAGGAAGGAGAGAAAAGGGAAAGAACGACGGAAAGAGATAAATAAGGAAGAAAAGAATAAGAGAGATAATGAGGAGAAAAGAGGAGAGGAAGGATACTTAGCAGTGAAGGAGAATGTGCAGGAAAATGGAATAACAGAGAAAGAGAAGAAAGTGTAATCGCCAAAACAAAGATGGCATGAAGGAAGGAAGGAAAGAATAAGAGAGAGGTTGGAGAGGGAGGGAGAGGGGGAAGGGAAAGGTGAGGGAGGGGGGAGGATTGGTAGGCAGGTCACAATAATATCCGGGCGGAGCAGAGGTCGCCTTAGGGCAGCTTGTGACCCGCCGCGCAGCAACAGCCCTCCGCGCGGACCAGGTCAATTTACCCTCGCTCCAGGCACGCAGAGGGGATGCCGGACGAGTGGGTGTTGTCCTCTTCAATATTCCTGCTTTTGTCCTCCCTCTCCCTCACTCACTCTCTTTTTCCTGCTCTCTTTTTCTCTCTGTCGATCTTTATGTCGCTCTCGATCTTCTCACTCCTTATCTTCATCCTCTCTCTCTCTCTCTCTCTCTCTCTCTCTCCTGAGCACCCACATCCTACCTTTTTATTTATTTTTCAGCCTTTTTCAAGTTCTCTTTTGTCTTGTTTTGATTGTTTTATTTTCTTACGGTGCATCTTCGTTTGTCTTCGTTAATTTTTTAATCCTGTTTTCCATCTTCTATTTCTCCCTCTTTTTTCCTCCACGTAAACTCAAACTCGTCTATCCTTAGAGGCATCATTAGTATGCATAGAATTTAGTATATTTTAGTATATTTGAGTATATTCTTGCTTTTCCCGAGCGCTTATATTCTGCTTTGGCCGGATTTTTTGAACTGGAGGGGTTTAATAAGGCATTGGGATCTCCTTTATTAAAAAATACATCGTTCTTGGGTGAAATAAAATCGTCTGGTTGTATCTTTCTATCTATCCACAGCCAGATGCCTTAATCCCATGCGGGGTGGCCACAAACAAATCGCCTCCATGTCGCCCTGTCCCCTGCCATTATTCTGCCCTCCCCCCAACTCACATCCCCCTTTCCCATATACCTCTTCATTCCTTCATTACATCCTCGGTCTTCTCCTCCCTCACTCCCCTTGTAGCAAGAATAAAATACAAATGAATATCATTGGATTCAGTGGGTCAGTAGCGTCTATTTTATTTCCTTCAGCACAAGACGATTTTATTCAGCTTTATTTTAGACGTGTCATCGGTCTGCTGTGGTTAACCCTTTCAATACCATGACGTTTATAACCCCTTCAGTACCATGACGTCTTTAATGGAAGCTGTATATAATTTCTCAGCCATGGAAGTCTCTCCAGAGCCGAATAAACATCACTCAATAATAACAACACCATAAAATAAAATACAACGGATTGAAGTGGTTAACAGTTTATTTAGTAATTCTCCGTCTTAATAATGTTTCTACACTTGATATAATTTCCACCTATTCTTTCCTCTCGCCTCCTGATTAGCTACATTTTCCTCCCTGTATTGTAGAACACATGTTTGGTAACGTTTTCCAAGCATTCCTGTCCAGCTTTCTTACTTTCCTGGAAATCAATCCAATCCATTTGAACGCTGGAGAACGATAAAACTCTACGGGGATTTTTTTACCCCAGATCTCGGTTTCTCACTTTCCTTTGGTCTCTCCCGTTCACATTCCAACATTTTCCGTGTCATTATGCTTATCTTCACTCATCTCCCTTTACTTATTTCCTTTCTCTCTCTCTCTTCGCTTTGTTTTCATTCTTCTCCTCTTTGTCCTCGACTTCCTCCCCTACCTTCATTCTGTTTCCCTCTTATCATCTTCCTCTGCTTCTTCCTGTTCCTCCTCCTCCTCCTCCCTCAATAATTGGGTAACATTTCCCCAAACAGCCTGAGTGAAACTTATGCCCCTCGCAACCAGTCTTACTCTCTTCGCCTTTAAAGACGTGTGTTGTCTGCGTGAATTTGGTTTGCTGTTTTTCTCCCGGTCCCCTGTTTGCTCTAATTTATTTTATTCTTTGCAGTGTGGATATTTTTTTTTTATTTATTCTTTGCTGCCAACAAACATTATTTTATCTTTCATTATATATTTTTTTTCATTATATATTTTTTTTGATTAATTCTTTCTGCCAACACATTATTTTATCTTTCATTATATATTTTTTTTTGATTAATTCTTTCTGCCAACACATTATTTTATCTTTTTTATATTTTTTCTGAATAATTCTTGCTGCGGGATTAGGGCGTCGGGCTATAGATAGATAGATAGATGTTTTTTTTCTTTATTTTTGCAGCCAACAGACAATATTTTACCTCCTTTACTATGCTGAAAATTGTCCTATACCGGGTATTCTTTGGCAGCCACAGGAAGATATAACTCTTTTAGAAGGACCTTGTCTGTAAGAAAAGGATATATTCTTCTAAGGAAACTCTTCTGTAATAAAGGAAACACCACATTTCTCTTCGTTACTAGATATGGACTGACGATGACTGTGATTATAATTTGTGTGTGTGTGTGTGTGTGTGTGTGTGTGTGTGTGTGTGTGTGTGTGTGTGTGTGTGTGTGTGTAAGAAGGAACCAAAGGCCAGAAGTCCGTAAGATTATTCCATCCGAGAAAAAACAAAAACAAGATAACAGAGCGCCAAATTGAAGAACTGTTGCATTACTTTCTTCATCATTAGTTTTACGTGTCATCAACTCGGAAAGGAGATTCGTTTTTCGTTCTTACATCAACAGATTAATTTCTTCAGCTTTTCAGTAATAATATAAACCCATAAATGAATAAATGAATAACTGACGATTTTTCAGTTTCACATACGTATCGATTTGTGTCCTTCTGTTTGTCTATCAGTGAGTTTATCTATCTGTTTACCGTCTCTGTCCCTCTTGTGCATATTATTCCACGTACCCATCTAAGTCCTCCACTCTCGTCAGGAAAGGAAGCTCACTAACACCTCTTCCTTATCGATTTATTTTTCTATTATGGCTGGTTAATATCGTTTTGTACATTCTTTATGAAGAGAATGGAGATACTGGAAGGCTTTATGTTACACAGAAGAGGACATAAGGTGTAACAAACAAAATAAATCACTAAGGAAAAGGTGTTAAGAAACTTCCATAACACACCCACTCTCACACTAAGCTTTTCCGTCGCTCATTTCCTGTATATTTTTCCTCGCGTCAACTTTATCTCCTTCTCCCTTATGACGTTTTTCTCTTTTATTCATTCCCGCTATCGAACACGCGATTTAATCCAGCTTATGGGATAATCCTTGAGAGGCGGGATTTGAGAAGGCTGTGTACAACCTCTTCGGTGTGTGTCTCCTCATTTTTTTTTATGCAAGAAAAAGGAACCTAAGGCCAGGAGCCCCCAAGACTCTTCCCTCCAAGAAAACAGAACACGAATAAATCAGTTGAACACGCCATTACACTGAAAGGATTATACCGATGACGTATTTTTTTTTTTTTATTCCAGGTACCATGAGAGAACTAGAAAAAAAATTAATAGGGAGGTTATCTTGCTGAGAAAGGGTTGATGAAAGTTTTATTCAACCCTTCCAGTTCGAAAAGCCCCTAAAAACCTCGTGTAGTGAAGGTGTAAGTGAAGGCTGTATCAAACCTCTCTAGTAGTGAAGTGTAAGGGAAGCGTAAGTGAAGTGTAAGGGAGCATAAGTGAAGTGTAAGGGAAGCGTAAGTGAAGTGTAAGGGAAGCGTAAGTGAAGTGTAAGGGAAGCGTAAGTGAAGTGTAAGGGAAGCGTAAGTGAAGTGTAAGGGAAGGTTTAAGTGAAGCGTAAGTGAAGAGTAAGGGAAGGTGCAAGTGAGGTGAAAGGGAAGGTTTAAGTGAAACGTAAGTGAAGAGTAAGCGAAGTGTAAGTGAAGGTGCAAGTGAAGATGTAGTGAAGGTTTAAGTGAAATGTAAGTGAAGGTGTAGGTAAAGTGTAAGTGAAGGTGTAGTGAAGGTTTAAGTGAAGTTTAGGTAAAGTGTAAGTGAAGGTGTAGTGAAGGTGCAAGTGAAGGTGTAAGTGAAGGTGTAAGTGAAGGTGTAGTGAAAGTGTAAGTGAAGTGCAAGTGAAGGTGTACAGTAAGTGAAGGTGCAAGTGAAGGTGTAGTGAAAGTGTAAGTGAAGTGTAAGTGAAGGTGTAAGTGAAGTGTAAGTGAAGGCTGTATCTAACCTCTTTAGTTCGACAAACCTGAACAAATTTCCCTGGAGACAACAAGAACAATGTGATAATTATGTCATCGGACTGAAAGGGCCAAGATAAGATTCTGATAGTGAAGGGGTTAATGGAACGCCTATCTAAGTCCCTACTCTTGAACTGAAACATATTAACTGACGGTAGCAAAAAAAAATAAAAATAAATATATAAATAAATGAAATATATGTTATCGCCATGTAAGGGTTAATTAACGGATGGAAATTTTTAGATTTATTTTTTCAGTGTGTGGCTCTTGTTATGACAGCTTTGAACGCCTCTTTTTCTTCTTGGACCTTTTATTTTTGTGTGTCTCTCCTCTTCATTACCTTGGATTCACAGTATATCGTCAGCTGATCCCTTTGCATTTTATTAAATTCCCTTTTTTTCATTTTTGCCTAAACAATCGACAGTTACTATGGCAGGTTTCCCACCCATTCAGCTGGCTTACGCAAAACGCCTCTGCTCAGCTCTTCCTGACCCGTGATGAATAATAAAATGCCCCAACAGTGCCCGGATTGTCACAAAATTATCCAGTACCCATTGTCACCGATATTATACTCCTCTACGTCCACGCTCGTCTGGTCATTTAGGATCCTAAGAATGAAATATCAAGTCATGTAAGCCACCCAGTCCGCCTTGAAACTATATATCCCATTTATTAACCTCCTCACAACGATTGGGTATTTTCATTTTTGTCGTCCCATCTTTAATCGAGTTTGTGAAGTGGTTGGGCTAGCTATGACATCGTAATGAAGAAAGTGCTATATGTGGTTAGGAATCAACCAGAGACGAACGGATTATCTTAGCGTTTGCTTCATCAAATGTAGTATAGCTCGGCTTTTTTCCACCTTCGCACTTACTGAATGAAGGGATCAAAATCGTACTCCTACATCCTGAACTGCAGTTTAACACTCCAGTCGTCCCCACTTTAACCAGATGTTCTCATCAGCAGTGCACAGACACAATGGTAACGCATCTATCACAACACAGCTCCATCTGACCTTGCACAGCACACCCTATGCCCTTAATTCCCAACAGCATATTACAGCACGGCACGTCAAGGCCATTGTGCAGCACACGACAACTTAGCCGTTCTTTTAAATGCACAACACCACATCATACCACACTACATTGCTCATCACTATACCACGTCCAGCACCAACAAACACGCCACACCCGAGCCCAGAACGCGCATCAGAATTCTGGCACAGCAATTCAGCACTATCATAACACAGCTCAGCTATTATTTTAACCATTGTGCGTCCATCTCAACACAAGTACAGCACAGTGCAGCAGACCACCACAGACAAACTCTTTCTCCTGCTTAACATTCAGATCCTTCTCCACTGCAGCACAACCTGACACCAGCACAGCTCAGCACAGCATCACGACATCAAGCAGACACTTTCCGTCACTAAACATCGTGATCCCACCCCACTGCAGTGCTACCCGACACCTAGGCAGCATTGCACACCACGCCACACTACACTGTACCTCACCATGCAGTAGCACACAACATCACGCCACACCATTCCATATTGCATCACACTGTACTACGCAGCACCGCATCACACCACACCACACCATACCACAACCCACCCCTTCAAACCACACAGTAAATCGGACCCTTCCAGATCGTCACACCACACCACACCACACTTCGTATCTCCACCAAATCGAGCAGCACCACACCAAACCACACCAAACAAGGCCACTCCAACACATCACTACAGCAGATCACAACGCACCACACCACACCACACCACACCAACTCATAAGTAGCAGCAAGGCCATCCCACCATACCACAGCACACAGCAGTAAATTAGGCCATATCATCTAATCTCAGCACAGTATAGCACACCACATCACAAGAAACAACATCACACCACACCAGACCACACCACATCACAGCACACTAAGCCACAGCAAATCAAACAAGGCCATGATCCCAGCACACCACACCATACCATGCAAGACCATCCCGACACAGCACAGCACAGCACAGTACAGCCAAACCATACTATCCCCGACCCACCATCTCAGCACAACTCAGCACAACCCATCCAAACAATATTCGTCCCTAAGTCACCATCCCCGAAAACTACACCACAGCACAATAAAACAGCACTATCTTCAAGCCGTCATCACAGCACAGCTCAGCACAACACAGCACAGGACAGCCAAACTATACTATCCCTGAGACGCTTTCCAAACAATGCACACCACAGCACAACATAGTAAGACAACACTATCCCCTAGCCGCCATAACACCACATCACACCCAGACTATTATCCTCAGCCTCCATTCTGGCACAGCACAGCACAGCACTGCACAGCACTGCAAAAACACCCTACCGTGAACCTGTTGCTTCCCCGCCATCCGCTTTGGGCCCACCCCCAGCCAGCTTATCAAATCACACCAAGTTTTCTCTTTTTCCCCGTCAGATACAATCGCGACAGGGGTTGGGATCAGCGTCTGGGAATTGAGTCACATGTCTTAGTCCCTCAGCTGACGCCCCTCCGCTCAGCCGAGGCCGACATCAAAGCGGAGTAACATGCGGGAAATCGAGAAGACGGAGATCGAGATTTTCCTGGGGGGCAGATTTTATTATCTTTTTCCCCCCCCCGAGAGTCGACGTGGCGAAAAAATTTGGATCTTGGTTAATCTGTGCCTGATGTAGATAGATTTTGGGAGGATTCGTGTTCCTTTTGATGTGCCTGTTGTTGTCTTTGTACATGAGGTTCGAGTTAATTTTTCCATGGAGTTACGTGGAAAAAATGACACCGAGTTGGCAGTGGATGACTGCATTGAACTGAGGAAAAATCTTCCTGCGTTCTCAGAAAACAAATAAACAAGATATGAATAGATAAATGAATAAATGAAACAAAGCTACGTTCATCTCAAAATAACAATTACTTATTATTTTCCGTGTGTAACTACACTGAACTGAGGAGAGTTAATGTCTGTTGCCATCAAAGGCTGAGAATCTGTTTGTTGCGAGAGGGGAAAAAGAGGGTGCTGAACCCTATCCTAGAAAAGGTAAATGACTTATAAATATCACTTCTAACGTCAAAGTTGCGCAAAGAAGGCCCCCCCCCCTCTCCAGACCCCCAAGGGTGTGGCAAGAGAAAGAGTTTGAATGTCAAGAGTAAGAGCTTTGAGATGCTTAAAGATTGAAACAAGTGGTAAATATTTCCTCGCCAGAAATACCAACCTTGACTCACTTTACACAGTCATTCTTTTCCGTCCATTTTTTCATTCGCTTACAGCAAAACGGAACATCACTCGTCTTTCACGCATGTTCTAAAAACTTGCTATAAAAATTCGTTTCTCTCTCTCTCTCTCTCTCTCTCTCTCTCTCTCTCTCTCTCTCTCTCTCTTTCCCCCCCTCCTGTTCTTTATTTTTTTTTATTTCCATGCACAATCCCTTCCTACCTTCCCCCTCCGGCCTGACCAGTTTCCCCTCCTACCTCTTGCTAAAAATCTGCCTCTGCTGCTTTTTTTACTCTTTTTCTGTTCTTTGTTTCTATGCCTAATGCTTCTCTTCCTCCAGACACAGCTTTTGTCTGTACGTGTAATAACAAGAGTTCATTTGGTTACTTTCCTTTCTTGTACTCCAAATTTTTCCTTCATATTCTTCTTCTTTGTCGCATTCTCCCACCTGCGCTGTCATTATTATCTTTTTCTTTCCTTCGCATTTCCTTTCTCTTATTTATTGTATCTCGGGCTTACTTCTTTTCCGTCTTTCTATTTTTTCCCACCATATTTTTCCTCTTGAGTACATTCCGTCAGTCCCTTGGCATTATCTATTACACTATGCATTTGCTTTCTCATTTATATCTTTTCTTTCATTATTATAGACTTTTACTTTGTTTACTTTATTAGATGGCCTCTTCATATGTTAATGCTTTTTCTCTCTTTCATTCCATACCTTCTTGTTATACTTTGTTGCTTTTACTCCATCAAAGCTTCTCTTTCTTTTATCTTGTATTCTTTACTTCTGTCCCTCTTCCCTTTTCATTTCTTTCATATAACATTTTTTTTTCTTTGTTTCACTCTGTTCTTTTTCTTTGTGTTTTATCTTATTTTTCATACCATGAACTCTGTACCTGGTTCTTTCTCAGCTCTCTTTCTCTCCAATCACTTTTTCTGACATTCTTGCACTCTCTGTTTCCTTCTTTAACTTCTCTTCATCCCCTATCATTCTTCTTCATTTTTTTTTCTTTTAATCCTCCTCCTCCTACCACGTCTTCACCAATTTCCCCCTCTGATTCTCAGTTTCCTCTTTTTCCGTATCTATCTCACCCACTCTCCCAATCTGTCACTGTCCATTTTCCCTCACTCTTTCTCTCAAGCTGTCCGTCTCTCTCTCTCTCTCTCTCTCTCTCTCTCTCTCTCTCTCTCTCTCTCTCTCTCTCTCTATATATATATATATATATATATATATATATATATATATATATATATATGTATGTATGAATGTATGTATGTATGTATAACACACACACAGTCACTTACACTTCCCTGCCCACTATCACCATTCCAGTCATATTCTCTCTTGGTGTCTCCATCCCTCATCCTTTCTACCCTTCACACACGTCACCCCCTCCCCCCATCCCTTATCCTCCCTCACTTCGCTCCCTCTGTCTTTCACTCTGCCTGACTTTCTCTGTCACTCACTCACACTCTCTTTCACGTGGGCTTCTCCCCGGCCTCTCATTCGGTCCTGCTTCAGCACTCATTGTTCTTCCCATTCTTGTCATTCATTATTTCTGTTTACGTGCTTGCGTGTCGTTACGAAGGAATCTTTTATTTTTTCCTTCCACTACCTACAGTAGATTGAAAGGATTAATTTTGTTTCCTAACCCCTCTAGTGGGAGAGATGGCCGCTGAGATGATGTATATAAATCGTGAGGCAGAAGGAAGATGAAATACACAGAAGCAAGAATGAAATACAGTAGATGTTATGGTACCGATGCCTGTCTGCTTTACCCTGCTTCCTCCAGATAGTTTTATTTAGCTCCTAGTAAAGAGGTTGGAGTTAGTAGCCTATTACCTCCTCGATTATAACTCTCATTCATATACAGAACCATTTTTTTATTTTTTTTTATTTATCTAAGTATCTATTTCTGCTACTGTGGATGACTGTATTCAGCTTATGGGGACGTCTGTAGTGAAGAAGTAAAAAATTAATCTCTCAACTCCTTGAACAGTGTCGGTCTTTATGTCTATTTTATTCTTTTTTCTGCCAGACGATTTTGCTGTGCCTGTGGAGACATCTCGTACCTCTACCACATACCTGTACTCATTTTCCATACCTTAATCCTCCTTAGACTCTGTTACTATCATTCTGGTTGCATCACTGTCTCAAGTCTCTCTCCCCTTTCGCTTCTCTCTCTCTCTCTCTCTCACACACACACACACACACTTTTTTTTTCCTTCACCTAATATGCTCTTAACGAAATATCTGCTTCAGAACAGTGGAGGGAAAGCTGGACACTGTGATGAAGGCATATTACTCCTTGTCTTCCCTTCTAAAATATATATTTATTGATAGCTATCGATCTATAAAGTGTGTGTGTGTGTGTGTGTGTGTGTGTGTGTGTGTGTGTGTGTGTGTGTGTGTATGTGTGTGTGTGTGTGTGTGTGTGTGTGTGTGTGTGTGTGTGTGTGTGTGTGTACTCCATTTTCTTCATTTTCACCTTCACACACACCATCGTCCTCAGTTCCTCAAGCTTTATTTTCACGTTATTCCTTTCCATCTTTTTCCCCAAAATTTCAGTTTTCTTTACCCTCAACTTCATCCTCACATTCATCCTCACTATCGTCCATCTTTTGTCCTCAGTTTAGCCTCGTTCCTCATCTTTATCTCCAAACTAATCCTTTTCCTTTCTCTCGACGGTCATCCCTTCGTCCCCTCTGATTCTTCTTCTTCCCCTCACTTCGGTTTGCTGTCTCCTATCCATCCCCTTTTTCCTCATATTATCCCTGTTCCTGCACTTTATCCCATTTTCCTGCTTTCCTGGTCTTTGATCCCACTTTCCTAACCCTCAGCAATCACATTTTCACCGCTCTCTAATTCCCCTTTTTCCCCCTCACTCAGCGTTTCAGTTTCCGATCCACGATTCTCGAAACAATGGAAAGGAGAATTGGAACCCGTGATGAAAGCATTTACTCCCCTTTATATCCCCAGCAGACGAACCGCCTCCTCGATCCCATTGGTCAGAAGCAAGGCCATCTCTCGCTCTACCACTTGATAATGTCCTCTGTCTTTGATGATTCTATTCCCGTCCCTTTCCGATGTATCCTTGTAGCATTAATTCCTCGGGTTAACCATCAAAGCAACCATTCATTAAATCTAGCGGACAGGGGCATGAGACAGACAGAATCACACACACACACACACACACACACACACACACACACACACACACACACACACACAGACGGACAGAGAGAGGTGTAGTGGATCAAATATCTCCTTCAGCTTCAGGGCATTCTGATTATCGTAGCGCTGCGGATGAGTGAGGTTTGACCCCCCTTTATTTTTTAACCTTCGCGAAATCACCCCAGGTTTGATGTGCGTTGATCATTTTACGAGGTCATGGCGGCGGGGTCCTCTCTTCCTAATTATCGCCGTTTTACCTGGGTCGACTCATAATCAGCGTCATCAGCAGCAGCATCGTTGTGGTCATCCTCATCATCATTGTCATTGTTATCTTCGTTATCATCATCATTGTTGTCGTGGTCGCCATCGTTATCTTCGTTGTCATCATCATCATCGTCATCGTCGTCGTCGTCATCGTTATCTTCGTTGTCATCATCATCGTCGTCGTCGTCGTCATCGTTATCTTCGTTGTCATCATCATCATCATCGTCGTCGTCGTCGTCATCGTTATCTTCGTTGTAATCATCGTCATCGTCGTCGTCGTCATCGTTATCTTCGTTGTCATCATCATCATCGTCATCGTCGTCGTCGTCATCGTTATCTTCGTTGTCATCATCATCATCGTCGTCGTCGTCGTCGTCATCATCGTTATCTTCGTTGTTATCATCATCATCATCATCGTCGTCGTCGTCGTCGTCGGTGGCAACAGCAGCATATCCTGGTTTTCCAAGAAGGGATGCGAGAAAGTAATTAATTTCATGATTATTAATTGTGCAGTAGCGTTAATGAATCACAGGCCTTCGCTTTTCGTCATATCTCTAATTATCATGATTAAATAAGCTGTCTATCTATCTGTCTATAGGCAGACGCCATAATCTCATAAAGGGTGGCCATTTGACTTTGAATTAGTTGTTTTAAAGGGTGAGGCACTAACCCTCCACCAACCCATTTGTTGACACGTAGAGAACACGTATGGGTTGGTTATATGGTTACCACCCAGCTTTGTAAATGGTTTCCTGGCTTACAGGAAACCATTAGGCTTGTCACTCAGTTTAAAGCTACCTGAAACGGAAAGAGGAGTAATAAAAAGTGATAGGAAAGATGGGAGAAAATGGAAGAGTGGAAAGACAGACACAGAGAAAGAATGATAAAGGTGAAGAAAGAAGTAGGCCGCACTACATCAAGTGAGTGGATGGATTTTGAGAGTAATCTGTAAAGGTCAAGGTCACAGGGTAAAGGGAAATGTTTGTCCTTTAGACCAATTGGTGGGCGTGAGGGTATTGGTGCTCCTTGTTTGTGTGTCCATCTCTGTGTCTGTCATCTGTACGTATGGGTGTATGTCGTAAGTGTATGTGTCGTCATGTATATGCATTGCCTGTGTGTGTGTGTGTGTGTGTGTGTGTGTGTGTGTGTGTGTGTGTGTGTGTGTGTGTGTGTCCATTCTGCCCCCATGTGCTTCGAGCGTTATTCTGTTTCTCCTCCTTTCTCCACTTTTCCTTTCCTCGTATATTCTTTCATAACTCGTTTTTTTTCCTCCCTTGTTTTCTCAATCCTCTTTTCCTCCTCTTTTGTGCCTCCCTTCCTTTTATTTTTCCTTCTTTCTCGGTGTCTCTTCGTTTCCCTCTTCCCTTCGTGCTTTCTCTTCTCTTCCTCCCTTCCTGTCTCTTCTCTTCCTGTCTTCTCCAGGATTTTTTTCTCTGCTTTCTCTTCATTTCTGTTGGCATCCTTTCTTTCCCTTTCGTCTCTTACTCTCCTCTCTTCCTTTCGCTTTTCATTCTTTTTCCTTCTCATCACTCTCTTGCACTGTTCGCTATTCTTGTCTCTTCCCCTCTTCTCTTCCTTTCTTTCCCCCTCTTCTCTTCCTCCCTATTCCCTTCCTTTTTCTTCTGTTCCTTTCCTCCTGTCTCTTTTTTTTTTTATCTCTTTCCCTTCACTCTCCATGCCTTCTCTTTAGCTCTCTTCTTTCCCGTTATCTTTCAGTTTTCGTCTATCGTCTGTTCTATTCACTCATCCTCTCTTTCTTCCTCTCTCCGTGTCCACGATTTTTCTCTCTTTTCATCTCCCTTCCTTTCTTTTCTCTGCCTCTGTTTTATCTTCTTTTTTCCTTCTTCCTCCTTTCTTCCTGTCTCCGGATCCTCTCTTTTTCTCCCTTTTTCCTCTCTCTTACATTCTCTTCTCTGACTTCGCTGTTTACTCTTTCTATCTCCCTTCTTTCTCTCTCTCTCCTTTCCCTTCCTTTCTCTGATTTCGCTACTTTTTATTCTTTCTCTCTTCCTTCTCTCTTCCTGTCTCCTTCCCCCTTCCTTTCTCTTGCCTTCCTCTCTTCCTCTTTTCCCTCTCTTCCGTGTGTCTGGAACGTTCTTTCTTTTTTCCACTCCCTTGTGTATATCGCGTGCCAGATACGTCCCGCTGTCTCCCTCTGA
This sequence comes from Coenobita brevimanus, assembly GCF_032717465.1. Taxonomy (NCBI): domain Eukaryota; kingdom Metazoa; phylum Arthropoda; class Malacostraca; order Decapoda; family Coenobitidae; genus Coenobita; species Coenobita brevimanus. The sequence continues at coordinate 31,414,543 of NC_137017.1, forward strand.
TGTGTGTGTGTGTGTGTGTGTGTGTGTGTGTGTGTGTGTGTGTGTGTGTGTGTGTGTGTGTGTACGTCGAGCTGTCCTCCTCAGATATGTTGGTTTATGTAGATCTGGAAAGAGGGTTTGTGTGTGTGTGTGTGTGTGTGTTTAGTGAGGATTGATGGGTGGATGTGAATGTACGTGTGTTTATGGTTGTGTGCGTAGGAACTGACCTAATGGAACTGTGTGTGTGTGTGTGTGTGTGTGTGTGTGTGTGTGTGTGTGTGTGTGTGTGTGTGTGTGTTTGTGTGTGAAATATTGTGAATAAATATAATCGAGCTGTGTGTGTGTGTGTGTGTGTGTGTGTGTGTGTGTGTGTGTGTGTGTGTAGGGGGGTTGGTGGGTGGTATGAGTGAGGGTGTGGGTGTAGGTTTACGTTTATGGTTTTGAGTAAAGGAGTTATGTGAGCAGAGACCTTATTGAATTTGTGTGTGTGTGTGTGTGTGTGTGTGTGTGTGTGTGTGTGTGTGTGTGTGTGTGTGTGTGTGTGTGTGTGTGTGTGTGTGTGTGTGTGTGTGTGTGTGTGTCCCCGATATACACTAGGAAGCATACTTATCATCGCCCCAGCAGATGCCTCCACGCACCTTCTCATGCTACCACAATGACACTAGTATCGTCTGTGTCTACATAGTCTTAAGCACATTTCATTCAAGGTTACGTAAGCCCTTCTCCACGTCGTATGGTAATTCCTAGTGTTACTATTTTGTTTTGCTTAAATGAGTCCCCCTCTCCCTTTCGATAAGAATTTAGTCCCTTGAATTGGGTTACGTATTTTTGTATTTTATTAAGTTATTCTGACAACTCTTGATCTGAAGGGGTTATGATGACTGTACCTGACCCCTTCTGGTTCAAAAAGTTTATTCAGTAGTCTATAAAATCATCTATAGTTAGCCTGTTTAATTCTAGAAGTGTAAAAGTCTATCCCATGAGTTAGTTATTTATGTCTAACTTCTCCAACTCGAAAAGTCTATCCAGTGGCGTCTGAAATCACCCGGAGATACCAAAAATAAAGTAGAAAATTCCTCTTCGGAATGTGGGGGTCAGTGAATGCTATTTTCGACCCTCCCCCCACCATCCTCTCTTCCCTCAGTTCTGAGAATCACCCTGAATTTAATGTATATCGTCGGGACTGGAGGCATCAACAGTAATATTACGGTAAATCTACGTTAGTCTACCGACAGCGTTCGTGTTGTTGTTGTTGTTGTTGTTGTTGTTCTTCTTCTTCTTCTTCTTGATCAACCCCAGTCTGTCAGACCGAGCAGACCCATCAACTACGGTCAAGCAACCACCCCTGTAGGTTCGTCCCGTGCTGAGAACCAATGTTCCCTAGCGGCTGACAGCGCCTCAGCACAACAAGGTATGGGGAATTGTCTAGGGGTTTGGTTCCTGGATGGACGCCCCATTTGCCTCTTTCTACCCAATCAATAGGGGCTCCACAGCACACTTCACCCAGTAATTTGGTTTTATGGTTACCACCCAGCGCTGGATTAGAGGAAGTCATTAGGCATGTCAGTCATTGTAAAGCCGCCTGAAGAGGAAAGAAAAGAAATAAAAAGTGATAGAAATTGAAAGGTAGGAGTGGAAAGAAAAGAAGAGGAGGGCAGACACAGACAGAATAAGAAAGGGGGAGGAAGTAGAAAGCACTATATCAAGTGAGTGGATGATGGTCGCCACCACCTACCACCTTAATGACAATGTAAATGATGGTAGCAGGCGAGTTTCAGTGACATGGCTGTTTCTTTATCTTTATTATTGTATTTTTGTATGTCAGCGAAGTCTTTTAAACCAACTCTCTCACGGTCAGGACAATTCTAGTGTTCGGCGTTTTGTAACACCACAGTATTTATCAGAATTAAAGTGGACTTAATTTTATGAATGTTATTGGACATCAGTGGACCCTGTGTTAAATTAACTCACTCATGATCAGGTGCAGCTCTAGTCATGTATTCCAGCTCACACCATATCATTTATCAACACTTAGATTTACTTAAGTGAGTCTAAAAGGATTAATTAATAATATTTACAGCCTGGGAGTATTAAGTTATGCTCTTCACACTGTTCCCTGCACCATCTGGGATTCAGTAAGCCGACCTTGAGATCAGCAGTCCACAGCTCAATCCTCTAGCCTGCCGTCTGTGTGGGTGATTTGATACGTTATTGCCCACCAAGCTGTGTGTGTGTGTGTGTGAGAGAGAGAGAGAGAGAGATTGTCGTCATGATTTCGTATGTGTTCACCTTGTTACATTATCTCCATATCTATAATTTTACTCGCCTTCTCCCGCTGCTATGCTTTTCCCCTTTCACACTCTGTTCTTCCCTTTCACATTCTTTCTCACTAATTTTATCATTTCTTTCTCTTTATGTGTATCTCGTTACATCGTCTTCTCTCTTTTTCCTCAGTCCTTCTTGTCCGTCTTTCCTTTTCTCTCCTTTCGTATATTATCTCGGTTCCTTTCACTTAGATCGTTCTCTCTCTCTCTCTCTCTCTCTCTCTCTCTCTCTCTCTCTCTCTTTCTCTCTCTCTGTTATCTCAATCTTTCTTCTTCGTATATGATCAGTTCGTTTTATCTCCTGATCACTTTCTTCTCTCCCTTTCTTATCATTAGTTTCTCTTCTCCCGTTTCTCCTTTCTCCTCATTCTCCTTTCTTTCTTGTTTTTCTCTTGCTTGTGGGGTCAGTTCTTATCTCTGTCTTCTATACCCACTGTTTAAGGTACCTTCTGTTATCACCTTTTTCTTCTTTGTCTTCCTGTTTTCTTGCGTCTTCTATTTCCTCCTTTCATGTATTCTTTCCTCTTTACTTTCATGAGCCGTTTCCCTCTCAATTTCTCGATTTTCCTCGCATGAAAGTCGCTTTAATCTCGCTTTGTGTATTCTCTTGTTTAAGTGTTTGGCGTTAGCGTATTCTCTTGACTCCATTCCCTCTGTTTTTTTTCCCTCTTGTCTCCCTGTTATCACTTTTTTACCGATTTATTTCTCCAACTCTCTCTTCACTTCACTTGTACTTTTCTTTGGGTGTTTATGGATATTTAGTACTTTTCTCTTTATATCCTGCTCCCTTTTCTCCATTTTTTTTTCTCCCATTAATTTTTTTCTTCCTGTTTCCGCCACTTCTTCCTCTTTACCTGTTTCTACTAAATTCTCACTTCACCTTTCTCTTCCTCTTCACCAACTTCCACTTCGTCTTTCTCTTCCTCCTCTTCCTCCTCTTCGTGCTCCTCCTCTTCTTCCTGCTCCTCCTCTTGGTCTTCTTCATCCTCTTCCTCTTCTTCCCACGCTTCCTCTTGTTCTTCCTCTTCCTCCTCTTGCGGTCGTAAAGGTAGACAATAGCCGGTGGGTTGACGCTAAAGATAAGCTCCGTCAATTGCTCTAACAATGGCCTCATGCGCACTCACAGACGCGCACGCACGCACTCACACACACACACACACACACACACACACACACACACACACACACACACAGAAAGATAGCGAGAGAGAGAGAGAGAGAGAGAGAAGAGAAAAGGGAAGTGAGGAAAAGATGGGAGAGGGATTGAGGAAGAGATGAGAAGGAAAAAAAAAGTAAAATAGTCAAGATCGATTCCAAACACACACATCGAAAGGAGGAGAGAAGAGAGGAAAAGAGGGCGAGAGATAAAGAGAAGAGAGAAAGAAAGAGAAGGTGGAGGAGGAGGAGAAGAAGAGAAGAGAAGAGAAAAAGTAAAGGAAGGGAGAGGAGCAAATATTTTTGATGGTGTAGTCAGGAAATTTGCCGCACATATTTGCTAAGAAAAAGATGTAAGAAAGAGAGAGAGAGAGAGAGAGAGAGGGGGGGGGAAAGGAAAAGATACGGCAGGAGGAAAAGAAAGAAAAGGAGATGGCAAAGAATGAAATTATAATAAGAGGATAATACAGGAAGAGAGAGAAAGAAAATAAAGTAGAGATGGGAGAGAAAGAGAAGAGTGGAAAATATTTAAGCAGAATATGAGAAGAGAGATAAAGGAGAGAAGAAGAGCAGAGAAGGAGAGAAGAGGAAAGGAGAGGAGAGGGAAAGGGAATATGGGAGAAAATGAGGGAAGAAGGAGAGGATAAAGAAGTGGGAAGGAAAAAGAAATGAATTCACATACTCTCCTCCCGGAAACAGGCTGGGAGAGAAAGTGGAGAGAAAAGGAAGAGAGGAAAAATAAAGAGGAAAAAAAAGCAGATGGAGATAGAGATAGATAGAGAGAGAGAGGGGGGGGGGAAGTAATTGAATAACGCAAAGGGAACGAAAATCCAGAGATCCCCCCATACACACACACACACACACAATCGGTTAGAAGAGAAGAGCGAAGAGAAAGGAGAAAACGGAGAGAGGGAAAAGAAAGATTATTAAGGGAGAGTGAAAGAAAAAAGAAAGGGAAGGAGGGAAAGAAAAAAGATAAAAGGAGAAATAAGAGAGAAACAGAGGAGAAAGTAAGAGGAAGAACAGTGGGGAGAAGAGAAAGAAGAAAGATTTGCCTTACGTTCGCCCAGAAAAGAAGGGAAAGGGAGGAGAAAGGAGAAGGAGAAAAGAGGAAATGAAGAATGGGAAAATTTACGACAAGAAAGCAAGGGAAATAGAGATAAATTCAGTAGAGATATAATACATATTTGTCGAAGAGAGGAGAGAAAGGAGAAATAAGAGGAGACATGAAAGCACTAAGTCAGGAAAAGAGAGGAGAGAAAGGAGAGATAAGAGCAGACGCGAAAGCAAGGAGAAAGGAAGAGGGAGAGAGAGAAGAGAGAATGAAGGAAAAGGAAGAGGTAGTCACTAATGATTTTGCTCGCATTCCTCGAGAGTAGGTGGGAGGAGAGAGAAGGCATGGGAAATAGAAGAGGTGAAGACGAGAAGACACGGAAGAGAGGAAAGAGAAGAAGACAAATCAGTAGACAAAGAAAAGAGGAAGAAAATCAAAAATAAGGAAAACGAAAAAGAATAAGGAAACTGTGAAAAAAAAAGAAAATAATGTGCAAAGAAAAAAAAAAGAATGATAAAATGGTTGAAAAAAAAAACGAGAGAGAGAAATAGGAATAAACAAAGAGAGAGAACTTCATGGGAAAAAAAAGAAGAGGACAAATGTCAAGAACAAGGATGGAGAAAACTAAGGAAAGGAGAGTAAGAGAAACGAAGATGAAAAGAGAAAAAGAGAAAAATGTTAAATTGAACATAGAATATAAGGTGAAAGACGAAGGAGGAAATTGTGAGAAAGAGAGAGAGCAATAAAAGAAAATGGTAAAAAAAACAGGGAAGAAACAAGAGGAAGGAAAATAAACGAGGGTAAAAGAGACGATAAAGCGGGGAGGAAGTCAACAGAGTCCACGCATTGTCGTCCGAGAGAGAGAGAGAGAGAGAGAGGGGCAAGGGGATTTGAGGAAGGAGAAAGAAAGGATTTTAACGTGGATTACAAGGAGAAGTAAAACAGTATAATGGGAAATCACAGTACAGGGTGGAAGAGGGTAAGAGTAAGGCGAAAAAGTTGAAGAAAAAATAAAAGGAGAAATGGCAAAGGAGGGGAAATGGAAAAAAGAAGTGAAATAAAGCAGAGAGAAAGATAAACATTAAGAGCAGGGGACAAGATGCTGTGGGACTATTTATAAGAAGAAGAGTGAAAGTTGAGAGAGAGAGAGAGAGAGAGAGAGAGAGAGAGCATAAATGACAGTGGATTAAATTAGAGTTATGATGCAAGAAGGGAGCAGGAATATGGAAAGGTATAATGAAAATCAGGAGGCAGACACAATGAATGGAGAGTCAGTCATGGAATGATGGAAGACGATGAGGTAAAAGAGGAATGAAGATAAAAATGGAGGAGGAAAAGGAGGAGGAGGAGGAGGAGGACGAGGACGAGGAGAAGGAGAAGGAAGAGAGCACAAATAACTCACAGGAGGAAGAACTGATAAAGATGACAAAGGGAAGAAAGAGACCTTGAGCTGAGGAATGGGGAGTCGATCGAGAGATGAAAGTCGAGGAGGGAAGTGGCTAACCCCTTCAGCCCCGTGAAGTGTTTTGCAGTTTTTTTTTTCGTGCCACCAGACGATTTTATTCAGCTTCAGAGAGACTGGAGGACTTAGATATAGCCCTCATTAACCCCGTCAGTATGAGAGAGACTTCCTTTGCCCTCTAAAGTCGTCTGGAGGTAGCAAGAATGAACAAACAAATAGCATCATAAGAGTGAAGGAGTGACAAGGATGAAAAAAAAAAAAATCTGAGGTGGAAGGAGATGAAGATATAGGATTAGCACTGTTGGAATCGAATACTAGAGCTGTTCCAAAGATGAGAGGGCTAATGTTGACAGTATAAACATTTTGTATAAACATTCTTCTCAGTACAGTCGTCTGGCATCTGCTGGACTTGAACGGCCCAGTCTTGTCGAACGTGGGAATGTTAATGAGGGGGGAAAAGCGAAAAGGCAGTCTTGGAGGATGGAAGCACGAGAAGCCTTGAGACAAAATAGAGAGAGACGAATCCAAGAACAGGGAAGGAAGGAGCGATCTAGGAGAAAAAGGAGCCCATGAACCATCTAATATATGAAGGACGAAGGAAGGAAGGAAGGAAGAAAGAATAATAAGAAGGTAAACTGGCAGCAGGGGAGGAGGGAGAAGTAAGTCTGAAGGATGGGAAGGGAAGGAAGGTCAAGGAAGCTGAAGGAAGGATTGAGCGTAGGTGATACCGGGAAGAAAGAAGGCGAAAGGAAGGGAGAGGGGAGAATATGAGTGAGGAAAAGGGAAATTAAGTGTAAAAGAATAAAGGATTTAGTAAGAGAGAAGGGCTTAGGATATTCATGGAAAGAGGAAGGACAGGTGATATCGACAAGGAAGGACGCATGAGAGGAAGGGAGGCGAGAAGTAAATGTGAAAAAGGACGGAAGTGTGAAGGAAGGATGGAAGGAAGGTAGGATGAGAAACTTATAAGGAGTGAAGGAAACTGAAGGAAGGAGCGAGTGTAGGTGTCATAGAAAAGAAAGGTCGAAATAGGACGGGAAGGGAGAATTATGTTTGTGGAATTGGAACAGCAAATATGAAGGAAGGAATGATGGGAAGGTAAGAAAAACTGAGAAAGATACCTAAAGAGGAAGGAAAATTGGGTAACATCGATGAGGAAGGACGCGGAAGAATGGGAGGGGAAATATACGGGGGGAAAAGAGAAAAAAAAATGGAGAAAGAAAGGGTGGAAAGGAACAGGGAGTTAATGAAATAGCAGAGGAATATGGGTAGGTAGATGACAGTAAGATTATGAAGGGCTGAAGGGGGGGAAAGAAGAGGAGAAAAATGAGTTTAAAAATGAAATATGAGTATCAAGAAGGAAAGGACAGGAAGGGAACAGAGATAAAGATACTGAGGAAATATTGAAGAGGATGGAAGATAAGAAAAATGAGAGGAGAATAAGAGTGGAAGAAGGATGTGACTGGAAGAATGTTGTTTACTGTCGTCAACGTGAATCCAGTCTCATTTGAACGTGAACCCGGTAGACTGTAGGCTGAACTTTCCCTTCTCCTGCATCACCATCCTCCTTTCAGGGGATAAGGAAGGAGCTGAGAGACGATTGAGTAAGAGTGGTTAAAGAAAGCCGAGGGAATTGAAGGAAGGAAGATAAGTAAGCGATATGAAAGAGAAGAAAAGCTAGGAAGGAAATGGGAGGGGAAAAAATAATACATGGGGGAAATCGAAGGAAGAAAGAAGTGTAAGAGGTATCAAAGTGAAGAAAAGCTATGGAAGAGGTGGAAGGAAAAAACAAACTTGGGGGAATGATAGATGGGAAGGGAAGGTAAATTAAAGGAAGGAAGGAAGGAGGATATGAGATAATAACGACAGTAAGGGCAGGCAACGAAAGAAGAGAGAAAAATGGAAGAAAAAACAGAGTAAGGCAGAATAGGAAAGAAGTTCGTGTTAAGAAAATAAAGAAAGAATAATGAAAAGTAGTTGATTTAGGAAAAAGGAAAGGCTGAAGAGGAAGGGAGGGACAAAAATAGGAAGAAAAAGGGAAATAGGAAGTTTGGGTGAAGTAAGGTTGGACGGCCCTGGAGGATGGAGAGGAAAAGTGGAGGGAGGAAGAATGGGAACAAGGAGAGAGGTAATCTGAGGGGACGGAAGGGAAAAGAGGGGTCTGGAGGGAAGGATGGGAGAGGAAGCTGAAGGTCTGAAGTGGTAAGAGTGGAAAAAAGAAGGGGGAAGTTTTGTTTGACGAGCAAGTAAGGGGAGACAAGTGAGGGAGATGGAGGGGCAGAATTTTCCTCTTCCTCATCCACTTCCTCCTTGTGCTTCGTCATTTCCTTTACACCTTCTTCTTCCGTGTTCCTGCTCTTCTATAATTATTCTCCTTCTCCTTCTCCTCCTCCGTTTCGCGCTCGCCTTCTTTTTCCCTGTTTCTGTCTTTCCCTAATTATTCTCCTCCTCCTACTCCTTATCCTCATCCTCACCTTGTTTTGTTACTGCCGCCTTTCTTGTCTTTCTTCGTGTTTTTGTTTCTTCTTGCTTTGTTATCCCAGGCAGTGATATGCTTGATGTGTGTGTGTGTGGGTGGGTGGGTGGGTGGGTGGATGTGTGTGTGGGTGTGTTTTAGCTGAAAAAATGCACTTTTTGTTTTGAATATTTGTAGCTGCCAGGAATGATGCAGTTAACCTTTTTATTACGATTTTCGCAGTGCTGTTGGTTGAGCAAGGATAAAAATGGTGAAGATTGTATTGCAGGCTTATGGTTACGTTCCAGTTTTTTTTTATAATCTCGTATATTTAACCGCTTTTCTGTCATCCTCGTATATCTTTCACGAATCACCTGCTCATCACCTTAATGAATCATGGGTACAGGTGATATTCTTGATGTCCTGTTATTTATGTGGCTTAAATTCTTTTTTTTTTTTTTTAACTGACTAATGCTGAAAGTGATGAAAATGAAGGAGGCGCAACGTTAAATAAATCCTGGCTCATTTCTGTGCATCTCAGGTTTTCTTCTAATAATAGCAGAATTTTACTTTTCTCGCAGTGCTGTCATATTAGTCGTTTTCTTGTGTTTTACGTATGGGGTTCTGACGTAGAGCATTCCTCCCAGGCGCAAAAACAAAAAAAAAAAAAAAAAAAAAACACAACTCCTCGTCCGTGTGGGCGCTAATACGGCACCGTCAATACTGAATCACCCGAAAGCTGTCTTATTCGAAAATGGTATGATAGAATTAGTGTTTTTTTTTTTTTTTAATTACATGTCTAGGGACCTTGTGGAAGCTTACACTCTACTTCAGTGAGGTAAGAAGCCCAATGCTTTATACGTGATAGTAATGTGACAGTATTAAAATTGAACACTGAATTAAGGCAAGCTTGTATTTAGAGTATATACAAAGCACACATACGAGTACATTTACAACACAGCACAAGAAAGCACAAAGCATTCTTAGTTATGATCCTTTGTACAAGTTTTTCCAAATATTGCACAGAGAGCCACAACATAGTGATACACACACACACACACACACACACACACACACACACACACACACACACACACACACACACACACACACACACACACACACACACACACACACACACACACGACAAAAACAAAGACAGAAACATACCAGACAGACAGACAGACACGCGAACGGAAGCCAATACAGCGAGACAAATAAATGAATGTAAAAAAAATCCTTGGCGAGACCCGTTCCGAGATTCTAATTGGTTTCTCCTAAAACAGCAATTAGCGGGCAGGACACGTGTGGGGGGGGGGGAGGCAGGAGGAGTCAAACTTTGCCCCAATTAGCATAAGTCCGGATTGCGTGCCGCTGTGGTGGTGGTGGATGTGCTGGTAGTGAGGGTTGAATTTGTGCTCTTGGTGGGTCTGTTGATGGTTGTGGTGGTAGTAATGATGGTGAATGTGATAGTGAGTTGTGGTGGTGGTGATGGTAGACTTGGGTGTGATGGTGGTGGTGGTGGTGGTGGTGGTGATGAATGTGGTGATTATGATGGTGTAGTGATGGTAGATGTGAGTGTGGTGGTGGATGTTGTGGTCGTGAGGTTGAAAGTTCTGGTGGTGTAGAGTGTGGTGGTTGTGGTGGTGATCTTGGTGATAGTAGCAGTGGTAATGGTGGTGAGGGTGGAGGTGCATGTTGTGGTGGTAAATGTGGTGTTGGATGTGCTAGTGATGGTGACGATGGGTGTTGTGATGGGGTGAGGACGGCGATTGTGAGGGAGAAGGATGAGATGTGTTGTTGATTGTGAGGGTGAAAAATTGGTTGTACCTGATATGATGACTGTGAGGGTGAGAATGAGAATTATGGTAGTGGTGCAGGTATGGATGAATGTGGTGGTTGTGATGATGAGGGTGATAGGCGTGGTGCATGTGGTGGTTGTAAGAGAGCGAGTTTTGATGGGGGTGGTGTGAATGGAGAGGTAAGGAGAAACGGAAGAGAAGAGGGATGAACGGAAGGGGCTTAGAAGGAAGGGAGAAGGATAGAAAGAGCAGAAGAGACGGGAAATAAGGACGAGGTAAGGGAAGAAGGGAAAAGGGATGGGGTAAAGAGATTGGAGAGATGGGAAAAGGGGTGGGGGGGAACTGAGGAATTATAGAGACAAAAGGAAAAAATGGAGGAAATGGATAGGTAGAGGAGCGGGCAAAGAAATGGATTGCAGAAGTGAAGGCCTTGAAGGACTGGGTAGGAATGGAAAGGAAAGGGACTGGAAGGGTTGGAATAATAGAAACGGAAATGGAATGGATGGATGAGGGATAAGAGGAACAGGAAAGATTAGAGAGAATGGAAAGAAATAGGGATTGTAGAACTTGGAAGAACGATAAAGGAAGGGAAACTGAGTGACTGGAGACAGGGAAACGAAAGGCATTGGAGTGTTTGGAAGGACAGAGAGAGGAAATTGAAGAAGGGAAAATAAAAGGACTGGAAGGATGGGAAGGGAATTGGAAGCTGGGAGGGACGAGAAGGAGAAAAATTAAAGAGAATAGTAGAGAAGCAGGAGAAAGGAGGGAAAATATGAGAAATTACAGGATGATGGAACTGAATGAAAGAAAAGGGAGAAGCACCGAGAAACAGGAAAAATGAGAAGGAAAAAGAGTTGGAGAAACGAAGAGGAGTTAATGGAGAGTAAAGAGAAGGGAACAGAGAGAGAGGAAGGTAGCTTACAGGCAAGAGAGAGAAGTTTTAAAGAGCTCAGTACTATTCTCATACCCTGTTACTCTCTTTCTCCCCGCTCTCTTTTTTACTCTCAGATTTGTTTTCCTTGTCACTCTCTAGTTCTTCCTCTCTTTCTGTCTTAATGCTTACTTTCTCCTTTCTTTATTTTCCCCCTTTTTAAACTTTCATCTTCCGGTTTTCTTTCTTTGGTTTTTGTAAATCTTTTCTTATTTCTTCGTTTTTCATTCCTCTTCCTCCTTACTCATTCTCTTCTTCACTTCCTTTATTCATTTTCCTCGTACTTTCTGCTGTAATATCCACCTTTATTTATCCTTTATTTTCTACCGTCATATCGCTTCCCGTTTTGCTTTCCTTGTTAATATTTTCCATCATTTTTTTCCACTTCTTCCTTCTTCACTGGTTCCCTTTTTTCCATCTTTTCATATTCCTCGTTTTTCTTTCGTTTCATTGTTTCTGTCTCCTTCGTGTCTTACAAGAGAAAATGAGGAATACAATGAGTGTGACAAGAGTTGTGTTTGTGTGTGTAAAATGAGGAAAACAATGAGTGTGACGAGTTGTGTGTGTGTGTGTGTGTGAGAGAGAGAGAGAGAGAGAGAGTCCATTTTCATTACTCAATTTATTTTCATAATTCTCTCTCTCTCTCTCTCTCTCTCTCTCTCTCTCTCTCTCTCTCTCTCTCTTTCTCTATCTATCTATCTTTCTCTCTCTCTCCGCACCGTTTCGTCCATTATCACTTCTCACGTCAAATATTTCGTTCCTTCTGATCTCTCTCTCTCTCTCTCTCTCTCTCTCTCTCTCTCTCTGTCGTCTGGTGCCTTCCTCCTCTCTCCTCTTCCACTTCTCCCTCCCCTCCTCTCTTCCACCACCCCCCTAGTCTGACATCCTCCTCCTCTTCCTCTCCTCTTTGCATTCTCCATACCCCTCCACTTCCTCCTTCTCTCTTTTTCTTTTCGTCTCCCTCTTCCCTGTTTCATTTCCTTCCCTCCTCTGCTTTCCTCCTCCACTCTTTTCCTCCCTAACCCTCCTGCCTCTTCCACTTTTTCCCCTATTCCACTTCCTCCTCCTCTCCTCCACTCCCTCCTCTCCCCCTCCACTTCCTCCTCCCCTCAGGCCCCCTGATCTAAAAACTTTGAAAAATACTGACAGCAAGAGAGAGAGAGAGAGAGACGAAGGGGATGAAATTGATAGGGAACGAAAGGGCATGAGAACGGGAAAGGGAAAAAGGGAGACAAGAAAATAAAGAGGAGAAAAGGAATGAGAGTAGGGAGGAGGGCAGAGTAGGAATAATGGGGAAGAAAGGAGAGAAAAAAGAGTGAAGGGAAGGGAAGAGAAGGATGAAGAGGGGAAGGGAGAGAGAAGGATGGGGAAGGGTAAGAAAGAAGAGAAATAGGCAATGAACAGATGGAGGGACGGGAAGGAATGAACCGGAGAAAAAGAGGAGAGGTAGAGAAAGGGAGGAAAGGGGAGGGGAAACCAGAATGGGGATTGAAGAGGAGGAGAGAAGAGAAATGCATGATAAGGGGAGGGAAGAAAGGAAGAGAACAGAGAAAAGGAAAAGAGAACAGAATGGAGAGGGGAGAGAAAGATATCATGATGGAAGGAGGAGGAGGAAGATTGATGCTGTGGAGGGGAGGAGGGATAGAATGGAATGGGGCGGGGAGAGGAATATATCAGGATGGGGAGGGGAGGGAATGGAGAGGAGGGGAGGAGATAAGATGGTAGTATAGGGAGGAGAGCGGAGAATGGAATGGGGAGGGGAGGGGAAAAGAAAAAAAATGAGGAAGGAATGGAAGAAAGGAACAGAATGACAAGGGATGAAGGAGACGGATGTGGTGGGGAAGGAGGGGAATGGAATGGAGGGAGAAGAGAGGAGGGTAGAGAAGAGAAATGGGGATGAGGGAAATGAAGGGAGGAGAGGATTGAACACGATTGAAAGTAAAGAGAGAGAGAAAAATGGAAGGGAAAAAAAGATCAGGATAATGTTTGGACTGGAGTGGGGGGGAGGAAAGGGGAGGGAAAAGAAGAGAAGAGCAGGGTAGTGAGAGGAGAGAGAAGAGGAGAGAATGGGAGGGAATCGTAGGGAGATGAGACGAAGGAGAGAAAAGAAAAACAAAGGGAGAGAAGAAGAGGGGAGTACAGAACACGGTGAGGAGAGGGGAGTGGAAGGAGAGGAAAAATAAAACACACTGGGGAGGGGAGAGGAGGGAGGGGAGAAGAGAACAAGATTGGAAGAGCAAAGGACAGGAAGAGACACAAGGTTGAAGGGGATGGATTACCTGGAAAGCGTGGGTGGGGAGAGGGAAGGAAGTGGGTAGGAAAGAGAGAGAGTTTGAGGGAAGGAAAGAAGAGGGAGAGGAGGAGGGAACAAAGAAGAAAAGGAAGGGGATTAGGAGGGAAAGGAGAAGGGAAAGGAAGGGGGTGGGAGTGAAGAGAGGAAGAGGGAAGAGAAAGGATTCGGAGGAAAGGAGGGAAGAGAGATAGGAACGTGAGGAAGCGGAAAGGCTGGGGCGAAAGAAGAGGGATGCTAGATGAACAGGAAGGGCTGGGTAGGAGTGAGAGAGAGAGAGAGAGAGAGAGAGAGAGAGAGAGAGAGATGAGCTGGTATGGCATAGGGAAAGAAGGAACAGTGAAGGAGGAAACTAAGGAAAGTGAATGGTGAAAATAAATGGGAATACGAAGAAGAGGACAAAGGTGAGAAAAATAAATAGAGGAATGGAGAGAACTTAGAAACACGGAAGAGAGGAGAGAAGAGAAAGAATCGGAAAGAAACGGACATGAGATAAAGAAAAGAAAAAAGAGAGGAAGGAGAGAAGAGAGGGAAAGGAGGAGAGAAGAAAAGGAATCGGAAAGAAATTGAAGGTAAAACAAGGAAAAATACATGAGGTAAAGAAGGGAAATGAGGAAATGAGAAGCAATAAATGAGATGAGTGGACAGAAAAAAAGAAGAGAACTAAGCAACGGGAAGGGAAGAGGGAAGAAGGAAGCGGAGGAGGAAACGCAGAGAAACGGATGTCAGAGGAAAATGGAGACAGAGAGGAAGGGTATGAAGGAATATGAGAGGAACGGAGAAGTGGGGGAGGAGAACTAAGGAATCGGGAAGACAAGAGGAAAGAGGAGGCAGTGACGTAACCAGGTGTCTAGAGATGGGGGAGCCAAGGTGGGGTCAAGCCTTGTTCCGGGGGTGGGGAAGGGGGCTCTGCTGAACACATGTATTAAATAACCAACGATTTCAAGTGGGAGAGGCCAATGGGGATCCAAGGGACTGATTGAGAGGGGCCGTCCCCCCCCTAAATCCACCCTGTAACAACGGTCCCAAGATGAGGAAAGAAAGAAGAGGAGGAAAATTAACTGCCAGAGAGACGTAGATAAAAAGAGAGTGAAACAGTGAATCAGGGGAATGGAGAAACAGGAGACGAGAACCAGAAGGGGGAAGGGAAGGGGGAGCTTAGGGAAAATGAAAAAAGGGAGAGAAAAAGAGAAAAAAGAGACGGATCTGTGGAGGGGCGAGAATGGGGGAGGCGAGTGAAAGCGAAAAACAAAAAAAAAAAACACTAAGAAAAGGTGTGAGGGAAGCCAATAGAAGACTGAGCAAGAAGGGGGAGAGAGAGAGAGAGAGAGAGAGAGAGTGAAAAAATGCTATTAAAGAAGGTGAGAGAGAAGCCAGTGGAAGACTGAGCAAGAAAGGGATGGAAGGAACACACACACACATACAGGGGGAGAGAGAGAGAGAGAGAGAGAGAGAGAGAGAGACAGACAGACAGACAGACAGACAGACAGACAGAGACAGACAGACAGTGAAAGAGTAAGAAGGGTGGTAACGAGAGGCGATGAGGAAATTCGAAGTGGGGAGAGACAGAAAGAAAGAGACTGAGAGAGAGGGACGTGGTTAAACAGTGGAAGAGAAGGAGGAGACGAAAGGAGACATGCAAAGGGGGTGAGAAAACTGAGAAAGAGTGTGTAGGGAGAGAGTGCGTAGAAGTGAAAGAGAGAGACAGAGAGACAGAAATAGTTAGAGAGAGAGAAAGGGGGGGGGAGAGGGGGACGTTAGCGGGAGAGAAAAATGAGGTAATGGCCACGTGGAAGCAAGGCAAAGATACACAGAGCGACGAGAGGAGGAGGAGGACAAGGAGGAGGAGGAGGAGGGAGGAGGAGGCAGAATAGGAGATAACTTTTGAGGAAGGGGACATGGGGCAGTAAGAGAGGGAGGTATAAGAAGAAACAGGGAAGAAGGGATGAAGTAAGGAATGAGAGGAGGGTTGGAAAGGTGGGATAGAGGAAGGAAACAGTGAGGGTGGAATGACAGAGTGAGGGAGGGATGGGTGGATGGAGGGATGGGTTAGAATATGGATAGATTGGTGGATAATCAGGAGAAAACGATGGTGTGAGGGAAGGAGGAAAGAAGGAAAGAAGGTTGGATGGATGGATGGATTGATGGAGGGAAGAAGGAACAGGGATGAATGGAGCAAGGAAAGGTGGTATAGGGAATGAGTCAGACAATAGAAGGGATGGATGGATTGATGGATGAAAGGAGGGAGAGAGGAAAGGAAGGTGGGTGGTTGGGTGAATGGAGGGAGGGAGGTAAAGAAGAAGGGAGGATGAATGGAGAGAATGAGAGAGCAAGGGGAAGGGAGAGAGAGATTAGGGAATAAATATGAGTTGAAAGATGAGGGTGGAAGAAAAAAATAGATGAATGGATTGATAGAAGGAGGTGAGAAGGAAGGTATGTAGACAAAGGAAGAAACAGGAAGGACAGGTGAAGAGGGGGAAAGAAGAAGGAAGAAAAGAAACCAGGGAGGGAAGATTGGATGGATGAATGGATGGGACGAAGGAGTAATGAGTGGAGGAACGGAAGGTAGAATGGTAGGTGGAGAGAGAGAGAGAGAGAGAGAGAGAGGGAGAAGGGGGAAGCAACGTAGGAAAGTGGAGAATACGCAAAAAAAAAGAAAGGCAAAGAGAAGTAGCAAGGGGAAGATGAAAGGAAGGAGGGAAGAAGAGAGAAGGGTTAAGGAGAGGGCGAAAGTAGGAACGTAGAGAGAGAGAGAGAGTGAAGGAGGGAGGAAGAGGAAGGGAGGTATCTTGGAGGAGGAGAGAGAAGGTCATTAGGGAGTGAAGAAGTGGAGATAGGAGAGAAAAATGGAGGAAGGAGGGAACTAGGCTTCAATTTTTTTTTGAGAGAAAGAGAGAAAGAGAGAGAGAGAGAGAGAGAGAGAGAGAGAGAGAGAGAGAGAGAGGCGAGACGAGAGGTAAAAAGAGAAAAGGAAACTAAGATGAAGAAGGAGGAATAAGGGAGGGAGCAAGGGAGAGAGGGAGGGAGATGAAGGAGAGAGAGAGAGGGAGGAGAGAGAGCCAGAAAAACGACAGTGCGGTGGGAGAGAAAGCGAATTATTCATGAGGAGGAGAGAAGGGGAAATGGAGAGGCAGGAAAGGAGGGAGAAGGAGAGAAAAAGGAGAGAAGGAGAAGGAGGGAAAGAAGAGAGAAGAAGAAAGGAAAAAGAGGGAGAAAGAAGGAGGAGGGAAGGAAAAGAAAAGGAGGGAAGAAAGAGAGAACAAGGAGGGAATAAAGAGAGACGGAGGGGAAAAGGAGAGAAGAAGAAGGAGTAAAAAAAGAGAGAAGATAAGGAGAAAAGGAGAGAAAATAAGGAGGGGAAAAAGGAGAGAAGAAGAAGGAGGGAAATAAGAGAGAAGAAGAGGGAGGGAAAAAGAGAGAAAAGATGAAGGAGGGAAAAAAGAGAAGAAGGAGGGAAAAAAGAGAAGAAGAAGAAGGAGGGAAAAAAACAGAAGAAGAAGAAGGAGGGAAAAGAAGAGAAGAAGGAGGAAAAAAGAGAGAAGATAAGGAGGGAAAAAGGAGAAAAGATGAAGGAGGGAAAAAAAAGAGAAGAGAACGAGGGAAAAGGAGAGAAGAATAAGGGGTCCGGAAGTAAGGAGAGAGAAGAGAGGGGGAAAAAGATAAGGGATAATGATGTAAGAAATAGTGAAGTAGGAAGGAGAGAAGAAGAATGAAAATAGAGGTTCGGGAAGAATGGAGAAGGAGAGGGAAAAAGGGAAAAAAAGGAGGCAGGCACTATTGAAGGAGGAAGAGAGATAAGGAGAAAATGGAGAGAGAAAAAGAGAAAAGGGAGAGAAAATGGAGAAAAGGGAGAGAAAAAGAGATAGACGAAAAAAATAAAAAGAGAAAATACAAGAAAAGAGAAAGAACGAATAAAAAAACAAGGAAATGGGAAAAGGGAGGAAAAGAGACAAAAGTAAGGAACCAGGAAGAAAGAGAGTGTAGGAAAAAAATCAAGAGGTAGGTAGTAAGGAAGAATGGGAAATGCCAAGAAGGAAAATGGCGAGGCAGGAAGAAGAAACAAGAATTAACTGAGAAAGGAGCAAAGAGCAAAGGATTGGGAGGAAGAATGTAAGGAGAGAGAGAGAGAGAGAGAGAGAGAGAGAGAGGCTGGGAAGAAGCAGCAAGAAGCGAATAAAAGAGAGAGAGAGAGAGAGAGAGAGAGAGAGAGGCTGGAAAAGCAGCAAGAAGCGAATAAAAAAACAAAGAACATGGAAGGAAGGGTAGAAGGGGGACTAAAATTTTTATAAGGCAGTAAACGGGAAATGCAGACATGATGTAAAATAAAGGGTGAAAGAAGAAGGAAGGAAGGATACAGGTAGAAGTAAAGAAAAAGAATAAGAAGAAATAAGAAGGCAGGAAATGTGGAGAGAGGGGTAAAGGAAAATAAAGAGAAGAATGAGAAAGAAAAGCGGGAAGTGAGAAAAACAGGAGAAAATATAAAAGAATAAGAAGGCAGAAATATGGAAAATGCGAGAAATCAGCAAAGGAACTGAAGAGAAGGGCATAAGGAAGGATTAGACGTAATAAGGATAGGAAGAAATCAGTAAAAGGGAGAAAACAAGAGAATTAGGAGGGATAGTTAGAAAGAGGGAATAGAGGAAGGAGGTAAAGGAAAGCAAAAAAACCAAAAGAATATTGATGCTAAAAAGTAAGGAAGGATATAGAAGGAAAATGGAGACGCGAGGTAAGAAGGAAGTGGAAGAAGAGAAAGCGAGAAAACGGAAGCAGGAAGAAGTAATGAGGGAAGGAGAAAGGGGGTTAACGAAAGAAGAAAAAAATACCGAAGAAAAAGAAGAAATAAGAGAGAGAAAGTAATGAGGCAGACAGGAGGGGAACAGAAGAGGAGGGAAGAGAACCGAGGACACGGAAATAAAAACAAACACGACAACAGGAAATAATGACGAAAGGAGGAAATGGGGTATGGACAGAAGGGAAAGTAAACAGATACGAGGCGTAGGCAGAGATGAGGAAGCAAAGGAAGGGAAAAAGGGAAGAAAAGGAAACATCCGAGTTTGCAATAAGAAGAGAGACGGACAGACACGGGAGAAACCGGAAGTAGGGAGGGGTAATCAGGGAGGAGGCGGAAGAGGGAGGAAAGGATAAAGGAAGAAGATGGTATTTTGAGGAGGAAGGAGTAGGACGGGCGAAGAAAAAGGAGAAAGAAGGGGAAAATAAATGAGAAAGAAATATAGACAGAGGAGAAGGAAGGGCGTACGCTGAGAAAAGGAAAATAGAAGGAAAATGATGACGAAGAAAAAAAGAAAACAGGAAGAATAAGAAAAAGGTAACTAGGGAGGGAAATATAAGGAAAAAACAGGGAAGAAAGAGAAGAGGAAGAAAAGAATAAAGGAGGAAAAAGAGTAAAATTAGGAGCGTTGGCTCTGATGAAGAGGGAATGATTCTGAATTATTATAAAAAAGAAAAGAAGGAGAAAGGAATGGTGAAAAGAAAACGAAAAAGTCTACACACACACACACACACACACACACACACACACACACACACACACACACACACACACACAGAGCAAAGAGCTGCAGCAAAGATAAAAAAAAAGAAGGAAAGGAGAGGATGATGAAGAGGGCGGGGAAGAGATTTAGAGAGATGAGAGAGGCTTCAGATGGCAGAGAGAGCGAGAGAGAGAGACTGATAAAATAAAACTGCAAACAAATGGATGGAGTTATTGAATGTGAGGGAAACTGAGTGAGAAAGTGAATATGGGAAACAGTCAACGAAAGAAAGTTAGAGAGAGCCGGGGTTTCGTGTGACACAGGACGACACAGAGGGATCCACCAAAAAAGCGAGACAGTGAGAGAGAAATAAAGAAAGAAAGAAAGGTTTTAAAAATGAATAAGAACAAGGGGAGCTGGGCAAAAGGAAGGAGGGAGAAAAAACGGAAAGAAAGAGTAGGATTTGGGTGTAGACAGAAACGGGTTAAGCACAGAGGGGGAACCGAGAGAGAGAGAGAGAGAGAGAGAGAGAGAGAGAGAGAATAAAGGGATAGAGGCCTGGATCCGACAGAAGGCAACAGGATCAGACGGGGATGTAGTAGGATCAAGCCTTCATCCCCGCACGCGATTAGAAAATTAGATTATGCAGTGTTTTGAAGCAAGCCAGGGCCGGGGCGGGGTAAAGCCACACGAACAAAGCCAGCTGGTGGGTGTGGGTAAATAAAAGTGAAGCGGCATGAAGTGGGACATGAAGTGTTGGAAATGTTGGCATGGTGTGGTGGTAGGAGGGAGGGGAAGCAAAAGTGAAGCGGAACTCTAGGAAATTGATGTTTTGGAAGTCTTGGGGTGGTGTGCTGGTGGAAGAATGTAAGTAAAAGTGAAGCGGCACTGTAGGAAATGAAGTGTTGGAAGTGTTGGCACGGTGTTGAAGTGCCATAACATGTTTAATTAAAAGTGAAGCAGCTGTGATGAAAATTGAATGTTTGAAGTGTTAGGCTCTTATATTGGTGAGAGGCGATAAACAAAAGTGAAGTGATAGTACTGGAAATCAAGTGTTTGAAGTGTTATGGTGGTGTGCTGGTGGAAGGAGCATAGGTAGAAGTGAAGGAGCAGGGTCAGACATTAAGTGACGTGTTTGGGTGGCTTAGAAGTGACCTAACATGACATAGAGAGCTTGCCTGATGTCCGGAAACAGGATGACATGGAGACGATTTGTTTGTAGTCGCCATTTACGGGATTAAGACGTCTGGCCAAAGATAGATAGATACAGATTGATAGGTAGATAGATAGATGGACGGTTGGATGGATGGATGAATGGATAGATAGATACATAAATAGATAGATAGAGATAGATAGATAGAGAGAGAGAGAGATGAATGAATAAATAAATGAGCAAATAGAGAGATAGTATTATAACATCTTTTTCAGTCCTTCGTGTCTTCAGATGATTTTCCCTTTAACTTTAGAATATTTATCTGAGAGCAAAATTCAACCTTCATCAACCCCATCGCTAATAGGTATTCTTCCTTTGCTGAATAGTCTGACATTAGCTAAGGGAAAATATAAAGGAAGCTTGCGAGTTGAAGGGATTGAAATTAAGATAAAAGATTACTACTTTGATGGAGGGCTCAAATAAGTGTGTTGGAAGTTCAGTGCTAGTGGTAAGCAGGTGGTGGAGGAATCTTAACACTCTCAGGCTCGTGTTACCCACTCAGGTGAATAAAATCGTCTGGCATTAACTGGAATAGAATACTAGAGTTAACGTGACCGTGAGAGAGAGGTTTATTACTAGTACAACCGCCTCCATTAATAAGTGCAACAGGAGTTGGTGTGTTGGAGGTCTTTTGTGCCATTAGTGTATTTTTTGCTCCACGTCTGCTGTGGTGGAACAAAACCATTACATCAATTAGACCAAAGTGTAAACAAATACACTGGTGCCACATAAGACCCCCAGCACACCTTCCCTTGTAGTACCTGTCAGTGGAGGCGAGAGTACTGTGTACTCTTTTATGGTCGGGACAACTCTTTCTTTTTTTTTCCCCTTCTTCTTGCAGTTGATTCAGACGGCTTTAGTAAAATGAGGGTGAGCCATGGGAGCCAGACAATGTGAATATGACAACAGTAAAAAATATGATAAAAAAAAATAATTTGCGGTGGAGTGTTTCAAGGGTAAACCTGTTGTCAAAGATCAGCAGTGAAGAAGGAAAGTGACAATTTTAGGCGAAGTTGGAGTAGAATGAGAAAAATGTTGTGGGAGGAGGTAAATAAGAATGAAAAAGACGTGTGGAAATCAAGTGGTAAAGGGCTCAGGTGGAAGGCAGGTGACTACTTCCCCTATACCATGATATATTTCCTTTTTTTTTTTTTTTTTTTTTTTTTTTTTTCCCAGTCATGCCACACGCAACACCTATCGACACACTTACCCCATTAGGTACAACTTTCTAATCCAAGAGCTATAAGGTGCGCTTAGTCTTTCAAGTATGCGTTTAGTGAACTCTGGAACTGTCTTTGTCAGTCATTTCTCACTGTCTATAACCTCCAGTTTTTCGGTACAATGTGTCCAGGCATCTCGAAATTACGGATCTTGATTTTGGCTTTCCTTTTAATCTGCCTTTTTTTTTTTTTTTTTTTTTTTTTTTTTTTTAAGGAGTCTGCAGACCCCTAGCCTTGAGTTCTTTCTTTTGTGCGTAAAGGTAATACTATTTTGGCTGTGGAGACAAAGGCAGAGCAGCATAATTAATACTCTGACCCGGGGAACAGAGGAAGTAAGAGGGGGTGAATAAAGGAGTAAGAAAAGGTGAATGAAATAACTTGGAGAAAGTAAGTGCAAAACGCTGATTAAAGGTAGAGATCACCTGTTATAAAAGAAAACTACGCGATTAAAAGGATCATAATATTGTTGTCTGCATCATTAGGAGGTCGCCCTTTTCATTTAATCAGGGATCCACCAGATGATACTAACTCCAGAGGAAGATATTTTATAGTGAAGAGGTTCCTAAAGATTATATCTAACCTCCTCAGCCCTAAATACCTTTCCGAAGCTGAAGAGAATAGTTTGGCGGTAAAAGATTAAAATACAGTATAAAAGATATCATAGGAGTACTGTAAAGGGATTAATTATTCTGATTATTATTTGGACGAAAATGATTGAAGGACGTAGCGTGACCCATGTGACTGCGAGAGTGGGTTAATTTGATTTTTTTTTTTTTTTTTTTTTTTTTTTTTTTTACGACTAGCGTCTGGCCATGTAACAGCGGACATTCAGACATTTTTGCTGTGTATGTTCGTGTGTGAGTTGTTATGTCGCTATACATATACTGGCCGCCTAGAAAAGGGTGAAGATTGAATTTACCTACACCCATACAGACCCCCATGAGCTTTTTTGTGTGACAGTACAGTTGCCTGGAAAAGTTCCGTTCCTCATCCTTCCTCTCAGTAATTCAAAACATTGTGTTATCTGTGGTATCTTCAAGGAAAAATTAGTTAAAAGCAAACCACATCTCATTCCACTGGATGCTAGAAAGTTTTCCCAAATTAATATGATGTCGTGGGCTATTGAAGGTCAGCAGGAGGAACGGAGCTTTTACAGGGGAATGTACATAAATGGTGAATGCTCGGAATTTTCAGAAAATTTATGAACAGAAACATAAGGTATAAAAAAAAAGACAGTAACCACTCCTTTAACTCTTGAATAGGAGAAAGGCAAGATATAGTAATGTTAAATGCAAATACTGGTATTACTTAATTATTCAGTAAAGCAACAGAGAGCCTCAGTTCCTACACCTCGAAGTGGATATCATGGGTCTGGCTGCCACTTTATTTCGTTATCACAGAAAATAGTGGGTGACTTTTTCAAGAGATGGCTAGAGACAGAAAATGGTGATGAATTAAGAGCAGCATCAACCATTTTACTGCCATGTTGTATTGATCTGACTTATTCTTGTTACCGATGGACAGTTTTATTTAACGATTAACGAGGGTTTCCGAACAATTAAGGGATTTATCAAGTCAGTATCTGTCCCCTCTAGTTTGCAAAGTCTGATAAACTAAATGTACAGAGAAAAAAATCTAAGGATAGCAGGGAAACAGTAGACAACGCCCTCGAACTGAGAGGACTAAAACATTACTCTGACCATTGACGGAAGAGAAATGCAATAAGGAAAATAGGTTGAAAAATGACTCCGCATGGACGGTGACAAGGCGGAAAATGAAACAAGCATGTGAAGATATTAAGTGGAAATAGCGTGGGAGGAGTGACAGCGTGTTCTCGTCAAAAGGAAACTAGGAAAATAATGAACGAGGCTAAAATGTTACTCAGACCTGTAACTGAAGAAGCTGCGAAGACTAGACGACACTAGAATATAACTTACGATCGGAGGACAAAGACGGTGCAAAGACAGAGGCACAGGAGAATAATACAGATCAGATATTAACTTTTTCTTTATCTTCTCAGGCTTCTCAGGGTCAGAAATTCTCTAGTATTTTCTTTCATCTGATCCCCAGCGATATTTTGCAACTGGGGGCGATTCATAGAGAGATTACTTCCATAGTTAGACCGACGCTGTTATCTTATTCCCTCTAAGGCCAGAAGATTTCATTCAGCTGATCCATAAAATTCTGAGAGTTAATATGCTAAGTACATCCGTCAGTGAGATATGAATTTGACTCATGAATTTAATGAAGACTTTTATTCTAGCCAATTGATTACAAGCGATGCCCCCTACACTGAATGATACGGATAGCAGCAGCAGCAGAGAGAGAGAGAGAGAGAGAGAGAGAGAGAGAGAGGACATCCATCGAACTGAAGAGGTTGAGGGCACAATTTTGGATGGAACGTTGTGGAAGCGACCAACAGAATAAAGGTTGGAAATTTTATGGTATCTAGCGAAGCGAAATTACGGAGCAATAAACAGAGGCGAATTATTACCTTGACCTCGTTGATAAAGGTAGTCGGAGGAGCAAATATAACAAAGTGGGAAAATAAAGTGGCTGAAGTGGAGCTCGAGAGGCGTTTGACAGCAACTTGGACCGTCTTGTAAGTGGCAATAGGAGGCTTCGTGGCATATCTTCCTTGGCTGTTTATTTTGCCTCTTACAGTTTAACACTCCATTGCATGTTATTTGTTTCGTTTTCCTTTAATAAACACAGTTTCCATCAATAACACAAAAGAGAAGAGTGAAGTGTATTGTGCGGAATAAAATTACGAAGAAACAAATGTTACGAAATCTCTGACGTCACTAGAGTACGATTTTTAACCCCTTCAACACGATGACGTAGTTTTGGCTCTAACAGTCTTGCCACCACCGGGGATGATTTTACGTGAGATTTTTATTATTATTATTATTTTTTTACTTTACAGGTTAAATATATTCATTTATCCCTCCAGTGCAGAAAGTCGCTCCTAATGATCTTACTCCCACCATACGATTTTGCTTATCATGGGAGATTATTATTATTATTATTATTATTATTATTATTATTGTATTAGAAAGTTTTAACATGGCCATCATTTTTATATATGTTTTTATATGCAAGGAAGAAGGAACCAAAGGCCAGAAGCCCGCATGATTGTTCCCTCCAAGAAAAACAGCAACTGGATAACAGAGAGGCAAATTCAAGATCTGTTCATTTTGAGATGGCTGGATGCATTACTTTTTATACAGCAAATCTCCCCTGAGCTGAATCATATCGTCTGTGGGCAGTTAGAAAAGATAACAAATGCGTTCTGAGACTGAAGGGATCATTATGAAAAAGGGAGTCAACCCCGAAGAGTTTTTTTCCCCTCTCTCTTGCTTCCTACAGACGATTATATCCAGTTTAGGGGAGGTTTCTGGAAGTGAAGGGCTTAAAGGAGGTTTTAGGTAGCTCTTCTAGGTCAAAAAGCCTATACTTAGCTGAATGAAATCGTCTGATAGTGGAGAGAATAAACGTGGAAAAGCATCGCCGCAGTGAAGAGGTTAGGGGAAAGAATGGAGATGTAAAAAGTCCAGGACTCGCTAGTAAGATGTGGAAGCGACTTAAAAACAATAAATGAAAACAGATGACACATTATTAAAAAAAGAAATGTAAGGGGGTGAATACGCAAAGAAGAATTATTATTACACACTGATGCCGGCGATCATTTAATTACAAACAGAGAGAGAGAGAGAGAGAGAGAGAAAGAGGGACACACACACACACACACACACACACACACACACACACACACACACACACACACACACACACACACACACACAGTGAAGAACTTTAGGGTCATATTAGTAATCTCTTCAGTCCGATTACTCAGTTTAATTTTATCCAGGCGAGTTTGTTTTAGTTAAAGAAGAACCTCGAGTAGTGGAAGGCAATAATAAAAACCCCTGCATAAAAACCCCTGCAGGTCGAAAATTGTCCCCGTAGTTGAGTAAAATCGTCTGAAGAGAGCAGGAGCAAAATATGTAATAGGCTACGTCACCAGATTGAAAGGGCTAAGGTTATTTTTGTCAGAACTAAATAGAGGAATGTGTGGGGAATCCCTAACACGAGCAGGCCAATAAAAAAAATGTGTTGGTAGGAATTTATTTGATTACATTCCACTTTACATGAAGCCATTAACAAGTAAGATTAAAGGTCAGATATCGTATAATTTCCCCAATCGTGTTTTAATAATCATGTTTGTCTGCCCTTCGTTTAGCTGTGTCATATGTAGCCCCCTTCACCCGGACACTTTTGCACTCATTCTTCTTACCGTAATATGATTTTATTTTTACGAACCGGAGAGATTAGATTTACGCTTCGTTAATCTCTTCACAGCTGTAAGTCATTCCTAAGGTAAATGATAAACGTATTAAGGTTGCGAGAATATAACAGAAGAAAAATACGTCATCGGGGTCAAGGGGTTAATAACATGGCCGAATGTGTCAAAAAGTTTGGGAGGCGTGGAAGTAAATTAATGTGAAAAGAATAGATTGAAAACAAAAGACAGCGTTCTTGTTGTTTTCGTTGTTGTTGTTTTGTTGTTGTTGTTGTTCTACTTCGGTCTGTCTGGCTGAGCAGACCCATCAACTGCAGGAAAGTAACTTTTCCTGCAGGGTCGTCCCGTACAGAGAACCGATGTTATCTTGCGGTTGACCACTTCACAAGAGCTAGGCGCTGGCAAGTGTAGAGGTTTGGTTCATGGTTGGATGCTGCATTTGCATCTCTCCACCCAGTTAGCAGGGGCACCATAGCAGACACCACATCACCCCATTTTCTGGTTGTATGGTTACCACCCATCATTATAAATGGTTTCCTGGGGAGCAGGAAAACATTAGGCTTGTCACTCAGTGTAGAGCCACCTGAAGTCGAAAGAAAAGTAATAGAAAGTTACAGGAAGGAAAGAGAGAAGTAGGAAGAGTGGAGGGCAGACACAGAGACATAATGATTGAGGTGAAGGAAGAAGTTAGCAGCACTACATTAAGTGAACAGATGATGGTCACCACCACCTACCGTCACAAAAGACAGGATGCAGAAGGCAAGTGCTAATTGTTTCAAAGATGTGCAAAACTACTAATAAAAAATATAAAGTTGAGCGAAATGAATGATAAACAAAGACGAAAAGAAGACATAAGAACCAAAAGATGGGGTGAAGAAAATTTTAAATGTTTGAAGAACGATTATATAGAAATAAAAAGATCAGAATGTAAACTGAGATGAAATGAGAGAGATATAATAAAGGTGAAAGCTACATATCACGAAGAAGAAGAAATAAGATGCAAATGACGATGAAGGAAGTGGAAAGCGTTTGAAAGATGTGCACAATAATCTAATAAATGTTAGAGGCCAAGACCGATACCAAGAAGTAACAACCGTGAATTATTACAGTCTCAGATTATGCGTAAAGGAAGAACATCTTTTTATTTTCCCCTCCGATTAATCGATTCTCTTCTGCTGTGAGGGAATTTTTCCATATGGTGGGGTTGGATGTAGCTTTAATTAATTCCTTCAATAAGATGCACTTTTTAAATTATACTACTTGATCTCAATCTAGAGGAAAATCAGTATAAGACGTCACTAGATCCATAGCCTTAGGTCAGGTTAGGGTTAGTTAGGTTAGGTTAGGTCAGAAGGCAATGAGAGGAGGACAATTAAGACATCTTGGAGAAGTTAATCCTTTTAAAGCGAGGATGCCTTTTTCACTTTATCCTTGTTAACATCAATATATATATATATTTTCAAGCTACGCGGAATCTGATATTGAAGGTGTTGTTGGGCGCCACAAGTAACCCCTCCAAGTTGAAACATCTTATTTAAACTTAAGATTGCCGGCTGGGGGTGGCACAGGTAAACTGAAAGACGTGACTGGACTGAGAGAGAGAGAGAGAGAGAGAGAGAGAGAGAGAGAGGGGAGAGAGATCGGTAGATAGATAGATAAGAAGAAATATCTATAGTATCAGGCAGTCTCATATTATGTAAGAAGCCAAAACTATTTACTTTGCTGTTGATAGTGAACTAAGTCGGTACGTGTGTGTGTGTGTGTGTGTGTGTGTGTGTGTGTGTGTGCTGGAGGGGAAGAATACAAATGTTTATTACAAAGCACAAATTTTGCAGTACGAATTTTAATAAAGTGGAAGCGGTCAGATTAAAAATTATTATAAATTGCCTAAAGCTTCTCTCTCATCTGCCCTTAATATATACAGTAAATTGTATATATATATATATATATATATATATATATATATATATATATATATATATATATATATATATATATATATATATATATATGACAGCAGTAATATGCTCACCTCACTCCCCGTTCCTCCCCTCCTCCCCTACCACATCCCTGAGATCCCCACCACCACAGCCCAGCTGACCCGCTCTATACCAAACCAATCCAGGCCGTGGCTGTGTCAATTGTATTTGAATCAGGTATTAATATAGAGAGGGGGGCCTGTTGGGTAATCACGATCACAGTGCGCTTAGAGTTGATTCAATCAGCGATATGGAAACATCGGCGCACGCTGCACTAAAAACAAAAAAGTCCAGCGAGCGAGTGACCGAGTAATCAGACATTAATACGATTTACTGTTGGTGTTTTTCGGGAGCGGACGCTATTAGCAAATGGAGATGAGTCACGCGGTATTGTGATAGTCAGGGCCGGATAATGAATCTTGATTACCACCACTCACTACCATCAGCCACCCCCTCTTGCTGTGTCTCTTCCCGGCTGTGTGAGGAGAAAAGGGGGAGGTCATCTTTAATCCAGTGTAGAGACAAAGTTATAGTAGAAAGGGATGGAATGGGGAATGGCGGAGGGAAAGGAGGAAGGATGACAGGAAAGCAAGGGAGAAAACAGATGCGAGGACGAAAGGAGAGGGACGGAGTGAGGAAGAAGGGAAAGAGATGGGACTGGGGGAAAATGAAGGGAAAGATGAGGGATAAAGTGGGACGACGATGAAAAGAAAGATAGGGATTAGAGCGAGTAAAGAAATTATCTGGCTTAGTTGGATGTGTATGGAATCTGTCCTGCGTGGAATAAAATATTCTAAGGATGAGAAAGATGAAATACGGACGCCGACATCATGCTGAAAAGATTAAGGAGAGAGAGAGAGAGAGAGAGAGAGAGAGGGACTGAATATCTGTTTGTTAATGACTTATAATGTAGCTAGTGAAAGGCTGAAGGAAGAAAGGTATGAAAAACACTTGAAAGAAATGTTAACCTTGCTCCATAAAGCAGTGAAGAGAGCTTTCTAAGATGAAGGGAAGGAAGAATGAGGAAAGGCAGAGAGAGCAAGGGATATATATTACAACATCCGACACAGCTAAAAAGAAAACTAAGCAGTGGAGGTGGAGATGGAGAGAGGAAGAACGGAGATGGAACGAAGAAGAGTAGGAAAGAAGGAGAGATTGACGAGAGAGGAAGGGAGAAGAGATGAGGAGACAGAAAAATGAAAAGAATAGTGATTGGAAAGAGAAGGAATGACAGGAATACTGATAGAGCAAGGAGGGGAGGGAGACAGACGAGGGAGAAGGGAAACAAGATGAAGAGATGGGGGAAGAGCGAAGGAGAGAAGAGACAGAGAGAGAAAAATGAAGAATGAGAGGAGACGGGCAGGAGAGGAAGGGGGAAGCATTGGTGATGGGAGAAAGGAAGGAATGGAGAGGGGACGGAGAAAGACGAAGGAAGGAAGAGAAGAAAAGGAGAGAATGACAGCGAAAGAGCTATGGAGAGAGGAAGGAAGGGAGGAAGAAAAGATGAAGAGAATGGAAGGAATGGAGATAGTACGGAGGAAGAGAAGAAGGAAGGGAGAAGAGATGCGGGAGAAAAAGGGGAAGGAGGAGGAGACGACGACGAAAGAGAGTGAAGGGGGGGGGGACAGAAGAGAGGAAGTAAAGGAGAGAGAGAGAGTGGAAGGATGAGGGAGGAGATGAAGACAGAGATATTATTTAATCTTAATTTGAAAAAAACAAAAAAAACTGGAGGAGGATGCTGTAGATGATCGGGATGGAGGGGATGGGGAAAAGAAACTACTTTTCACAAATATAACCAGTTTCGAAATACCTGGAGAGAATACTGATGAGAGAGAGAGAGAGATGCATAAACACACAGGCCACTCAAGACCTGACGTTCATTTCAGCATGATAGGGGCTTAACTCCTTCAGATCGAGGACGTCATTTCTATTTTTATTTTTTAATTCCCTGTAAGTACCTCCTCCGACGAAGTTGGAGTGTTATTCATCTGTGTTTGTCTGTTTGTTTGTCCACACGATATTTCCAAAAGTTCTCAGCGATTTTCAATTAAATTTTGTGGGGCGAAGGAACTGATTTAATTTTGGGGCGGATCTGGATCCGAATCCTGATCCTTTGTATCCCGCACACCATCTCCAAAAGTTCTCTGTGAATTTCAATAAATTTTTGTGGAAGAGTGGGCCATGGGTCAAGGAGCAATTGGTTAAATTTGGGGACGGATCCGGATCCTATGTATTCCACACATCCACGGATCCGGATCCTTTATGGCAATGGCATTGGCGGAGGTATACGCTGTCTGAGTGCTTTCTAGTTCCAGATGCTTTTACTGTAGTTCGTTTAGGTGATCATTCTGGCGACGGTAAAATTAAGGAGAGTTGTACGGAGTCTCTCCAGTTGTAAGTTTTCCCGAAGCGGGAGTAAATTACATAGCAAAAGTAAAGACATTACGTCATCGTAGTGATGGTGTTAGCATACATACATACCTACATACATATACACGATGCATGAATACATAAAGGGGGGGACTAATATACAGACAGATATTCATACATAGGCTACATACAGAGAGAGAGAGAGAGAGACTCAGACCCTGCAGCCTACGTGATGAGCAGCCTCACTGGAGTGCCGCTGAAAATTAGCTCAATTTCCGCGGCAGTTTCTCGTAATGACAGGGACGAATACACTTACCCCGGCCCTCCCCCTTCCCCTCCTATCTCCCCTTCCACTTCTCGTCCTGTCAACCCTCCTGTCCCCCCTTCCACTTCTCGTCCTGTCAACCCTCCTATCTCCCCTTCCACTCCTCGTCCTCTCAACTCTCTTGTCTCCCCCACCTTCCTGTCTCCCTCATCCTCTGATCTACACACCCTCCTCTTCTCCCACCTTCCTATACCTCCACCTTCCTATCTCTCTCACCCCTCTGTCTTCCCCCACCTTCCTATCTCCACACCTGTCTCTAAACTCTCGTCTTCCTCCCATCCTTTTCTCTCCATACCTTCCTGTCTCCTCCACCCTCCTGTCTTCTCCCCCCCCCTCTCCTGTGTCTTTCAATCCTCCTGTTTCTCCCACCGTACTGTCGTCTTCACCTTTCTGTCCCCCCCTCCTTCCTGTTTCCTCCATTCTCCTGTCTGCATGCCCTCCTGTCTCCACCCTCCTGCTTTCAGCCCACCTCCTGTATCATTCCCATCCTCCTTTCTCCTCCCCACCCTCCTGTCTTCCCCCACTCTCCTGTCCACCAACCCTTTTGCCTTCCCCGACCTTCCAGTCTCCTTCACCCTCTTGTCACCACACCTTACTGCCTCCCCTACCCTCCTCTCTCCCTCTCCTGTCTCTAAGCCTGTGTCTCCCCCACCCTCCACTCTCCCTCCCCTGTCTCTACGCCTCTCTCTGCTTCACCCTCCTAGCTCCTGCTCATCCTCCTGTTCCTCCATCTTTCTCCTTCACTCTCCCCTTCCCCGCCTTGTTGTCTTCTTCACCTTCCTGTCTCCTTACCTCTTGCGTATCATCCTCCTGTCACACCATTCTCCTGTCAACCCCCCCCCCTGCCTTCTTGCCTCCCATGTCTTGTTTCCCTCCTTCTTGTCCTTCCTCTCGTGTCCCCTCTCCATTTCCCTATATCCCTTCCCTCACCTGACCTCATCCTGTTCTCTCTCTCTCTCTCTCTCTCATGTGTGCATGCGTGCTTGTGGCAGGTACAGTGGGGGTCATGGGCTATTTACCTTTCTATGGTGGGGAAAAACCGACGAATCAAAGGAACAGAGTTAACTGGATGAATTATTTACGAAGTCCTTCCTTTTTTTCCTTGATAGTCTGACCTTGTTTACCTTAATGAAGTCCCACCTTTTTATTCCTTGACAGCCCCTCCTTTTTTTTTTTACCTTGATAGACCCACATTTTCTACCTTGATAGTCCCACTTTTTTTTTTTTACCTTGATAGTCCCACCTTTTTTACCTTCATAGTCACACCTTTTTTACCTTGATAGTCCTACTTTTTTTTTTTTTTACCTTGGTAGTCCCACTTTTTTTTTTTTTTTACCTTGATAGTCCCACCTTTTCTTACCCTGATAATCCCACCTTTTTTACCTTGATAGACAACGAACTGGCCTTATATGGCAGGTGTATGTGAAGTGCCTGTAAAGAATAACACTAAAAATTGTATATGCATGGAGTTAGGCCTGGGAGATGGAGTCAGGATTCCGGGGCCTTGAATGATATATAAATGAGTTTGTGACCCAATTCATTGGGGTTGCTGCTGATATTTCTTTCACTTTTGTACTATCATTGTCCTCGTTTCTGAACCCTACCTCACTGCATCTTTGCGTGGGAAGCTGGGTCATGATGGTGGTGATGGTGGCGACGATGTTGATGATGGTGATTGATAATAATAATAATAATAATAGTAGTAGTAGTAGTAGTAGTAGTAGTAATGATGATGATGATGATGATGATGATGATGATGATAAAGTGATTAATAATAATAATAATAATAATAATAATGTTGATAATAATAATAATAATAATAATAATAATAACAACAACAACAACAAGAATCATGCTAACGATAATGATAATGATGAGTAGCGAGGCGATGAGTGGGTGGGAGGGGGTGACGTGAACCACCTACCCTGTGAGCTGTCTGAATCGCTTGTGTGTGATTTTAAGCTTAGGATATAATCAAACCAGCTTAAGCCTCCCCTGTAGTCGTCGAGAGAGGCTGTCTGGAACGAAAGGAAGGCATTTTGATTTTGCTATTCATTTTGTTGAGTGCAGTGTGTGTATAGGGATTAGGGAATGGTGTGTGCGAGGTTATTGAAGAGAGAGAGAGAGAGAGAGAGAGAGAGAGAGAGAGAGAGAGAGAGAGAGAGAGAGAGAGAGATAAATGTGGGGAGGGAGGGGGAAGGGGTGACTTATCAGCTTTGGAGTAATTGTCTGATTAAACTGTTTGCCATTGTTTTGTGTTAATCCCTCAAGACGGTGACGATCCTTTATATCTTCTATTTTATTATATTACTGTTAGGAGAAGGAAGGAATTATAATGTTTTGATATAAGGATATATTTTTTATATAATTTTGTTCGTAAAATATTATATCAGTGATGAGATGGAGGGATGGAGTGGAGAGCTATATGAGAGAGGGGGGAGTGAACTGGGAGCAAGATAGTGAAGTGGCATTGGACAAGGCGACATGAAGGCGATTTGTTTGTGGTCATCCCTTACGGGATGGAGGTGTCTGGCAGTAGATAGATAGATAGATGTAATTTGGGTATAATGACTGCACTCACGGGAAATTTCTGATAGATAATAAACAATCTCCAGTAATGCCTCGACTACGATTATGTCTTCCTTTTACTCTGGCCATCGACACACAGTTTTGTTCGGCTTGTGTTGAAGAGATGAAACTAAAACAATCCCACGAATATATGTCCTCCTAACGCCATTACCAGGAGATCTTGCCCTTAACCATATCCAGATGTCCGTAGGGGTAACAAGGACGAAATATATACCTGATGTTATTGTGCTGACGCAGGAATTGGATACTCTCTCATATCCCCAGAACTGTTCACCTTTAGCTGTGTAAAATCGTCAGACGGCAGCAGAAATAAAAAATATGTCATCTAACAGGAGGAAGTAGAGGAATAAAATCACCTACTTTGTCAACAGGACTGCCTGGTTAGAATATGTTTAAGCTACCTATACTGTATACTGGGGACTTATTGTTTTTAGTCATAAATTTTAGTAACGGACTCATTTTTTTTCTTGATTGTGGATGGTTATTTTTGTCTACCCCTGTCTGCTTGCTTTCCTTTGTTCCCTTCAATAGAATTGCGAAAAAAAAAAAAAAATGTGATTCATGATGCCATACATTGTCGGAAGGCGGGACAGCCACCATCCACTCACTCGAATGAAGTCTACCTGCAGATGATTACACTGAATGACAAGGCAGATGGTTTGCTGTAGTCGAGGAAATCACTTATTCACCTGAGTGACACCACAAAATCATTAAATAGACGTTTGATGATCTAGTAGGAAAAGGCGCTACAAACAGGGTGCGATTGTTGATCCTTGTCTTCAGTTTAACTAAATAGCCATGCCCCAGATTCCTACGTTCTGTATGGAGGCAGTAGAGGGTTACGAATGAATGGATCAAAATGAAAATATATATGGGGTTTTGACTAATACTGGAGCGACAGAGTTAGGGTGAACTGTCGTCAGAGGGCATTATCATAGTGAGACTTTAATTTGGCAACTTAATAAGCAAAACATGACTTTCCTTGAGTAATAAATTGAGATATCCTCTACATACTAGTGTTAAGTTAATAGTAGTTTTGAGGAAGCTGCTGAAGTGCTGATTACTACTAACTCACCTTTCTTATTTTACAGGTAAACACGGCTCAGGTGGATGGAGGTGCGGTAGGTGCTGAATACCCCTCTAGTTTTTCCTGCTCCTCCTCCCTTTCTTATTTATTTAAGCTTTTTGCTATTGAGCACTAGTATTTTCCTGTCCCCATCGTTCTCCTCCATCCTCTACTGTTCTGCCTTTTTTCTGATTGTTTTGGTACGGTACCCATCTTTCTTCCTCGTCCCTTCTCCGTAACGACAGCAGTTGCTATTATCTCATGATGCCAGATCACCCATTTCCCTTTCTCCTTTCGTTTCTAGTCACTACTATTTCTTATTACTTATCTTTAATACGCTGACGAGGAGCCTACACGTGGTGGCGTTGCACACCCAGGGTTTAGCAGCTCCGGCGTCCACCCGGGAGCCAAATCTCATATTTCCCTGCACCAGGCCATGGGAAGGACCCTGGTTCGACCCTGTCTCCAACAAAGGGGTGTCGGATCCCAACACGATGTATTCCTGCACTGTACCTGTAGAACGGCCCCACAGAAGTAGTTGCTTACCTATGGTCAACGGGTCTGGTCGGCAAGTCGGACCGGGGTTAAGAAACAACAACAGCTTGTCTTTCAGTTTCTCTGAGTTCCTCCACCCATTTTGTTTACGTTTCATTATTATTTACCATCGTTTCCTCGTCACGTCTTTCCTAGTGTATCCGTTCTATTATTATTTGTCTCATTCTTTCCCCTCTATTATTCCCCTCATACAAAATCGTTACCGGTATTTACTGTTCTTTCTCCCCCTTCCCTCCTCCTCCACTTTCCTAGTAATCTCTCTCATTATTACGTGCCCTTCGTTTTCCTCCACTTCCTCGTTCCACAAGACAAGAGCAGCTTCCCAGACTTTTGCGATTACGGATTTTTTTGTGTTATTAATTACATCAGCCACTGAAAGAAGATGAAGCACCCCACTGTCGTAGGAGTAGTGTTATTGGAATTTGACTTTACTGTACATTTATGCTCTTCTAATTCACACCATCACCAGACGATTCTATTCAGCTTTTTATTATTTTTTTTTTTCATTTTTAGTACTGAAGTCAGTTACCTCTATATCTAATCCCTTCATTTCGAGGAGCATCCCCAAAGCTGAGGGTAATCGTCTGAAGGCAGGATAAATTAGCGAGGGGTAAAAATAGCAGGACAGAAAGGATTAAGAGGTGAATCGTGGTAACAGTTTATGGACGTTTTCATATTAGCCAGGAATGACTCGGCCAAAACGATGTGTGTGTGTGTGTGTGTGTGTGTGTGTGTGTGTGTGTGTGTGTGTGTGTGTGTGTGTGTGTGTGTGTGTGTGTGTACTTTCTGTCGCCCTAGTT
This sequence comes from Coenobita brevimanus, assembly GCF_032717465.1. Lineage (NCBI taxonomy): Eukaryota > Metazoa > Arthropoda > Malacostraca > Decapoda > Coenobitidae > Coenobita > Coenobita brevimanus. The sequence goes on from NC_137017.1 coordinate 31,449,907, forward strand.
CAGTGGCATTGACGGCTCAAACAAAATGTCCCTTAACTCCTTCACTCCGATGATGCTCTTCCTCTTTTCTTGCTTGCTTTTTACGGATTATTTTCTTCAGTTTATGGAAGAATTTTCGAAGTGAAGGGGTTAGCTGTAGCTTGTGTCTACTTCGAAACTTACTTTAAATTGACTGAATCATTCGGTATCAGGAGGAATAATACACTAATACGTCCTCGGGCTGAAAGTGTTAATGCTGAGCTAGTACCTGTAACGTGGGGCTTGTACAGTCTAGCATATTAAGACATTTTGAGAGAGGGGTGTGTGAGCTGGGAGCAGGGCAGTGAAATGGTGGGGGACAGGGCGACAGAGGCGATTTGTTTGCGGCCACCCCTTACGAGATTAAGGCGTCTGGAAATAGATAGACAGACAGATAGATAGATTAAAACATTATTTTCTCATGAATTAAATGCCAGCGGACTAATACAGCATGGTTATTAAATACTGATAGTTATAATGACAAGCGGATTATGGCATTGTTACCTACATGCCGACCCTAAAACAATGATATAAGAACAATGTGTATATTATCTATTGTAGGTTTTAATAGGGACCATTGTAACTCACTGACTGGTATAGAGATTTCCCTCGGTTAATGAAATATGTTAGTCTGAACGGTACACCTAAATGATGTACCAATATAAAATTCTCATGTGGAGAGGATGGAAAGCGAGAGACTAACGAGGAGAATGTATGTGAGTGAGGTGGATGGCGGAGGAGAGGGAGGGGGAGGCCGAGGATGGGGTGGAAGGATGGAGTGGAGAGGTATGTGAGAGAGGGGTGTGTGCTAAGGGCAGCGAGATGGCGGGGGACAGGGCGACGTGCAAGCGATTTGTTTGTGGCCACCCCTTGAGGGACTGAGGCGTCATGCAATGGATAGATAGACAGACTTCGGGATAGTTTTCGTAAGCTGGTCCTTTTTTCACAGTCCCTCCCTTACGATGATGAATTAGTTTTTTTTTTTTTTTTTTTTTTTTTATGCTAGTTAGAAGGAAGCAAAGGCCAGGAGCATGCAAATTGCTCCCTCCAAGAAAAAACAAAAACAAGATAACAGAGAGCCGTCCCGAGAAGATTCTGTTCAGCATGGAAGAAGCGAGAAGGAGTTAATGTAGACTAACTTTGACCTTTGAATTTAGAAAAGTCTATCTTAAAGAGAATAGTCATGAGGGAAAGAGAGTGAAAATAAAAGTACGTTGCTGGAGGAAAGAGTTAAGCTGTGTTATCCGGTAATAAAGAGGAAATGCGGTATTGCAATAAAGGAATGACATGGCCTTATTACAGTTGACAAGTGTGCGTCTCCTTTTAACCAGTTCCTTGTTATTTGATTAAGGGTTTTAAAAGTAAGATTGTTGAAAGCATTACCATGTAGCACACATTTTTCTAAGAGCAAAGTATTTAAGGAAGAAAATATTCAAGCAAAACTAGGACGATCTTCACAAATTCTTCCATCTTATCCCAACCTCTTCCAAGAACAGAACCTTTCCTTCTCTTACAAACGACCAGCGATACGGCAGATAAAGCACACATGATTTACAAAAAATACCAAAGTGAGACAGAAAATTTAAGCAAAAGTATTACTATTTTCCCCAAAGATCTATTCGGAGCAAAATTCTTCCTTTCCGTATTCCCAGCCAACCAAAAATAGCTCATGTAATAGGCAAAGAAGATCACAATAAAGATTTAGTTACAAAGTTGAGAATATTCGAGGAAGAGTATTAACATCTTCCCCCCAAACCCTTCCTTCCTTTACTTATTTACACCAAACCAGCAGCCTCCTCCCCTCCGCTACTTACTCACTGGAAATAAATGCTCAGCTGGAGGCGTTAATTCTCATTCCATTAAATTCTGGGGATAAAGATGACCCCCGGAGTGAGTGCGTGAGAGTCCGTCCGGCTCCGTACGGGTTGTTGGGATCCGGCGCACGTAGAGAGAGAGAGAGAGAAAGAGAGAGAGAGAGGGGGGGAGCAAGGATCGTAAAGTAACTGCACATCTCTTTACGGGGAATATGCCTATAGTAGCCTGTAAAATTTACTGGAGGAGGAGGAGGAGGAGAGAGAGAGAGAGAGAGAGAGAGAGAGAGAGAGAGAGACTAAGGGGAAATCGCATAGAGAGTAGATTTTTGGACGTGGGATGAGTGGATTTCAAAGGGGAGAATGGGGTGAAACAGAGATAAGCTTTAGGACATGAATAGAGGGAGAGGAGAGATGAGGAAGGGGGAGACGTGTGGAGGAAGGGAAGAAACGTGGAAAGAATGTGAAGAAAAGTGCAAGAGGAGGGAGATCTTGGCAGAGAGGAAAAGAAGAATTATGAGGTGTCAAGAAAGAAAAGGGAGGGGAAAATGGCAGCGCTCATGACTGGAATGTCACTCAGCCATACTGCAGAACTTCTGCCTATCAGAATTCTTTCATTCCCCGAACTGCATCTCTCTGGAACTCGCTTCCTCAGAGTTGTTTCCCTCCAGACTTCAACTTACTGCTGTTCAAGTCTAACTGTTACAGATATTTATGGACAACGGACACCAGTAATCTGGTGCATGGATTTGTTTTTTTTTTATTCATTTGTTTTTCCTTCCTCTGTTCTGTTATTAAAAAAAAAAAAAGAAAAAAGAGAAGAAAAGTGAAAACAGAGGAGAGAGGAGAATGACTTCCAGTAGAGAGGAAATTGTAGGAAGTGGAGAAAAATGAATGTTCAGGTGATTTGCTGGAGAAGAGGTGTATGGATGAGGGAGAAGAGGAATGGGATTAAATTGGGAGGGAGATTTTTGGACGGGGAGAAGATGGAGGGAGAAGAGGGAAGGAGAGGGGGATGCGGAAGAGGAAGGAGAAGGGGAGGAAGAATGTGGAGCAAAAAAAAAAGGGAAAAGACGAGGGAAATGGGATTAAATGGAGATGAGGTTTTAGCACGAGAGGGGAAAAAGGTGGAAGAGGAGATGAGGGCAGGAAGGAAAGGGGAAGAAATATTGTTAAAGGTGAGAGGGGGTTGTTGGAGGGAAACGAGAAGGGAGATATAGTAGGGAGAAGATAGGGGTGAGATTTGGTGGGGAAAAGAGGGAAGATGAGAGGGAAGGAAGGGGGAGTGCTGAGATCACATTGGAAGATTTGAGGACGTGGGGCGAACGTGGACGGGGAGATGAGGATAGAGACAGGGAAACTGAAGAGAAAGTAAAGGATTAAGGTGGTCAGGTGGAGAGAGAGAGAGAGAGAGAGAGAGAGAGAGTTAGAGAGATCGTAAAGTAACCACACATCTCTTTACCGTGAGTTTGCCTACGGTCGCTCGTAAAATGTACTGGAGGAGAGGACGTGGGTGGGAAGAGGGAGGGGAAGGGAGAGAGGGTGGAATTAGTGGGAGAGGGAGATTTTAGTACAGGTGTTGAGTGGATTTGTATAAGGATGTGGTTTGGACGCAGGAGAGGATAAGGAAATGATGAGAAAAGGGGTGCATGAGTGAAAGGTATATTGAGGGAAATGAATTATGGAGGCGATTAGAATTATTTTACCTTCTGCATTTATTGAGCATAAAATTTTCCAGGGAGGGTACTTAGCGTGTCGTCATTCCTGTACCGCCTACCAGCTGAGTGTGGTGAAGCTCATAGAACCAGACTTGAGATGTTAGACAAGGGAATGGGAATGGATTTAACAGGGGAAAAGTTTTGAAAAAGGAGGAGGGGAATGAAGGGAGAGTGATACTAAATGGGGAGGGTTTTCAGCCTTCACAGTGTCACGGGGTTTTTATAATCTCAGGGTAATTTTGATATATATGCTTAAATATTATTTATTTGATAATAATATTCAATAATATTGAAGAGCAGAGACAATGATTGTCTTGCTACATCAAGCAACGATTACTTTACGCTGACTTGCTACGATTCTCTAAGAACGAGAATTTATAAACTTTCTCAACAGTACACAGCAGAGACTAATTACTTACAATTGCTGAATTAGTACTGTTAGCCTCTGGAGAAAGTTACTTCACCCCTGACAATAAATAACTAATACTAATATCAGGTTCTTGCCGATGCTTAACTCCTATGGCACAACGGATTTTAAGTTAATACAACAAGACTGGTCTAAGTACCAGTTATGAAAGCAAACGTTTATGCAAGCTAGGAGCTATATGGAAAATAAGCTTAATTTGGAGAAATGAAGCAAGAGTTTACTTTACATTAAGTTCAAGAAAAAGAACTGTTAAATTTATTGATTACAAAAAAATAAATTTAACGTTACATTTCAAATCAAATCAATGAGACGCACTCACTCACTCACACAGAAGCCAAATACTTACACCTAGGAAAAAACACCTTAACTAAACTCTTAAAACTAGGATTATACAAAAAGAAAATACCGGTCGATGAATGCTATGTATCACCCGGGGAGTGGGAGGACTGGATTAACTGTCTCAGTGGAGCTTGGGTGCTAGCGACCTCTCACACTTCTGGAGCACAGGACCTTCCTCCGTCACAACAAACACTCGACTGAATTCAAAATACATTGTATGGGCAGGACGTACAAGCCACCGGAAGAAGGCGTGGCTAACGGTTGGCAAGCAGAGGCGAACAATAAAAAAACAATAGTATCGCTCAGTAGCGCACTTAGTGACGTGCATTAAATCGGTCACTTTTAAACAGTGACGAATGTTTTGAAAAGTATACCCCGAAATGGAGAGAGAAACGGTTAACTGAGCGATACACAGTGAGTTTTCCACTAATAGTTCGTGGCTTCTCACAAAAGGGAAATGTCGCGAATTGATTCGTGACACACAGGTATTTTGAATGTAGAAAGCAGTCGTCCCCCACTATCTCGAAATGGAACTACCAATTTTCGTGTTCAGTTCGGTATAATATAGAGGCAGTTGATATCTGTTACTAAGTTTATCAACAAACTCTTTTGGCGAATTATAGGACGATGCTTTTTAAATGCCTTATTCTCACTCCCTGGCTTGAATGATATGCAAGTAAGGAGTCGATGGCGAGGATACAGCCCTAGCATGTATTTAGCATGGACGGTGGGTGTTAGCGCCGAAGTGGTGACATGGGGAGGTGTATGGACGTAGGAGGATTATTGGACAATGGTGACGGGCTATGAAACCTATGCCCAGAGTCGGACACATTAAAAAAAAAATATGCAGCTCGTAACACTCACAACTTCCCAGATTACCCCTTTGAAGAGAGGAGATTTTCCTAGACTTAATAAAATTGTATGACGTCAGCTAAAAGAAAATATCTAAGTATGGCCCCAGTCCTGACTACGTGGGCTAAAGCTCTTGCAACATAAGCTGTGTATGCAACTGTGCAGGTAGAGCCGACTGCTGTTGCTCAACTTTATTCAGTGTGGTCGCAGTTCAGTGAATGCAGTAAGGAAACGGGTGTGGAGAAAAGTGAAAAGGAAAAAGAGAGAAAGGAATAAATGATCAAAAAATAGAAAAGGAGGAAGGGAGCAAAAAGAAAGGAAGGAGGGAAGAACGAGAGTATTGCAATAACAAGGTGGAGAAGTGGGGCACAAAGGTAAGAAACTGAGAGAAATGTGAGAAATGTAGTAAGGAAAAAAGGAGGAGAGGAGTAAAAAGATAAGAAGAGAGGCTGGAGAAGAGGATGAACTTAAGTGAAGAGGAGAAATAGGGAAATTAAACTCGAAAGAACATGTCAGGATTTAAGATAAGGAAAGGGGTAAAAGGTAGGAAGGAGAGAAGTAGGAGGAGAGGGCGGGCTGAAGTGGAAAGCAGAAATGAAGGCAGGAGTTCGGAAAAAAAATAAATATATTCGTTTACGGGAGAAGAGAATAGGGGGAGGGAAAGAAAATATCGATTTAGGAAGGAAGGAAAAAGGTGTGATTAAGAAGAATAGCAAAATGAGAGGAGAGTGAATGAATGGCGAGAAGAAAAAATTTTGGAAGGACGAGCAGAAAAATGAATGAGGACAGGTGAATACTGAAGTACATGTGTGGTGGAGAGCCGTGGTGTGGGCTGGAAAACACCCACGGAATAAATCAGTGGACTCAGCGATAATCACCACGAGTTGCACGGAAAGAGTGCTTTTTTTCCAGTCATTTCATTGCATGTCAGGATACGGTAAGCGTCTGTAAAATCTGTATTAACTTTATATGTCGTACATCGGAAGAAGGGTTGCAGGCTACAGTATTCTCAAGGGCTTGGGAAACTTTTCACTTCTTTGGAATTTATTTGTCATGTTACGTCTTATTTGGTGTACCTAAAATAGCCGCATATACATAGAGAGAGAGAGAGAGAGAGAGAGAGGCTTGATTTTGCATTAGTAATGTACATGAAAGAATGAAAGCCTGATAATAGAAGAGGTAAGGGGAACTTCCTACGCCCATGAGAATAGGGCCCAGGGAGGGGATGAGTTGTAAGGGAGGAGAATGAGGGGAGCAGGGATTTAAGTGGGGAGGTAATTCTATTAAGGGGAGGGCAGAGGGGAGAGGAGGGAAATGGGCAGTAAAGTGGAGGGAATGAGGAGAGTGGGGGAATTAGGAGGGAGGAGGTACTGTATGCTTTGAGGGGAAAAGAGAAGAGGGGAGACAGTAAATTGGTAACCAGGAGAAGCGCAGACGAGAGGAGTACGGATTCAGTGTGAGGGAATATTTAAGAGCGAGGGGAAATAGTGGGAAAAAGATGGAAAGAGGGGGGAAAATAGGGATTGTGCATTACACTGAAACGTAGTTTGTGTTTAGGAAAAGAGAAGGAAGCAAAAGATAGGGTGAAAAAACAGCTTGGGATAACATGCAGACAAAAGAGAAAGGATAAGAATTTATAAAGCAGAGGAGAAATAGGCAGTGATTAGATTGGGCAGTAATTTGTCAGGGAATAAGGAAAGGCAAGGGAAGAAAAAGAAGAAAGATGCAACTGGGGATGCAGAGAAAAGGAAAGAAAGGAAACAAATAAAGAAATAGAATAAGTGAAAAAAAAAAGGAAAAAAGAAAGTATTGATGCAACTCGAGAAATATATTTCCCATGGAAGAAAATATGAAATAAATGCGAGGGAAGAAGGGAGGAAGCATAGATTTTAACTAAGCGAGATAGAATTTATGGAGGATGTATGACGCAAGGAAGGAAGGAGATAAAAGAGAGGGAGGGTGTGTGTTAAGGAGAGGGGTGAAATGAGAGCGATATGTAACAAGGGATGGGGTAAAGAAGGGGAAAATAGTTTTACATGAGGATATTAATAGCAAAGTGAGGAGTGAGAGAGTGGAAGATGTAGAGTGGAAGGAAAGACGGAGAAGTGTGGTGTAGAGATAAATTGGAGGGTGTGCTAAATGGGGAAAGGGAAAGGGGAAAAGAGGGAAGTATAATATTAGACGAGAAGTGTAATAGCGAGTACGGAAAAAAAACACACACACACACACACACACAGGGGAGAAGAAAGGAAAGCAAGCGGGGTAAGGGGGGGGGGATAACGAGAGCAATTTTAGACTGGTATGTGGTTTGTAGTAAAAGCTAATGGAACAGAGAGAAAGAACTTAGGAAAAGAGAAGAGAAGGTGTGATTTATTGGTTTAGTTGGGGATGAGATATCTGGTAAGGGAGAAAAGAGAGAGAAGTTGGAAGTCACAAGGCAGAAAAGAAGGCTCAAGAGTGAGAGGAGAGGGTTCAGGAGGGAGAATGGAAGCGAGAGGTGGGGAGAGGACAAGTGCCAGGAGAACGAGAAACAGAAAAACAGTGAAGGGAAGAAAGGAAAGGTGAACGAAGAATGAAATGGAAAATATTAGGAAGAAGAGCATTGTTAAAAGGGAGAAAGAGGACAAGAGACAAGAGGTAAGGGGATATTGATAGTTAAATGGAGAATGAACGAAGAGAGCAGAAGAGATTGAAGTGGGGGGAGGAGGGGACAGATTAGGGAGATAAGAAGACGACCCAAAGAAGGAGTGAACAACAATCGGAAAAAGAAAGAAACGAATGACAAACAGATAACGCTAGGACAGGAATGGGAAGACGGAGGTGGATGGGAAAGAGAAAAGAAAAGACAGGTAAGAAGTGTAGGAGAACTTACTAGAGAGAGAGAGAGAGAGAGAGAGAGAGAGGATAACAAAGAGGTGACATACTGGCTGATACGGTTTTGATCATAAGGAGTTAACCCCTTCCATCCAGTGACATTTCCTTGTAGTATATATTCTATTCGTAATTCTTGCAGACCTCTCAGATTGAAAAATTGAATGAAAACTATATGTTTAACCCTCTGAAATTTGAAGAGTCTCTCCAGAACCGTGCGATATCGCTTTAAGGTTGCAAGAATCAGCTGAAAACAAGTCATCGTACTGAAGAGACTAAGCAATGGTTGCTGTGGTGTTAATGGTAATGACTAAAAGTACCTAATCCCTTTACTCTTAAGCTGAAAAAAAAATATCAGTAGCAAGAGAAAAAATCAAAAGAGCTACTGGTAAAGGTTTTTGACTCCCAACCCACGAGATGTCTCCCCTGAGCTGAATGAAATCCCATGATGGTACCAGGAATCAAGTCTATAAAATGGTCGTCGTCGTCCTGAATGGGTCGTAAATGCAGGTGGCGCTAAAGTTTGCAGGAGTGTAGTGTGGTTGTTAATGTGGTGACCGTCTTCACTACGGTGATATATTAGTGTCGTGTCATCCACCACAATCAACCTCTTCTCAGTTGCCCCCCGTGTGTGTGTGTGTGTGTGTGTGTGTGTGTGTGTGTGTGTGTGTGTGTGTGTGTGTGAATATGTACGTCTGTGTGTGCGTGTACCACGTATGTGTGCAAGAGTGTATGTGTCCCATCCACCACAAACCCCCTCTTCGCAGGCCGCTTGTACCCAACACCTGGAGTGCAATTTCTTCCCAGAGGTCCATTTAGATTGAGTTATGGCTCACTTTATACTCGAGTGTGAGGTGACTTAGCAAGCATCCCCGCCAGGTTGCTCGCTACCCTGCCTGCCTCCTTCCGAGACTCACCTGCCGTTCCGGGCCAGGTGAGGCCAGGTGTGGGGGAAGGGGGAGAAGGAAACGTTGGAAGAAGGGTAGATGGGAAGGTTAGGGGAGTGGGAGAAGGGTGATAGGAGGGGAGAGGGGGAAGAGGAAGGGAGCGAGGGAAGAGGGAGGAAAGGAAAGGTTGGAGGGGGGGACGAGAAGAAGGGAAGTTGGTGGGAGAGGGAGAGAGAAAATGGGAAAGGGGAGGGGGGATGAGAGAAGGGAAGAGTGGAGTAGGGGGACTTCACAGGTAAAAGTAAGAAGTAGGGATGTGATTCATGCGAGGCTCGAGATTTGGTCGAAATATTATGGTACAGCTGAAGGAAACAGGGAAGGAAATGGGAGAAGGAAAGGTCGGGGGACAGGGGTGGATTTCGCAGGAAAATGTAGGAAGCAGGTAGAGTTGAGGAAGATCAAGTAGGTTCGAGAGACAAATGAATATGGGAAGATGAGGGTATGGGAAAAGGAATGGGCAATAGAAGAGGAGAGGGTGGAGGAAGAGAGGTCCTAGGTAAATGTAGGATATAGAGAGGAGATTGGTAATGGCGGAGAAATTTAAGTGAGGTTGGAGATAAAAATGAAAAGTGGGAAGAGGGAACAGGGTTGAGGGAAGTTGTGAAGGGGCGAGGAGTGAGAAGGGAAGATGATGAAGGAACGGAGAAATTCACAGGCACAGGTAGAAGATGGGGAATAGATTGGTATTTGTGAAGAGACTCAGATGAGGAAAGGAGATACAAATGAAAGTGAGAAGACTAACGCAGAGGTGAGGAAAATACGGGAAGAAGGGGGAGGAGTAGGAAAGACTTGAGGATATTCGAAGTTAAAGGTATGAAGTAAGGAAGAGATTGGTGAGTGTAGGATGACTCAGGTGAGGTTAGAAGTACAAATTAGAGTAAGAAGGCAACTGAAGAGATAAGGAAAGTTTGGAGCTGGGAAGAGGCGGAAGAAGAGGAGGTGGGATGAGGAGCGACTTCACCGAAAAATATTGGAGGTGGGGATGAGACTGCAGAGACTCAGGTGAGGTTGAAGCAAGTGGAAGGAAGAGTAAAATTAAATTGTATAGAAGATAGACGATGTAGACGAAGACTGGGGGAACGGATGAAGGTGGAGAACAGAAGGGAAAATGTGAGGGAGGGAAGAAATGGTGAGAAGTACATGCGAGGGAGAAAGGGGTGAGGGACAGGGCGACAGGTTAGACAGGCAGGTGGATATGAGAGAGAGAGAGAGAGAGAGAGAGAGAGAGAGAGAGAGAGAGAGAGAGAGAGAGATACTAGTGGGGGAAAATGGGTCAGGGAGAGGAACACAATAAGAAAGGTGTGAGTACACAGGTGGGGGAGAGATGCACAGGTGTGTGTGTGTGTGTGTGTGTGTGTGTGTGTGTGTGTGTGTGTGTGTGTGTGTGTGAGAGAGAGAGAGAGAAGGAAAGAGGTAAGGGAGAGACACAAGTAAGAATGGTGAGAAAACACAGATGGGGAAGGGAAGGGGGAAGCACAGAGGAAGGGGCAGGTGACAGTGGCAAAATATAAGAGTTCGAGGCTGCAAAGGTTGGGTTGATATATAATCCTGGGGACGTCACCTCGTAATATAGAGCAAGTTAAGCACCTGGCCCTCTTTGCATATTCTCTTGAACTTAGGAACCTTTCTTGCATTTCCTCTTTTTTTCTTTGCGTGTTATACCTTTATGTTCTCATGCATGCCACGTAGGATGTTGTGATTATGGCATAGATTTTACAAGAGAACGACAAACCATATGCCAAATTAATAAAGGAAATATTAACAAGCTATGTCTAAAAATAAATCGATTGGGAAGAGAATTTTGACAAGCCAAGTGAAACAGTTAATTAATAAGGAAACATATAATAAGAAGCTACATAACCCGACAAGGAAAAGGGTCAAGTCAGGGCAGAGAATGGTGATGCATCGATTAACATCTTAAGTCTGGTGATGTTATGTTTAGTATATTGCTTTGTTAGGTGTGTGTGTGTGTGTGTGTGTGTGTGTGTGTGTGTGTGTGTGTGTGTGTGTGTGTGTGTTGCACTGCCATCTTAACCAGTACCGTTATCCCCCACAACACTGCCACCGTCTAGTAACCATTTTACCATCGTCTTCCACCACACAATCACCATCCCTACCACACTGTCACCATCCACCACCACACCACCACCACCACTAATACCATCATCCCCCAACACGTTACCACCGTCCACCACCACAGTATCACCGTTCACCATCCCACTGCCACCATCCACTACCACATTACCACCGTCCACCACCCTACTACCACCTCCACCAGCACATTACCATCTCCACTTTCTTTACCTCTATGCAGCTGCTGACTTGGTACAGGGGATCTTTATGTTTGACCGAGAAATAAGACTCAAGAACGGCTGCTAACGAGAGACGATTTTATTCATTTCAGAAACCACAGCAAAGACACAAATTAGATGCTCTGTTAATGCTTTTATCGCAAATTACGACCTTTATTCCCGTTCATGTTGAATTATTTTACCTCCAAGAAACATGCCGCAGCCACGGTTCAAAGTGCGGTGAGGGAATAAGTGGATGTCTTTGAGTTGGAGAGAGGGCTGTGTGATGCCGGAAGACAGGGTGACATAGAGGTGATTCGTCTGTGTCCGCCTCTTACGGTATTAAGGCGTCTGGCTATAGATGGATAGATACAGTGTTTGGGGGGAGGCTTTAGCTTTGGTATTGATGAGTTTGAGTACTTGTGTCTGTGTGGTTATGCCTGAGTGGTTGTGTGTCTCAGTGGCTGCATGTCTGAACAGCTGTGTCTGAGCGGTTGTGTCCCTGTGATTGTGTTTGAGTAGTTTTATGTGTGAGTGGTTGTGTGTCTGAGGGGCCGTATCTGAGTGGCTGTGTGTCTGAGTGGTTGTGTATTTGAATGGTTGTATTTCCGAGTGATTGTGTGCCTGTGTATTTGTGTGTGAGTGGCCGTCTCTGAGTGGTTGTGTGTCTGAGTGCTCATACATTTGAGTGGTTGCGTATCTGAGGTTGTGTGTCTGAGTGTTTTGTGACTGAGTGTTTGTCTGAGTGTTCGTGTCTGAATGGCCGTGTTTGACCGGTGATGGCATTGTTATGAAGCTGAGTTCTTATTTTGAGTGCCTGTTTTTTAGTTGTGTGTTATCATATTTTTCAGTGCGTCTGTTTGATGGTGGTATTGTTTGAAACACAGAGATGTTTTTTTTAATGGCTGTTTGTGGAGGTGTGTGTGTGTGTGTGTGTGTGTGTGTGTGTGTGTGTGTGTGATGGGCAGTGTACGTTCATGCATCGGTGAGGCATTTTTTTTTTCCTTACTGGCCGTGTCTGAGAGCAGGTGTCTCAGCAGGTGAACATATGGGAGGAAGCAGACTGTCTGTATCTGAATTGCCATTTCTAAATGGATGTATCTGACTAGGAGCCACGGTGGCTGCTGGTAGTCTGTTTGTCTCGTGATTTTTACATCCCCAAGTCTAGTATGCAAAACTACGGCCATGACAGAAATTGAAATCGGATGATTGTAGTGTGACCTTTGACGTAATGGCAGCTGTTCACACCTTGTCATTTCATTTCCATTATATATATATACAGCTCTTGACACACAAACCAAAACCACTGCCTTTATATTTCCACGTTCACGTACATCAGACCTACAACAGACACCCATTCTCCATGTCGGATATTGCAACACGGGGAAGACAGTTACCACTCTCCCTGCAAGGGGAAGGTCCAGTCTTTGGCATTATGGACTGTTACAGATAGTGTTGGAGCGAGACGCCATTATGTGTAACCTATACGACTGGCTGGTGGAGCTGCCCGGTTGTACAAACGTCCTTCAGTTCCCTTCCTCCACATCCCCTCAAAGGAGGATGGTGGACTGCGGAACGGTGATATGGCCTCCTGTAGTCCACGGGGATCCTATTTCGTTGAGCCTGAGGTTGCTACTACTACAGTTATAACTACTCCTACTAGTACTACTACTACTATTACTACTACTACTACTATTACTACTACTATTACTGCTACTACTACTACTACCACTACTACTACTATTACTACCACAGTGTTTGATCAGGTGAATCGAAGTGTTTGTGTATGGGGAGGTTTGTCTGGTGGCCTTCCCTCAGATTGGCCGTGTGTTATTGCGGGTATCTGATGAGGTGAACCTGAGTGGCAGTGTGTAATGGTGTGTAATGAATGTCAATATTTTACGTGTGTATGTGATGATGTGTATATGATGGGGTGTGTCTGAGTAGTTGTGGGTGATGGGGAGTATCTCAGAGGCAGTGTGAGCTTGAGTGGCAGTGTATATTTGAGAGCTTTTGCGCGGTGAGGTGTATCGTAGTGACAGTGTGTAAATGAATGACAGTTGTGATGTGTGTACCCAAGTAGTGGAGTGTAATTAAGTAGAACTGTATACCAGAGTAGGAGTGTGTACCTGCCCGGCAGTGTGTATTAGCGAGGCAGTGTGTGTGTGTATGGCAGTGTGCATCTGAATGGCAGTATGTTATGGGGTCTACCATGAATATATTGAAGTGGCAATGTATATCTGAGTGGCAGTATATACCTAAGTGGCAGTTTATACCTTAGTGGCTACGTGTACCTGAGTGGCAGTGTGTACCTGAAAAGCAGTGTGTACCTGAGTGCTAATGTATATCTGAGTAAAAATGTGATCTGGGTGGCAGTGTGTACCTGAGTGGCAGTGTACACCTAAGTGGCAGTGTGATCCTGAGTGACAGCGTGTACTTGAGTGGCAGTGTCTTCTTGAATGGCAGTGTGCAGTATGATGAATTTGTGTATCTGAGCAGCAGTGTGTAGCTGAGTGGGAGTGTGTACCCGGGTTGCAGTGTGTAGCTGATTGGCAGTAACTGTGTACCCGGGTGGCAGTGTGTAGCTGAGTGGCAGTGTGTACCCGCGTGGCAGTGTGTAGCTGAGTGGCAGTGTTTACCCGGGTGGCAGTTTGTATCTGAGAAGCAGTGTATACACGGGTGACAGTGTGTAGGTGAGTATCAGTGTGTAGCTGAGTGGCAGTGTGTAGCTGGGTGGCAGGGTGTAGCTGGGTGGCAGTGTGTAGGTGAGTGGCAGTGTGTACCCGGGTGGCAGTGTGTAGGTGAGTGGCAGTGTGTAGGTGAGTGGCAGTGTGTACCCGGGTGGCGATGTGTACTGTAGGTGAGTGGCAGTGTGTACCCGGGTGGCAGTGTGTGGGTGAGTGGCAGTGTGTACCCGGGTGGCGGTGTGTAGGTGAGTGGCAGTGTGTACTCGGGTGGCAGTGTGAGTGGCAGCGGCGGACACTGTTTACCGGGTATGAGTGTTTAAGCCCAGGTTTTAGGGGCGACGCCAATCAATTTTTCCATCACACTGATTAATGACGCTCAAGATTAGTATTGTGATGGATGGAGCGCCCAGTCCTGCATCTGTGTGTGTGTGTGTGTGTGTGTGTGTGTGTGTGTGTGTGTGTGTGTGTGTGTGTGTAAAGAAACCTTATGTGTAAGTGTGTAAAGTTAACTGTGTATACATAATATGCTTGTGTGGGGTCTCTCTTTTTTTCTCTGTCTGTCTGTCTGTCTGTCTGTCTGTCTGTCTGTCTCTCTCTCTCTCTCTCTCGTGTGTGGGTGTGGGTGCAAGTATACCTGTGTGAGGACGCTTAAATATAAACGAGAATACCCAGTTCATAATTCAACTTGCATTATATAATTGTATTTGCTAATGTCCGTAATGTGTTTTTCCACGAGAGCAGGAGTGGTGGCAAGTGCAGAGGTGTGTGTTTATCAGCAGGTGTATTGCTGTGTGTTGCAGTGTAGCTTCGTGTGTTGCAGTGTAGCGTAGTGTGTATTGTAGTACTGTATATGCTTTGTGTATGACAGTGTATCTTACAAGTGTACTGCGGTTTATTTTGTTTATTAAGTGTATTCATGTATATTTTCCAGTGGTACTTCTGAGGGTATTGCAGTGTCTTGTGTGTATTGCAGTGTGTCGTGTGTGTATTGCGGTGTGTCTTGTGTGTATTGCGGTGTGTCGTGTGTATATTGCGGTGTGTCGTGTGTATTGCGGTGTGTCGTGTGTGTATTGCGGTGTGTCTTGTGTGTATTGCGGTGCGTCGTGTGTGTATTGCGGTGTGTCATGTGTGTATTGCAGTGTGTCGTGTGTGTATTGCAGTGTGTCGTGTGTGTATTGTAGTGTGTCTTGCGTGTATTGCGGTGTGTCTGTGTATTGCAGTGTGTCGTCTGTGTATTGTTTTGTGTCTCGTGTGTATTGCAGTGTGTCATGTGTGTATTGCGGTGTGTCGTTTGTGTATTGCAGTGTGTCGTGTGTGTATTGCGGTGTGTCGTGTGTATTGCGGTGTGTCGTGTGTGTATTGCAGTGTGTCGTGTGTGTATTGTTTTGTTTCGTGTGTATTGCGGTGTGTCGTTTGTGTATTGCAGCATATCTAACATGTGTATAGTAGTTTATTTTCCGTGCAGTGTAATTTTGTGTATTGAAGTGTATGGTGTGTCTTCGTGTATCTTATGTATTGCAGTGTATCTTCTGTGTGAATTACAGTGTACATTGCGTCTGTATTGCAGTGTATGAGTATACTGCAGTGTATCGGGAGGGTGTATTTCAGTGTATCTTATGAGTGTATTGCAGTGTATTCTTTAAGTGTATTACAATGCTGTGTGCGTGTGACATTATATCCTACTGTACTGAAATTAACCTTATAATTGTATTGCATATATTGAAAACATTGAAGCAGGTGATTAACGGAGCACGAGAACAACAGAGAGCGAGACCAGCAGAGATCAAGACCATAAAGAACACCGCCAGAAAAAGAACCAACAAAGACGGAGAGTAATAAAAAACAAGACCACATGACCAACAGAGAACGAGACCAACAGAGAACGAATCCAGTAGAGAGCGAGACCATTAGATAAGGAGACCAATAGAGAACGAGACTAACAGGGAACGAGACCAGCAGAACCCGACGAACAGTGAACCAGACCAGCAGAGAAGACCGGGGCCAAAATGGCAGAGAGACCCACAGTTCAGACCGAGAGCAGCTAAGACCGAGGCCAGCAGAGCAAAGAAGCCAACAGTTCAGACCGATAGTAGCTAAGACCGAGGCCAGCAGAGCAGAGACCAGCAGACCAGACCGAGACCGGCAAGACCTAAAAACGAGATCAATTGAGAATACAAGCAACATGAATATATAGTAGGTTCGTTCTCACCTGGCAAAAATACCCAACCCCCTTCATGGGCAGGAGTAGTCAGTTTGGGGGGAAAGTATGACTAGTAACCAAGGAGACTCATTCGTACCTCATAGCTAAGACTCATCAAAATTCACAAAAACACAGCATAGTATCCAGACTTTGAAAATGTCTCAGTTCCGTCGGATGAAAACTGTCAGTCTATACTACAGACCACCTAAGCCACAGCACGAGACCAACAAGAGCAGGACGAGACCAAAAGAGACCGAGACCGTACCACCGAGAACTCACGCTATTTTCCGGTGCTCAGCTGAACACAGAATTGCAGCCTCCAGTGTGCGTGGTCTGAGTATTACGCATTTTTCATAAATCATTCGGTAATACCAGGATCTTCTATTATTTCAAGGGGCTGGAAGTGAACGAAGCATTACGGACGATTTCGCACGGGAACCCGATATTTGAGAGAGAGAGAGAGAGAGAGATGCATCGTTGACTCCTGGTATATTATTGATTATATAATTGTTTGTGTGAAACTGTGTAAGGCTAGCGGTGTGTGTGTGTGTGTGTGTGTGTGTGTGTGTGTGTGTGGTAATAGAGAAGCAGTGATCACAGTGGCTGGGTTGTGTGTACATATGTGTGCGCGCATAGTTAGACCTGTGTAAACATGTGCGTAGAAATTAATATAATCATAAGATTGCACTTGCACCTCAGTGTCAGTGCGTGTGTAGATGCGTATGTGCAAACCTACGATATCTGTGTGCACATCTTGTACGTAAAACTTTATGTATATCTGTGTGTGTGTGTGTGTGTGTGTGTGTGTGTGTGTGTGTGTGTGTGAGTTCTTCCAGCCTTTGATCGGATTTTCAGTATTGTTGGGGCGACTCGGGTGGCCTCAATACTCCCTCTTTTTTTGCTTTTTATTTCAGTTCTCTTGCTGTGTCGGGTTTGAGGGGGACCTGGCACAAAGAATTCAGAGGGAAGGGAGCTAGGGGCCGAACCTCTCCCTTGCTGTATAATGCCTGCTCTTTCTTATATATATTTCTTCAGCGCTGCAGTTCCTTTTGGGAATTGTTAGTATCGCTTTTTCTTTAAGGGTTTCTTTTCAGTTTAGTAATCTCTCTCTCTCTCTCTCTCTCTCTGTCTCTCTCTGTCTCTCTCTCATGCTATTATATTGCCACACCATCAATTAGTATGAAAGAAGTCAATCAATCAATCAATCATTTCCTGTGGCACCCTCGGGGATGCATAGGGCCTCGATGAACTCACACCACCACATCCTATCTTGTGCTAACTCCTCAAGATCTCCCCAACACTCATCTCCAGCTTCCCGTCTCATTGTCCTCACCCACGTCTCTTTTGGCCTTCCTCTACCTCTCCTACCAAGTGCCACCCACCCTGGTGTACCTCGTACTATTCCCTGTCTCCTATACACATGTCCTAGCCACTTCCATCGTGAGAACCTAACATATTCATCGACCGGCTGCACTCCCGTTATTTCTCTAATTCTACTATTTGGTATCCTTTCCCACCACTTAACTCCTAATATTCTTCTAAGTGCTTTGTTTTCAAACACCAAGAATTTATTCTCCATAGTCACTGTGCTGTACCAAGACTCGTGTCCATAAATTAAGATACTCCTAACCATTACCTTATAAAGTTTGATTTTTGTATGCACAGAAAAATTGCTATTATTCCAAATATTTTTAAGCATTCCCATTGCCTGATTAGCCTTCTTTAACCTTTCCTCGAATTCAAAGTTCAAAGAACCATCCTTGGCTAAATAAGTACCTAAATATTTAAACCTATCAACTTGCTTTACAACCATACCTCCAATTACACATTCCTGCGCATTTTCCATATTCATATTGATTATTTCAGTTTTTCCACAATTAATAACCAAACCCACCTTGCGACCTTCACTCACCAAACAGTCCAACACTCTCTGCATCTCTTCTGGCCCATCACAAATCAAAACTATATCATCTGCATAATCTAAATCCAAAAGTTTCCTGTTCTCTCCCCAAAGTATACCTGCACCGGTTTCTGTTCCAACGCGTTTCATAATGTAATCAATGACCAATATAAATAGTAAAGGCGATAGAACACCACCTTGAATTACTCCGGACTTGACTTCAAACGAATCACTCAGACAACCATCAACCATCACTTTACAAAATGTATCCTCATGCATGTTCATAATGACCCTCACAAACTCCTCTGGTATTCCATAATGTCTCATGATCTTCCCCATAGTCTCTCTCGAAATACTATCAAAAGCCTTTTCAAAATCAACAAAACAAAGACTTAACGGTACTCTCATTTCATTAACTTGCTGCATCAAATGCCTAACTATAAAGATATGATCATTGCAACCACGTCCCTTTCTAAAACCAGCCTGTTCATCCCTCAGAATACCCTCAACCACCGGCTCCAACCTATTTAACAACACTCTACTGAAAACTTTCAAAGCTATCGGTGACAAAGAGATTCCCCTCCAATTACCACATTCACTCAGGTCTCCCTTCTTCGGAACTTTAACAATTACAACATTCTTCCAAACTGATGGTAGTAACCCCGTCACCCATATCTTATTGAATAGCTTGGTCAAGATCATTATTAATCTATCCCCCTCCACTTTAAACATTTCCGGAAATAAACCATCCTCCCCTGGTGCCTTATTATTCTTTAAATGTTTTAATGCTTTCACCACTTCTGCAAGCCTCAACTCTCCTGTATCTATATTTAAATCTTCCTGAGCAGACGGTATATCCTCTTCTGGTGGTATTGGTCTATTAAGAACTGTCTCAAAATGCTCTTTCCATCTATTTTTAATATCTCCATCTTTGGTCAATAAATTTCCTTCCCTGTCTCTAACTGGTATTTCCTTGCGTTTACCTGCATTACCACTCAGTTCTCTAATCGATTCATATGCTATTCTTTGACTCTGTCCATCATTTTTGTTTATTAAGATTTCAGTCTCTGCAACCTTTTCATCCACACATCTTCTTTTATCTCTCCTAGCTAACCTTCTTACTTCTGAATTCAAACTCCAGTACGCAGCTCTTGCTAATTCAATCTCTTGTTCATCAACGCATTGCATCTCACTCCTCAATTTAGCCTCACCTCTCTTTTTTATCATATCCCACGTTTCCTCTGACATCCATTTCTTTCTCCTGAATCTATGTCTCCTTCCAATCGTACATTCAGCAGTCTCATGCAAAACTTTGTTCACATCCTCCCACATCTCATCTACACTTCTCTCCCCCTCTTCCAACGTTTCCAACACCAAAAACCTATTTCTGCATTCTAATCTGAATTCCTCCTTTTCTTCTCCTTCCCTTCTAAGCTTAACAAGAAGTACATGATGATTATGGCGATGTTGATGATGATGTCATTATCAGCAGCAGCAGCAGCACTGTATTCTCCAACACGTATCTGAACGATGTAAGCAAAATAATATAAACTTGTCACCCTGCCTTCTAATCACGTCCAGGAGTGATTTCCTACGTCGCATCATTACTCCTAACGGTTTCACTACCAACAAACTTTACCTTGCATAATGACAGCATCTTTGGCAAATCATGACTGCTCGGCTGATAGATGTCGCAGTTGGAGTTCTGGGAATATGACTAAGCCTGGCACTAAAATATATCGCTGGATTACATCTGAAGGTTACGGTAAAAACATTGCTACATTGGATTTTATGATGAAGTATTCAAGATATATATCCATGATAAAGCAGATTTTGCTTCGACAAAGTATTCAGAATATATACGCATAATAAATACAAGTTTTAATTTTGTTAAGTCGCGAAAAATTACGAAATTAACACATACTCTCTAACCAGGCGTACAATGACCATCTCACTATATTGAGTGCTGACCTATAGCAAGAAATTAACATTACAGTGTGGTGCTAATCACGAAAAAGTGCCATGGAAAGGATGCAGGGCCGTAGTATTGCCTTATTCTCCCACCGGGGTACGGGAAAAAGGTTGCAAAAGGACGATAAACCTCCGCCAAGTTATGATGAATGAAGTATAGTTATTTCCTGTGCAATAAAGAGATAGTTTTCTTTTGCTCTGTCAAAGTTAATGGTTTCCTAATTAGCACTTTCAGCTCAAGGACGTCCTCTGTGCTTTATTTTAATCTTGTTGTGTACTGTACTAAGAATATATTCAGATTAGGAGAGATACTGGACGTCTAGGTATAGTCTTCATGAAGCCATTGAATGCGAGAGGCCATCCAGAGTTTATTGAAATTGTCAGGAAGTGGCATACAGATGAAAGTTGTCATCTAATTGATGGAGTTAACACCCAGTTTGTGTGCAAACATGAGCAATCACCCACTCATACCCTCAACTCCAACCTTCTGCCCCCCGCACACACAATCATGTGCAACCGCTTTCTGTGAATTTACAGATATAATAACTTCAACAGCAAAGAAAAAAAAAACGTTAAGTACCGCAATGAATTCCGTCTACAACTAACACCTTGTGTTTTAGCAAAAATCACGGGACTTAGAAATATGGAATCCAGACCAACCATCCTTAATAGAAATCTGGATGCTGGACAGGGATACATCATGGCTTTATCTGTCTATCTATATACATTCATATATACATTCATATATATATATATATATATATATATATATATATATATATATATATATATATATATATATATATATATATATATATATAGGCTATAAGTATACATATATATATATATATATATATATATATATATATATTGTGTCCGACTCTGGGCAAAGGCTTCAGGGTCTATATCTCGGGGGCAGTGGCCTATCCCAAGGCCCAATAGTCCTACACCTCCACATGTCACCACTTTGGCACTAACACCCACCGTCCATATTGAATACGTGCTAGGGCTGTCTCATACAGAACTGCTGTCTTGGTATTAGCTGGGGTATTTTTACGACATGCCGTCGGGTCATCTGGTACATCAGGAAAGCCTGCTTTTTAAGAAATTCAAATCCTTAAAACTGTTCCCTGCCCCAGCCGGGATTCGAACCTGGGTCCATCAGGACTGCAGGACGCCTCTCTACCGATTCAGCCACCGCTGTATATATGACTGAATTCATTCAGGAAGAAATCAGTAATTCAAACATTATCATTGATCAGATACACAACCACTGGGCATTAACTCATCACCTACAGTTCACGGAAAATCTATAGAAGCTAATAATAAACATGATCATGATTATTATCATAAAAATGATATTGATAATCAAAACAACAACAATAATAATAATAGTAGTAGCAGCAGCAGCAGCAGTAGTAGTAGTAGTAGTAAGTGGTAATAACAATAATAATTTTTTATTATTATGATAATGCACGAAAGCCCTAACCTCACACCATCGGAACAGACTGACATCTCTTTACCTATAACCTATGGACGCGAATCTGAAAAAAACAATAGCACGAAAAAATCCTAATCTCGAGCCTCGGGGAAAAAGTTGACAATCTGAATGGAGGGTGGCTAACATCAGCCTCCTCCAATCCCCGTCATTAGCCTGCCGATTAGCCATGGGGCACGAGTTGAGATTAAATTCCTTTCCTCGCTGATTATGAGGGTGGCCGGATTGACAAAAAAATAAACACGGAGAAAGTTTCGTAATGGCAGTGATCAGTGTGTTGGGCAGGGGGAGTGGGGGCTTTGTGTGTGTGTGGGTGTATGGGTGGCGTGAGGATGGCGGCTGTGTGTGTGTGTGTGTGTGTGTGTGTGTGTGTGTGTGTGTGTGTGTGTGTGTGTGTGTGTGTCTGTGTCTGTGTAGGTAAGGCAAAAGGCATGGGTGCGCTACGGGATGCGGGAAGGTGGTCTATGGGTGTCTGTACAGTATATGGAGAGGGAGTGGGTTGGGAGAGGTATTGTGGGTATGTGAGGAGTAATGAAATGAATACTTGTGTGTGGAAGAGGGGAAGTTTTTTGTGTGTTGGAGGGTCGTGGGAGTGACGCTGGCCTGGACTCCTATGATGCCCTCCTCTTCCATTCAACCTTCCTCTTTTCGAGGGATAGGGAAATAGTTAAAGGTCGGTGTTTAACCAGGTAATTGAGCCGACCGTAGTGTCAGTGCCATCACATGAAGGTGTCTCTCTCCGGCATCAATGGCGTGAATGTGTAAGCTTGTGTCGAGTGAGGGGGTGGATGTTGAGTGAGAAATTCAGTTAGGGAGAGGTTTTTCAAACCCACCTAAACACACTAAAAGACGTCCCTGTCAGCGTGTGTATGTAGATGGGGGAGGGGAGGCGGGGATGGATGTTTGGGCGGGTGGCGGGGAGAGGGGTATATTGTGACTGTGAATAGAGAGTAGACAAACTTTGCTGGTGAATTAAAAGAGTATTGTCACCACCAAAAAGTTCGCCGAAAATCCCCATTCAGCATTGTGTCCTGCCCTCCTTATTTCTCCTCCCTCTTCGAACGCCAAGGAGTAGCTTCATTTTTCCTACTTTTATTGTTTGTTCTTCATACTATTATCACTTTTAAATATTTAGTGTTGCAGCTTGGAAGATAAGAAAATGTTATCGAACTTTTGATCCTTGTAGATCGTGAAATATCTCCTTCATATTATTGTCTTTGTGGTCTGTTAGTGTTATTTATGTAGCATGGATATTGGCTAGAAAAAATGCATGTGCGCCCACTCAGGTGTTCCCGATGGCTTAACTCTGTCTCTACGATGACGTGTAATAAGTTGTGTTCTTAAAACCACTCGACGACTTTGTATTCATTTTAGTGGGAGGGTTATTGGTGGTTGCTTTTAATCCCAGTCATATGTTCATTCCGAAAAAAAAATAACATCATCGGAAGGAAACCAGAATATAACAAAGAAGGTCGTGTTGATGGAGGTAACCCTTTCAGGCCGGCGACGTCTTTTATAATTTAGCCTTACTACCACCAGCCAGTTTTATCCGCCGTGAAAGATATTTCGAACTTGACGGATTAGGTAAAGCCTTGGTTAATGCATTCACCAAAAGAGATCTTTCCTAATTTACATCGAATTCTCTGTTCGGTTATAAGAAAAAAAGACTCCTTCAAGAAAATGGAGTTAATTGTATTAGTGGTGGATAGTTTAGGTATATGGATGAAAAATGTGTGAGTTAGAGAAGGGTAACTTGATTGCGGAGGACTGAATGACGTGAGGGCGAGTCGTTTGTAGCCACCCCTTCCTGGATCATGGTGTGTGGCTATTGACAGTTGACCTAAGGTTCCCTTGCATTATACAGGGTGATTCAAAGGTCAGGTTGCATTGGAAGGAGAGGATCGCGGCAGCCATTGACACTGTTAGTCCCACAATACAAAGAAACACGTTACGTTAGTAGCAGGAGCGTCTACACGAATGCATTGTCGTTGACCGTGGCCTTATCCGGTGCATGTTGCGACTGTTTATTCGGCTCAGGGAAAATAGTCAGGTTGTGAAGGGATGAGTGAAGACAATCTAACACTTGCAGTTCAAAGAGTCTCTCGAGATCTGCATCAAGTTGTCAGGTAAACAAAAATAGCCTCGTATATTAAAGTAGTGAAGGATAAAGAAAATAAAATATAAGTTACTCGCGACGCCCAGATTGTTATTAATGACAGTTTTGATTTAAAGTTTTTTTTTTTTTTAATCTTACCTTTTTGCACATGTTTGGTGTATGTTTTATGTGTGAGCCAACGAAATATAAAACTCGATGAAACACGAGAATTGAGTGATGAAATTTAATGCGTAAGCTTTATGTGAAATGCATCTTACCCGAGGCACCCCATTTATATTTCGCATTTTTTTTATTTTTCTGTTTTGTTCAGTTTATCTCTTAGTGATTTTATTCAAGTTAGTAATAGGTCTTGCACTGAAGGGAAAGCGTCCTCTAAGCTGGGCAAAATCGTCTGGTGGCTGCAGGGACACACACACACACACACACACACACACACACACACACACACACACACACACACACACACACACACACACACACACACACACACACACACACACACACACACACACACACACACCTTCATTTTGTGTTTACATGGTGCGTTCTTTCGGTTTCTTCTTTAATTTTCTGTTACTTGGTTTCATTTTCTAGCATTGGCGGTGGTGGTTTCACTTGGCTGATCCGGTCTCTGTATGTTTCAATAGTTTCATATTCTGGTGATGTAGTGGTATCATTCTACTTCTGCGGTTTCTTCTAGTTACTTGGTTTCGGTTTCTGATGCTAGTGGTTTCATTCTCTGGTGACTTCGGTCGAGGAGTCACATCTAAGTGGCTTTCGATGATCTTAACACCTCTTCCATAGCAATTTATTCTGTGTATTTCACCCCAGTGCCCATTTGCGTGATACTGATGCAAACTGTCGATATTATAATGATAGAAACAGCGTGCGGTGGAATTATAAAGGGGTAATGTCGAAAATAAATCGCTAAAGAAGAGACGCAACGAAGTCTACCATATCGCCAAGAATAGGACCCTAGTATGCTTTGGTCTCTTCCTGTTTGTTGGTTTCGTTTTCTGGCAGTCGTGGTTTCAGTCCATGGCGAGTTTGTGCGGCTGCATACTAGAAAACGCTAAGGTATCACGTGGAAAATAAATCGCCAATAAAAGAGACGCCGAGAAACCTGCTTTGACGCCTAGAAAGAGACCCAAGTTGGTTTCATTTTCTGGTATTCGTGGTTTCAGTCATTGGCGAGTTTGTATGAATGACGGTGATTGTTTCTGCAGCCAAGCCAACGCGAACAACAAATCACAAATAAAAGGGACGAGAATGTTAGGCCAGGAGTTGTGTCGGCGGCAATAAGGCCTTGGTGGAACTCAGGATTAATACACACACACACACACACACACACACACACACACACACACACACACACACACACACACACACACACACACACACACACACACACACACACACACACACACACCATCATCATCATCATATCCTAGGCACCATGATAAAATGACAGTAAACCGGTTAGATAATCATAATCTTATACCCTTGCTTTGGTAAATCGGCTTTTGGTATGGTGATTTCCGGAGATATTAAGTAAATAAAGGACCGGCTGATGTCCGACGAGAAATTTTTCATGTCACTGACCACTCAATACAGATTGGAGAGATTGTGCATTTCATTCACATCTAAAGAAGCTTGCCTGCAGTCTACGTAATTGCAGCAACAGGCAGAGTCTAACATGATAGAGTTGAAGTGTGATGCGTCTACTTCACTGATGGGTGAGTTGACTGGTTATCAAACAGGGTGAAATGAATCAGCCTTTGCCTACAACAGAGAAACATACGGCTGGAGGACTGTAGATGACTGCTCCTCACCCCGAGTATAAGTATTTGCCTTTACACAAGTCGTATGATAGGCCACAAACAAGAGAAGTGACATAACTATACACACTGAATTCAGATCTGCGCTGTGAGTTATTCAATCTGGCCTGATGAAAGCGAATGTAGGTCTCTTATCAGGCATCTTATCTGCCTTACAACTTTTGGCCACCTAGCATCGAAGAGTCACCCTTAACTGATTACCTCAGTTATATAGATGTGGTTGGAAATAAAGCAACAGAACAGGCAGCGATATCAGCCACAAGGACCACCATAACAACATACACCATCCAACTATCAGAGTCACAAGTTAAAGCTTGTTCATAAAAAGGAGAGGGAGAGAGAGAGAGAGAGAGAGAGAGAGAGTACGACCAT
Organism: Coenobita brevimanus; assembly: GCF_032717465.1. NCBI lineage: Eukaryota > Metazoa > Arthropoda > Malacostraca > Decapoda > Coenobitidae > Coenobita > Coenobita brevimanus. The sequence continues at coordinate 31,475,763 of NC_137017.1, forward strand.
CACAAGGGGTGGGTACAGAGGATATCTATCTGCCAACTTGTACCTCGGGGTTACCCAGTACGGATCTTTGTAACTTAGTCGGGACACCCCAGGGGAACTAGCATCCATCTGCACTGGCTGTGACGTCCATACATTATTATGTTGTTAAGAAATAAGCACCAGATCCGAGAGATTATGTGACCCTTATGAATGAAACACAGACGAGCCCCTGTTGCACTAACTGCTGCAATGTCGTGTAGTTTTAACAGAAACAGCTGGGAGTCTCAAGGTGCCAACTCACTGCACCCTCAGGTCATCACAAGAACAAATATTGTGAAGTTCTACTGGAAGAAATGATCATAGTCATCCAGTCTCACGCTCCAGCAAGTGAAATTAATTTAGGCAGGTCAGATGACGTACTAGCTAAACACTTGGTAATATTATCATTTCCCCAGAACATAAAGTGCACATCTTTTTTGTGCTGCTGCTGTCTCCAAATGATTTGATTTTACTTAGAGCGATTTTTGGAACCAAAGGGATAAGATACAACTCGTTTAACACCCCAGTACGAGATGACGTTTTTATCCAGATTAAAATCATCAGGAAATTGTAATAACTAACTTAAAAGTTACCATAATAATGAGGAGATTAATATCATCCTCCCGGGGATATAATATTCACCTTATTCTTGCCGCCACGAGAAGACTTACTCAAAAGAGAAGTGCACCAAAATATAGAAGGGGTAGGCTTGGCCATATCTAACCCTTCCAGTCCGAAAAAGTCTCTTCTGAGCTTAAAAAAATTGGTCGGTGAGACCACGAATGAAATAGAAAAAAGTCCTCTAGTCAGCTGCAGCTAACATCTCACTGGTCACTGTCCATAGCTTCTACTGACGTAATCTATTTGTTCCTGGATCCTGTCGCTCTTATGTCATGAGACCTGAGTTGATAAGGTGAGGATGGACACGTGTAATTTTTCATGAAGCCATACATTTCTTGTCAACTTCCAGACGTTGATATATTGCCGACAGTGTATACCTCGAAATCAAGGCAAAGTTGGGCTCGTCTAAACTTAAAAATTATGCAAGTTTGATTACAGGCCTAATTTGTATGATTCGCTCAGCCGAATAATCTTCCTCCTCGTCACCTGGAGTAGAAGGCCACAGGTGCCCCAGGAATGGAATGGCTAGAAATGCTGTACCACTGTTAATGATGTCGGGCTCCAGGACTCTCTCTCAGCTGAATGGTGTCGTCCGGAGGTAACTGGAATATAACGCAAGACAGCACGTGACCATGAGAGTTAGCAATCGTGTGTAGCTTATCCGGCATCTGTGTGTGTGTGTGTGTGTGTGTGTGTGTGTGTGTGTGTGTGTGTGTGTGTGTGTGTGTGTGTGTGTGTGTGTGTGTGTGTCGGTGCAATGGGTTTTAGTGTTATACATGTGTATGAGAGAGAGAGAGAGAGTGTGTGTGTGTGTGTGTGTGTGTGTGTGTGCATTATAGCGAGAGAGAGAGAGAGAGAGAGAGAGAGTGCATTATAGCGTGCACAGTGGGCTGATCCCTTTTAATGACAACTAGCAATGTTAACGTCCTCAACGCTGGAGGACATAAAGATGCTTTAATATTATAACACCATTTTTATTTTGTTCTTGCTGTTTTCAGGCATATTTTATTCAGCTCCACCCCTTTATTACTTTGTTATGGTGGTTGCGTGACCAGAGAAATTGAGAGCGGTGAAAATGGAGTTATTTAGGAATGTGTGTGTGACGTGTGGAAATGATGAGAAGTTATATGATTTATGAAAGATGTGGAGTAAGGATATTTGTTGATAATGCAGTAGGGGAGGGTGCATTTAGGATTAGATGATATGGTTACATGGAGAGAACGGATTAAAATATGATGGCGGAAAGATTATGTTATGTATAATGAGTCTAAAGGTGGGATGAGGTGAGGGAGACCAAGAAGGGGATATGACAAGTTAGTGTGTGAGAAAGCGAGATGTGCAAGTTGATGAAGCGAGGTAATCGACAGGGTATTCATTTGGTTGACTGAGTAAATGTAAGGATTTGCACATCTCAAGGGCTTAGTACCCCATTTTAAGTTGACATTTGACTGATTGACTCATAAGTGTAAGTGAAACACATCTATAAGGAAGACAAAACCGTGTAGATGTTTAGGACTGCAGTTTGAGGGCTTAAATGGTGTGTATAATTACTATTTTGCCTTTTTTGGCAGTCTATTAACAGTTCTTCCAGTTTCCTACCTTCTCTTTACTCTTTTCCTGGATCAAACTTCAACCTATCTGTAGGTCGGAAAAACGGTAATAATGATGATGATGATGAGAGACTGCTTCTATGACAAATAATCGTTTACAAAAATCTGTAGCCAAATACAGCACAACACCTGCAATCGCCGAGGTGCAGGCTTTAGATTACTTGAGCAGCCGATGAACCAGACACGAGTGACCCCAACTTTTCACAGTAAACAAAGCGTGACGTCATTAGGCTCGGACAGCGTGGTTTGAATTGGTTTGTATTTTTCACATTCATCGTTAATGGTGTAACCCCTTCACCCGGAGGACGTCTTTTTCGCTTTCATCTATGCAGTGCCAGACTATCAATCTGTTTTGAAGACACAGTGAAGAAAAATCATGTAATAGCAAGAATAAAGTATAAATGACGCCCTCGGACTGAAGGGGTTATGATTTGGTAAAAGATTCACGTTGAGCATAGATCAGAAGTTACCAAACATCGTACTTGACTAGCTCACCACCACCACCACCATTTCTCGGAATTCACAAACTTACAGCCAATCGCCCTTCGTAACTACGATCTGTAGTCTTCTCACGTACGATGTTCGCTTTGAAAATAATAGTTACGAAAGAAAAGTAATCATGATATATTTCTGTTTCACGTTATGTTTCGGTCTATTTTCGTCATTCTTCATCTGTTTCTGCATTAATCAACAGAACGGGCAAGGGAATAGCTTGCCTCTTATTCTTTCCGCAAAGCAAAATTAGAGTTACAAGAGGGAATTAATAGTTTTGTGAGCATTTCAGTGTTTGTGAATCTAGCTAGGGTGATCCCGGGCCACTGCTAGCGCTAAGCCACTGCGTATATGCACCCCTGGGCCTCCAGCATCCGGGGGCGTCAGTGTCGTGTACTGACATTTCGGGGGCTAAAGGCTCTGGATAAAAGAAGAAAAAAAAAGCACCACACCCTTTGTCGATTACTACGCGAGAGAGAGAGAGAGAGAGAGAGAGAGAGAGAGAGAGAGAGAGAGAGAGAGAGAACTTTGTCTTTGCCCCGAAGAAAAGTAAAAGATATAAAGTGAAGTTAAATCGACATGATATACTGACCAGTAATAAGAGCATTTCCGCCGCCTGTGTTATGATTTCCCGGAACCTTAATTATAATGCCGATACCTTAGACTCGTTTCCACCACTGCCTTGCATCAACTCTAAATGATGAGCGGTACGGGCAGTTGGAGTTGTTTTAAGTTCTGCATAAACTTCCCCGGAATTGTTGGTTCCTTTAGAGCTGTTATTAAATCACTTATAATTAACAGAGTTGGCGCGAGGAGGAAATAAAGTGGAGTGTAAAAGTGAACTGAATAATGGATTATAATGTTATATGCATTATAATTTTGTAATGTGGATATATACTTCAAAGGACATCGTACAGCACCCAAGTAGTAAGCAAACTCGGTCTAAAGTTAGTCAGCCCCACAGCATCGATTATTAAAGAACCACATTGCATGAATTATACTGCATTAACGATGTATATATTGCAGTGTCTGTGAGCAGTATATCTAATTACATTATTTCATACAGACATTTATATTACGTGCGAAGTTAGAGCATGATTTGTTCAGAGCAGATCTGCCTTATTGCTGCAAACATTTCGAAACAGTGAGCCGTGGGCCAAGATTCACACCCACTCAATCACCAACTCGGAGAGTGGAACTGCCTTGTCACATTCCCCTCCCGCACATTCACCCAGTCATCATTACGCAGTGCTTTTATCGGTAGAAGACAACAAATCAGTCGACACAACCTACTCAACATATCCCATTTCATACCCAACACTTGACATATTCCAGTCAGTACAAACCTATACACACTTTACTTACTCCACTAGGCACCCATTTCGTTACGCCCACACTATATCACACACACACACACACACACACACACACACACACACACACACACAGTTTGATACTTCACAGTGCACATCACATTCGACTTTCCAAACAGAACACCATAGCCGAAATGCCGTATCCTCCTTGATACACTACTCTACACAGCCCACATCACACATTTGACTCTACACACCTTTCTCCACACTTCCCATTTGACACATCCAACTCTACACACACCACTTAACGACAATCTACACACTCCACTCGACATTCACCCGCTTCACATATCCATTTCTATACACCCCAGTCAGCCCTCTGCAGTCGACACACCCCATCGACACACTCCACTCTACACTTCCCACTCGACACACCCTAGTTGACCCACCATTTTTGACACATCCTACTCGACACGCCACTCCACACAGCCCACTCAGCTCTCTACACTATACACACCCCAATCAACACACCGCACTCGACACATTCTACACACCCTACTCGACACACCCCACTCGACATCCTTCTCTGGCCACTACCGTGATACCTATGTCGACATTTCCCCTTCCAGCTAAAGGTACAGGTGTGTTTGTTGAGCTTTTTTGCTGATGCTGGTTGCCATGGTAACCGCGATATCTGTGCCTTAATCTTTCCCTGGGAGTTCCTTTTACTGACATGAACAGGGGATTGGTTCTGGTGTTTACTTCCTCGTTTAAGATTAATATTTTCCCCGTGTTAGATTTCTCTCTCTCTCTACGAGTATACTGTATATATCTACAGTATATCTACATATACATACATAAATATATATATATATATATATATATATATATATATATATATATATGTGTGTGTGTGTGTGTGTGTGTGTGTGTGTGTGTGTGTGTGTGTGTGTGTGTGTGTGTGTGTGTGTGTGTGTGTGTGTGTGTGTGTGTGTGTGTGTGTATTAAATGATCCTGAATGTTACTTATTAGGTAACAGTATGTCTTTTAGAGCAGTAGATTTAATGAAAGTACAGAGGGACGAATGACCGCAGTGTGTTAGAAATTATAGTTGGTTTGGTTGAGTTGGACAATATGTGTTTAATACCAGTACTGAATGTGATTGATAAACTAAAGTTTCCTGTATAAATACTGATATACTTCCTCACGATAAACAGGGAGTCAGTGAGCATCGAAGTCGAAACCAAAATGTCGCATTTTTCAGCCCAATTAACTTTTGAAAATAATCTTTGTTTTTAATTACGTGTTCAAGAAAATTTGGAACGATGTTATTGTCTACAACTGAACGCGAAGGAGCTGTGTAGAATCACAATAATTCGTATGATATGCATACGGTAAGTCGTGAAAAACTACAGTGTCGAGGAACAAGGATGGAGAGCCACTGAGGGGGAATGGGGTTGACAGAGGCGAGGTCGTTACTGAGCAAGACATTGATATCCTGGGCTGTAATTTCCCCTGTTAAGGAGGCTTGTTAGCATACCTTTCTCACAGTGTATTTCTGTGAATGGCTCGTTAATAATCTCTAATCTCTTGTGTGTGTTTTTCATGCAATTTGTCTCTGTATTAACCCTTTCAGTGCTACGAGGTGTTTTCAATTTTATTGTTGCCTATTCCGGTCGCCTTTATTGTGCCTTCACCCACCTATGATGGAGGAGGCATTAAGTGATTGGTCTGTCTGTCCGTGCTTGAGTAGGTGCCTGTGTACGTGTTGCCTGCGTGCGTGCGTGCGTGAGTGTTCGTGTGTGTACATGGGTGCGAACCCATCGACGGATTTCCACCAAACTTCTTCCAGTGATGCGGTATGAGGATATGATGCACCGAGTAGGTCAGCTAGGTCAAGGGTCAGAGGTCAAGGTTATAGTTTATCTTTGTGGGAGCGATACCTCCTGAACTCCCTCAACGTATTTCGACCAATCTTTTGTCAGTGAAGGGACGATGAACTGGTTAGGTTAACAAGGTCATGGAGGTTGTGTATGGCGAGCCCGTCCGCAAGGCTTGGCGGAGGCATACCGAGCGACGCTGTGTTGACAGTTCGGGGCCCGAGTTCTCTGTGTTTCATTAACCTTAGGATAGACTTTTCGAAACGAGGGGAGGGCTGGTAGATACAGCTTTCGTAGTCTACTTCACGACTAGAGATTCTTCGTAAATTGAATAAAACCGTGTGGTGGTGTTGTGATTGTAAAGAAGAGAATGCCGTCGAGTTGAAGGCGTTAAAATCATGAATATTGCATGAAAAAGCACACTGAAATATAACATGCAAAAATACATCACAAATGAGTGTTACAAAGCATCCTAAACTGACGAAAATATCGCCTCCCGGAGATCTCCCATGTCAAGTTCACCCCTCACAGGATGCTACGTGAGACAACAAACAGACAGACAAATGGACAGTAAACTCCAACATATAGATTCATATTATACCGTAATTGTCCTCTGGGTGGCAGGCACAATACACTCCAGCGCAGCACAACACCAGAGACTGTGCCCCTGAGCTCTGCGTGGGCCGTGTTGCAATGTGTAATTATGCTCTGTTAAATGAATACTCGAGAGGTGAGCAGATGGACTTGGCTAGGTTGCGTTGATGGTCGTTTTGTAAGTCGCGTTGTTTCCGAGATTTTTTAAGGCACCGATGGTAACCCTCATGATCAGAACAGTTCTAGTCTCTTACTGTAGCTAATGGTGGATGATTTTATTCAGCTGAGAGTGTGTTATATGAGCTTTGGATGGATAATACTGTCATCATTAACTCTCGTGATCAGAACCAATGTAGTGTTTAGTCCACATAGCTTTAGGTGGCTTTATTCAACCAAGAGCTAGTAATAAGTGCCTGAGAGTGTTCATTTACCAGGTAAGTTGCACTAAATGGGTTAGGCCAAATTGACTTTTGTATTTACATTAAGTCTGTATTCTTGCCTGTTGCTGGTACAATACTAAGCCATCCACTGTAAGAGCACTCCCTTAACCCTCAGACCTCGACAGGTTGCACTAGCAGTCAGTGGATAAGATAAATATCGTAAGGCATCACCCTAGATTTATATGATCATCCGATGGAATGCCGTAAAAAAAAAGAAAGAAAAAAAAAAAAAGACGCCTTCGTATCGTATCGTATCGTTTCCAATTGTATAGTTCATAAAGGACCCAATATACTTACATGCTTCGGCCTTGGTCACTCAGTGGCAGCTATTTATGTTGCTCAGTCTTTGGCAGCCTCTCTAGTCAGTCCCTTTATCCCTGAGGTCACACACTATGCCGTTGTCCCAGGTCTTTTTTGATTTGCCTCTCGCAGCCGTACCCCCGACGTCCACACTTCTCACTTTCCGCACCCGTCTGTCATCCTCCCTCCTCTCAACATGACCAAATCATCTCAGTACATCCCTCCTCATCACATCAGTTCACTCCAGTCCCATCCTTCCTCACAATTTTTCAGTCGTAATCTTGAAGCCTTTCAGTCTGATGAATTTTTATTTTGATATCGCCACCATACGATTTTATATAGGCTTTGAGAGTCTGTACGGACTGGAGGGGTTGGATATATCCTTACCTAATCCCTTCGATGCAAAGGGTCAATCCTCAATCGAATAAAAACGTTTGATGGTAGCAAGAATCAGCATAAAATAATCGGAGTGAAGGACTTAAACGTGAGGAAGAATAGGGCTTAAACGTGAGAAATTCTTCCTAAGCTACATAAAATAATCTGTTGTTAGTTATAATGAAACGAAAGACCGTCGCCATAGAATAGGGGTCAGATAAACGTGCTGGTTAACCTATTCAGCACTTTAATACTTTTTACATATTATTCTTGCTACTAACAGACAGTTCTATTCATTTCTAGGAAGTACCTGTCGTATTGGTGATCGTCCAACCCATCTCTATGCTGGATCTTCAAAAAGCTGAATGAAATCGTCTAGATGTGGCAAAAATAGTATATACTGTAGTATTCTAGTCATCATTCTGAAAAACGATTCATGGAGACTCCCTGACACCTCTTCCTTGGCGATTTCTTTTATAGTTTACACCTCACATTTTTTTATATGTTTTTTAATGTATTTAGACGTCAATACAGACTGCGCAAAGTATATGTAAGAAATTATTAACTTGTATATGGAAATATGCAGATTAAGGAAGAAGTGGAAGAGAATTTTGTTACCTCTTCATTCCGATAACATGGTACGTTGATTTTTTTTTTCCATTTTTAGTGTAGGTTTATATCCAAGGGGTGGTCGGAATTTATTGCTCACTGAATGCCACCCAGGGATGAATGGGGCTTATCACTATCATCTTAAATGTCACGACCAACTTGTCTAGTCCTGGGCTCCAACGCACCCCATGGGGCAACATAGGATTGGATGATGGATGAATGGATGTACATCCAGATATTCTCTACAGTTTTCGGAAAGCCTCGCGTTGTGAGGGAGTAAACGGAAGTTATGTCTTATCTCTCCATTTCCAAAAGTCTTCTCAAAACTAGAGACAATGGAATATAAGGTACTGTATGCTCTCCTGTGTTATGTGGTGTTGTTATTATGCCATTATTCTGCGTCATGCCTTGTTGTGTTATGCTGTGCTAGACTGGGCTGTACAATGCGATGTTCTGCTGTACCATATTATGCTGTGCCATGTTGTGTTAGATTGTGTTTTGTTATGGCATATCATACTGTGTAATGCTCTCTTATACCATGTTGTGCTGCACTAGACCGTGTTATCCCACATTCTTCTGTAATATGCAATGTCATGTCGATTAATGCTATGTGATGTGCTGTGTTATGCTGTGTTATGCCATGTGATATGATGGCCTACTGCGCTGCTTTGTTCACCCCAGGCCTTGTTGTCTCTCTCTTGAATACCACATTTTTCAGCGCTGCATTAATTCATTCTTCCTATTGTTCTCTCGTGTCAAGGCCAGTTAATTGATTCAGACTTTTTTTTTCATTCATTGTTGTGTATTATTCTGTAGGTCTGTCTGTGTATCTGACTGTCTGTATAATTGGTACTACCTGTCTGTCAATCTATCTGTCATTCTGTCTATCTATCAAGGGCATCGCAATATCTAAGCAGTATTAAAAAGTTGAAATATTCTGAAGAACGTTTTGAAATACGAGTTTTTGGTCCACCACAGGCCATCCATCAGGCAAATTATTTTTCTTGTACTACCAGCATGACACATTAAATATAAAGGACCTCGTTCATGCTATTTATTATTGAAGTGGAGAATTAAAGAAGTAGAAGACAGGTAAATTCTTTAATTATTTGATATTTCACACACACACACACACACACACACACACACACACACACACACACACACACACACACACACACACACACACACACACACACACACACACACACACACACACACACACACACACACACACACACACACACACCTAGCATTCCCTTCACATTTTTATATAATCCCAGTAGACTGATTTTCTCTCCCTGATTTGCTGACATACCCATATTTAGAACTTATTCTTATTTTTATTTTTTTTTAAGTTATGTCCTGTCATACTCTATACCTATCTTGTCTCTCACTGCTATTAATTTCTATGGCCTGATTATTTTTTCTCATTTTCTGTATGCCCTGATTTCTTCTCTATAAGTTTCATATTTTTCTGATTTCCCTGTCTGGTGATTTGCTCCGTTCTCTGATTTTCCTTTATGATGTTGCCTGACTCTCCCTCCGTTTTCTCTTCATTTCCTGATTCTCTCCATTTCCTGATAGCCTTTGTATTCCCTTTTGATTTACAGTATTGTTTGGTTCTCATCGTTCTCTCACTTTCTCTTTGTGCTGATATGCTCGCCTGTTCATTTCTCCCTGTGTTTATTTACTTTATTCTCTCTCTCTCTCTCTCTCTTTTTTAAGATATTGATCCTTTTCCGACGGAGAATGTATTATTATTTTTTTTCTTATTACCAACAGACGATTTTATTCAACCTAGGAGAGACCTTTCGAACTGGAGAATCAGATATAACCTTAATTTATTCTGTATTTCGTGAGACGTTCCGTAAGGTAAATAAATAATGCTAAAGTCTGAAGGGCCCAAGAAGGAGACAAGAAATATGTACTGTAGAAGTGAAGGAGTTGATGGAGTGTGCTGGAGTATTTCATCTTACGAGCTAGACTTATCCCAGTTCGCATTCCTACCGAGAATTTCAAAAGGTGTAAGTGTAGTGCAGTTTAGAAGGGCGCAAGGACAACGGGTTTCTTGTTTTGTACTTTTCATTTTCTTTTATTTGCCGACCACATGTTTAATAGCGAGGATGGGTTTTGTGACGATGGTGATGGTGGTGATAGTGGTGGTGATAGTGAGATTCGTACCGTAACTCCTTTCCCCCACCTACCTTGAGCAGCCACCTCCGTTCTCCCACCTAGGCTCCGTCCCTTCGTTAACCAGGCAATTTACCTGGCCATGCATAATTTTGGCGTTAGGATGATGATGATGATGATGATGATGATGATATGATGATGATTTTCTTGCCATAACTCCATCACTCACGCAACCCACAAACCTCCCGCACACCTTATCCCACCCCACCCGACCCCGCCTCACCCATTCCAGCCCAACCCGGCCCCCTTACCAAATCCTATCCCACCCCAGCCAACTCCATCTCACCTCACACCACGTCACACCACACGCCTAACCCATCGCAAACCACTCCAAATCAAACACAGCCAACCACATTCCATCCCTAACTACCCAGTCCAACCCAAGCTAATTCATCCCAGTCCACTTCATCCAATCCCACCCAACCCCACCCCACCCCACCCCAAACCATCTCTTGCCACTCCATCCAAATCTGACACACCCCAACCCCATCCCATCCCTTCCAACCCAGTCAGACTCCAGCCCAACTCACCCCAACCCACTTTAAAGCCACGCTTACAACCTCAGCTCACATCACTGAACCCAACCTACCTCAACCCAAGTCCAGCCCATGACTAGCTCACCACACACTAAGCTAATCCAACCCAACCTGACTCTTACTTCATCGCACCTCACACCACGCCGTCTAACCCAGCCTATCTCAAACCCACCCCTTGCCACCTAACCCAACCCCACCCAAATCTCCAATACCCCAACCCTCTCCACCCCTTCCAACCTAGTCTTACTCAAATCCAACTCACTCTAACCCCACACCACCTAACAAAATCCAACCCAACCTAATTAAAACCATCTCAAACCAAGTAACCCAACCCAACCCAACCCAACCTAACCCACCAGACTCAGCCACATCCCCAGTTAACCAAACCATTTTCCATCCCAACCTGTTAACCAAGAAAATGCCATTACGGGGCCAAGTTTTCGTAATGACTCTGCTAATCACTGGGATCGTCTGCATAATAGGGTCGGTCCTGGTTCATCTGTATGTATATGGCGGGCGTGTGTGTGTGTTTGTGTGTGTGTGTTTGTGTGTGTGTGTGTGTGTGTGTGTGTGTGTTTATTAGAGGATTTCATGTAGGCTATATGTATGCATAAGGGAGAGGAGGGAAGAAGTTGCTTGTGTGTGTCTGCATGCCTGTCCGTTACCCGTACGTTTTTCAAGTAACTCTTGAGTAGTAGGTGTGGCTAGTCTTTCCGACCACAGTATCTGCATACTATTTCTACCCAGCAACACTATCTGCTTTTTAGCTCTTACCCAGTACTCCCAGCCAGTACCGCGCTGCATCATGGCACACTACAGCAGTGTCACATACCAAGTGTAAGTGCCATTCACTAACATCCAACATCAGTGCCACACACCACAGTTGCACAGCATGTTTTACGTTTATCATAATCAAATATCACACACCACTAATAGCATCTAAGTAACAGGGGCGTTGGGGATAGCATATTGCTCACATACTCCCTGTAGGTCAAAAAATAATGCTCACATACTCCATTGGCGTAAAAAAATAATGCCTACATACTCGCTTTGTGTTTAAAAATATACTGCCTACGCACTCCGTGTCAAGAAATACGATCTATGTTTTCTCTGTGTGTTACAAAAGATTACCTACGTACACCCAATGTTCCAAAAAGGAAAACTGAGTGCTGAAGTGAGATCTGGAAACTTTCTCTTTATACATTGTCGGCTTCACTGCCCAACATTAATACTGTAAGAAGTCTCGTTCCTCCTGCAGTATAGGAGGTAGGCGTGAAGATTTTTTATAGGGTTTCCTTGCATCATTGATTATTGTCTTCAGCATCACCGAGCTTTGCGCTTCACCGTGCCGACACCAACCATTCATCAGCACCACTCGTCCCTACCATAATTTACTACCACCTCACCATTTCATACGAGCAGCCTACCACACACCATGTCACACTTCTATGGTTCCTTCATCTTGACATGGCTCATAGTTTCGGCCGTTGGTAGCCTGTTTTCCGGAGCTCACTTTCAGAACAAGGTAGTGTAAAAAGTGATTTCCATTCTTACTTTCCTGTATAATATTAATGAAAGTTCGTCAAAGCTTAAGCCCAATGGTAGTCCTTATTATTTCCTGTTGGATCGAAAGGACCAGTAGGTATGTTGCTGTCTGTTTTCCTGTGTACACTCTTTCGTGACTATTTTTCTAGTGTCATTATGTTGCTACCGCTCAGATACTTGGTGAAGAGATAACAATTTTTTGGTTAAATTAAGGTGAAAAGATTATACCTCAGACCATCTCTATAACCAGACAGACAGACTGAGGTAGACAGACACAGACAGACAGACAGAGTTAACAAGCACAGACAGACAGAGAGACATAGAGAGACAGACATACAGAGATGGACAGACACAGACACAGACGGAGATAAACAGACAGACAGAGGCAGACAAATAGACACAGACAGACAGACAGAAACACCGAGAGAATATCCGTACCTCCCAAGTTTTGAAGTCCTCATTCATTTGTCAGAACAGAGAGCCAGAGAAAAAAATGGCGAAGAAAATGAAGAGCAAAAATGAAAAATGGGTGTGTTTAATCTCCAGGTGAATCCAGGAGCGAGATTAATTCACTTCCCGGAAAAGCGGAAGGTTGGCTGTTGTTGCTTTTACGCTGATGGCTCCCGAGGTGTGAGGGTTACACAATATTCTGTTATACCCTGAGAGCGCTGGCTTTTGGTATTAGTAATGGCTTGTCCCCTAGGCTATTATTTTCCTCTGTCTTTCTGTCACACACACACACACACACACACACACACACACACACACACACACACACACACACACACACACACACACACACACACACACACACACACACACACTCTCTCTCTCTCTCTCTCTCTCTCTCTCTCTCACGTGTTCTGCAGTTTTGTTTCCCTTTTTTTTTTTTTTTTTTTTTTTTGTCCCTTTAGTGTTTCCTGTGTCTTCATTTTCGTTCTGTAATTATTTGCGTATTATTGCTCTAAGTCATTTCCATTTTCTAACATTGTAATAACTCTATACAGCATTCAGTTATTTGCCCTCCAGATCACAACTGACCACCTCAGAGTGTGGGTTGGAAGGAAGTTGACAGTATTGGCATTAATAATATTCCTTGTATCCGCATAAAGCGATCAGAAATTAGGTAAATATCGTGTGGAAATAACTTTGAAATAATATCAAGTAATTGCTGAACGATGTTATGCTTCGATTTAACCGTAAAGAAGGAAAACAATAATTGCTACAACACCATGAAAAGATGGTTGGTCTACGATATTGCACTGTCGATATTTACGGCAAAATTGAAGCATAAAATTGTTCAGCAAAGTACCTGAAATAATGTCAAAGCAATTTTCACCCGATATTGTTCAGAGATTCTTCCGTTTTACGCGAGCTTTGTGCCAACACTACGAAAATGATAGATGTCGATTTTTTAAGCATCCCTTTAGCCAAAAACTCGCAAGTGGCCAATTACATTATGCCTTTCACAAACGCTTACTGATTCGTATATTGTATGTTTTGTCGCAATTCATAAATACAGTACCATCAATATTTTACATTCCTTCCATCATACTCTCTCCGCTATCACTCCATGTCCTTTCACATTTCTTCAGCTGTTTCCTCGTTAGTCTGTCCTTTAATCTATTGAATGCGGTGACTGTTATATTTATCTTTCCCCTTGCCTGCTGGTTATAATTTAATTTCGGTGAAAACTCGTATGATGAAAGTGTTTGAAGTACTGTACTCTCCATTAGGCTCTTCAGTACTATCAACTTTCTAAATTCATCATCCTACCAGACGAACTGTATTCAGCCTAAGGAACATCTCTCATCGCGGAAGGGTGGGACAACTCTGTATTGAAGAGAACATTGAAGGCTTTACCTAACCCCTCGTCTTCTAAATGTCTATCCTAAGCTGAGTAAAATCGCATGAGAGATAAGGAATAAAACAAATGTGACGTGCCTGAGATAAAGGAATTATAATATGTTGAAAATTTTCAGGAGAGATAATGATAATGCAAGAAAGATCACTGAGAGAGTGCAACACCCACGGCCGTCAGTTAGTACAAGGGCCTATCAATTAACTTTGTCCTGTGCCCTTGATCTGTAACTGATTGTGCTCACACGAACTCCTATTAGATGAATGAAATCGACCTTTTTATGCAAAGAAGAAAATAGTAACCCATGACTTACAGTGTGCAAAGCTCGTTCTTTCCACTGAAAATGAGAAAGAAGGCCAAATTCAAGAATCGTTCGAGATGTCTGAACACACTGCGTTTAAAAGAATGGAGATTATAGGCAGTGGCAAAGAAAGACGGGAAGACAGTCCCAGACTTGACCAGCTGTATATTTGAAGACTGAGAGTACCAGTTGATTCTTGCATTAGAGAGCTTGGCAGAAAGGAGGTGGGAGTGTGTAGCTAGAAGGGTGTTGTTCGCCAGTCATAATGGTGAAAGGAAAGCAGGCAAAGAATCCAGATGAACAGTAACCACAGTAGTAGCGACAGAACAGTGACAGCTGCAACATTACGACGAAAAGAGAGACTGAAGGAAGTCAGTGATATCAAATATAGGATATGGTATTATTACTTATGAGTGTGTGTGTGTGTGTGTGTGTGTGTGTGTGTGTGTGTGTGTGTGTGTGTGTGTGTGTGTGTGCGCGCGCGCGCAAAAATGCTCATGTGCACGGGTAAGCTGTCGTGCTCCCGTGCTGTAACCGCGTGACATGGCTGACCTGTCGAGGGAAAAAAACAAAAATAAGCATACTGGAATTGCGAGGAATTTTTACCCACACTGATAGCATTCCTTTCCGGAAAAAAATAAATTAATCAAGGCTGCTCATGCTAAAGTATCATCAACTTTTCGTCTTTTTATTCCTTTTTCTTCGCGTACCAGGTTAATTATGAATATCCACTGACAGCTGCAAAAAGGAGGAGAAAAATGCAGTGAAATGAAGCAAACTTGAATTACGCATCAATTTTACATCTCGTGTCGGAGGGCAGCACTGACGCCGGTAAAAAGAGAAATGAAATAATGTTGCACGAAAAACACAGGCCCGAGAAAAATTGAAATCTGGAAAAAGGGAATCTGGGAAAAAAAAGTAATAAATGACAAAATCTGGGTAGCTCTGTCAGTGAATTTCCCGACGACGAAAATTTAATCCAGGAGAGAAATGGAGGAGAAAACGTGGAGAGAGAGAGAGAGAGAGAGAGAGAGAGAGAGAGAGAGAGAGAGAGAAGTGTAAGTGGCATGGATAAAAGGAAAGAAATAGAGAGGTGAAGAGATTATGAGGGAAAAATGAGAGGTGGGGGTACATGATGAGATAGATTTAAAGGAGAGGCGAGGGGGATGAGGTATAAAAGTGAGAAGAGTAATAAAATAAGAACAGTAAGGTGAAAAAAGTGAAGAGGGGAGAAGGAGTGAAAAGTGAAGTGAATGGAAAATAAAATGAGAAGATGAAGGGGATGGAGATAAAACGAGAGAAGGGAATAAAGTGAGAGTTGATGGAAGGCTGGGGCAAATCATGAGAAAGATAAAAGAGATGGGGATAAAAAAGTGTGAAGTGTAGAGAGAATAAAGCAGGAAGAGTAAGGAGATGAGGGGAGAATAAAGGTGAAAGGTGAGGGCAAAGGGGAGACTGGTATAAGTAGAGAGAGAGAAGGATAGAGAGATGTAAAAGACGTATGAGGAGATCGGAGAATAATAAAATGTGAAGAGATGAAGTAAGAAGGTAGAGATAATTTGATCATAGAACGAAAATCAAAGAGCTTGGCGACTTAATTTTTGTTTTTTCTTTTGCTACCACAGTTTTATTACACCCGCTCCAGTGTTAGACCAGTGGATGTAATATTTTGCTTGACGTGTGTGTGTGTGTGTGTGTGTGTGTGTGTGTGTGTGTGTGTGTGTGTGTGTGTGTGTGTGTGTGTTTGCAAAGAAAACAGCTAAAACTGTTTTGATCTTACTGAGACTAGTCGTTTGCTCCTTATAAGCATTTATTCACCGTACCATCTCTTCCTGTTGCCTTCACTGTCTCTCCTATTAAGCTGTTAATTAATTCATATCAAGCAATCTACCATTCAACATTTTTAACTTCTCCATCATACATTAATTAATACTCACCATACCACATCTTTTCCAGCTGCGTATGTTTTACATGATGATATATATATTTGTTCATTCATTCATTTCCAATCATTCTTCGAGCTGTCGTTATTAGTTTATTTATTTATTTTCAGCCATATACCAAGCTGTCTCGCATCTGTTTACTTACATTAGGCCAACCCTCTCGTTATCTGCTGTAGTTTTTCATTTATTTGTTCCCCTATTCCCTTTGTTTATGAGTGAATCAATTAAACACAACATCCAGCATTCTTTCACCGTTGCTGGCTGGCTCACAACCCCAGCCAGCCAGTAAGCCAGCGACACACACTCATACGCAAAAACTAATATGCAAACATTTCCCCATTATTTACCTCCAGTTTTAACATTTATATCCAGCCGAGTGTGAGTGTTTGTGAGAGCCGTGACGTGACTCCCCCTCCCTCTCTCCCTCTCCCGCGGCTCCCTCTCACTCTTATTAACTCTGCGCCGGGAATAAAGGGCAGTGTATTTAACCTGGAGAGGAGTGGTAGTTGATTAGAGCTCACTCCATACCTGGATGAGAGCAAATAGTTCTATAATGCGTTGGAATAAATAGTGATTTGTTTCAGGGTGTGTGTGTTTGGTGGGGGTGGGGAGGGGCAGTGTGTGTGTGTGTGTGTGTGTGTGTGTGTGTGTGTGTGTGTGTGTGTGTGTGTGTGTGTGTGTGTGTGTGTGTGTGTGTGTGCGTGTGCGTGTGCGTGCGCGTGCGTGCGTGCGCGCACGTGAGGAGGCAGGGGAGGAAGTGGGTAGTGTTGTGTGCGTGTGTGTAACTGGCATGAGTCAGTGTCATGTTGCGGTGGACTCGGTAGTTTGTGTTTTTATGACCGTCATTAAACTGTTCTTCATAATGGCCGTGGTTTTGTTTTACAGCCAATTATGGTGAACAAGTGCTGAGTGGCTCAGTCACTAGTGCATCTCATTCAGTAATATTCTGTACATTAATTAAATATTTATGTCATATATCACTGAGCCATCCAATGCCAAACAACACTTCAGCCATCGAAATTCTCACAACGATCCATATAACAGTCTATTTTGGTGTCCATGATAAAAATCAGTTAATGACTTTTTTTTTTTTTCAATGGCATAAGCAGGAAGTCAGAACAGGCAATATTTATGCACGTTTTATTCTACCAGCAGAAGGTCATGCCAGCTATGGGCTTTCAGTATAACACACATTTTCTGTCACAGCCACGTAATTCATGTTCTAGTATTGGCATAACTATTTTAATTTCTAGGTGCCTTGATACCCATAACGTGCAGTGCTGTCTCCATAATTAGTAGTTGGCTATTAATTTCTACCTCTTTTAGGCAAGGTTTCTAGTTCAGGCACGGGCAACCTTTCTCTGTCGGCGGGCTGAATTTTAGTATCGATCCGCCGGCTGCTGCTCATTAGAACGTTGCTGAAGATATTTTTTACTGCCAGCTGGATGCATGTCTGTATAAATCAATCGCTGGCTATTTTAGTAACTGTTGGACCACAGCAGAGAATTGTATGTTCACAAATAATTATAGATGATGGTTTATAATGTGTTGTATTACCGATTTTTTTAATGCGAACGAAGTCCAATCCTTGCATTGCAATACGAATATCCTCGTTACATGAGCGGCTGTTATGGAAAGGAACACTATTAATAATTCACATATGTATACCCATGATTCAGATTAAGTGTAAAAACTAATGAAGCAGTATTAAACTTCGGTGAGAATTTCGTTTTTGATAAGAAGTTTGTTTTTATGCCTATGACAAGCCGATCAGGGGTTATTTTCTAAATGTTCATCTATGAGTTTTTGTCTGTGACTTTACTTGATAAACTTCAGGTGCGAGAAGTGATGTTCACATAAACGCGTACTGCCAAACAAGGCAATCATCTTCCTTTCAAAGGCAGTTGGGTTTAGGTACTTATCACCTGTGAAGTATTTGCTATAGAATGTTTTTGGTGTTTTCAATAAATTAAAAAATACAAGCACAGATTTATCGCAGGACTTACTGAACCTCGCACCAAATGTACTTATGATGGCTCAGAATACAAAATCGGGTACATCACTTAAAATAAAAAAAATTAAAAAGTTCTGTTTCTCATCGTTCATGGGAGCTGCGGGCAAAAACTCATTTAATTATCACACGGTTCGGCGGGCAGCAAAGAAAATGCAATCGGGTCGGGGGCTGCCCATATCTGGCCTACTTTATTCGTAGCCTATTGTGCCTAAAACAGAAGTAGGAAGCTGGATTTGCATATCGACGGTTTCATGTCCTAGTTTGTGAGAATGTTATAGCATCCTGTCCTTATCAGCCGCACTCTGTATAATTAACATCAAAAGTTCGCCGATAGTTCCTTGTCAGATATGGCGATGGAAGTGTTACATGAGAAATACTAACGTGATAGCATTATGAAGCCCGCAGCTACAGAGTACGACGCTCGGAACGGAATTAGAAATAAGGTAGGTAAGACACAATTCTGGCAGGGTACTGTCGTCGAATTTTTGCTTGAAACAATACCTTACCTAACACCCGGGCCGACATGTCGTTGGATTTTTTTTGTTTTTTTTTGTTTTTTTTTTTAAGTCCTTTCGTGCCCTTGAACTGGCATGAGGGTCGGGATGTAAGCCGAAATCTGCGCGTTGTATTTTGTGAAAAGGTCGGGATGGTTTCCTTGTCAGTATCAGTTGTGTATATGCGACTGTTCCTTGTCCCACCATTACTTCCCATGCATACTGGCTAAAGTCCCAACACCTGTTCCTTCTGAAATTCACTTCTTCACCGTCTGTTCCTTCTACCGTCTTCTTTCCTTTACTTCTGCCGACTTCTTCCTTTCTTCTACCGACTTCTCCTTCCTTCCTTCTACCGACTTCTTCCTTTCCTCTGCCGACTTCTTCCTTCTTTCTACCGACTTCTCCTTCCTATCTTCTACCGATCTCTCCTTCCATCCTTCTACTGACTTTTTCTTCCTGTCTTCTGCTGACATCTCCTTCCTTCCTTCCTTCTACCGACTTCACCCTCTCGACCTGCTGGTAAGCCCCAGAACTTCCTCGTGTTTCCATTGTAGGTGTCCATTATTCGGTAGCTACAGGATTCAGCTCCTTTAGGACTGTGGCGTCTTCTGAGATCATATTTCTACCAATTCCATATGACTTTATACAGTGTAAGGAAGAGTTCAGCCGGAGAGATTAAATATACCCTTCATTGAGGCCTTCATTTCTATAGTCTTTTTACCATAACTTGGCCCGGATGTTTGTCCATTTGCAACTAATTTCACGAAACTCAGTGACAGACTAAGATAATACAGTGATTGTACGTTCTTTCCATATAGCGCTTCGTCGTGACTAGCATCGTTCTAGTATTAATTTCTTTCTGTGACTGCATTCAAGATGGAGAGATAGAAATTTTAGGCCATGTTACAGTAGAAGGGGTTTAGGGGTACTGTCCATAGTCCTTAAGCATCACCTGTTCTATCACCCTGCATTCTTTACATAGCACTTGTTCGTGACCAGCATCATATTCTAGTTTTAATCTCTCAAAATAACTCAGCATTCAAGATGGAGGGATGAGAATTTTAGGCCAATTTAGAGCAAAAAGGGTGTAGGATCCTCTCCAAAGCCATAAAAATCGCCTGTTATGTAGCCAGCATCATCATAAGGACATCATGATAGTACTATAGTCCGTTTGTTTTCATCTGACAAATTCATAACTCCTTTCATTTCACTTGGCGGCCAGGAGGAGTCAGACTGCAGGTTTGATATGTCTAGTAACCAAGGAGACTCATCTGTACCTCATAATCAAGGCTGTTGAATTTCATGGCACCTCAATTTAGTATTCAGGTTAGGTACGTGATCAAGTTCTTTCTGATAAAAATAAATCGGCTGTAGTCATGCGTCACAGTCTAACCCTCACAGCAGCACTCGCTCACTCACCTCCTGTCGCCCAGATATCAGACACCCCCTCCCCCATTACTAGTCCTCATGACCCCTCTCCTCTCCCACTCCCCACTCCATCCTCCTATCTTCCCCAGTTTCCTCTTCCCTCCTATTCGCCTTTCCCTCTCATTCTCTTCCTACTCCACCTTCCCCTCTACCCCAGCTTCCTCCTTCCTCTTAACCATTCCTCCCCTCCCCCTCACTCTCCCCTCTCCCCAAAACTTACTCTCCCTTCTAAGCCAACCCCTCTCTCCCTACTCTATCCTCCCCCCTTCTTTCTAACCTCCTCTTCCCTCTTAACCACAACCTCCCCTTTCCCTTTCTGTCTTCTCCATTCCTCCTCCCCGCCTCCACCCACCCTGCCAATCATCAAGAGCACCACTATCTTCACTCGGATTAATCAGTCATCTCTCGTACCCTGGATCTGCCACCGGAGAGAAAGAGAAAGAGAGAGAGAGAGAGAGAGAGAGAGAAACTGGGAGAAAGGGTGGAAAGATGAAGTTTTTGTCACTTTTTTTTTTCTCCCTGCCTACGACCTCTGATCTTTTGTATCTTTAATTGGGAGCAACAGTTCCTTTATTTGAGCTTGTGCTTATCCTTGAAAACGCAGAAAGAAACAAGGAAATATGTACAAATGTTCTTTTCTGTAAATCTAATTACAGACGTCGTATACCCGGCCCTATCCTATAGGCCCAGTAGTTATCTCACACGTCAGCAGATTGCGTCACAGCCCGTCAGTGAGAGAGAGAGAGAGAGAGAGAGAGAGAGAGAGAGAGAGAATGTGTGTGTGTACTTCTTGACGTTCACACAGAGGTCAGCAACATCGAACCGTCTGTATTGAAATATGTCCAGCCATCCCATTCAGGTCTGTTGTGATTGGTTTTAGCCGGGTTGTTTTTATGACATGTCGGTGAGTCCCGTGGAAGAGCGGTGTACAAAGTTTTCATGAAATTCAGATTCGCCTGCATGTTGTTCACTGACACTGGCCAGCATGGAGTATAAAGCTGTAGATTCCATTTTCAGTTGTATATGCAAAAAAGGAAATAAATGAACTTTGACACATTACTTCTCAGCGTAAAAACGTAATCGGCTGTAACTGGACATAAAAGGGAAGATTTATAGTGTTCAGTTCTGCCTGCAAGTCTCACACTCTGGGCAAAATGGGTCTTTGTTTTTTTTTTTGCCTTAATTCATTCACCGTGATGGCTTATTTTGAGCTGTTTATTCTTGATGCCGCCAGACGATATTTTTCACCTGGAAGAGCATACAGCAGAGAAGATCGTAATGGCAATCATCTAATTACCACTATTTCGAATAAGTAAAAAAAAATAAGAATAAAACTCTCTAGAGATAATTTGCATTGATTTAAGACTACGGTATTGTATTCAGGGGACTAAACACATATTCTTGTTAATGTTACGTCTTTCTTATATACTCAGCGTTGTCAAAAACAGTAGTAGTAGTAGTAATAATGCACATTTTTTTCATTCATTGTCTAATCCAGTGTTGCTCCATGAGCAGCGTAGGAGGAGGGGGGTAGTAGTAGTCGTAGTAATAGTAGTAGTAGTAGTGATAATAATAATAATAATAATAATAGCAGCTTAAGAGAGCCCCTGGTAGTGATTGAGTTAACTAAAAGTATCCAACTCTTTCCAGGTTCATAAAATGCATCTCAAGCTACAGTATTGAGAATCCCCAGGAGTTATCATTTATAGAACAGAAGTGACGTATTTAAATAGGTGGAAAATACATCACAATCGCTGTTAATTTCATGAGGATTCTGAAGCAAGGTAAGTGTACGTTCGAAAAACAAAAAGAAATCTCTGGTCTGTAGATGATAAGTGTGCCAGACATCTGCAGCTGAATTTGGGGGGTAATTTTGAGCCATTAATGCTGTGTTAGTCTGAGTCCAATTTCTAGTCGTTACAGAGCCATAGTTATAAATTTAGTTTCTAGAGGAATCATGAGGGACACCATTTTAATAAAGGTCATTCGAATTACATTTACTCTGAAATAGCTTCTACTACACAGTCACCCAAGCATATTAATCTCCTTTTCACGGTTCACTGTTTATGGTGGAAGTCGAATGGATGCTTGTATTTCAGACATGGATCCATCAACACATCTTCTCACGGGCATCTGTCACCAAACACCTAATCTCAGAAACCATGTCGGTCGACCATGACACGATGACCACAAGTTTCTCTGCCACATTTTTAATCCCCTTCACTACGGGTATCTGTTTTTCATTTTATCCTTCCCACCACTAGACGATTTTATGCAACTTTGGATAGACTTTTAGAAATGAAGAAAGTTATGTTACCTTCAAAAAATCTGTTACTACAAGAGAGTTTGCTGACGACGAATGAAATAGTTTGGTGGGGCTCTAATTAAAATGAAAGTGATGTAGGGCTGAAGGGGGCAACTTTCACTACCTTACTAAAAGAAACAAACAGAAAAACATATTAATGATAATAATGGTCATCGAATGCTGTAGATGGCAAATTAGAAACATTTTTAAAAAGGCAAGGAACTAAACCTACGTCAGGAATCAGTGTCATTTATATATAGCAATGTGTTGACTATCACTGAATAAATATAATGAAGTTATATACGTCATTAGTCGCCTACATTTCTATTTATGCATTTATTCAAGCTCCATGCATAGTCAAAAATATGGAAATTCTTTGTGTGTCAGGAATTGACGACATAACTATATATGGAATTTGAGCGAAGCCTGAAAAACATTACGTAAAATGAAAATAATTAATAGACACCAGATATCTACATTTGTCTGACAAGAGTAAAATATATTAAATTTCTAATCCCATCAGATGTTCGCCAGTATGAGAAGGGGATGAGGACTCGGATCTTATGTAGCGGGTATGTAGTTACATTAATCAGAGCATAAAATATTATGTAATTTCTCATAATTACATCCAGTATATTTTTCTAAGCAAAAGATGAAAACAGACATCAGAAATCTTTTTATATGTAATTTGAGTCAAGTAATTGCAAAGAGCCTGAAATCTGTATATGTAATTTGAATCAAGCAAATAGCTTTTTTTTTTTTTTTGGATAGAGGTTAGAAATCATTGGCCTGACTATTTTTACCCAACTCCGATTACCAGCGGCCATTGTTATAAAAATGTAGAACAAAAGATGACTGAGTAGATAGCGCTGTTTTTATCTACCAGAGAGGCGGCAGAAGGGGGGAGTGGGGAAGGGGGGTGGAGAGGGGGTGGAAAGGGAGGAGGGAAAGGGTAAAGGTCTTTATCTGAAATCTGTGGCTGGATTATCAGGGAGAGAGAGAGAGAGAGAGAGAGAGAGAGAGAGAGAGTGTCTGTGTGTGTGTGTAGTTATGAATGTGCATGTGTGTACGTGCGCGTGTTCTTGTGAGTGTAAATCTGCTGTGTAAATGTGAATATGTATGTACACATCTGCATGTGTGTCCATGTTGAATGTGTTCAGATTTGTGTGCTTCTGTGTCTGGATAGACGCATGCGCGCGTATATACAATATATATATATATATATATTTATATATATATATATATATATATATATATATAATATATATATTATAGATATAGATAGATAGATAGATAACTTTGTGTGTGTGTGTGTGTGTGTGTGTGTGTGTGTGATGTATAAGTCTATGTTGTATTCTGTATGGACATGTGTCGGCATCTGTACATTTTCTCTGTACGTGTAATGTGTGTGCGTGTGTACGTTTGTATATGTGTGTAAGTCCAGGGCATATTTTTGTGCCGAACTAAAAAAAAAAAAAAAAAGGCAGAAAAGACCCTGCACATTTTTTTCTTTCTGTTTTTCTCTCCCACTGGCAAAGTTTTCATCGCTGGCTGTTATTTTTATTCTTTTATTGCGTTCTCCAGCATACATATATGAATCGCTGATGCCTACACACCGCTCGTCCATTTTTCAGGGTGGTTGGCGCCTGTTAGTATGGCACCGTGTAAAAGATGCTACTGAGTTTTTTCTTGTGTGTAACTGGTTTATTTTCGGTTTTGCCTGCTGGGTATTTGTGTGATTGTTTTTTTTTTTCCTGTGTGGTGGGTCATCTTTATGTTTTTAGCATTCATTTTTCCGGTTGCCTCTAGGTAGGTTATTTTTATTGCGTTTATTTTATTTATGAGGATGGAATTATTTAGGTTTTATGGTGTAACTGTTTTTCTGATTATTTTGGGTGGCTTCAGATTTGACGTCTTTCTTTTATATGTATTTTGCTGTTTGCTTCTCGTAGCTTACATATACTGAGTTTATTTTCTTTGATATATTGTGTATGAAGGGGTTTATTTGCGTCTTTGTGGTGGTTTATATTTAATGTTTTCTTGTTTTTATGCTTTTATGCGTTTTGCGTTGCTTTGGAGAGTTTTTCCTATTTGTACTGGGTTTCCTCTCCTGCCTGAAGGTGTGCAAAGACGAAGTATATGACTATTTCGTGTACAGATTAATATTGGCTTTGTGTTGTACTTACCACTGTGTTTTTACCGTTTTTTGGATTTCAGCTGATTTGTCCTTGGTTCGCGTTTTTTTTTTTTTTTGCTTTTTCACATCGTCAGTTTTTGTTTGTGCAACCGGAAAAGGTGCGTTTTTTTTTTTTTTTTTTTTTCATGGGGTTGTATGGTGGTGTAATTCTGCCTCCTTTATTTTTTCTTTTGTCTTGTGGATCATAATTACTTTTGTGTGTGTGTGTGTGTGTGTGTGTGTGTGTGTGTGTGTGTGTGTGTGTGTGCATAGAAAGCATAGTTCTTATAATGTTTTCATGGCTTTTGCTTACGCTTTTCTTAATTATTTTATTTTTCTTGGGCTATATGATTTTGTAAAATATTTATTCACTTTGTTATCCTTCGTTTATTTCCCTGTTTATAATTAGTTTTAAACTAATTATAAACATTTTATCATTTTATTTTGTACTTTTTACTTGTGTTATTGCTATTATTATTATTTTTTACGGGAAATCAAGGACAAGACTGCGACTTTCTTGATGATGCCTCCTACTCTGAAGAATTTTCCCGTATCGGTGGCTCAGTTACCTGCCCGCACACCTTCAGATCTCGTCATACTCTCATGTCTTTTCTTCTCTCTCCCTCCCCTCGTCCATATTTCCTTCTCATTTCAGTCATTTCCTCCTCCTCGTCCTTCTCTACTGCTCTCCTACTTCTTCTCTCCTCCTTTCAACTCTCTTCTCATTACTTTCCTCCTTTACTACTCTGTTTTTCGCTTTTTCACTTCCTGTCAATAATTCCCCGTTTTTCATTCATCCTTATTCTCTCACTCATTCCCTGTCTTTCACTCATCACCTCTTCGCTTTATCCCTCCCCATTTTTCCTCCTTTCTTCCTCTTCCTCCACTCTTTCTCTTCCATCTCTCATTCTTCTTTTTCTTTTATTCACCCATTACACACCAATAGCTACCGTCTTTAAGGTAATCTGATTCAGTTAACTTATTTTGTTTACACTCCCATATTATCTCATACTGGAGTGTTGTGTGCAGGAACTGAAGAGAGGTAAGGTGTTCACTTCAAAGCAGCTTGTTAATTACCGAGAAATGAAAAATAGGGACCTGGGTGGAACAAGACGGTGGCGTGCCGTATTCTAGAGGGAACTTTTTGATGCTTTCCCCATACAACCATCTTACAATCAAACATCCTTTTTGCTGTTCTCTCGCAGCATTATAAACTGCCCATATTGTCAGTTTAATATTCTCGCTTCCAATACATGGGGTCTCTCTTAAGCTGAGTTACATCGTCTGGCGTTAGTTAGAACATAATTACTTTGACACCATTCCTGGGTGATGCAGTGGCCTTGTACCCTAGGATAGTAATTTAATGAAGTGTCAAAGGCTTAAAGGCCACTGCTAAGGAGATGAACACCGCGGCAAAGAGCATTAGGGTGTTTTCCCCCTCCCTGACCTACATTACACCATACTGAAGGTGTTACTGGGAGTCGTTATCAAAGTATTTTCTTCGAAAGTGCTCTCCTAACTGAATAGAGTGTGTGCATTGGGATGGGGATCGTAGTTTGTGTGAATGGGAGGATGTTAATATATATATAGGCGTACAGTGTGTGTGTGTGTGTGTGTGTGTGTGTGTGTGTGTGTTCATCCCTAAAACATGGACATAAAACATTTAACAATATACCTGGATGAGTGCATTTGGAGTCCATGCATTTGAAGCATTTTAACTGTCGTATACCCCATCATCTGTGGCAAGTTTGTGGCGTATATTTAAAGAGAACACTGTTTGTACAAAGTGCGTGCAGGAAGTAGGTGTGCATTACTGGAATGCTGTTTGAGCTCACGGATGGATTTGCATGGGCGTGTATATGTTTGTTGGCGGGTGTTTGTGCGCTGGGCGGGTGTGTATGGGCGGCCGTTTGCATATTTCACATGTGTTGTTTGTAGAACAGTGGACCAATCTGCCTGTGGCCGTCACCTGCTGGCCTCACTCACCCCACACCCTCCGTCACCGCACTCTCCCCTCCCCACTCCCCTGTACACACACTCACTTTGACTCGTACTCCACCCCCTGTCATCTCTCCACTAACCTCTCATCCCCCTCTAGTCTCCTCTTCTTACCTCTCACCTCTCGCCTTTCTTCCCTCCTTCCTCTCGTCCTCTTCTCTCCCTCTGACATCATTCCTCAACACCACACCTCTTTACCTTTCTCATTCCCAGTATCCTATTTCTGTGTTTTCTTGTCACTCTTCATCCTTCTATTTCTCCTCTTACCATCTTTCATTCCAGTGCATTTTGTTCCCTCCAGAATTCACCTCCATCTCCCCTATTCCTCTGACCCCTCCCTCATTTTCTCCACCTTTCCCACCCTTCCCTCTCCTTCCCCCATTCCATTAACTCCCCTCTTTTCTGACCCCTCATCATCATCACTTCTGTCTCACTGATTCCCCACCCCTTTCCCTCTCTCCCCTCTAATCAAATATCTCCTCTTCGGAACCCTTATTTATCTCCCCTCACCCCCCTCCCCTCTTCCCCTTCGTTTCCTTCCCCTTAGACCCTTTCTTTCCTCACCTTTCTTCCCCCTTATCTCCTTCTTTTCCGTTCTTCGCCTACCGTTCTTCTTCTTTCAGCCTTCCACTTTACTCCTCCTTCCTCTCTCCCCTCCTCTTTTCCCTTCTGCCCTCTCTTCCTCTCTCTGGTAACTCCCCTATTCCTCCTCCTACTGCTATTTCTCCTCCATTTCGACGCTTCACTTCCCTCCCCACAAATTCCCCAACTCTTCTCATCTCCTATCAATCACCTCACCCTCCACTCATTTCCAATCCACGTTCCCTTTCATACTCCCTCCCACCACTTCCTCTCCCTCATCCTACACCCATTCATTCATTTATTCACATCCATACATTTTCCTTCTTTTATCCCCAACTTTCATATCATCTCTCATCTAAGTCTCTCTCTTGCCTTACGCTCAGTCCTCTTCATTGTTCTCTTAACTTTCCCTGAGTTTACTTTCTTCCTCTTACGTCCTTCTTCTCCCTCCCTCACTCTGCCCACACCTTCACTCCCACAGCTCCATCCTTCTGATTCCTCCTTCCCCCTTTGCCCCCCACTCTCTTGCATTCCATTCAACTTTCATTCCTCTCCCGTCCAGTCATTCACCTCATTTTCTCTCTCTCTCTCCCTCTCTCTCTCTCTATTGTCTTCCTCCTCCCCTCCTTATACTCCCCCTTATCATCATCATCATCATCATCATCATCATCATCATCATCATCATCATCATCATCATCATCCCCCTACATCTCTCTCTCCCTTCTTTCTTTCGCCATTTCTATATCTCCTCCTCTATCTTCCTCTTCATTTTATTTCCTACTTTATCTTTCCCCTCCTAACTCTTCCCCCTTCTGCCCCTCCTCTCCTCCTCCTCCTGTTGTCTTTCCTTTCTCTCCCTCTTCCACTTCCCTTCCCTTTTCTTCCCAGTCCTTACTCTCCCTTTCCCTCTCCTACCTCCGCCTCCCTCTCCATACCCTCATATCTCTCCTCTCCCCTTCGTCTACTTCCCCTTTTCTTCCCTCTCCCCTTCCTCCTCCTCTTTTCTTCTCTCCACCTTCCCCCTCCCCTTTCCCCCTTCCCCTCTCCTCTCCCCCATCACGGTGGTCAGTTGTGTGGATTAATTGAAAACAGATTTTTTTTTTAGGTCTAACGAATCAAACTTTTTTTTTTTATTCCCGTCAACTTTTAACTTCACCAGAATCAAAACATTTCCTCCCTCCGAACTCCCTTTCCCATCCCTCCCATCTCTTCCTCACCCTTCCCTTCCCTTCCCTTTCTCTCCCCTCTCCTCCATTCCCGTCCCCTCCTCTCTCTTTCTTTTCCCTTCCATCATCCACTTACTTCCCTTCCATCGTCCACTTACTTCCTCTTCCCTCCCCTCCTCTCCCCTTGTACTCATATTCTTTCTCCTCACTTCCCTTCCACTCCCCTCTCGCCTTTCCCCTCCTCCTATCGGACTTACTTCCCCTTCTTCCTGTTCCTTTCCCTTCTCCTTACTTCTTCCTCTTCTTACCTTTTCCTTCCCTTCCCTTGCCTTCTCATACTATTGCTTTTCCGTACTCCTCTCTCTCTCTGCTCTCATCCCTTCCCTTCTCCTCGCTTTTCTTTCTTTTTCCCTCTGTTTTTCCTTTTCCTTCTCTTCTCTCCCCTTCCTTCTTTTGCTGTTCTTCCCCATCCCTCTCCCTCCCTTTCTCTTGTCCTCTCCTCCCATTCTTTCTTCATATTCCTTCCCCTCATGTCCCCTCCCATCCCTCATGTCCCCTCCCTTCCCTCATGTCCCCTCCCTTCCCTCATGTCCCCTCCCTCCCCTCATGTCCCCTCCCTTCCCTCATGTCCCCTCCCTTCCCTCATGTCCCCTCCCTCCCGTCATTACCCATTCCTCCCCTCATTACCCCTCCCTCCCCTCATTACCCCTCCCTCCCCTCATTACCCCTCCCTCCCCTCATTACCCCTCCCTCCGTCCCCACATGTCCCCCTCCTCCGCTCATTACCCCTTCCTCCCCTCATTACATCTCCCTCCCCTCATTACCCCTCCCTCCCCTCATAACCTTCCTTCCCCACATTACGCTTACGTCCCCATATTACCTCTCCCTTTCCTCATTACCCCTTCCTCCCCTCATGTCCCCTCCCTCCCCTCATTACCCCTCCTTCCCCATATTACTCCTCCTTCCCCTCATGTACTGCATTTTAATTGATGAACTATGAATGAATGATTTTCTGTGCTTTTAGTGATATACACCTAATTGTTTTTTATATCTAGCAGTTTGATATCAATTAATTATATGCTTTTCATGAGACTAAACAGCTTATATACACAGCATAATGAGTTTTTATGATATTCGCTCCAAAGTGTGATTAATTAACATACTACCTGGTGTGTTTTTTTTTTTTTTTTTTTTTTTTTTTGGCCACTGATATTATGAGAGAGGGGTGTGTGAGTTGTGGGAAGGGTAGCGTAATGGCAGGGGACAGGGCAACATGGGGGCGATTTGTTTGTGGCCACCCCTTGCGGGATTAAGGCGTCTGGCTATGGATAGACAGACGGATACCATACACATTAGAGCAACATTATATTGAAAGTTTTTGACAATATAAGTGCTTTGAAGAATATGGTTAACTATACACTTAAAATCGTTAAGTATGAAGGCGTCTGTTTTCTGTATTATTGTGTGTGTGTGTGTGTGTGTGCGTGTGTGTGTGTGTGTGTGTGTGTGTGTAATCAGGCCACTAGACAATTTAAAGCAGCTAATTTGGATTAATCTGCAGCAGTGAAGGGGAAAAATGAAGGCTGGATCTTACCCTTTCAGTCTGACAAGTTTCCCTCTGAGCTGAACGATTTTGCTTGAAGTTAGAACAGAGAGAGAGAAAGAGGGTTGATATGGAGGGAAATTAAGAGAGTAACAGGGAGAAGGAAGATGAGAGCAGAAAAAGAATTGAGAAATAGGAAACGGAAAGGAAGACAAAAAAAACAAAGGATAAAGTTATGATGTGGAGTAAGGGAAGAGAAGGACATAGGATGGGTTAAAGGATATACAAAAGAAAGGTTGGAGAAGGGAAGGGGAGAGGTTGAGATGTGAGAAAAGGGAGTAAGAAGAGCTGAGGGGGTTTGTGGGTAAACAGGAAAAAAAAGGGGGAAGCAGGAGAAGTTGGGGACAGGGAGGGTATTGGATGGAGCAGAGGGATGATATGAGAAGGAAAAGAAAAGGGAAAGAGGGAGAAAAATTGAAAGGGGGAGAGGTAGAAGAACAGGGAGAAAAGAGAAAAAGAGGATATAAGGCAGAGGAAACTGGAGAGAGGGGATAGAGAAGTGAAGGGAGGGAAATGAAGAGCAGAGATGAAAAGAAGTGAACGAGATGTTAAAGATGAGAGGGTAGAAACAGGCAACAGAGGAAGGAAGAGGAGAGAGGTGGGAGATCTAGGAAGAAAAGACGAGAAGGGAAAGGAGACGGGAGGGAAGAGGTGGTGAGGGTAAAGAGAACTAATATGGGAGGTAAGGGAAGAGGAAAGGGGAAGGAAGAGAGGAGAGAGAGAAAAAAAAAGGAGGGGATCAGGTAAGGGAAAGAGAAAGTGGAAGAAAGGGAGCGAGGTGAATAGAGAGAGGAAACAAAGAGGAGGAAAGAAAGGGGAGAGGGAACAAAAAAGATGGTAGGGAAGAGAAAGATATAATTGGGTAGGGAAGGGAGGAGGGATACAGAAAAGAGGGAAGAGATGGAGAAGTGGTAAGGGAGAGTCGACGGGAGAGGAGGCAAAAGATAGGGAGGGGAAGGGAGGGGAGTGAGGGTACAAGGTGAACGTGAAATTTGGGAAAGGAGGGGAGAGGAGAGGGGATAAAGAATGGAGAGTGGACATAGAGGGAAAGGGAGTGGAGGAGTAAAGAGAATGAGGAGAGGAGAGCAAGGGGGGGGGGGATGAAGAAGAGAGAATACTAGGGGAGGGTAAGGGATGAGGCGAGTAGAGAGAGGATACTAGGGGAGGGGAATGGAGATTGGGGTAGTGATTAGTGGGGGAGAACAGAGAGCGAAAGGCAAGGGAAGAGAGGGGAAGGGAGGGGATGGGAGAGACAGATAAAGAGGAGGGGAGAGAGGGGAAGAGAGGGGAGGGGAAGGGGAGAGATATACAGGAGAGGTGAGGGGAGGGGAAACACACGCCCACACTCCTGCCCTCATACGTCACGCTCCATTAAATGAAATATTCCATTAAATAAAATACCGAGGGCTTGGGACGTCTATTCAAAACATATATAGATTTTACACTATACATGACGGATCCACATAAATGACTAGTAAGGGTTTTTATTTAATTACATTTCTAGATCTACTTTCTGAGTAGAAAATTATTGCTTATTTTATTTGCATTTTTGTATTATAGAACTTCCTTTTTTTCTTTATCCTGACAGGTGAGATCCCAGACGTAACCAGGAAGATGTGTGTTCACCTTGGCTAATTATCTCACCATCACAGGTAAGGCGAAGTGTGCCTTTGATCCCTTTATTGCTATTACTGGAAGCTCCCTTTTAAGATCGAGGCTGCCAGGCGTTAGAAAGAACATCAGAGAGGTTATCATATTAACGTGTTGTGTGGTGACTGTTGCTAGTCTCTCCCTTTAATGTAATCTGTGCTGTGCTGATCAAAGTCATAGAGGCGGTAGGAAAACAAAGCTGACGCCATTATATCAGTAAGGATGAATCATCTTTATTAAATCATGTTAATTAAGACTTATCTCTAGTATCCTTTTCGCGGCTGTTTCTCTCGCCTTTTATACGCGTCCGACTCAAGGCCAAAGCTTAGATAGTCCGTTCTCCTAGGCCCATCAGTCCTCCTACGTGCCACACTCGTACGCATGACAACACCCCGGCCCTAATACCCACTGTCTGTATTAATTGTATACAAAGGCTGTCTCTTTCACACTGATGTAATGGTACAAGTGGAGGTGTTCTATTGAAATGTCATTGAATATTGTGAAAAATTACTGAAGTCTTCCTAATGGGAATTCAGATCACCAAACTGTTCCTTGTTACTCCCGGACTTTGAATTCGCATCGGTTTAGACAGCAGTCGCGACGTCTCTGATCCCTCGACCTCCATCTCTTGCTAAAGGAAATCATCCAGTAATAGCCAGATTAATCCCTTCAGTACGATGACGCATTCTCATAGTTTATTCTTCCAGCTTACACAGCATCTTACTTAGGAAAAAATCTCTCATAGTGAAGAGGTTATCAGAGACTTTATATAAGCCCTTAAGTTTAGAAACTGTCACTTAAGTTAAATATAATCATCTTGAGAGCAGAAATAAGGACGTCATCGTAGTGAAGGAGTTAAAGTTTTCTCGATTAAAGCCACTGTTAAAGCTTATCTCAGTTAAAACTTAATTCGCTTTAAAACCATCTCGCAAAAACAGGGGGAGGTGGCAGATAAGTTAAACCAGTGCTCCTTTATACCCTGCCTCTATTGAAACTGTCATGATTAATATTAACCTCAAATTAAACCAGCAGATTAAACCCTTACATTGTTAATACCTGTGTTGATTAAGTGATGTCAAAATATGCATTTGGTCCTGAGGGGAAACATTGATACAGGAGCAGACAGAGATTACCACTCCTACAGGTGAAGTTTGTGTATAAATAATGTTCAGCTCTTGTAAATGTAAAGGTGCAGGCGTGTTTTGAACGCTAGTGGATTAATTTATAAGAACTGATCCACTTGAGGAATAAAGACCACAGTATTATTATTAACATTATGTGGAGTTCTTATTGATATTGTATATACTGTATATATATATATATATATATATATATATATATATATATATATATATATGCACACAGTATATTGTATATACTGTATATATATATATATATATATATATATATATATATATATATGGATAGATAGATATGGATAGATAGATAGATATAAGACTGGCATTCGAAGACCGTTCGAGATAGAGACTTGATATTTCCAGGAGTGATGTGTCTTGGTTGTAAGATTCTTTTGGGGAAAAAAAAAAAAAAAAAAAAAAAAAAATCCTAGCACTAGCGCCGTAGCGTCCTCTATGTTATTTTTTTAGTTTTAGTTCTGCGCAGCAGAAACTTCTAAATCGATTGCCTTGCAAATGTTCCAGTATATAGTCGTCAGCATATACTAGTGCACCTGGGTATTGAGATCCAACAAATACTTTTTGAGATTTTGAGGAAAATCAGAATGGCCGTCTTATGCCAGAAGGTGCTAAATCGGAAAGTATTTGGCCGATTTTGACCATACTTGGTGGAAATGTAGTGGGTCGTGAGTGAACATATTTGCATAATATGAATGACCTTGACCTTGATCTCAGGGTTACAGGTCAGAATCTGTAAAAAT
Organism: Coenobita brevimanus; assembly: GCF_032717465.1. Classification (NCBI taxonomy): domain Eukaryota; kingdom Metazoa; phylum Arthropoda; class Malacostraca; order Decapoda; family Coenobitidae; genus Coenobita; species Coenobita brevimanus. The sequence continues at coordinate 31,509,707 of NC_137017.1, forward strand.
TTTTGAATTACACCAAAAGTACCTAATATTAGGTCGACAATGATAAGTATTTTCATCTGGAATGTGGAGTTCGCTGAATATTGCTTCGGCAGTTTCAGAATTATAGGTATTATTATTATCATTATTATTATTATTATTATTTTCATTTTCATTATTAGTTATTATTATTATTATTTATTATTATTATCATTATTTATTATTATTATTATTATTATTATTATTATTATTATTATTATCATTATCATTATTAGGGTGGTAGGTGGGGGCGCTCACCATCCACTCACTCGATGTAGCGCTGCTCTCGGGTGCCTGCCCTTTCCTCTCCTTCTTCCATATTTACTTCCATCCTATTCTGCCTTTCTTTCCTTCAGTCATTCCTCATCCTGCTTTCTGCCTATAGGTGACTCTACACTGAGTGACAAGGCAAATGATTTCCTGTACACCAGGAAATGATTTACTACGCTGGGTGGTAACTGTCACGGGGGGATGTGAATTTATGAATTAGAAATGCTAAATGTTACTTGAAAATAGAGACAAGGAATTGACTTCTGAAAATCATGTAGTAAGTTTTGCTTTATGCCGGATTACTTCGCCGATTCTCTAAGGACGAGAATTTATGAACTTTCTCAACAGTGCACAGCAGAGCCTAATTACTCACGAGTGCTGTTTGTTAGTACTGTTAGCCTCTTCAGAAAGTGACTCCACCCCTGACAATCAATAACTAATTCTAATAATAATAGACAGGTTCTTGCCGGTGCTTAACTCGTGGCTGGCACAACGGATTTAAGTTTGATACAAAAGAACTGGCCTAAATACCAGGTATGAATAATGTAAGGAGTCTGTGCAAACTAGGAGCGGCAAACTAATGTAAGCATAATGTGGAGAAATAAAACACGATTCTAAGTACATTAAGCTCAAAGAAAAGAACTGTAAATTTATTGATTACAGTAAAATAAATTTACGTTATATGAATCTCAAAAATGAATTCAAAAGGGGAATTCACAGTCACTAAGGGACTTATGATTTCAAATAACAAAGAAAGTACACTCACTTGCTCATTCAAAAGCTAATCGAACTTAAGCCTAGAAAAACGATCAGAAATACTGGTCAGTGGAGGGACGGAGCCAAATGAAAGACTGGGCATCTGCGTGATGAACACCAAGCGCTGCTATTCGCTGCAAGCTCACTTAGCCGATCACCGTCTAGGTGGAGATTCAGGAATTCGCTGTTCAACGGAGGCGTTGCTCTCAACACTGGGCACAAACGATCCTACCCTCGAGGCGACCCAAAGCTGACTAAGTTCAAACGGGGAAAAGAGGTAGGAGCTCAGTGTTTGCCGAAAGTAGGCGTAGCCTAACTTCAACGGTAAACTGAGAGAGGGTGAACGTTATAGACACGCAATAAATCACTCAGTGAAAGCACTAATGTTGTGCATAAGAATGGTCACTTATGAAACATTGACAAATGTTCTGAAAACCATCCCGATCGAAGTGCATACAGAGACGGTTGAACTGAGTGATGCCCAGTGGGAATTCCACTAGAGTTCATGGTTTTCTCACCAAAATACAGTGTCACGAATTTGTATAAATACACTCGCACGAATTCGTGACAGTAACCATATAACCAAATTATGGTTCCTGGTGGTTTAGTGGGTAATTATGATGCTCCAGTCGGATTGAGCCGGTGAAGGTTCATATTCAAGGGGTGGTAGGGGTTTATTGTTCATGTAATGCCACTCAGGGATGAGTGAGGCTGGTCACTCTCATCTTAAATGTCAGGATCAACTTGCCTCTCCCCGGGCTCCTACACTCCTCATGGGGCAAAGTAGGACTGGATGATGGATGGATGGATGGATTATTATTATTATTATTATTATTATTATTATTATTATTATTATTATTACCCCACGTCATGTGCCCGTATTCTCCTCGGTTTAGAGCGCATTCCAATTCCTCTTTCTTACTAGTTTATTTCCATATGAGACACATATTTTTCTCTTTTGTTATTTATGCAGTCTGATTTATGCAGTCAGCGTCGGCAGTCAGAAGATTTTAGGCCAAGTTAGAGTAAACAGAGTACTGGTTGCACAGAGTAGTATATCCCACAGACCACAGGGAACAACAAACACCGTATCTTCAAACTCATAGAAACGCTGCAAAAAAAAAAAAAAATAATAATAATAATAATCTCAAAGTCATGTCTGTGCTCGATAACCTTCTTCCCACATTTTTTGGTGGAGGAAGGGCAGAGAGAACCTAGAGGTGGAAATACAAAGTGGATGAGTGGAGGGTGGAGTGGCGTGGTGGGGTGTGATGAAAGGGCTGGTGTGGCAGGATAAGGCAAGTTGGTCACGGCTACTTACCTGCCGTTCTTGGAAAATGAGGCGTTAGGTGAGGCGTGGATTATAGAGCTTATTCACAGGAAGACGTGTGTAGTTTCTTCCTCAAATGCGTGTGTATGTTTCTCTCTCTCTCTCTCTCTCTCTCTCTATTATCCAGTTAAATGAAAAGTGTCTGCCGGAAGATATTATGCTTTAACACTTTCACCGGGGCCTAAGTAAAAGAAATAAGACGCCAACGAACTGAAGGGGTTAATAAAGGGGTTAATAAAGCCTGAAGACATTGCTAAGCTCAGTAATATCGTTTGACATCAGAGGTAGTAAACTTATAATGTTTCAGAATATATTAAGTAGCCTTCCATACCCCTGTGAAAATCGATTACATTAAGAGAATCAGTTTTACATCCAGTTTTTTGCAAGTATACGAGCTAGAAAAACATGACCAAAGTCTTCCAAAAATAATGCGCGTCTTGGATAATTCGACTTTTCCGTAATGTTTTCCTCACCCCTAGAGGGAAAATGCTCTTCTTCCTGACTGTATCATGAAAAGTAAGGAAAAAACCATGGTGTGAGGGAGTCGCGGTCAACCGGAAGAGGCCGAGACTTCACCTATATACTGCAGTCTCTGAGAGTTGGCCAGAGCCCTGAGCCCCCTCGAGTTACAAACTGGACGAAATTATGGTAGTTGGAAGGCACTTAGAGTTAGGGAGTGAAGGGGAGCAGTTAGAGGTAAGTGGTGGGGAGGGGACGCGCCTTCTGTGGATAAGTGGCCAGGTAGCTTGTTGCAACACCAACAACAACCTCTCCAACACCGGCGGGTCTTACATACTGACAGCGCTCACACTCACATCACCGATTCATGCCACGCTAGCGGTTACTGACACCTTGGCAGGTTTGATGTAGGAATAGAAGGTATTTTAGTAAATATTTTTATGAAACACATAACGATGAATTATGAGAAGGAAGTATATTCTCTGACACTTAGGTGGAAAGATGAAAAATATATCAGGACAGGGAATGGCCGTGATTTTGTCCTCGTGACTACAGTTTTTCTTTATGCATATCTACGCACGCCACTACAGTAACAATTCATCGCGCACACACACACACACACACACACACACACACACACACACACACACACACACACACACACACACACACATGGTCACCATCCCTATTTTCCCCCTCTTTCCCCCATCTTTTCCCACTTCCTCAAACACCACCTCTCTTCTTCTACCCTTTCCCTCCCTCTTCCACTTTTCACACTTCCCCCTTCATCACCATCACCACCTTTGTCCCCACTCTCCCTAAATATTTCCCACTTCTCCTGCTTGTTTCCACCCCCTTTCACCATCTGTCACTTCCTTGATCACCCCCACCACTCTTCTCCCACTTTCCCCCTTACCCCCTTAGTCATCACCCGTTTTCTCATCCATTTCCTTCTGTTTGGATCTCTACTTCATCACCATCACCATCACAATTTTCCCAACTCTTCTTCCCAGTTTTACCTTATTCTCTTCCTTCCCCCTTCAATCATTTCCTCCTACTCCTGCCGTTCCCTCACTCACTCACTCACTCACTCACTCACTCACTCACTCTTCCTTTTTCTCCTGCTCCTTCAATCACCTCCTCTTTTCTACCTACCTTTATTCACTCCGCCTCCCTTACATCTGCTCCCCCTTTCTCTTTCATCTTTTCTCGCTCCCTCAGTCGCCTCATCATCACCCTTTTCCCCAATTTTCCTCAAACACTGTCCTCATTCACTGCCCCACTTTTTTCTCTCTCATCTTTCCTCTTTTATAGTTCTTCACTTCCCCAGTCACCACCACTACCATTACCCTTTTCCTTAAAATCCTCCCCCCTATCTTCAATCGCTACTCACCTTCTGTTCCTCCCTTCCTTTTCTACCCTTTATCACTCCCTTAGTCACCATCACCAGTAAGTTTCTCTCCCTTTCTCTCCCCTTTGCTCCATTGTTTATTATCTCCATCGTACTCCCTCCCTGCTTCTTGCATCTTCTCCTCATTCTCAGCCACTAACATCATCACCAACCTTTCCCCCTCCTTCCTCAACACCTTTTCTTTCTCCTCCCTCATCATCCTTTTCCCCCTCCTCCCTCCCTACCCCCATTGATCACTGGCCCCTTTCCAATCCATCTTTACCTGTTCCATCAATTACTCTGTCTTTTGTATTCCGTCCTTTCTTCCTCTACATTTTCTCACTCAGCCACGAACATCACCAGTTTCTCAGCTCTCCCTCTTTCCCCTTTCAATCTCTGTCATCCATAATTACCACCCCACACCCCCTTACTCCAACTCCCGCTATTTTCACCTTGCGTTATTCTCTCAATAGCTATCTTCTTTGTCGAATTCTTCACTTCCTCCCTCTTTCACCTTTTCCTCTTCGATCTGTTGCACCACGGCCATCCTTTTCATCCGTCTCTGACTCCTATCTTTGACTCCCTTCCCTCTCATTCAACCTTCTTTCACTCCCCCCGTTAGTATCTCTCTTTACCTGTACTTCTTTCATCCTTCCATACCTTTCTCCCACATCTTCTGTCACCATCCACAATCACTTCTTCCTTCCCTTCCTTCTGCACTTCTCGCCACTTTCACAAACCTTACCAACCTCACCACCCTTTACTCCAGTCTTTCCCCTTCCTTCATAATTCTCCCTTCCTTATCCTTAATTTTCCCATTTTTCCCTACATTCTCCCACTTACCCCCATTCTACCCCAGTCACACCCATTCTCCCACCTTACCCCTCCATTCTCTCCCACTTACACTCTTTCTTCCCGTGCCCCAATCTCCCCATTTGCCCAGTTTCTCCCTCTTACTTCCATTCTCCTCTCACATCCCCACTCTCCCCACCCTCATTCTCTCCCTTACTGTCATTCTCCCTTTACCCACATTCTGTCCCTTTAACTCGCATTCTCCCATCCTATATCTTTACCCCCTCATTGTCCCCCTGCTCACATTCTCTTCTTGCCACCTTCATTCTCCCCCTTACCAACATTCTTCCCATATCCCCACTTTCCTACAACCTCTATTCTCCCTTTAAAACTCACATTCCCCCTAACCACCCTCATTCTCCCTTTACCCTCAATCCACACATCTCCCCTACTCCCTGTTTTACTAACCCCCACATTTCCCCTCTTCCCGTCTCCCTACCTCTTTACCCCTCAGGTCTCTTCCCCCGTTACCCCCACCACCTGAGCCCCCAAACTAGACAGGTGAGGCCTCCCCCCCCCAAAAAAAAAAAAGAAAAAAAAAACTGATGTTGTAATCCCGGGGACAATAGGGAGGATGGCAGCAGAAATCGCCGTGGTAATTATTGTAATGGCGAGAGTGAGGCGGCAATCTGTTCATGCTCCGCCTACCATTATGCAGCCATGATTTTATTTTTCCCTCTGAGATTTTTTTTTTCTCTTTTTTTTCTGCTCTTACATTTGGGAGCGGCAATTCATCAGGGACTGAAGGGAGAGTGAGTGAGTGAGAGGGTATTTGTGTGTGTGTGTGTGTGTGTGTGTGTGTGTGTGTGTGTGTGTGTGTGTGTGTGTGAAACAGACTGATTGGTAGGCAGACAGACTTGGGAGTCAAAAGGAGAGAGAGAGAGAGAGAGAGAGAGAGAGAGAGAGAGAGAGAGATAGGTAAATGAAAGTTACGGAGAAAAGGTGATTTGAATGTTGTGAATGAGATCTATAGTGAAAGGCTTATAATCTGCATAGAGAGAGCAGCGAACCGAATGGCAAAGAGTGTGTATGAGAGATTAACAGAGAGAGAGAGAGAGGAGGGGGGAATGTTGTTAACTACATACCGTCATAAATGTGGAACAATGATGTCCATTGAGAGAGAGAGAGAGAGAGAGAGAGAACGTGTGTGCGTATGAATGTAGGGGGAGGGAAGTGGGCTGGTGGTGGAGGTAGTGGAGAGGAGGATGGCAGAGAGGGAGGGAGGGAGAGATGAGAGGAAAAGGCGAGGGAGGGGTAGAGAGGGAGATGTAGAGGGGGAGGGGGATATACCAGAGAGAAGAGAGTGAGGACTGGAGGAGAGGAAGGGAGGATGAGGGAGAGGGAAGGGGGATGTATAGAAGGGGGGAACGGTCGGGGAGGGGAGAGATAGGGACTGGGGAAGGGAGAGTGCTGGAGGGAGGAAGAGAGGGAGGGAGGGAGGGATGTGGAGAGGGAAAGGGGGGGAGGGAGAGAGGAAGTAAAAATATGTGAACATGTTTTTTATGGAGGCAGATAAAAGCATTGACGAGGAGCACCGCTGAAACATGTGAACCTGTAAAAGTGACACAGGAAATGCATTAGTTACCAGGCAGAGCGGCACTCCCATAGCCTGCTCCCATGCACCCACCATCATCCCTTCGCTACCATACGTTCACTGTGGCGGGCGTCGGCCGTGCAAACACTATCGTTATTTCACTACCATTGCAGTCATCCACTCACTACCATACATACACTGCCAGTATTTCACTATCATTACAATGATCTACTTTCTACCATGTGTTCTGTCTGACTGACCCTCTACCATGCACACATCATCAGTATTTCACTACCACGTCAGCTGCAGTCGTCCATCGGCTACCATAATATGTTAAATGAGAAGGGATTTTTACCATATCACACACTTTACCATATATATATATATATATATATATATATATATATATATATATATATATATATATATATATATATATATAGTGAATTATTTTGTACGTACCCACGACCATAGAGTTGCAACCCACCATGTGTACACTACCGTCCACTCACTGCTATAGACTTCTCCCATGCCCCCTCCATGATCCACTCGCTACCATTCGTTAACTACGAAAGTCTTCTACTCTCCCAGCATCATCAACCATCCATTGCTATGTTCATTGCCATTCATACCTAACATGGCGTACACCATGATCCACTTTCTGTTAGGCAGGTCTGTACCATGCATACACTACCATACATTCTTAGGCCACTTCCACACTAATGCTTTCTGGTGTGGGTGGGAGTTCTGCATGAGTGTAACACATTGAAATTCTCTTCAGAACCCTCCCGCGTCCAGTGGGGTCACGTGTACAGTATAGTTCATAGTGAGGCAGAACTCTCTTGTCTGTTTCAGCCCGCACCAGCAAGCGTTTGGTGTGGACGCGTATTAACGTTGGCCCCTTCAGCTCGAGGGTGTTTCTTATATCTTTGCTATCTTCAAACGTTGATATTAACGTCGGGGAGAGACATTCGAAATGGAAGAATTAGATATAGCCCTTATCATCCCGTTTACATTCATGCACCATAAATTACACCACCATGTGTTCGCGATGACAGGATCCTATCATATACTTTTATACATCATCCTTTCGCTACCATGTGTTTACGGTGACAGGCATCCTTCCACTCGCTACCATGTTTTCATTGTGAAGACCTCACACCATACCTGCATCATAACTATGCAGTGTCATATGTTTACTACCATTCACTCCAAGCTAAACATGCATGCACCATCCCCTACCTTACTGTCACACCTTACCATGAATGCTAAGTTATCCACTCACTGCTTCCTCATCACATTACCTCTTTATCTTTAATGAACACTAACCTATGTTCACTGCCATCCATATACTATTGTACGTTCAATAATATAATTATGCTTCTTGCTACTGTCAGCAACACATTACCATGCGCTTTCTCTTTACCATGCACAAAGTAAAGTGTGTCATACTTATTATTAGTAGTTCATTTACACGAGCATATTTCACCACCTTGCATCCATTCACGACTAGACACTCCCTATCATTCCCTAACACCACCATCATCCATTCATGTGATATTCACTACCACTCATGCATGCTTCGTCGTCCACATACCATCTTATGCACAATTGCTATCGTTTTCTTATTTTCACATGATGCTTCTATACATATATTATCGTCCATTTACTACCATAATATTTGCGCTAACAGGTGTTACCATGGCGTTACGTTCACACACCATCACATGAAGTTTTTATAAAGGAATTGTCATTAACGCACCATTGTCTTCACACAGCTGGTGCCATATTTCGCTCCCATTGCAATGTGTTGTTGTTGGTAATTGGTTTCCACCTTTGTCAGATAATTACCTCATGATCGTTACCGCTACCTTGAAGGCACTGTCATCCACTCTTTATTTTAACACTATATGCTCTCGCCTGTATCATATACACATTCTCTACCACATTCATGTACCAAACACATTCCCTGCCATTAACACACTGTCTTTTACTCACTTCCATATTGCTTATAGCCACTGCCCTGCATATATAACCATCCACCCTCTACAAATTATGATCATAACAGGTGTTGGAAAAGGGACGCCTTCAAGTGTTGGCACTGGTATTACTGGGCAGTTGGTAGACAAACGCTCCCCAATTAGCCAGCTTCCTCCCTATCCCCCGAAAGGAGGATAGTGAACTGAAGAAGGACATCTCGTAGTTCACTGGTTCACGTTCAGAATAATAAGTCTGGAGCTGCAGCAGCAAGAATATCACCTCCACCACAGTCATCATCATCATCATCATCATCATCATCATTACACTCTACCAGCGCACAGTCAGGACCGTAATATTCATTTTAATCAGACCTGTTACTGTCAAGACTTATCATCCTCAGACCTTATCACAGCCAATCTCCACCTACTTCTGTCACTCCAGACCTTGTCACGTTCAAATAATTTCACTGCTTGATCATGTCACTCGCAAATCACGGCACTATTAACTCATTTTCCCAATCCGTATCACCACCATACACCACTGTATGCTGTCACTACCAAAGTCTGCCATTATGTATTCCAGTTACACCAGAATTGTCACTGTCAAGTCATGTCTTTCTCATATTGTCCCCCCCAACCCTGTGATACATTATACATTCACACACACCCGCCACATCCCGGTTCACAGCACAACCCTGCAGTCCATCGATTTAAGCACTTCAAGGTTCCGACTCCCAGGTGTAACTCATTTCAGGTTCCCTCATCATCTGTGGTAGCGACCATTATCCACTCACTTGATGTAGTGCTTCCTGCTAAAAAAATAAAAAAATAAAAAAAAATAAATAAAGGTCCAACCGCGCTTAGGAAAATCGTATGCAATCACAAGCAGCGTGAAAACTCTTACCTTACCAAAACTAAACATGGAAATCCGAAGCCCAAACAGCCTTAAAGAAACTGCTGAAAAGTAATCCATGAGCCAGGAGAGTATGTCACCACACTTGAAAATGTATTTTTTTAACGTCCACAGACTTGCAAGTAAAATCTGAGGAGTAAATAGCACCAATCAGATACTTCACAGGTCAGTCCATAGGAAAAAAAAAAAAAAAAAAAAAAAGGCATAAAGAATAAAAACAAGAACATAGTATTAAAGAAGGAAACAAATAAGGCAACAAATACAGTTGTCATCCACAAGCACGTGTATACAAGCCGAAATGCAAAAAATCTCAAGCAAATTGTCAAAGGCCCGCATATGCGTTTAAAAACAGTTTCATCAGGAAATATTTCTCTCTCGTTACCCCCGACAGTGCACACCTTTGAAAAGCTGACACAACCCCAAGCAAGTGTTCCAGATCATCGCACTCACAGGGAAGAGAAAATAAATGAAAAGAAAACGCATGCAGTCACGTGCGGCAGAGAAAGCGTATCAAAAAATCACAAATATACACGCACTACAGGAATGTCGAATTACCATTAAGTACTCGTATATGTTGCCGAGAAACCCACACGTAGAAAAGAAGTCACAAATAATAAAGGAATAAGACAAGAACTCGTGTATATATATATTGTTACGGAACAGAGAAAGATAACGTACACTTTAAGTGAGAATACTAAGAGTCACTACTGTCCCGTAAAGTTCCAGGTTCAAAACAAAAGAGTTAGGTAAAATTACAAGTTAAAGTTTAATGCTCAAACTAACAACAAAACATTCAGGACTCATAAGGATAATGTAATGGCAAATAAACAGGTTAAATATATGGTTAACTGCAATAGCCTCTGTTAACTGCAATAGCCTCTATTAACACGAAATTAGCAAGAGTAAATTTATCTAAGCCAGCCCTGATAAAATGAGATACCAGATAATACTCAGTGAATGCCAGATAAATTATTACAGATACAAACTATTATCAAAAATGACTGACATAAAACCCAACACTAATCAAAAACCTCACTAGGCCTAAGAATTAACCTTATGCTACACAGTACAAGAAAAAATGCAACAACACTTATACTCAAATTACACACAGCTGCTAGATGTTTGGAGATTTCTTGAGCACTCACAATAATAATAACTGTACAGGGGAGGACAGAGATGTGAACAAAATGAGGAGCAGATCTAAGTGGCAATGATGCAGAGACTGAGCTCATTATATAGGGGCCAGGAGAGCTTGATACAACTTGTAAGAAGGACGCGCAAATGAAGCCATGGGGACAAAGAGCTGAAAATCCCGCTCTGAATAACAGAGAGAACGACTTACTCTACTATAACGGTAGAAGGGGGGACTGAGGCAGAACACGCTCGTGATCAAACATGCAGCAACTGTGCGTTAAAATTACACAAAGGATGATGAAATCATAGGCTATGTAACACCTCCCCACAAAGAAAAAGAAATTTACAAAGGAAATTTCTTATTACTCTAAAACAATCTGTATATGGCATTACAGAACAAGCAAAAGTCGTTCCTAGTGTTACAAAACATGAGCTCTCCCTAGCACGTTCAGTCATAGGTACTTGCCAGTATCCCTTTAACAAATCAAACTTACTTATGTACCTAGCCTTTCCGATCTTTTCTATGCAATCTTAAACGCGAGGGAGAGGGTAAGTGTCTGTTTTGGTTATCTGATTAACACGTCTGTAGTCAATGCAAAGCCGCTGTGACCCACCTGGCTTAGGGACTAGAGTGACAGGAGAACACCATTCGCTCTGACAGGGCTCAATCATCTTGTGGTCCAACAGGTAGCCAAGCTCCTCCTCGATGAGAGGAACTTTCACTGGGTTCACACGGTAAGGAGGCAATTTAATTGGCTTTGCGTCTCCAACATCGACATCATGCATCAACACAGTGGTTCTTCCTGGATTGGCACGGAACACTTGCGGGTACTCCTGCAGTAATGCCGAAAACTCCTGCCTTTCCTTGGGAGGTAGATGAGAAAGCTTAGTCTGGAGATCATTCATGATATCAGGATTCTTCCCCAAACTATCACTCAGGCTCATACTGCATGGGAGAGCTTCACTTGCAGACTCGGGTGGAACAGCTACAGTGCAGACTGGATTATTTTCGTCCCGCCTGTGATATAACTTTAGCATGTTGATGTGACATAGTTGCTTGCTCTTTCTACGATCTGGTGTGGCGATGACATAGTTGACATCACTGAGTTTCTTCTCCACGAAATAAGGACCACTAAACTTGGCTTGAAGAGGTTGCCCATGCACTGGTAGCAGAATCAAAACCTGATCTCCTGGCTGAAAGTGGCGTAACCTGGACTTCTTATCATACCAAGTCTTCATCTTCTCCTGAGCAGCTCCTAAATTCTCTCTCGCCAGCTGTAAAGCAGTGGACAGCCGTTCTTTGAACTTCATCACATACTCCAGCAGGTTGACGTCATCTTCCTCCGACAGCCAGCATTCCTTGAGTAACTTAAGGGGTCCTCTTACTTCATGGCCAAACAGTAGTTCAAAAGGTGAGAAGCCCAGTGATTCATTTGGAGATTCTCTTGCGGCAAACACAACGAATGGAAGACCTTTATCCCAGTCTTTCTGATGTTCCAAACAGTATTTCTTGAGCATCGATTTGAGTGTTTGATGATATCTCTCCAACGCTCCTTGGGTCTGGGGATGGTAAGCTGAAGACGTGATCTGGGTGATGCCCAACTCTTTCAGAGACTGCTTGAAAACATTTGACATGAAATTACTTCCCCGGTCTGACTGTACCTCCTTGGGCAGACCAAACTTTGTGAAGAACCCTAGCATTTCCTTAACCACGTTCTTTGCTGAGATGTTTCTAAGTGGAATGGCTTCAGGATAACGAGTAGCCATATCAATCATGGTCAACACATAAGAAAATCCTGAAGAAGTCTTAGGAAGAGAGCCCACAATATCCACCAACACACGGGTGAAAGGCGCCTTAAAAGGAGGAATGGGAACTAGAGGTGCAACCTTTTCGGTCTGATTACACTTCCCCACAACTTGACAGGTGTGACAAGACTTACAATACCAGGAAACATCCCTGAAGATACCTGGCCAGTAGAAGTGTTTCAAAATGCGTGCCACAGTCTTCCTCACTCCAAGGTGTCCTGCCAAACCGGAATCATGAGCCACTCTAATGATATCCTGCCTACAAACACGAGGGATGACAACTTGATGTACAACCTCCCATTCACAGTCGGCTGATGCTGTTGGGGGTCTCCACTTCCTCATAAGTACTCCTGACTTTACATAATAACAAGTAGAAGCACCGGCTGACTCTTCTTCACTGTAAGCAGAGTTAGCTAGACCTTTCAACTCAGGGTCAGCAACCTGCAACTCAACCAACTCTTGACGAGACAAATTATCAACACTACGGGGTACTGCCTCATCTGGTGAGTGGTCCAAATTAGCAAGAAAAGTGTCAGCTAGGATAACATCATCATCATCATTATCCTCTAAATCACCAGTAACTTTAGACTTAGCCCTAGTGACAGCACATGCAGGGAACACATCAGGGACATCACAATCCTGGGACACAGCCACTGGCTCACTAGACAACTGAGGAGCTGGACACACTTGACTTCCACCAATATCATTTCCAAGTAAGAAAGTTACACCTGACATTGGGAGTGTCTCAACCAACCCAACCATAACAGAACCATTAACAAAACCAGACTCTAAATTCACTCTGCACAGAGGGACAGAGAAGTAATTATTCCCTACACCTTGTAAGATTACAGTTTCATCAGAGGAATTAACATTAGAGCCTAGAACACTGGTCAGCATAAGGGATTGGCAAGCACCTGTGTCACGATATATTTTAACTGATTTCCTGTCATTACTGTCCAGAGGACTGACAAAACCATCAGACAGGAAATTAGCACATGAACTCTTGAGAGTGTCACCCACGTTACTGCTCAAAAGAGGAGCTCCATCATGAGAATTTAAGTTACCCCTCAAAGCAGGTTCAGTTAACTCAGTTAAAGAATTCTGGGAACTCTCAAGAGTGGACACTAGACCAATTGACTGAATATTTAAAGACTCCTTTTTGTTCACATCACGCTGTCTCCTGAAACATCTCTCCGTAGTATGACCAAGCTTACTACAATAAGTACATTTACTTTTCTGAAATCTAGAGGTGAAGCTGGTATTTACTTCCAGAGAAACATCATCTTTATTCTCTTTCCTGTTACCTGTACTCTGAGTAGAGGCAACGTACTTACTCTCAGCTTTCCCTTTTTCTCTAGAATATCTCTTGTGAGTGGGAACATATTCATCAGCTAAAACTGCAGCATCAGACAAATTATCTATCCTTTTCTCATCAAGATATAGGCTTACATCTTTACTAATACACCTTTTGAAGTCCTCCAGCAAAATCATCTGCTTAAATTTGTCAAAATCAGAATCCACATTCTTAGAATTTAACCACTGCTCTAACAAATCTTCTTTGATTTTTGCATACTCAACATGGTATTGCTTATCTTGCTTGTAAGTTGTCCTAAATTTTACTCTATAAGCTTCAGGAACAAGCTCATAGGCCTAAAGAATCAAGCTCTTAACTCCATCATAATTATCAGACTGATCCTGAGGCAAAGATGCATAAGTTACTTGAGCTTTACCGGTGAGAACAGTTTGAAGGAGTACTGGCCAATACTCCTTAGGCCAATTAAAACCTGTAGCTACCCTCTCAAACAACTGAAAATACTTTGTTAAATCAGATTCATTAAAAGGAGGGACAAGTTTAACATTTTTAGCCACATCAAAATCATCAGAGCTAGATGATCCAGTTCCACCTTGTTTCATGCGATACTCATGGTCTGCCTGAATCCTAGCAATTTCAACTTGTGCCTCAGCCTCCTTAGAACGTGCTTGAAATTCAGCCTCCTTAACACGAGACTCCGCCTCCTTAGCCTTAGCCTCAACCTCCTGCAGGGCTAGCTGTAACTTAGCTAATTCAATCTGCGTTTGCTCATTTGGAGGAGTTACATTAAACAAGCTTTCATTAATCATGTCAACAATTTGATCTTTAGAATGATGAGAGCGAAGAGCAATTCCCAATTGTTGAGCAACAAGCTTAAGTTCATTCTTTGTTCTGTTTTCTACATCACACACTGTTTGCACATTTGACAAAAAATCTTTGGCTTCATCAAGTGTAGTAATAGTAGACATAATGAATAAGTAACAGTCACAAAATATCAAGCAATATCCTTATGATAATATCCTGAATATCCTGATATGAGGTCGCCAAATTTATGTTACGGAACAGAGAAAGATAACGTACACTTTAAGTGAGAATACTAAGAGTCACTACTGTCTCGTAAAGTTCCAGGTTCAAAACAAAAGAGTTAGGTAAAATTACAAGTTAAAGTTTAATGCTCAAACTAACAACAAAACATTCAGGACTCATAAGGATAATGTAATGGCAAATAAACAGGTTAAATATATGGTTAACTGCAATAGCCTCTATTAACACGAAATTAGCAAGAGCAAATTTATCTAAGCCAGCCCTGATAAAATGAGATACCAGATAATACTCAGTGAATGCCAGATAAATTATTACAGATACAAACTATTATCAAAAATGACTGACATAAAACCCAACACTAATCAAAAACCTCACTAGGCCTAAGAATTAACCTTATGCTACACAGTACAAGAAAAAATGCAACAACACATTATACTCAAATTACACACAGCTGCTAGATGTTTGGAGATTTCTTGAGCACTCACAATAATAATAACTGTACAGGGGAGGACAGAGATGTGAACAAAATGAGGAGCAGATCTAAGTGGCAATGATGCAGAGACTGAGCTCATTATATAGGGGCCAGGAGAGCTTGATACAACTTGTAAGAAGGACGCGCAAATGAAGCCATGGGGACAAAGAGCTGAAAATCCCGCTCTGAATAACAGAGAGAACGACTTACTCTACTATAACGGTAGAAGGGGGGGACTGAGGCAGAACACGCTCGTGATCAAACATGCAGCAACTGTGCGTTAAAATTACACAAAGGATGATGAAATCATAGGCTGTGTAACAATATATATATTAGTTTTGCTTTCTCCACGTTATTGTTTTAGATTGAGAGATTTTTTTACCTGCGTTGATTTTTGTTTTTTTAAAGAATTCATTAAACACCAGTACGAATGCACTTTCTTCAGCGGAATGCACTGACCTTGTATTATTATCTCCACGTGATTTATTCGGCTTAATTTTTTTTTTCCTGGCGGATTTAGGTAGGCCTTAATTATTCCATGTCCTGTAGGGGCGCTCACTTCGATTGAAAATAATCAGGGGAAAAGGGGGGTTATCGGAGTGAAGGGGTTCAAAATCTGCATACCTTCACTCAAAACCGAATGTTTTAGTCATCTCCAGCCGACTAATCCGTGCGAGCCAACAAGTAAGTTAAAAAATAACAAGGTAAACAGACAGAACGGAAAAATGTAATATCTTTACGCTCTAATCACCCTTAAGCAGATTAAATAGACATATCCAAGGCGCCAAGGGTTCAAACTTAGTCACAAACAACGTAAAAGAGACTAACACTACCGCCAATATGCAAACAACACTAAATAAATGTTCAAATCACTCGCCAAGCATACTTTTTGCGGATCCACTCAGACGTGAGGAAATCAAACCACAGCTCGTCTCTCTTTCCAAAACCAAGCCCACGCCAGACTTGACTTGCGCTTTCCGATCTTGTTTTATTATCAGTGTAAACAGGAGAGCAGCCAGGCGTCGGGGCAGCGCGGGAGGGCCGAATCTTACGCTGGTTTAATCACTCAGTTTAGTTTTGCTTTTGGACGGTCGACTGGAGCTCATAACATCGGTCAGTGCTCCCGCCGCTCCAAAAAACACGCCAGCTTCTGTGATCTTAAACCAGCTGGCGGAGGTAAACAAACACACGTGTTCAATATGGCGTGTCGGCCCTGCATGGGTTTTGATGGCTGGGGTAAATAGTGGCACTTGGGTCGAGCTGTTTATCTCTGCATATCCGGCCGCCGTCCCCCCCCCTCTCTCTTTCTCACACACACACACACACACACACACACACACACACACACACACACACACACACACACACACACACACACACACACAGTCTACAATATAATTCACTGCTCTCGTTTGATTCGCGTTTTTTATATATCCGTGCATATTCGTTTTTAAAAGTGTAGTGTAGCTCAGTTATTTTCCATTACTGCTGCACAGTTTGATGTATTTCCTTCTGCCGACATCCTCCCATCTGACGCAGTTCAGCTGGTGATTTTACTCTTTTCTCTTCCGCAGTATAAGTTTCCTCAGTTCTGCCAACATTATAAGTCCTTATCGTCCTCTGTATTTTACACTCTTTTCGGCTTCATCTTCCTTTGCTTTCTTTACTTCCTATCTTTCCTGTCATCCAAACTTTCTCTTCATTTCACCCCGGTTTCGTCCCTCATTTTCTCCAACTTCTTGATCTCCTTCAACCTCCCCGTCTTCCATATCTTTTTCTCCTACTTTCGTCTTTCTTCCCTGACCTTCTAAATCGTCCTTATTTTCTCAACTGTTTCTGTAATCCCCAGCCCCATTCTCCTCCACCATTCTCATTTTAGCAGCATCGCGTCACCTTTCTCTTGTCTGTTTTCATATTCCTCGCATAAGTTTGTCTTAATATTTCTCGCACTTCTCGTCTTTACCCTCCGTCACCTCTTCACTTTCCCGTCATCAAAACTTCCCACTCATTTTCCCTTGGCTCCTCATTCGCGCCAACTTCTTGATCTCTTGTTACGTGCCATGCTCTTAAACTTCGCCCTCTTGCTCCTCTCTGACCACCTTCACTTTTCTTCTTTCTCTCATCTTTGTTTCGTGATCTTCTCAATGTTTTTTTTTTCTCCCATCTCTGCGTGTCTCAGTTTTCTTTCATTCCTTTTTCTTACTCTCTCTTCTGCTAAAACTGTCTCTCCTTGCTCTTGTCTTTCTTTCATATTTCTCATTCTTTCTGTCTTTTACTGTCAAACTTCTCTTTTCTTTCAGTCTTCCGAATTTCCTTTCATTTTCCTATGAATCCTCATGCTCACCAATTGCTTGATCTCTTCTGAAGTGCATTGCTCCTTATCCTCACACCTCTCTCACTTATATCTTTTCTTTCTGACCGTCCTTTTTCTCCAATGTTTATCTACCTATTCCTGTTGTTTATTAGCTCTCTTCTCTTTCCTTTCTCCTTCGTATGGCTCGACAGATCTTTTAAGGTACTACTTGTCCTCGTAACTCCTCGATTTGCACCCCAGGTACTCTCCATATCCAGTTATAAGTGAGAAAAAGTTAATATACTGTATAGCTAGTGTGAGGCTTTCCTTATGCCGAATAAAATCCTTTGACAATAATAATAATAATAATAATAATAATAATAATTATTATTATTATTATTATATTAATACAGTAATAATAATAAAGATGTCCATTGCCAGACGCCATAATCCCGTATGGGGTGGCCGTTTGGCTTTTAGTTGTTTTACAGGTAGGGGCACTAAACCTCCGCCAACCAATTTGTTGACACGTAGGAAACACGTATGGTTTGGTTATATGGTTACCACCCAGTGTTGTAAACGGTTTCCCGGCTTACATGAAACCATTAGGCTTGTCACTCAATGTAAAGCCACCTGAAAAGGAAAGAAGAGTAATTAAAAAGTGACAGGAAAGGTGGGAGAAATAGAAAGAGAGGAAGGCAGACATAGAAAAAAATGACAAGTGAAGGAAGAAGTAGGTAGCACTACATCAAGTGAGTGGATGAAGGTCGCCACCACCTAACACCAGTAATAATAAAGGGTTTCACTGTAGGCTACTGCACGGGTTAAGGTGATAAAAGAATAGAGTAAATGATTTAATGTTCAAATGTAACGTTGATTCTACAGTAGCGTACGGCCGAAGATACAGAAGAGAGAGGAACGTGGTCAGTATATTAACTTTCTCGCGGTCGGCACAAATCTATCATTCTATTCCAGTTACCACGAGATTATTTTATTCAGCTTAGAGTGAGTCAAGGAGCCTCCTAGTGTTAAGAATGGCTGTTGGTACTGAAGGGATTTGAATGTATGTTTTTGTTGACGAGAGAGGATATGGTGCTGGGGAGGTACACCTTCACGCGATGGCATCGAGATAAACGGACAGCTCCACTGCCTGGATTTGTATATACCGTATGTCCCTCAGCTTTCTCTTTATCCCCCATGGCCGGGATGGTGAAGTGCATGCGAACTTCAGCCTACAATCCACCCGGTTCACATCTAGATAAGGTTGGGCAAAACAGCGACGAGAACAGCATCAACACCGATAAGCGGATGGTAGTAAGAGGATGAAAAATGTCATTTATTGGCAATGACAGGATGCAACGTGTGTTTGTTGGCAGTGAGAGGATGTTAAATGTTATATGTTATGACGGGGGATAAAATGTGTTTGTTGGCAGTGAGAGGATGTTAAATGTTATTTGTTATGACGGGGGAAAAATGTTTTTGTTGGCAGTGGGCTGATGAAAAATATTGTTTGTTGGCAGTGACAGTATGTTTGTTGGCAGTGAGAGGATGTAAAAATTGACAGAGAGTGGGTGGAAACGATTTGTTGTTGTGAGAGTGTAAAAAATATTTATTGCAGTGAGAGAGTGTAAAACGTTATTTGTGGGCAGCAAGAGGGTGTGAAATTAAAGTTGTGTCTTTTAGTTACCTGCCTTAGGAACGGACTCTGATATTATAACATGTAAAAAGGAATAAAATATTTCGAGTTAAGTTGATAATTTTGACCTCATAATGAAGCAGCTATTAAAAGAAAAAATAGAAAAAATGTCGCAGTAAAACTATGCGTATGAAATGAAACAACACTGATACATAATTCTGAATCGGATATATTCCTGCAAATATTAAACATCCGTTTTTAATATCATCATTTTGTAACCTGCGTTGCACCACAGGTATCCTATATGAAAACATTTACTCAACACCAGATTGCACTGCATGATAGCCTCTAGTTTTATATATTTTTTTTTTTTTTCCCGCATTGCGTTTCGTGAGTATCGAGTGCCAATGAAAAATTAACTTTCAATTCAGTAACATTTTCTTCTTTCTGGGCGACTCCACGATGATCAATTTTCTCCTAAGAACTAGTGAAGGAAATCAATTCATCTGTACAGACGGACACACAAGCATCTTCCCAAAGTTTGACGAACACATAGCAGAAAAATCGAACCATCAGCACCACGCACCAGTAAAGATAAGGTTTGCACTCTAGTTCACTAGCTGTAAATTTTCTTCAGACAGAAATGGGAAATTGTTGTTTCTTTGACTGTACATTAGCGGCATTGTCACTGTAAATTTATAAGGATGGGAGTGGATGAGTAATAGCCACCTCGCTTCTTCATGTCTCAAAAGGCGACAACACAGCGCGGCATGAAGTCTGGCAATATGGTCATCCTCGCTGCAGAATTATATTTAGATAAAACGAGTATAATTTCTTCCGACACTGCCACACAAAAGCGGTAGCGGCTAATTTGTATAAGACATTGTTGGTTAGTGGTGGGATTCTTAAACATACAATCAGTTCTTTGTCGTAGCTTATATATGCTTTTTGCAGGAAGAACTAAGCACATTGGAAAACCGCATTCTTTTCTCCATACTCTTCCTGCAGAAAATAGGTATATACTTCTGAGAATTTTCCTCTCGTAAAGCAGAGGTGTCTGTCTGTACGAGGAGCAGGAGACATGGAAAGATTCTACACTCTCCTTTATTTATCTTTACAGCAAAACAGATCACGGTTACGAAAGGGATTTAATGGCAGGCTTGATAGTAAATCTGGGCCTGGTATTTTCAGAAGCAGTATATGACAAACACTAAACAAAGGACGTAGGCTTCGCGACAGTATCTTGGTGATCGAACGTCAACCCTCGCCTCGAAACAATAGACATACACACCCAATAATAATCACAATCATCTTTTTCCCAGTGACTTATTATCCCACCGCGCAATACCAAGACAAATATCGAATACTTTACCCGATTGAAAATACACACCTTTGCTATACCTACTAATTCTCCCATGCATAATTCCACAGTAGTCCTATGTGGCAGCTCTCCCACAGTCACGCTTACCAACCCTAATGAAAAAGCTGGAGTGTTCAGTACGTAACCCATCCCACACGCATGTAAATATACTTTTTGAAAGGTGTGAACATATGCCAGTATGATTCATCGTTTTGTGTGTGTGTGTGTGTGTGTGTGTGTGTGTGTGTGTGTGTGTGTGTGTGTGTTTTGTGTGTGTGTGTGCGCGTGCGCGTGCGTGCGCTTTTAAGTTCATCAGCTTAGGTTTGTTGGTGAAGTAAAGGGCTTGAATGTCCGTGGGTTTAGACTGGTCAAATGAAAAATGCAAAAATATTTCAACCAGCTCTACCCATCAGTCGAGAGAGAGAGAGAGAGAGAGAGAGAGAGAGAGAGAGAGAGGAATGAATCAATTTCCATAAGGTTGGCTACATGTGCACCTCAGTTCGCCCCTGTTCTCGATATATATGTGGAATAAACCAACATAAAGAGAGACCAATAAGTAAAAAAATAAAATAAAAATAAAAGGATGCAAATCAGTACGCTTACCTCCATCCAGTGTGTTTGGCTATAGACCAGTGCCAACATTTTCTGCCTCCAGTTTTGAGTTCCTTTTATCCATTACCCAGTTTTACCCCTTACCATAACCTCCGCCCTTCCCTGACCTCCACTCACCTCTTACCATGACCTCCGTGTACCATGATCCCACCATTACCCTAATCTTCCCTGCCTACTACCATAACTTTCCCTGCTCTGACCTATACCCTGTCCTCTATTATAACCTTGCCCACACCCTAACCTATACCTCTGCCTTCTACCTTAAGCTGTCACTATCTTAACATCGCCTACCACCTACCATAATCCCCATCCAGGTCCTGCCTAGACTCTTCCTACCTCCTACCATAACCTCGCTTACCCCAACCTTCTCTACCTCCTTCTAAGCCTTCCCTTTCTCCCTTAGGCCTCTGCTTCACCCTCCTTTAGTCACTTTCCCAAACAAACAATCCCTGCTGTTCCATCCCCCTGCTCTCTTTACTCTCCTCGCTCTTCTTACTCTCATGTCACTACTGTCCACACCCTCTACTCTGCCTTGATCTCTTCTCTGTTTACGCTGCTACTTTCTTTCTCCTCTCTCCCCCCTCTACTCTCTTTATTCCCTACAGTCTCATCACTGCAAAAGCTTTCATCTCTCTCCTGTTTCTTTTTTTCTCCACTCTCTCTATTCCCTCTATATTTTATACTCTCTCTGCTCTCAACTCTTTACTGTCTCTCTCTGGTCTCTGTACTCTCTCTGCTTTCTCTAATCTTTACTGTTTATACACTGTCTACTCTTTGTTCTCTCCACTCCTCTCTTCCCCCTCTTTTTCCCAACTTTCATCCCTGCACCCTCCTTAATCTCACCCTTCTGCTGTCTCCACTCTCATCCCTCCATCTTGTCTTCCTCTGAGTACACTCCACCTCTCGCCTTCCACTCTGTTTCCTCCATCCACTTATGTAACCTGTCTCTTCCACTCTCCTTTCTACATACACACGTCTCCCATAGCCATTAGCAGCTCCCTATCATCATTTTTTCCTTTATCACATTCTCTCTCTCTCTCTCTCTCTCTCTCTCTCTCTCTCATCATCGTAATCATCATCATGCCTCCTCCTCCTCCTCCTCCTCTTCCTCCTCCTCCTCCTCCTCCTCCTCCTCCTCCAAGTATCAACAAACACACTCATCGCTCACGCCTCGCAGTTCAAAGTTTCCTTCCTCATGATATTAGCGTTCGTGCCCCCCACACCGCCTCGCTGCCTTTCCACTCGCAGGCTCCTGTGACTCACTCTTACCCAAAGAAAATCGTCTGGTGGTGTGAAATTTAATGGCACACACACACACACACACACACACACACACACACACACACACACACACACACACACACACACACACACACACACACACACACACACACACACACACACACACACACACACACACACACACACACACACACACACACACACACACACACACACACACACACACACACACACAGCTCACCACTACCAAAATTTTACACATACACATCCGTACCAAAGCTAGACAGAGGTAGATGGAAAGAAAGAGGAGGCGGGATTACCAAAAAAATAATAACTCTGAGGGTCGTTTTCTTGTCAGGTTAGGAGGCTTCTTGTCACCTCTTCCTTTACCAGTTTTTTTCTGCAGATGACACTTAATATTTTCTTGTTAGTGGCGTCCCTCATGCAGGGTGTTCACAGAAGTTGGTACTAAAATGGAAGAATATCTAGTACTCAGTAAAGAATTTCAAGTCTCCATAAACATGTGTCTAAAAATCATTCATGGCAGAGTTATGTGGTCCTCCAGTAGAACGCATCAGACATACTGTTCTGGATATCGCTGTTAAATGTGGACAACAAACGTGGTTCATGAATAATATTCCCCACCCCAATTAAGTGATTAGTTCCGTGGGAGTTGGATTGGAAATGGCTACCCGAATGCATGGCCACACCACCCTCCAGATTTAACTCCAGTGGACTTATTTTTGTGGGGTTATTTAAAGAGTATGATGCACAGCACATTATTTGATACTCTGGATGATTCGTACGCAAACGCTGTTGTACTGAAAAACAAGGGAGGCGCGGGATATTTGAACACGTACCAACTTCAGCAACAAAGTGTGCGGACACGTACATTGCTCCAAGATCAATTAAAATCACATCAAACATCTGCTCTAGTTCATTTGTTATAGCCTGAACATGGACTGATAGTACTGTGCTGGCGTAATCATACTGTAGGCTGCTAGCTAAGAAAAGTTACTCAAACAGTTGCTTAGTACGTACCAGGTTTTATGTGTTGCTTATTACTGGAAGATCACAACTTTGCAATGAATTGTTCTTGACACGTGTTTATTATGGCATTTGGATTAAGTTTTGTGAGTGTTTTAAATTTGGTTTGAACTTTTCTGAATACCCTGTACACCTGTTTTTGACCAGACTGTTTTCTTCAGCTTAGGAAAAGTCTGTCAGTATTAGAATGGTCAATAACGGCTTTATCTAACTCCTTTAGTTGTAAAAATCTCAAGCTGAAGGAAATTGTTTTGTGTGAGCATGAATGAAATCATAAAACGTCCTCAGAATGAAGAGAATAGAAAACAATAAATAACGCAGAAGAGAGCACTAACGTTAAAACCAGAAACCAATAATCTTAATGAGGGTAGGTATTAGACAGTCTACCAAGCCCACGAGAGTAAGGTCTTAATTTTCTCCGTCCGCCAGAGTAATATAAGCCGATTTATACTTATTGATGAGGGATTGGAAATAACCATCGATGTATTTTTTAGTTTATATTTCCTGCATCCAGGTATTATTCACCCTAGATTTTTCGAACTTGAGAGGTTTGATATAGTCTTCATAAATTCTTCTCAGCAAGGAGGCTTTCCAGAACAGACCCATCCCCCCAACAAATCGTCCTGTAGCAAAAAGAGTAAGCTCCACGTACGTCCTCGGCTTTCAGGGGTTAATACAAAACACTGAGATGATGAGGCTGGATAGTGATGAAGATGGCGGGTGTGTTCTCGAAGTCTTTTTTTTTTTTTTTTTTTCCTATGAAGCCCTTTGAGTGCGATAACAAATTATTCTTATTCTTGCTACTCCAGAAAGATTATATGCAAACTAGGAATCATCACTTGTACTTAGGGGGATGGTGAAAACTATAATTCCTCCAGTCCAAAAAGCCTACATTAACCTGAACAAAACCATCTGGAGATAACAGTATTTTAGTACAGTCTATCTGATTCGAGGAGTCATAGATTTCTGCAGTAGCTTTGGTTTACTCCCAGAGGCTTGCAGTACCGGTAAGTCTTTCAAACGCTAAGGAATGTGTGGAATGAGTGATATACAATTACGGGATGCTTTCATGCCGAACTCCACCAATTTGATCTGAGGAGATTGATATAGTCCATATATATACAATCTTGGTACAACCCAGAATTCAAAATGGAAAGATAGCAGTTTTAGATCAAGTTAAAGTGGACAAAGTAGCCAATAGTTAGGCTCCTACATCAACCAGAACACTCCCCTAAGCTACCAATCCCGGTTAAAAGCTAGGCGCTCTGTATGTTCCATCGAATCTCTAAGAGGCGGCGAGAGATTTTTAGATCATGTAATGGCACCAGGGGCGTAAGCCGGTCGCCTTCCCTTTAATGTTCCGGACTGCGTCACCGTCGCCTTGGGGCAGCTACACACGCAGGGGTTATATGGGACTGGCTGCTACCGTTTTCTTTCATTCTTTCTTTCCCTTTTATCTTATTTCTTTTATTTCTTTTACTGGCAACCTAGTTTTGTTTTTTAATGCAAAGAATAAAGAACTAAAGGCCAGGAGCCCCCATATTGTTCCCTCCAAGGGGAAAAAAAAAAAAATAACAGAGAGCCAATTTCGAGATCCGTTCATTTCGAGATGCGTGGACACACTGCGTTGTGGTTGAATGTATCACAGAACACTAAGGAGATGCTGTGATAACTGCACCCGTCGTTGGTGGAGGTATTTAGTTCTGCTGGCTTAGTCTTCGCTCTTTACATAATCTGAGAGACGGCCTGCCTCTGCCGACGTCAGTAAATTTTATTATTTATTCTTGCATCCGGTTCCGGATTTACCCCCACAGTTAATTAACTCATCCTGGACCCAATGCCCATATATTTACCAGATTTCATTGAAATCTGAGAACAGCATTTTGAGATATGTGGTCTACAGACAGACAGATACTCTTCGACAGACAAATAAACAAACAGACACATAGACAGTTACGGATGGTTATATAACATCTTCCAACTTCATTGGCGGAGGTAATAATGATAAAGCACACTCATTACGTGAATCACAAATAATTTCAAGAACTACCAGGTAAAGAAGAAAAGGCTTCCAAGATAAGAGTTAATACAAGAGTTTAAACCATATTCTCGCCGGGGCTGATAAGACCAGGGCAAAAGCGAGCCACATTTTTCGGTCAAACTTGGGTGGCAGGCCGGAGATAGAGTGAGAGGATGTGGCAAGAGGAGATTAAAGATAAGAGAGTTTGATTAGCAGCAGGATAGAGTGGAGAGGAAGCCGGATTTTTTTTTTTTTTTTTTTTTACTTGACCTCTTCAGTACGATGTCATTATTTTTTTTCGGTTTTGTTTCCGCTCCCTTGAGACTATTTTATTAAGCTCTAGAGACACTTTAAAATAAGTTGGATATAGCGTCCATTTACCCTCCACTGTAACAGGCCTTCCCAAAGCTGTACAAAGTCGTCCAGAAACATCAAGAAAAAATCAGTCAAGTACGTCGATGGACTGAAGGGAGTAAGCCGGCAATACTATGATGTCTTTTCGTAATAAAACTTTGGCTGCCTACAGACAAATTTTATTCAGCGACTTTCTCTCTCGTTTGGAAATTGTTTTACCTTTACCTAGCCCCTCCTTTACTACAAGCGTCCCCTCAGCCTAAAAAATCGCTTGGATGTTAAAAAAATAGAGATGGTTAGCTACTTTCTAAGACGAATTAATAATCTGGCGGTAGTAAGAATATAATAGTTGTAATACCCCAAGACTTGAAGGTGATACTGGAGATTGTTCTTTACCCTTGGACGACACAAGGCCACTCCTGAGCTGAAGAAAGCCGTCTGTTAGGGTCATGAAGAAAACTTGATGCTGATGCTGATGCTGATGATGATAGCAGAAGATGTTGTTGGTAATGGTGATTGTGATAGTTACGTGTATGTTACTGATGAAGTTGATGAAGGTCATACTGATGATTAGATATATGACTATGATATGACTGGTGATGGCCATTATAATGTGACTATGATGATGATGATGATGATGATGATGTTGAGGAGGAGGATGATATGTGTAAGCCAGTTCCCATGCCTTATCATATCAAAATACCTCTCTTACGTGATGCAGGTTAGTATCAAAATTATGATTATTAGGCCATAGGATCCAAAATATTTATATTTCTTCCAGTCCTTTTATTATACCAGTGGGCTTGTATTGTTTGTCAGTACCTCTCCGTTATCGATTTAATTTTCCTGGTTACTCTTAAATATCGTCTGGTGGTAGCAAGAACAGAATGGAAATAACGACTGTGCTCAAAGATCAGATTTCTCTCTCTCTCTCTCTCTCTCTCTCTCTCTCTCTCTCTCTCTCTCTCTCTCTCTCTCTCTCTCTCTCACTGTTTGCTTTCTTCTCACGTTTGCTCCGACCGTTTCTTACATTCCTCTTTTATTAGCCAACCACATTTTCCTTTGTTTTTGTTTTCCTCTCACGTTTTCCCTTCAGTGTCGTAACCTCCCCCCACCCCACCTTTTTTTTCTCTCACATTCATTCTCTCCTTCTCTTACTATCCCTTTTGTTTTTGCGTCCGTCCTTTTTCCTCCTCTGCTCTTTCATTTTATTTTTATTCTGTCTGCTCCTTATTGACTTTATTAATTCTTCTTGTCTGTCACGTTTACACTTCGAAATACATTCTTTTTCCTTTCCTCTCGCGTTATTTTGTCTGTGTTTTGCCTCCCATTTTTATCATTTCTCGCTACAACTTTCACAGTCTCATCACACTTTTTGCTCACGCTCTTTCCAGCACATCCTTGCTCTTACTGTTTAATATTCGACTACAGGTATCATCCTTCCCTTTCTGCCCTCTTCTTTTCCTCACCCTCCTCCATCTTCTTCTTCTTCACCTTCTCCTCCTTCTTCTTCTCTTTCTTCTCCTTCCCCTCCTTTATTTTTATCCTCTTCCTCCTCCTCCTCCTCCTCCTCTACCTCATTTTTTTCCTTCATACCACACCTTCTGGCTTCACTTTTATTATCACTTAACTTTGCTCATTCCTAATCCACATTTCCTTCCAAAATTTTATATCATAACTTTCTTACCTCTGTTATTTCCTTCGCGTCTTCACATTTTTCAAATCTCTCTCTCTCTCTCTCTCTCTCTCTCTCTCTCTCTCTCTCTCTCTCTCTCTCTCTCTCTCTCTCTCTCCATAACTTTTTTTCTTGTATTCGTCATCATCATCATGATCATCGTCGTCGTCGTCGTCGTCGTTATTATTATTATTATTAGTAGTAGTAGTAGTAGTAGTAGTAGTAGTAGTAGTAGTAGTAGTAGTAGTATTCCCTGTTACCCTAGTTGTTATTTGACTCATCTTACAATTGACCTACCCACTTTGCCACCTTGTCACCCTCCTTCACTAAATATTCCTTATTTTCCCTCTCACCATCTTCATATTAACTAATTCAGCTCCCTCTCTCCCTCTCCCTCTCTCTCTCTCATTTCCTGCTTTCGTACCTCCTAGCATCCACTCTCACTTCCTTTTCTCATTCCTTCTCTTTAGCAAACATCTGCTCTTCTAGCCACTCATCTGCCTAATTTCCCGTCAATCTGCCAAGCACCTGCCTAACCTCACGTCCTCCCTTACTTTACACTTTCCCTTATCTTCCCTTCCATATTACTTCAAAACCTGCCTTTCTGCTCTTTGCCAAACTATCTGTCTCACTTTCTGTGTACTTACCTATCTATATATCTACTTCCTTATCTGTCTGTTTACCTACTTAACTATCTGTCGACTTACCTATCAGTCGACCTACTTACCTACCAACACCATCTTTTTTTTCTTTCTCTCTTTTTTTTTCCCTTTACTCTTATTGTCTGCCAACTTGCTTACTTACCAGCCTACCTTAGTACTACCCACCTACCATACTCACATCATTACGTACCCACCCATCCCTTCGCTCCTACCTACCTACCTACTCCCTTCCTCCCCTTACCTACCTGCCTACCTTCCTTCCCTCGCACCTAGTCAGCCTCACAGTAATTTTCCTCGACTTCCTTCTCTCTTGTCACCTCAACCTACCTTCCCACCTCTCCCACCCCACCTGCCTTTTTCCTACTTGCTTACCTGCCTAACTCTCTCCCTCCCCTAAAACGTCACTTTTTCCCCTCAACTTCCCCCTTTTTTTCTTGGTTCATATCATCTGCCAGTCTACCCCCCTCCATATTTACCCCATACCTGCCTACCTACCTACCTACCTACCTACCTACATATTGGCCTACCTTCATACCAGTCTATCTTCCTACCTGATTCCTAGCTACCTATCTTTCTACCTGTTTACATAACTACTTACCTACCTAGCTGCTTCCTTGCCTTAGCACCAGCTTACCTATCTACTTACCTACCTTTCTGTCTACCTACCCACCCACCCACCTACTTCCCATACTGACCTCATTCTATTTTTTCTTTTTTTTTCTTTTAACTTCCCTCGTATCATCTTTCAGTCCACCTGTCAACGTGCCTACATCCCTACCTGCTTCCTATCTACATAATTACCTACCTGCTTACCTACCTACTCATCAACGCACCTACCTCCTTTACTGACCTCAATTTTCTTTCCTTCAGCTTCCCTCCTTCGTATCATCTTCCATCCTACCTAGCTACTTACCTACCTGTCTACTTATCTACTTTCCCACATACCTACTTATCTACCTACCTGCCTACCAACCTGCTTACCTACCTACCTACCTCCTTCCCACACTATTTTTCCTCAATTTTTTTTTGCTGTCTCTCTCCTCTGACTCATCATTTCCCAGGCTACTTAATCCCCTTCCTGACCACCAACCTCTTCCTTACATACCACACCTACCTACCTACCTGCTTACTTATCTTCCTACCTACTTGCCTGTCTGCCTCATCTCCCACCTACGTACCACTCTTTGTTACTTCCTACTTACTGGCACCTTTCCTCCCTACCAACATCCTCCTACTTGCCTACCCCATACCTACCTCCCCACCAATCTGCCTACTCCATACTTACCTGCGACCCTAGTTACCTCCCTGACTGCCACCCTACTAACTTCAATTCTTATCCCCCTACCCTGTCCCTGCCTACAACCCTACTTACGTTACTTCCTCCATACTCACCCCTTCCCAACCTGCCCTGTCCCCCTACCTCACTACTTACCCACCTAGCCACCTCTGCCTACCACCCAAGTTCTACTCACCTACCTATTTCCCTACGTGCCATCCTACTTAACTCACCTTCTACCCACCCACTTACCTACCACCCTGCTCACCTTCTTATCTACCTTACCCACCTTCCTACCGCCCTACGAACCTCACCTCTCTCCCACCCTCCCACCCACCGCCCTACTAACCTCTTCTCCCTCCCACCCTCCCACCTACCGCCCTACTAACCTCACCTCTCTCCCATCCTCCCACCCACCGCCCTACTAACCTCTTCTCCCTCCCACCCACCCACCCACCGCCCTACTAACCTCACCTTCCTCCCCCCACCCACCCACCGCCCTACTAACCTCACCTTCCTCCCACCCACCCACCTGCCTACCCTCTCGCCATACCAATCTCGCGAGAAAAATCCCGCTCCCGCATCCCAGCCCCTCAATAAATCTAGCGCCGACTCCCCGCATTATCTCTCACTTGTAATTTTCCCGGAGCCTCTCTATCACCTCGGGGCCATATATCTCCCAGCCACCCCCCTACCCACCCCCACACCCCCTAACCCTCAGCCTCACCCCTCCCTCTCTGATGCCACCTCCCTCCCTGAAGCCACCCCCCTCCCTCTCCTATCTTGGTTTGGTCACCTCATAATCCCTGTCCCAGCCACTGTTCCCTCCCCTGTTCACCCCTACCGGAGTCACATTCCCTCCCTCTCCTCCCCTTCTCACCCCTCTATTCTCATTCCTTCTTCCCCTACACTAGTCACACCCCTCCTTCTGTCCCTATCCCTAACCCACTTCCCGTACTCGACTAGCCACTCCCCTGCTTACTCACCTTCCTGCTTGAATACATCCTCCCTCTCTCATCTCTTTCTCTATCCCTCTTCCGCACCCACCCCAGCAAGCATTCGATTTCCTAGCCACACTCCTCCTCCCTCCATCCCACCCTCTCCTATCCCTCTTTGATTCACTACCTAACCCCTCCTAGCCACTGACCCCTTTCACTCCTTCCCAAGCCACACCCTCCTCCCCTCCTCTCTCCCTCTTCCAACCAGTTCCTACCGCTTGCCATACCCCTTCCTCCTCCTCTCTCCATTTACCAGTCACCTTCTGCACTCTCTTCCTCCCTTACACCATTTCTAGAAACTATCCCTTCCTCCACTTACCTCCCTCGTAACCACACTTTTCCATTTTTTATCCTCAACCACCTTCCTCCCTTTATCCGTTCTCCTCCATCTCTTCCCCTCCTTGTCCCCTATTCCTCGTTTAGTCAAGCTCTCCCTTTTCCACCCTTCTCCTAGCTGCACACCTTCCTTCTATCTCCGACTTCTAGCCGTCTCCTCCTCCTCTTCCTTCCCGATTCCCAGCTATACCCCTCCCTCCCGGCTACTGCATCTCCATCACTCCTTTCTCTTCCCAACCCCTCTCGCCTTCTTTTCCCCTACCTCTTTCCTTTCCATTGCTTCCCCCACCCCTCCACCACCCATACCCCGCTCTCAATTCTTCCCTTTTTTCTGTACTTCCTCCTCTCTCTCTCACTGCATCTCAGTCTGTCACATAGCCACAGTCTCTCAACCCCTCTCCTTTCTGTTCATCCCCACTCTTTTCTTCATCGCGTTTCCTCCGCCTCTCTAACGTACCTCCCCCACACTCTTCCTCATTTCCTCAGCTCTTCTCCAAGATATACACATACACACACACACACACACCTCTACACCCACAGCCCTTTTCTCTGTGTCCACACCCCTCTTTTACCGTCATCTTCGTCCCATTGTTTTCACATCCCTGCAGCTCTGTCAGTCTAAACCCCCCTCCCTCCCCAATTCTCCTAGCACTTATCTCATTCCCTTACTCCTCCCCAAATCCGTCCTCGACCCCTCTCCCCCTCCCGTCATCCTGTCACACTTACCTTTCGCATCCTGTCTACTCCCCCCTTTCTCGTCTAGCCCTGCCTCAGCGATTTTGTTTTCTATTTTCCCCTACTCCACCGCATTACCACACCTCCCCTGCCTCCCTCATCTTCCCCCCTCCCTCTCCCCACATTCCCCACCCAACTACTTCCTCCGGTAAACTTAGCGTGCGAGCCAGTCCCCCTCCTCTCGCAGCATTTCCGCTCCAGGGTCATTGGGTTTGGGTGGCTGGGGATGTTGTGGGGAGAGAGATAGGAGGGGGCAAAAAGTTGAGAGAGAGAGAGAGAGAGAGAATACTGTTTGGCGAAAGTGGAAGACGTAATCATCTTTGGGAGGACAGATAACAAATCGATACCCCAGGTAATAGTGACAACCCAGTGATAGAATGAGAGGATGAGGCAGACAAAAGAACCAGATGGAAGGATGACGTTGGTAAATCTGCTGAGCTGGGACGGAGCAAGCTAATACCCAGCAGGTCAGAGAGTGGGCGCTGGAGAGGGACTTGGGAGAGGGAAAGGTGAAGGAACGGGGATTGGAAGAAGCCTGCATCGATGGAAGCTGGGTGTGATGGGGACTGGAGTGAAGGGAGAAGGATAGAAGAGGCTAAGGTCGAAAAGTGGGAGGAGGGGGAGAGTGGGTGAAATTAGGATAGAAAAGGAGGAAATAAAGAGATGAATAAAAGATCGGGATTTGAGAGAGATAAGGATGAAGGAAATGGGATTGGCAGAGACATGTATGATAGAAGATGGGTGTGGCAGGGATTGGAGAGACTGAAAGGGAGAGGTGAGTAAGCTGAAGAGGAGCAGCTAGGAAGGAAGGGAGGAATAAGTTAGAAGTTGAAACGAGATGGAGGGAGAGTCCTCAGGTGAAAGAGAAAGGGCTGACGTCATGGAAGAGATGTTAGAAGGGGTCAGATGGAAAGGAAAAGGTTTGGGAAGTGACACGGGATTGATATGGGCGTGGGTGAAAGAGGAAGGGTTTTAAATAAGGATATGGGGTTAGGGAAATAATAGGAAATGGGTATGTGAAGAAAAGGAATAGTTTGGGCAACAGAGGGAGATGGGAACTGAAGAAAAAGGTGAAGGGCGATGAGAAACTTGGAGAGAGAGAGAGAGAGATGTCTGGTGATAAAGATAAGGAAATTCAAGTGATAAAGAGAGAGGAGATGTCTAGGTGATAGAGAAGAGAGGCGTTTGGTTGATAAAGCGAAGAGAGAACTTGCTTCAGTGTTAGAGAGAGAGAGAGAGAGAGAGAGAGAGAGAGAGAGGTTGCCTGTGTGATAAAGAGAGAGAGGGGTTGCTTGGGTGATAAAGAGAGAGGGGGGGGGTTGCCCGGGTGATAAGGGAGAGGAGGGTATCTTGGTGATAGAGAGGAGGTGCTTGAGTGATAAAGAGAGTGGAGGTATGTGGGTGATAAAGAAAATGAAGTTATCTAAGCTATACAGAGAGAGAGAGAGAGAGAGAGAGAGAGAGAGAGAGAGAGAGAGACGGGGTGAAAAGAGATATGGACGCAGAAGATAAAAGCGTTGGACTTCACCAGTATGATCATTTTTCTTAATCTTATTCTCCTTCTGATGACGCATTTTTATTGAACCTGGGGAGATTCATGTATTTCTGAGGGAGTTAATGGTATGTTTTTAGTCTACAGATCTTCCCCAAGCAAAATATAACTGTCTGGGGGTGGCAAAAATGAACAGTACGTCCCCTGATTCAAGAGTTTAAGACAGGTCACTGTAATGGAGGACGAGGGTAAAATAGAAAATAAACAATGGGCTTAATTGGAAAAGTAGAGCTGACTGCAAGTTAAGGCTGAAAAGATGTCAATGGTTTTGCCTGAAGAGACAAGTTTTAGGCAATGGTCTGAGTAAAATGGAAGGGAGATAGGATTAAGTTGGAGGAATCGAAACTGGAAGAAAGAAAAAAGGAAAGAAAATAAAAAATAAAACCAAAAAAGGGAATTGCGACGGGATAACAAGATTGCGGAAATAAAGGACCGTACACAGAACATCTTCACTGTAGGTAAGAGAGAATAAAAGTTGGAAGGGAGAAGGAAGAGATGGAGATGGAGGAATTATGGCCAGTGTCGCTGTAGCTCAGAAAGAAACGAGGTGTAAGGGAGGGGGCACAAGGAAAGGAGTGGTGGAATAATGCCTTCCTTTTGTCATGGTGTCGTTGAGGGAAAGGGGGTTAGAAGAACATGGATATAAAGAGGAGGGGAAACACCAGAAATGTATCGCCCTTTACGAGGACGCCGTGACAAGATCGTGCCTCAAGTAAAGAACAGAACAGTTTTTATTTCCAGTAGATTCTTACGGGAGAGTTAGAGTGTGATTTCCTGCTGGATAGAAAACTGTCCTTAAATTATTGTAAGAAAGGGCGAATGGAAAAATCTAGTCGAACTTATTTTAAATAATCCCATACAATGATGTGCATTTGATTTTATCCTTGAAATCTAATGACGGTTTTTCTTAATTTTGGAAAGATATCTACCAAAGTGAATAATACTGCCTGAAGATAGCATAAATATATATATATATATATATATATATATATATATATATATATATATATAATATATATATATATATGTCATTGGAGTGAAGGGGGTACAACAATGAAATTTTCATAGGAAGCATTACTATCATAAAATGTAATGAATTCCTGAGAACGATTTGTGCCCTGTCGGTGTGTGTACTTGCAATGTCCGCTCCACGTCCAAGGTTTTTGGAGCCTCGTACATGTATCATCTTTATTCTGCCGTGGGTTTATTTGGCGCAGTATCTAAAGCTAAAGTTGTGTCTGGGTAGTTCTTAAAAGGGCGAAATATTGCCTCAGCGTTCTGTACTTCTCCCAGGGCAGCGTGTGTTCCATGAATTTGCAAGAAGGGATAAGAGAAGGTTCGAGAGGGATCTGTGGAAGAATGCTTGGTACTTGGCTTGGTACTTGTTGGGAAGGAGGATGGAACAGATGAGGATGGAATGGAAAAAGAGGGCTAGGCATTCTCCAGGTACTAGGTGGGAGGGGGAGTGGAACAGATTAGGATGGAGTGAAATAGAGGGCCAGGTATTTTCCGGGTGGGGTGCGGATGGAAAGGAAGTGGCCAGTGTTTCTCTCTCTCTCTCTCTTTCTTGCGGGTAACGTGGTAAAACATGCGTGTACCTCTGGGTCGGGACGTGTTGAGAATGGTGGTCAGTATATCCTGCCTGAGATATGCGGCAAGGAGAGGGAAACTTGAGAGAGAGAGAGAGAGAGAGAGAGAGAGAGAGAGAGAAACAAGAGACAAATGGACAGATTTTTTTTTTTTTTTTTCGGGGACAGGGACAAAGAACGTGAAAATAAGTAAAGAATATTTGAGGGAGGAAAGAGCATATAGATGTAAGGATTTTGGATAGATGGGAGTCGTGAAGGGAAGAGAAGTCGGAGGATTAACTGAAGAGGCTGTGTAAGGAAGGAAGCGAGAGAGAGAGAGGAGGGGAGATAAAGTGAAGAAGGTGGGAGAGAGCTGGGGGGCTGAAAGAAAGAGGAGGAGACAGATAGAGATAGGTAGAAGAGCAGATAGACAGACGAGATGAAACGAGCCAAGGAGTAGTAAAAAATTGACCAACCATTACTCCCGAAACGAAGCTGAGGGTAGGATGACTAGTCGCGAGAGGTGAGGGGATCAGGGGGACGTGTGTGAGGGTGGGTCTAGAAGAGGTGGGGAGGAGGGGATAGGATGGAGTTATGGAAAAGGGAGAGAGAATGGGGAGGAAGAGACAGGGTGAAGAGGAGAAAGAGGAATATCAGGATAAGAGGTGGATGGGAGTGAAAGGAAGGATACGGGGAAAGGAGGAATATATGAAAGAGGGGGAAATGATGGGGAAGGAAAGAACTTGTGGAAGATGAAAGGCCGGGGAGGGAGAGAATAGATGGAGATGGCAGAAAGGGAAATATGTGAGAGAGGGGGAAAGAATGGGGGAGAGTGAAACGCCGATGAGGTTAGGAGGAATATGTGGAGGAGAGGCAGAGAATGGGAAGGGGGAGGTAAGGAAGAGATGGGGAACTTGGAGCTAAGGAGATTGACCGAATCTTCATGCATCACTCTTTTTCTCCTAGTGGTTGTATCATGTTAGTTTTGTCAGAACGTAACACCCTTGAAAGAAGAGCACAGAGTTTTGTTATTCTCGACCATTGTAGTGCGATATGTGGAAGATGCTTTCAGGGATAGCAGCAAGACCAGTTGTTATGTTTATCTGCTGTTTCCTTACATGATATATGCTTACATTAAAGTTTTTCAGAAACTGTATTTTTCTACTCTGCATCGTAAAACAAACGCCTTGGTAGTAGCCTAACAGTCCTCAAATTACTGTTACCACCCAGCGTTGTAAATGGTTTCTTGCGTTACTGGAAACCATTAGGCATGTCAGTAAGTGTAGAGCCACCTGAAATAGAAAAAAGAGTAATAAGAAGTGACAAGGAGAGGGAGAGGTGGGAGGAGAGGAGGATTGACACAGTGACAGAATGATATAGGGGAAGGAAGAAATAAGCAGCCTACATCAGATGAGTGGATGATGGTCGCCAGTTGGACTAAGATATGATGATGATGATGATGATGATGATGATGATGAGCAGGAGAAGGAGAAACAGGAGGATGATAATGGTGATGGTGATGCTGTTTGTGATACGACACCGATGTGAAAAAGTACAAGAGTAGAACTAACAACCTCCACGTCCACGAAGCACAAATCCC
Source organism: Coenobita brevimanus (assembly GCF_032717465.1). Taxonomy (NCBI): domain Eukaryota; kingdom Metazoa; phylum Arthropoda; class Malacostraca; order Decapoda; family Coenobitidae; genus Coenobita; species Coenobita brevimanus. The sequence continues at coordinate 31,545,939 of NC_137017.1, forward strand.
GGGTGAAAAGAAAAATAAAATAAAAGCGAATGAGAATAAAAATCTAACTAGTGCATTGAAGAACCCCCCGGCGATGAAATGGGTGAACTCCGGCTTTGTTATCACTCTTATGGCTGTCATTACACACGCCATCACCAAGATTAAATTCTCTTCTCTTAGTTTCGTCATTATCCAAGTTGCTTTTATGGCCTTGTTCCTGCCCGTCCAACTTTTACCCTCACCTTCATCTATCTTTTTTATCGTCCACATTCTCCTTTTCCTCATTCTCGTCCTAGCTTCACTTTCATTATCCACGTTCTTTCTTTACTCTCGCCTCGTTTTCACTGTCATTTTATAAGCCCATGCTTTTGGTTTTTCAATTCGTTTTGCTCGTACTCATTCTCCTCAGCTTTACTGTCATCATTTTATATCCATATGTATTCTTTGGCTTGTCTCCTTTTCACTTCCCCACTCTTGCCTCATCTTCACTGTCATTAGCCAGACTTATTATTCATCGTCACCCTTACCTTCCACGAATAAATCGCCCTCATTATTATGCTCCCTTCCCACACTTCCTGATCCACCCTCACACATCATCATTCATCCTCGCCACCCATCTCATCATTTATCCTCGCTACTTGCCTTTATAGTCATGATCCATTCATTTATATCATCACCATCATTGTCTTCATCATCATCATCATCATCATCTTCTTCTTCTTCTCCTTCATCATCATCATCATTATCATCATCATTATCATTAACGTTCTCAGACTCCAGCTTGGTTATATCATCTCCATCCTCTTCATTTCTCAGTTCAAATTGTTCCTCACCCATTCCATCTCTCCGGCAATATAACTTTCTCCCTCTCCTCTCCACTCACACTCCCACCAACACCACCACTCCTCATCGCCCACTTCCATCATCATCCACATCCCTGCCCATTCCACTCCTCCCTCAACATTCATACCCCCTACAAACTCCACCACACCTCACCACACAGACGTCTAACAACTGTACTCCACCCCACCCTCATCTCCCAGCCTCTCACCTCCCACATACATGCAACTCTCGCTCGCTTACCATCAAAATCCACCCTTCCCTCACCCACATCACCATCTTTTCACTTCCCACATTACCACCGTATCTCCCCTTCTCACCACCTACATCACCACCGACCTCAGCCTTCTCATTACTATAAAAATAAAAAAAATTAAAAAAAAATCAACACCCACTTCCTCACCCTTCCACCAGCCACATCCACACCCTTTCTCTACACCAATCTACTCCCTCTCACCATCTACATTACCATCCTCTCACCACCACCTACATCCCCCCCTCATCACCACTCAATACTCTTAATCACTACCTCTTCCTCACCACTGTCATCACCACCTTCTGCACACGTAACTATCAACTTCCACTCTCACCATCCACGTCATCACGCGTATCACCACCCGTATCACCACGCACACCACCACCCTCTCACCAACCACATCACCACCAACTTCACCTCCTCTCTCCCACCACTATAACTGAGCTACGTAAAACGCCCCTCCGCGAGAAGTTACTTTCTCTCCTTCATTTCCACTTCACCCCCTCCCACTTCTCTCACACCCTTCTGTCCCGCCCTCTCTCTCCTCCATATTTTTCCTTTTGTCCCCTTCCCTTCACTGTCTCCTTCTCTCCCCCTGTACCCTCCTCCTCCTCCCTCTCTTCCTGCATCATCTCTCGTCCCCTCTTTAGTCCTGTTTCCCTACCTTACTCATTCTGTTCTAACCTTTTCCTCCTCCTCTCCTCTTCTATCTCCTTCCTTCCTTCCTTCCTTCCCTTCCCTCTTAGTCCCTTTCTCTTCCCCCTGCAATCCTCTTCCACTCTTACTCTTCCCCCCCCTTCCCCCTCACCCTCCCTTTCTCTCTCACCCACCTTCTTACCCCCCATATCCAAGCCCCTCTCTCTCCTCCCTAACCATTTCCCTCTCTTCCTTGTGTCTCCCCACCTGTTCTCCCTCCCCTCACCTGTAAGTCCCCTCCTTTTTCTCCCCCCCAAACACCCTTCTTCTCTCTCCACCCTTTTCTTTTTCCCTCCTCATCCCTTCCCCCTCTCCCGACCCGACCTCACTTCCGACCCTAATTATGAAAACTTGGGGCTTGCAAGTTGATGTTGGCTCTTTCTCTCCGTAATCATCACCCGCCTCTATAGTGCTGCTGCTTTTCACCCTCCTGTTTCTTCTCCTCTTTGTATCTCCTCTTCCTCTCTCTCTTGTCTTTTCGCCTCTCCTTTTCCCCTGTCGTTTACGTTTTCGTGTCTCCTGCTCCTCTTTCTTGAGTCTGTTTCTCCATTTTCGTCTCACGTTTGTATGCTTTGCTCTTGGTTCTGTCCTCCTCTATATCCCGTCCCTCCATTATTCTTTTCTTTGCATCTCCTCCTCCTCTTCCTTTCTCCCATTCTCCTTTTGCTTCTCTTATTCCTGTGTCTTCGTCTTGTGTCTCTCCTCCTTTGTTTCCTTCTGCTTTTCCCCTCTTATTCTCTTCCTTCTACCTCCTCCTCCCATTGCTTTTGCCTCCTCCTCATATTCTTTCTCTCGTTCATGTCTCTTGCTCTCGCTTCCCTCTTCTGTTTCCTTTAGCCTCTCCTCTCCTTGCCATCAGCTCCTCTCCCTTTTGTCTCCTTCTCTCGTTTCTTCTCTCCTTGGAACTGTCTCTTTTCCGTCTACTCTCCATCTTCCTTTCTTCCATTCCCTCTTATATCATCTTCATCCTTGTCTCACCTCCATCTTCTGCCATTTCTTCTCTCGTTTCTGCCCCTTCCTCGCGGTTCTTCTCGCACTGCTGTCTTCCTTCTTCCCGCGTCTTCTTTCGTTCCTCCCGTGTTATACCTTTTTTAATTAACTTCCTCTCTCCGTTTTTTTCTCCAGGTAGATTCTTTTTTTCATACTTGTCCCGTTTCTTCTTTTATGTAAGTTTCTTCTGGTTTCTTTTATTTTTTTCATCTCCGCTCTTCTCTCACTTGCTCCTCTCGCGCCTCGTAGTTTCTCTCTCTCTCTCTCTCTCTCTCTCTCTCTCTCTCTCATCTCCTCCTCCGCTCCTCTTTTTCCAGCTTTCCTTCTTCCTTGCTTGTCTCCTCCTTTCCTCCTTTTCGACTCTTCCCAGTCTCCTCCTCCTGTCTCCTCCATCCTCTCTTCTTCTAGCTTCTGTTCCTTCCTCCTGGTCTTCTCTCTTCTTCTTGTTCTTATTCCATTATTCCCTTGCTATCTCTCCTTCTTCCTTCTCCTGTCTCTCCTCCCCCTTCTTCCTGCCCCTCCCCCCTCTCCTATCTCTCCTTCCTTCTTCTTTCTCTTCTCCCTCTCTTATCTCTCCTACCTTCTCCTGTGTCTCCTCTCTTTCCAGTCTCTCCTTCTTTCCCCTATCTTTTCCTCCCATTCATATTTCTCCTCCCTCTCCTGTCTCCTCGTCCGTCTCCTATCTTCTCCTTGCTCCCCAATTTCCTTTTCCTCTCCTGCCTCCTCCCTCTCTTATCGCTTCCTACTTCTCCCATTTCCTCCACTCTCTCCTGTCTTCTCCCTCTCTCATTTCCCATTTCCCGCCCTCTCGTACTGTGAAGTTTATTATCATCGAGGCTATTCGTTTGGTGCTCTTGGTACCGTTGCTGTCATTGTTACCTTGCTCCTGTTACTCCTCTACTTCCTGTCTCCCCCTAATTCTTCTTTTCTTTCCTTCCGGTTCTGTATCGTCCTTCCTCCTGTCTTCTCGCTTCCTCCCACTCCTGTCTTTTCCTCCCTCTTGTCTTCCCTCATCCTCTTGCACCTTTCTCCTCCTCCTCCTCTTCTCTTCCCCCCTCTCATCATATTTCCTCCCTCTTCCCTCTTCTTCTCCTCACACCTATTTCCTCCTCCTTCCTGTCTTCTCTCCTCCTCCCACTCCATTTTCCTCTTCCGTCTCTCGCATTTATTTTTTCCTTTCATTTTTGTCTTCCTTCTCCTTTAGTTTCGTCCTGGTTCCCCCTGCTTTCCTCCTCCCATGTCTCCTTTCTTTTTTCCTCCTATATCCTAGCATCTCCTATCTCTTTCCCTCTTTCTTCACCTGTATTCTACCTTCCTCTTGTTTCCTTCCTTCTCGCCTCTTCTACGGTATACCATCTTCCTATAACTTTCCCCACTCCTGTCTTTTCCTCCCTTTCCGTTAACTCATCTCTCCTTCGATTTCCTCTTCCATTTCCTTCCCTTATTTTAGCCTTAGTCAGTTCCTGTCTCTTCCTCCTGTCTCTTCTTCTTTCTTCTCTCTCCTTCTCCTCCTACTCACCACCACCGTCTGTCTGGTTTCCTGTCATCATTACTACCCCTGTCACTGTTACTCTTACCTTCCTCCCAATCCTCCTCTCGATCCTGTTTCCTAGTACCCTACCCTCTTGTCCCCTCCTTCCCCTCTCCTGTCACCTCCTCCCTTTCCTCATCACTCTACTTCCCCCTCCTGTCTTCTCTTTACCTTATTTCACCCTTTTCCTTCCACATCTGTCACTTCCTCCCTCCTCTTTTATCAATTCCTCCTGTTTTTTCATACCTTCCTTATAATTATTTCTTTATTTTTCCCATCTACCTTCCGTCCTTCACCTATCCCCCTCCTCCTTCCCTCTCATATCTTCTCTTCTCCTCCTGTCCTTTGCCTTCTTCACTCTCTTTTTGTCTCCTATCTCCACTCTATCCTATCTCCACCCGCTGCTCTCTCCCCGTCAGGTTTATTATCACCAGGGTCGTATCTTCTGTGTTGGTGTCACGTTGATGTCACCGTTACCGCCTCAGTCACTGTCGCTGTTACTGTTTACGTGACATCCCCAGGCTTGGCAAAGTGGCCCTCTCAATGGCTTTTGGCGTCAGTGTTACGGCCTGCTACTTGTTTACGTTTTGTACTTGCCTGTGTGTGTGTGTGTGTGTGTGTGTGTGTGTGTGTGTGTGTGTGTGTGTGTGTTTTGCTTACTACTTTGTCTCTGTTCTATCCAGAGTGTGTAGGTGCTGTTCAGATGTGTGTGTGTGTGTGTGTGTGTGTGTGTGTGTGTGTGTGTGTGTGTGTGTGAATGTCTAATGGCGTGCATGGTAGGAGCTGCTGCTTGTCTGGCCATGTGCTTGGTCTTGTGTTTTGTAGGGATGTGTTGTTTTCTACTGCTGTGCCTGTGTGTTTTAGTTACCTGTGTGTGTATGTAGGTTTTTTGTTTAACTCCGTGTTTGTGTGTGTGTGTGTGTGTGTGTGTGTGTGTGTGTGTGTGTGTGTGTGTGACTTACGTATAGATCTAACTCGTTTATGCGTGTTTGTGCTCATTTGACTTGTGTTTTGGTATGCTGCTTGTTCGTCTTGCATTGATAATCCTCTGTGCCATTTGTGTGTGTGTGTATGTGTTTGTGTGTGTGTGTGTGTGTGTGTGTTTGTGTGTGTGTGTGTGTGTTTGTGTGTGTGTGTGTGTGTGTGTGTGTGTGTGTGTGTGTGTGTGTGTTTTGTCTATGCCAGTGTATGTACTTTTCCATGTCTTTCAGAACAGTCACGCTCGTTGACGGTGAAATCTTTAAAGCGCCAAGAAACCATCAAAGGGAGATAGAGGAATGGGAGTGTTGAAGAAAAGAATGATCGGGATGGACTGTATTTATGTTCAGCGTTTTTTCCGGGTCACAAATTTATCCCTAGAAGAAAAAGGTGTTGTGGGATTATTGGTTCGAGTGCAGTGAAGGTATACTTTAAAATAACCTCCCTGAATGAAAGTGTCAGAAAAAAAAAAAATAGTGTGAGAGGACAAAAGAAATTGTTGGGATAAGCTGGAGTTGTGATAGGGGTTGGGAAGTGCTATGAAACTGGGTGTTGTAGGAATCATGCTTTCAGTGTTTTCTCCAACAAGAACAAAATTTTAATATTACCAATTTGCTATGCCCACATTTACGTTGCATTTTACGACTCAGGTAACAAGGAAAAAAACGAAAACCTAAGCTCACATAACCTGGTATCCTTTCAAAAACATAGAGACCCAGAAGTAGAACAGTGTCATTTGGATTTTCCTTCCTTAACTCTTTAAAGGTAGGTTATCTCCCTCAGTTAAATAAAATCGTCTAGCGGTTACCAAAATCAGACCAGAAGTGCCTCCGCCGTCCCTTGAGATTGAAATAACCCCTTCAAATGGGTGACGTATTTCTTATTTCAGGATGATGACGCATTTGTAGTTTATTTTTTCAACCCTACTGACGATTTTATGGAACTAAGGAAAAAACTCGAGAACTGAACAGGTTAATGACGGCTCTTCATGGCCACTGCAGTTCCAAAACCCTTCTGTGAGGTGAAAATTATCATCAGTAGTTTCCTGTAAGCCAAGAAATCATTTACAACGCTGGGTGGTAACCATATAACCAATCCATACGTGCTCCCTACGTGTAAACAAGTGGGTTGGTGGAGGGTTAGTGCCCCTCCCCGTAAAACAAATAACTCAAAGTCAAATGGCCACCCCTTATGGGATAATGGCGTCTGACAATAGATAGATAGATAGGTAGCAGTGTAAAACAAGAATGGCGTCAGGGGGCTGAAGTATGTGCATTTAAATCTTATAATCTTTTCAGCCGACTCGACCAAAAAAAAATAAATAAATAAAATAATAATAATAATAATAAGGTAAATTTAATAATCCCACCATCGACTAAGGTGGAGCCAAGTTGAATCACGTTGGACTGAACCGATTTCGCGGTGTGTAAAATGGGTCTCGGTTTCTGGACATGGCTGGTGTGGACGAAGTTGACTCGAGTTGGGGTGATGTGAAGCTCCGTGGCGTCGAGGTGAGCTGGACTGGTTAGAAAGGTAACAGACTGGACAGCTGGACACAATACTAACATAGGATGAACTAGAATGTTTTTATAACTGGAGGTTATTGAACTAGAATGTTTCAGTAACTAGAGGTAATTTAACGCAGTAATGACATACGCTTAATTAGAGTAGTGAATTAATTAGAAGAGTTATAACAAACGAAAATAAATGAACACAGTACTGACATAAGATTACGTGGAATGGTTAAAACTTAGAGGTAACTAGAGGAGGGGGGACAGGAAAGAAACTGAGAGAGGACTGGAACAAAACTGAGAGAGGGGACTGAAACGAAACCAAGGGAGAGACTGAAATAAAAGATCTAGGAATGGAAAGGATCTGGGAGAGTGGAATGGAATGAAAATGAAAACGAGAACTGGAAAGAAACTGAGAGAAGAAGAGGACTGGAAAGAAACTGAGAGAAGAAGAGGACTGGAAGGAAACTGAGAGAAGAAGAGGACTGGAAAGAAACTGAGAGAAGGAGAGGACTGGAAAGAAACTAAGAGTGTGTGAGGACTGGAAAGAGCCTGTGAGAGAGGGCTGGGAAGAAACTGAGAGTGAGAGGACTGAAGTAGAGACTAACAGTAGTGTTCGTAAAACTGAGTGAGCGAAGGTGTAATGGAACCTCCAATTCGCGACGGGTAATTTTAGATCATCTTTGAGGATAGGAGAAGGCCACTCTTCACTCCAGTTTACATAGTGCAATCAGCAGCGAGGTAGGTAGGTCAGACTTCGCCCTCCTCCCCTAATGGGTTTTAATAGTGACCCTCAAAATCGGGGGTTTGCCTTTCCTCTTCACGATCTCTGTTTAAAATATGGTCAGGAGAGAGAGGACTGGAAGAGACTGGAATTGACTGAAGAAGGACTAGAATGAGACGAAACTGGAATGGCCAAGAATGGAATTGGGAGAAAGGAATGGAAACTGACTGAATGAACTGACGGGCAAGAAACTGGAAAGGAATGGAAAGAGACTGGAAAGAACCAGACAGGAACTGGAGAAAATGTCTTGAAAGCAACCGAGAGAAAAGGCTAAAAAAATGCCCGGAAAGAAGCCAAGAGACTGGAAAAAGCCTGATAAGAGACCAAGAGAGAGAGAGAGAGAGAGAGAGGAGAGAGGAGAGGGGGAACTGGAAGGAGACGAAAGGAGGGGAATGGAAAAGCATCGGGACGGGGGCGGGGCTGGTGAAGAAAGAAGCCGGCCGCAGGTGCGATGCTCCACGGGTCGGGAAAAGAAAACGTTGGACACAGGAAAAAGTGACCTAAGTTTGGTAATTAGTGAGATGCACCCCGCCGCCCTGACAGTCCCACCCCACACCCACTCACCCCTCCCCACACACACCCACACCCTCCCCACACATCCCCCCACACCCACCCACACCCTCCCCAATGTCTTTTATACCTGCTATTCCCCTTACACTTATTTTCATATCCCTCCAAACATTTTTTCTGCCTTTCTCACCCTCTACACCCTTTCAAATCTTTACACCTGTGCACTGTCATCCACACCCATCCCACACCCATCTTTCTACCACTCACACCAATTCCACACACGCCCTGCACCCTCCCACGCCTTTCCCAGTACCATACTCACCTGCTACTTCCCATCCACATTATTTCGTAAACGTTCACCCACTTTTTCAACCTTCCATATCCTCTATCACTCTTCCACATCCACTCACACTCACCCTATGCTCACGCTCTCCCACACCATCCCTGTTGTCTTGAACACTGTCATTTTCTTTCTTCTTTCCATATACAGTATATTGTCTTATCCATGACAACTCACCTCACATACACCCATATCTTAGGTAGCACATGCTCTCGTCATTACCTGTAGATACACTTGCTGCTTTCATTCCGCATCTTTCCTCTTCCTTCCACAATCTTTCTTTCATCCTTCCACGCCCTCTCACACCATGGCATATCCGCTTACGCCTTCTCATGCCCGCCCCAATGCCTCTTCCACCAGCTAATTCCTTCCATATCCTTTTATTTTTTATTATATATTCACAGACTCTCAGCCTGGACACCTCCCACCATTCCACATTGGCTTAAGCTTTGCAACAACCTGTGACACCCTTCCACCCTTTTTATCTACTCTGTTATAATCTTCCACGCAACCATACACTTATCACACGTTTCCACACACTCTCACATTCTTCAACATCCCTCCAAACCCTCTAACATTCTTCCACATCCGTCCACATCCTTCCACACTCTTTTGACACCCTCCGCACAATCTAGCACCTTTCCATGCTTCTTCCCCTTTAGCTGTATCTTTTGACACATCGTTGTTCTCGCATATACAAAGATATAATTTATTCCACACTCTGCGTTCAGTTTAGGTCCATACACGGCGACCCCCAGCGCTCCATACCTAACTCACACTACTCCACACCCATTCCTCATCTTTGTATCACACCCATTCCTCATCATTGTATCACGCCCAGCACCCAGTCTACAACTCAAATGAGCATCTAGATCCACGACCTTCCCCATTCCACATCCTGACATGCCCTGCTTGTCCACATTTCCACACGCTGCACGTACCTCCTGCAGCATTCTCACCCACCGCCTCACAGTACCAACACCAAATCCAACTCACACCCTCTCTATACCCACCCTTCTCCCCCTCACACCCAACCATCACATCTTCTCAATCCCCATGACCCCCTTCCCCACACACACACACACACACACACCGATCCACCCCATCCCGTACCTAGGCCAAACCTACCACACCCCTTTACATATCTCCCTTACTCTCTCACGCACTCACCCCACTCTGTCCCACTCTCTACCGACCTCCTCTTTCTCGCTCACCTCTATTTTTTGCACCCCTCCACACCTGCGCAGCTCCATCTCTTTACTAACTCATGCTTTCCTGAGTTTGCTCGTACCTCACCAGTTACATTAACCTTTGTATCCACTGCCTTACTTTTCCTCGCTTTTGTCCTAGCCTTTCTCCGCTTACTATTCCTCCCTTTTTTTAGTTCTTGCCTCGCTTGCCTGGCTTTTCTTTCCTTCTTCAAGCTTTTTTCTGCTTTCTCAAAAGTCTAAACCTTACCTTCCTTCTCATCCTCTCTCTATTCCCCCCTGCTCACTACCCACACCGGTCCACATCCTGCCCTTTCCCCCACACACTGCTCCACGTATTTCTTCCCTAGATCTACCGTGAACTCAATCCGGCCATTCTTATAATAGCGGCCTGACCTACTTCCAGCCTACTCTCTTTGTTCACCACATCAATAATTATCCGGTGGTATCTACTCCTGACTCGATCACTGTTCGCTAGAGTCATTCATATGTTACGTTATAAATATGGTGAGGAAATTACGTAGTATATTTTTAACTTTCGGATGCTTGACTTTAAGATAAATCTGAAAACGTGGATATCGATAATGGCAAAAGTATCACTGGATTTTTACTCTCTCTCTCTCTCTCTCTCTCTCTCTCTCTCTCTCTCTCTCTCTCTCTCTCTCTCTCTCTCTCTCTCTCTCTCTCTCAATAAAAACACTATGACAAAAAAGGTACAAAAAATTGATGACTTGAGAGAACGGGCTTATACGTAAGACGAGAGCCTGATTAAATACGATCACCCGGATTAATCTGTGAGAGGGAGAGGGTTGAGTGTAGAGCGTGGGTGTGGAAGCTCCTGGGGATGGGTGAGGCGAGGGAGAGGGGGCATGGGGGAGGGGAAGAGGGGAAGGGGACGGGTGCGATGGAAGCGGCGTGGGGAGAAGGTGGGTTGGACAGGAATAGGAGAGGGTTTGGGTAGGAATGGGTTTTCCACCAGTATTTTGTCCTTAATTTTAATCATAACAGAATGGAAACAATAATGATTTGTCATTACCTTTTCATATAACAAATTTTTCTTAACCTTTTTTTTTTTACATAACATTTTCCAATATCTTGCCATGTTTAATCATTTTGCACTAATAAATACGTGAGATTCCTTATTTTTACATGGACTGACGATATTAAGTTGCCCTCACATTTTTAACACAGTATCCTTTGACTTGGCTGAAATAAAATGTCTGGGCCTTGATGACATCGAATATTAGTGTCAACTTGTTCCGACCTAAGTGTTAACAGTACTAGTTTTAACACCTTCTGACTCCTATGGCACTCTCCCTCAGCTGAATGAAAGCATGCGGGGTTCACTGGAATAAATGATGAAAGAAGGCGCGATCATTAGCCTCGTACACCTGATGACGTGTTTTTCATTTTTTTTTTCTATCTCTGGACGGTTTTATTCAGGTTAGGAGAGACTTAAACAACTGGGTGGGTAACATATAGATTTTAGTATTTCTTCACCAGTAGATCATTCCCCGTAGCTGAATGAAATCATCTGGAGACACCAAGAATAAAATTTTAATTGTGTCATCGAACTAAAGGGTTTAATCGACACGCCCTCTTACACGCTTATATAAATTCATAAGATGCTTCATTATAACGTGCACCAAAGCTGTTATTAATTTACCCTTTTTAATCGTCACGCCCTTTTACAACCCATTCTTCCTTGGCCCACCTGTAATCATCCTAATTAGTCCTTCACACCTGAGACCCGGAAGGTGAGACAAGGGAAGGGGACAATGAGAGGGACGAGGAGCACTCACAATCGCCACTCTTTTCACTCCACCTTCACTGGGGATGCCCGGAATGAGATGAGAAATGTAAAATTGGTGTATGTATTTTGTTTTCTCTCCATTCATTACTGGAGGTGTTTGTGAAATGGAGATTAACAAAAGTCTCCTTTAACCCTTGGCAGTACAATTCTGTCTTTATGATCACATCATTTTCCTTCTTCCCCCGTTGTTCGTCCTTTCTTTCTAACACATTTTAATTTGGCGTCATTTGTTAATTTCTTCGAAAGTTCACTTCAAACTCAGTACAACTGTCTCTACCCTGAGACACCTTTATTTTCATATTTTGGCCTTTTGAAGGGTTTGTGGGGTCCAAGGTCAGACCATAAAAACATATTTTCACTGAATTATGGCAACCCGAATCCACAGAGTTTAATAAATTTTGAGATGAGGGTTGTAGAGAACCACCCCTTTGAGTGCAAGAGATTTTTTGTGGAGACGATCTTGCATTCCGTTGGAAATACTGGTAATCTTGAATTTTTTGCATTTTGCTACTGCTAGGCTATTTTCTCTCGACGAAAGAAATACCACCCGCAGAGATAAAAGTTAGGGACATTACCCATTAAATCTTCAAATGGGGATACATTTTCAGTGTGTGTTAATGCTACCGACCAGGTGATTTTCGTTAATTTATGTCTCCTACCTCCGGAGGTTGCCCTATGGTAAGTAAAGTCGTGTAGCGTTAACCTGGATAGAAAAAAATAAATTGTACCTTACAGGTTAAGAGTTAAGAGATATCTATTGCAGTGATGGGGTTAAAGGTATATTTTATGGTCTTATAACCTGAGAGAGGTACACAGGTGTCTGACCCGGGAGACAAGGGACTAAAACTTGAGGTCAATTGCATGTTTGTCCCCGAACACCTGGACCCGATTACGTTAATTAGTTGGGTGAGTTGCCTTCACCTGCCTGATTGATGTAGCCATGGATGTCTTCTTACCTGGGGTTCGTTGCGTGCAAGTTGATTCACAAATTTACCATAACTTACCCGTCGTAACTAAAGGCTTCTTCCACGGTCGCCGCTTTTGTTCGGATACTAACCAACCAAACCTTCACTAATTTGTTCCCATTTACACAGATATTTTTGGCTGTGAAGGTAACAATTGCAAGAACAATGACCATGAACATTATTGGAGTGTGGGGGGTCACCATTGAAACCTTAGTGAGCCCCATACCCCTCCAATAAAGCTTACCATATTGGGAATTTTATGGTTAAGTTGCAAGGAATGGAGAACGCAAAGTCTTCTCATGTTTGTTGTTCTTCATGCATCCTAGTTACAGGAGATTTTTTTTTTGTGCGAATCTGAGCCCTGCGTGTGGGTGTGGGTGTGGGTGTGGGTGCGTGCGTGTATGTATGTGTGTGTTTTTTCTTGGCTAAATATTACTCACTCAATGAATTTCTCTTAGCAGCACTAATTCCACCCATTTTAGTAAATTTACTTTGTCTGCTCACGTTTCTTTTTATTCATTTTCGTTCGTTCTCTGTTTCCAGTTTTTTTCGACATGGCTCGCCCCTTCTCTCCCACTCTCTCATTCTCCTCCCTTTTTCATTTCCTCTTCCTCCGACCCCTCCCTTCCTCTGCCACGCCAATCCTTTCTCTCAGTCACCTTTCTCTTTCTCTTTTGCAGTTTCACCCCTCTTGCTTTCTCCTATTCTTTTAAATATTTTCCAGCCTTGCTTTCTTTTCCTTTCCACCCCTCCCCTCCTATCCATGGTGCAGTTATTCTCACGTTCTTTTAATCTTCTTTTCCTTCCTCTTTCACGTCCTTCCACTTTCAATTTTTCCTCTCATCTTCACTCCCGCGTACATTCTCATACTCGCTCGCACATATTCGTTCTCCCTCGCCACTCTCATTCTTATCCTTCCCCGAAATCTCATTCCCCCTCGCATCCTCGCGTTCTTTCCTGCCATCTCCCGTTTCCCCTTTCTCCGTGTTTTCATTCTCCCGTTATCATATTCACCCTTATCGCTTTCTTTCTCACCCGAACTGTTTTCTCCTTTACATTCGCCATGGCCCATAGTGTCTCATGCATTTTTTCTTTCCAATGTCCCTCTCCCTGATTCTGAGTTTTCCCCCTCCTTCTCCTTCTCTCCCTTCCTTCCCCTTTCCCCTTCCTTTCCCCTCCCCATCCCTCTCGTTCTTCCCATTGCACTTTCCCCTCCCCTCTTCTTTTTCCCCCCACACACCAACCCACCTCCCATAATACATGAGATGTGAAGGATTAAAAATAGGAAAAGGATAGCAAATAAGCAGAAATCCATCAGCAGAGTACCCAATGAAATGGTCCTAAAAGCATTCACTCATTATTCCAGCCTCCGAAGTTTTGCGCTCAAACTTACAGACCAAAGATCATAACGAATATTTTGCTTTAAGTTTTCAGTGGGAGAGAGACTTTTTCCATGACTGCTAGGTTATAGGATCTGATTGCCTTGTAATTCGCATATTCATACATGAATCATCTGTCTATTTCTGTCCGGGTTAGTTTGCTTCCTCAGCTTCCATTTAGCCTACCGGTTATTTACACACATTTGCGACATCCGACATCTTCTGTTAGGTGTTCCACGCATCCTTCAACCCTCAGTCTTATCCATATATACTTTTCACCACCCTATTTATACAGTTAACTCTAAGTACACTCTCTTCTGTCCTATAGTTATTAAATCTGATTCTACATCATTAACGATTCTGTAGTTTTACCCTCTCCAACTTTCGATCAAGACACATTTCTTTACACTCATCTCTGCTGTACTCATTCTTGATTTCAAATACTCCTGCCAAACCAAAGTGTCACACCTACACATAGTAGTATCTGCAACCTCAGGCTCCTCTGAACGTGAACCCGGTGAAATGAAGGCTCCCCCTCCTACTGCAGTCCACTTGCCTCCTTCACGGGGATAGGGAGGGAATTGAGAGGCATTTGTATAATCGGGCAGCAGATTGAACCGGTCATATCAGTGCCGCTGCGAGAAGGCGTCCCTCTTCAGCAACACACCCATGCCTAAGCGTAGGAAATACTATACTACTTTTACTCTAACTTGGCCCAGATTTTCGTCCTTTTGCTGCTTATTTCCGGTAACTCAGTGGCAGAAAAAGACAATACTACGGCTTTACGTCCGTTTCATAGCACTTCTTCGTGGCTAGCATTGTATTCTAGTCTTAATCTATTGTTACACCTCAACATTCAAGGTGGAGAGGCGGCAATAATTAGGACAACGTAGAATTTAAAAAAAAGTATAGCAGTGCTTCTTCATACAGCCCTCATGGAGTCACCGTTTTCAGGCTTTTGTTTCCTATTAAGACCTCAGTTGCACGAACTTCCTTATTTTCTTCGGCCACCCTGTTTTCAGTTTCTCCTCCATATTTATATGACTTAGCTCCTGCAGCGCTAAATTACTGTACTTCTTTTACCACTTCATGTCTCTCTGATCACAGTCACTTCAGAATGTCAGTCACTTCTTAGACTAACCATCCCTTCATTCATATCATACATTGACATTTGAACTTTTTTTTTTTTTTTTTATGTGCTCGACTCTGGGCATAGGCTTCTCAGCCTGCTCCCAAGGCCCAGTAGTCCTCCTACATATCGTACACCTCTACATGTCACCACTTCGGCGCTAACACCCACCGTCCATATTGAATACATGCTAGGGCTGTCTCATACAGGACTGGTGTATTGGTATTAGCGGGGGTATTTTTACGACATGTCGGCGGGTCTTCTGGTAGATCGGTAAACTCTGCCGTAATGAAATTCAAATCCTTAAACTGTTCCCTGCACCAGCGGGGATTTGAACCTGGGTCCGGTAGGACCGCAAGCCACCTCTCTACCGATTGAGCCACCGCCTCCCCCCTAGTTTCTGTTGCACCAAATTTCTTTAGTTCTTTCATCAGTTCGAATCTCTGAAATGACAGTCACTTCACAATTTCAGCCACTTCTTTCATTAACCATCATTTCATTTTCATCTACCTTAATATTCAAACATCCCCAAACATTAAATTAAAACTTGCACCATTCTCCAGACATACGGTTCACTTATAGCAAGAAGAGTAGAACCATCATCATATCCTAGATCTGAACAACACTATCCTTCACTCTTCATAGCTGGCTTCAGTTTCCCTTACGTATCTTATAACTCTTTTAATAATCTCACGTGTGTGTGTATGATTATTGGGCAGCCACTAACACGCCTCTTGTAACTCATGGTTTTATAATACTCTGCTCACTTTGTTGCCTTTCGCCTTCATCCCTCTCCAAATCCTTTCCTCCCAGTCACTCACCCAATCTTCCTCTATTCTCTTCTCCCTCCCATTTTCTCTGCTTTGTTTACTGTTCCCAATATCTGCGTGCTCGCTCTCTCTCTCTCTCTCTCTCTCTCTCTCTCTCTCTCTCTCTCTCACACACACACACACACAGGCTAGGTTCGGGATAATACTACGGCGAGGGTCTCATCTGCATTTTATTTAATCCGGAGATGCAATGGAGAGAGAGAGAGAGAGAGGGGGGGGGGAGATAGAACAGAGGAGGTAACAGTAAAGAGAAGGAGGAAGCGTAGGGAAAAAGAGAAAAAAGGGACGAGGGATGGAGAGAAGGAGAAAGGATAAGAGAGAGAGAAGGAGATCAGATATGGGAGAGGAGAATGGAAAAAGGGTAAAGAAAAAGGAGTATGGAAATGTGTGTGTGTGTGTGTGTGTGTGTGTGTGTGTGTGTGAGAGAGAGAGAGAGAGAGAGAGGAAAAAGAACTGTTCGATATTTTGGATTCACACGGCAAATATTCTCTCTCTTGTTGCATTCACAGGGCCCTGAATCCAACACCGATGCAGTTCATGATTGTTGTTTTTGTTGCCGTCTGAATACGCAGGCAGGTAGCTTTTGTGTGTGTGTGTGTGTGTGTGTGTGTGTGTGTGGCGTGGGGGTAGCAGCGGAGTCTGTGTATACGTCCATGTGCGTGTGTGCGCATTTGTGTACGTGTGTGCGTGCCCTCTCGCCTCGCCAGGGAAAATCATGGAAGTGAATTTGTAGCCCACCAAAATATTCAGGGGATTGTGGTGGTGAGTAAAGAATTTATTGTGTAAAAGAGTGAATAGAGGCCAGAGAGAATAAACGAGGCTGCTGTGTATGATTTCGCGCGTGTGGAAGTTAATGAGAAGGGATATGACGGAAAATGTGGCGTCGTTAACTGTGAATGAGTGGTTTGTTTTGTTTGAGGGGGTGGGTGAATGAAAGGGAAGATTTGTTTGGACGGTGGAGCAAAGGGAATATTTGTTTTGACGGAAGAGCAACGATGTGATAGCGAGATGCGAGTGGATGTGAAAGAGGCGACTTGTTTAGATGGTTGAGTATGAATGTAGATGTTAGCGAGTTGTGATTGGGTGAGTGACAGAGAAGATTCGCTTGGACGATAGAACAAGGATAAGGATCCTAGAGAGTTGTGAGCAAGTGAAACATAAATGTACCAATGGTTGAGCTATACTGTCGGAGCTAGGGTTACGAAAACGACTGAGTGAAAGTAAAGAAGGAATTGTGTGGGTGGTTGAGTGAAGATTTGTAATAGTAGTGTGAATGCCAGTTGGTTGTGTTCGTGAGTGCGTGAGTGGGTGAGAAACGGGAGGATAAATTGTATGGAAGAGTACGAAACTGCATAGATGTGGGTCATCGATATGGTGAAGGTGTATCGGGTATGGAGGAGGGAATATGAATCTCGGAAGTAGGTTGTAGTGTAGCTTTGGTCCCCCGGCATAAACGTCTTCCCCTCGTTGCCGTCTGTCACAACTACACAGCAGTTACATGCAAAGTGGGCGATTGAATATGCTGCACTTATGTGTGACACTACCATGACGTCAGTTCTTGTTGTCTCCAGATTTTATTACACAAGGTAAGACAAATCGGGATTCTTTGAAGGTCAACTCTAACTCCTCCAGTCCGGTAAAGTCTCTCCTTAGCTGAATAACATAATCCGGATGTAAAAAGACATCGTAGCAGTGGGCGTGTTAGCAAGAGGATATAATATGCTGGAGAAGTCACAGTTATCGTACCTAGTAATGTTAAAAGACGTGTGGAATGTGTTGAGAGATGGAGTGAGGGATAGTAGTGACTTTGAGGCATAAGCTCTGAGGATGAGATTTATGAATAACAGTTACGTTAAGGCTCCAGTCCTTGAGATGCGTGGCAGTGAAGATACAGAAGTCATATTTTTATTGGCTTAAAAAAAAGACTTGCACATCTTTCCTTGTGAAATGTCTTGTTTATCGCATCTAGATTTTATTCATTTATAACTTTGTAGTATTGACATCGACATAGTTTCCTTGGTGCTGAACAGGGACGCCTTCACGAGGTTGCACCGATATAACCGCGCAGTTAGAGTTGTACTGTACAAATGCCCCTTAATTTCCTCCCTATTCCTTCAAACGAGGATAGTGGACTGAAGGAGAACAGCTACAGCCTGCATTCCACCGGGCTAACGTCCAAATTAGCCAGGGGAAACAACAACAACAACAGCAGCAGCAGCAACAACAATATAGTACATGAAGAAATAGATGCTACGCCACATGGGAGAATAAAGGGATACGAAAGATGTGCTAAGGCGCCTTCACTTCCCACGAATATACGGTTTGTACGAGGAGAAACTTTGTAAGGAGTGAGATCTGCAGCGGACAGCAGAGAGAGAGAACACAGCCCAAATGTTTTCTGGATGTGAGGTGGAAAGAGATTATTGTTTTTGTTTTTGATGGGGTCTTTAGATTAGTGAAATAGTCTTATTTGTGGAATCTGTGTGATAGAACAGCTGTTTCTGTGGATATTGCTAGCGAAGGCTGCGTGAGGTGAAGAAAATACCTTATTTGTGAAGTCTGTGTGAAAGAAAAAGCCCCTCAGCTAATGGATTTTGCCTGTGAACTGGAGAAAGTACTTGTTCGCAGAGTTTTTGAGGAGAAGCAAGAACCATGTGTGTGAAGGTCTGAGATAAAGATAAGGCCTGGTTAGGAGTATGATATATATAAAAGTACTTGTCTATACTCATGTGGTTGACAGAAAATGCCTGTATCTGTAAATATTGTTGGCTAGGGTAGTGTGTGGTAGAGAAAGAATTGTTTCTGTTGAGTCTGTGAGACAAAGGAGCCATTCCTGTGGCTTCTATGGAATTAAAAAAAAAAAAAAAGACCAATGAAATAGATGGAAAGCTTTGTTTGACGTGTGTGTAAGGAAAGAACTATGTTTGAGGTTGTCTGTGAGATATAGGTCTTGTTTATGGGATATGAGAGCTAGGGAAAAAAAAAAAACTTACCTATGAAGTATGTGAAACAGGGAAAACGACTTTCCTGTGAGGTGGGGAAACAGCCTTCATTATGAGGTCTGTGGGAAGTGATGAGAGTCGTGACTTGGAGAAGAAGAAGGACAGTATCCGTGATATCTATATGGAATAGAGTGTTTGATGAGAATAAACTGTCATCTCTATGAATTATGTGCATTAAATTAAAAATAACTATGTCAGTAGGATCTGTGAGAAGAAAAGGGAACAGGGCCTATGGGGCCTGCAGGGAATGATAGATTAACAGTGTTTATGATGGGAAGAAAAAGATTCGTATCTTAAAAAGAGAAAATCGTCGTTTGGGTTTGTGAAGGAATTAAACAAAATCCGTGTCTATGATTCCGGAAAGAGAGGAAAAAAAAGGCCCGTATCCGTGAAGGAAACAATTATAGAGCTTTGTCTGTGGCGATTGTAAAGAGAAGGAAACGTGTCTGTTGGGTCTGTGAGGGGAAAGAAAACAACTAAGAAAAAAAATCTTGTCTGTGGGGTCTGTAAACATAGAAATGGTTTATGTTAGTAGGGTCTGTAAGGGAAAAACAAGGTTCTCCGTAGAGTTCTTTGAGGGAAAGAACCGTGTCTGTGGGGTCTGTGAAGGCAAGAAGAATAATGAAAAGGGAAGAAAATTTGGTGTCTCTTGGGTCACTGAGTTCAAGAATGTTAAAAAATCGTGTCTAGGATATGTGAAAAAGAGTTCGTGTCAGTAGGGTCAGTGAGGGAAATAAAATTGTCCGTTCCTGTGGATCTGTGAAGAGGAAAAGTAACCAGAGTTTGTAACAGAAAGAATAAAATTTTCCTGTTTTGGTTCTGTAACGGAAAGAAACAAAGTCAATGCCAGGGGGGAAAAAAATTAGACCGGTGTCTGTTGAGAGTCAAAGGAAAAGGAAAAGTGGGTGTCTGTATCGTCACTAAGCTACCGAAAAGAGACCGCTGACCGTAGAGGCTGTAAGGGAAAGAAAAAGATTTGCCACCGGGGTCTGTGAAAAAAAGAGAAAAGATCGGTGTCTGTGGAATCTGTGAAGAGAAAAGGGCCATACAGGTCGGGTATATGAAGGATAGAAAAAAAAAAAAAAAAAAGTTCTCCCTAGAGTCTGTGAGGGAAGAGAAAAAAGTCGCCTCTAGGAACTGTGAAGAGAATAAGAATCCTTTAATGTGGGCGCAGAAAAAAAGTAAAATAAAATAAAATAGAAAAAAAACTCTATTCTAGGATTTCTGAGGGAAAGGAAGAGGACTTGGGAGATAATAAAGTTTTGTGACTAGACTATGTAAGGGAAGGAAACAAGTCCCTTTCTGTGGGTGTATAAGGAGAAGAGGGACAGCATCTGTGAAAGGAAAGAAAAAAAAAATGCTCTGTCTCAAGTATATCTAGAGGAGAAAAGGATACACGTCGCTCAAGTCTGTGAAGAAAAGAAACAAGGTCCGTGTCTGTAGGTCTGTGAGGGAGGGACGCACTGGAAACCCTCAATACATGGTCAACTCCGAGACTGGGGTAGCCATTAGTGGAAGGAGCGCCAGAGTGAGCAGGGGTAAAAACTGGGAGCGGGAGCAGGAGGAGAAAGCCCGGTAATGAGAGAGAGAGAGAGAGAGAGAGAGAGAGAGAGAGAGAGAGAGTTACATAGATACGTAGGGCTGATCTCAGTAGTATAAGAAAAGGCTAGCGCAGCAGAAGGCTTTTTTCTTTTTTGGCTTCCGTAAAATAAATAAATAAATAAATAAACGAGAAGCAGCATTTTTAAAGACTGAAAAACCTGGAAGAATGATTGGTAGTGAAGAATATTCGAATAAGAAGGCAGAGCGTACAGGTACATGGTACGCCTGTGTATCAACTACACCACACCACATTCACGATATATATACATTTTTATTTATAGGAACAAGGATATAACTTTGTTCCCATAGTTTTCCTTTTTTTGTCAATAATTACCTCCGCCAACGAATTTTAGGAGGTTATGTATTTATCTATGTTTGTCTGTCTATCTGTTTGTTTGTCCATACGATATCTCCAGTAGTTCTTAGTGAATTTCAATGAAATTTGGCGAAAGGGTGGGCCATAGGCTAAGAAAGAACTGAATAACTTTCGGGGCGGATCCGGATCCGAATCCTGTGTATAATATTTCCAAAAGTTCTCAATGAATTCAATAAAATTTGTGGAAGTGTGGGCCATGGGTCAAAAAACAATTTATCAAATTTTGAAGAGGAATCGGATCCTATGTACTCCACACAATATCTTCACGAATCCGGATCCTTTTTAATGGCAGTAGCATTGGCGGAGGTATGCGCTGTCTGAGTGCTTTCTTGTTGTTATACTCATCTGCTCATCTTTGCTTACCGCATATACCGATATGTAATGAGAGAGAGAAATAAAAAGATAGATGCAGGAGATAGATACATATAGCATATATAATTATATACTGTATATAATTTCATCCTGGAGTAGTTACAATATTTTAGTTGCACTGTACTGAATACTGACGCTAATACGGTTAAGTTGTAAATTTTAAGGGAGAGAGAGAGAGAGAGAGAGACGATGCAGGAGGGAGGAAAGCGCGGCCCGGAATTAAATGTAGGTGAGTGAGTTGGCCCAAAAGGTGCCGTCACAAGGAAATAATCACGGGAAAGTTTTTAAGAGGAAACTTTGTGTCAGCCTCCACGAGCGCTCTCTCTCTCTCTCTCTCTCTCTCTCTCTCTCTCTCTCTCTCTCTCTCTCTCTCAAACATTTTGTGTCTATATTTTCCACAGAAAATAAAAGAATTGGTAACACAAATCAAACGGCAACATGGACCATCCGACATCATTGCCATGAACTATAAAACACTAAGACTTTAATGCAAAATGAAGACCAGCAACAGTCTTGGTGCAGTCAGATTTTATCCAAAACTTCTGAAGCAGGGTAAAAACGAATTTGAAAAACGTCTACCTGTGAGATTTTAACATGAAGCTGCGAAAAAGGAAAGTTTCTGAGATCTGCAAGCTTGCAACGAAACGCAGATATTAAGAGAGGTGATCGAATGCTATCGGAAAAACGCAAATCAGTCAGCCTTCTGTAGTATTTATAAGTTTAAAGAACCATTATTTGTGACTAAATAGTAGGTCAGTCGGAGAAACTACAGTAATTAAAGATACGCAACATGGAATTCGAAGACAATGGTCACGCCTCGCTGCTTTAATTTGATTTATAATTAGCTTTCACCTCCAAGACGTAAGTAAATTGCTAGATATATCATATCTTATTTTCAGAAAGCAATTGACGTGGTTCCCCTTTCAAGCTTGATGCTTAAAGCTAAAGAAATGAAATTACCGAGAGAAGTCGTTGGTTAAATAGGTCGTTTATTGAGAGGTTACAGAGTATTTGTTTATTGCATATTATCTCCATGGACTTCAGTAGGTAGTAGTGTGCCACAAGGATCAGCTTTTGGACATAGTCCGGTCACTATCTATATTAATGACATTAATGTATTCTTAAATGTCTTCGTATCATAGTTCGCGCACGACATAGAAATAACTCTCACCACAAACGGTAATGATGAGATAAAACTACAGCAAAACGTAACATTATAGCCGAGTGGCCATCTAAATGGCACATACCAGTCGGCAGAAGCAATAGTAATATGAAAATGAAGTGACAGGACAAAATATAAGAGCTGAATAGCTATAAGGTTCTAAGTGTGACAGTATTAAGAGATTGAATTTTTTTAACATTGCAAGAAGCAGCCATAAAGGCCAATAAAATGTTAGGATTTATCAATAGAAACTTCAGTTGTATCAATTTGATATGGTCACGTGGAATATGCAGTGAAGTTTCGATCTCCACACCTGAGTAATGACTGAGCATAGTTTGACTCCCTAAAGGATACACCAGTTGTAATGAATGCTCCTCTTCGTAACAAATCTTATGAAAACGAACTGAAGCAGATTGGTCGTTACTTCCTTTCCAAACTCTGATTAAGAGGGAATCAGATATAGTGCTTTAGGATTATGTAGTCAAAGGAATTGATAATGCACGGAAAAGATAATCTCTTCACAGTTGCTTATGACTCTTAAGACATATCGTTAAAATTATCGGGACATATTCACCTTTGTCCTTGCAAAATATTTCTTCACCAGTTAAGTTATTAATGAATGATACAGATTCTCAGGAAACATTGCAGAAGATTCAGCCATAAACATTTTTAAGAAAAGACCTAATCACTACTTGTCAGTCTTGCATTGAGTAAAATGTGTTCAGAATAAAACCAAATTATTTCGTTTATCTGAGCAAAATCATAGCAGTCAAAAGCTTACCGCAGTATCTTAACTTTGAGCTGGGGTATCTCGTCCTTCCCCTGCCTTTCTTTAATCCTTGGTTCTTCATATTTTGCTGTTCTCAGTACCATACTATCTCCTTAGGTAATCCTGCCGGCTCCTAGAATCGTTTCCTTTGATAGTACTGAATGATATTTGCCTCTAAAGAGTTCAGTGGAAATGTCCTTTGCGGTCGACACGGTATCAGTCTGCACCTAAACGGGACCTATTCAGAAAGGACCTGAGTCATTTCGTACGGTGGGTCAGTAGCATTTTTTTTTTTTTTTAATCATGAATAATTATGTTTTGCTGTATTTTCATTTTAATATATTCGGTTTGTACGGTAAGAGTCCATAGCAATTTCTTTTTTTTATCAGGAATAATTTTGTTTTGCTGTATTTTTCGTTTTAATATTGACTCTAGCTTGGCATCAAAGTTCTTGGTAGCTGTATGAGTTATGATAATTGTACAGACTAGCAATATGATATACATGTTAGGCTCAGGAGTATTTATGCCTACGATGCCAGGTGGTATCCGCTCTGTGTACTCTTGAAAGTTGTGCAGCTATTCAGACTCTCATATCACTGTCGTCACGGTTATGGCTGTGCGTCATTTCATGCCACATCATATGAGTAATTCAGGTTTTGTGAAATACAGTTCTTAAAGGTGGACAACGGTAAACAGTATTATCATAGAATCAGTGACCAGTTAATATATTGATAGGCTTGAAAAAAAAAAAAAAAAGTTACCATTTTTTTTTTTTAGGTCTGCCATTATTATATCTTTATGTAGCACCCGATTCTTTCACACACACACACACACACACACACACACACACACACACACACACACACACACAAAAAGGCTGAAAAATATGATAAAACACATTTATCTATGGCTGTTGACCCATATCATGTAACCTTGTAACACAGTGCACATTGATGTCACAGAGTGATCTTATCAAACTGTGTCTCATGAAACCTTGTCGCTCTCCTCTTGCTCCCAAGAGGAGACGAAAGAAGAGAAAAAAATATGTTAAGAGGATTATGAAGTGTTTTCGAGACGGCGTTCTCAGTGCTTCTCCTTCCTTTTATATATTTTCCGTCCTTAGACTCGTCCCGCTTCCATGTCCTCGTTTTTCTGTTTTCATCCCTTCCTTGACTTTTCTTTATTTTTGCATACTTTGATGACGCAGTCGTGCAATAATATATGCTATTTCTGGCCTACGGTGACGTGCAGTGCATATATAACACAATTTCAAATGATTAAGTCTCACAGTTTGACAAGGGCTTGGGACAACGTAGAGCCTTTTGCTTCTGTTCAACTCATCATTAGAAATACGTGATTCCTATACATTTCCATCTGCAAATACTGGTATCTTTCTCCACATAGGCAGGTCATTTATATCTGTACCCGATATCTTGGTCGTGGCACAGATAGGACGCCCTTATTGCCGCATTATTAACCCCTTCATTCCGATGACGTATATTTTCTTTATTCTAGCTACCGTCTGATGTTTGTATTGAGCTAGAGAAAACAAAAGGAACTATAGGGATTTGATAAAGCAGTCATCAAATCATTCCAGACTTTAATGAATAATCTGGAGATAGTAATGATAATCGTGGAAACAGGACATCGTTGCAAAGGAGTTAACACTGCGACTCAAGGTGTAAGGAACTCCTGATTGTTTATGGATATTCATGAGACACCTGTAATTATAAGTGTGATCAGGCCGAGTCCCACATTACAAAATGTGGTAAACAGCGATACACAAAGGTCAGACATATTCTTTTATCATCACATACTTCAGAAATTCTCCTGATTTTTTAGTTATTCATTAAACACCTGTAATTTATACATGTGAAGAGGCCGAGTCCCACGTTACAAAGTGTGGTAAACAGCGATTTACAAAGGTCAGACATATCCCTTTATCATCACATGCATCAGAAATTATCGCACTTTCGGTTTAAATATCACGACGCTTTACCATGCCGCTCAAAAAGTTGAACTAGGATTATTTCTTATTTCAGGTAGTTAACATTGCAGTGTTATGACTCCTACATTTTTTTTCTTTAGATGATCCTGACTAAAATGATGAAACTTTTCTGTATTTTCATAAAAGTCACCCATTTAGTTCTGAAGCAGGAAGTCTCACAAATTAGGGTATATGTAATAAGAAATTTATGGCACCTGATAAATGATGATTGATTGATTGATAGGTCACTGCCATTCTAAGAACTCAATCAGCACTCCATCTTCACCAGTGCCTTCTGACACCCTGTTTTACACACTTCTCTCTGCCAACTTAAAACCTCTTTTTTTTTTTTCGGCCTATCAACCATTGGGGCCGAAGCCCCTGGTTATTAAGGCCAGATATATATATATATATATATATATATTTAAATATATATATATATATATACAAACATATACACACACACACACACACACACACACACACACACACACACACACACACACACACACACACACACACACTTCCATGCATACATACAGACACACTTTCATGCAAACGTACATATATATATATATATATATATATATATATATATATATATATACATATATATATATATATATAATAATTTTAATTTTATTTATTTTTTTTTATTTTTATTTTTTTAAATTTTCTTGGTTTTATATTTTTTATACCTTATATTATAAAGACAAACTAATCTAAAGACCCTAAAACTAATCACCTAACAGACAAATCGCTAACCTATACTAAATCCTTCAAAGACAGATAGCTAGACCTACACTAATGGTAAAAATACCTCGACTAACAGAACACCATCGACTGCAGATATGTAATGCCTTTCTACATGACATACCTGCACTCATCACCTGGTGACCGTCAGTCGAGACACAACCTAATATAGGGGACATCAATATATGAAAGGGAACCAGACGAGTCAGGAACATTTCCATATACGTCAGCTGTCGTCCCTAATCAGAATAACTTAAGCAAGATAATATAATGTATTTACATAATTTGTACAAAAAGTGAAGAACCTCGCCCAGCAGACCACCATCGACTGCAAGTGCCCAATACCTTCCTATATTGCACACTTGCACTCATCAGCTGGTAACTGTCAGGCGAGGAACTTGGCTTAATGTAGGGGACATCTATATTAGAAATAGATCGGTGGGAGGAGGAACTATTTAAAATATGTCAACTGTCAACCCTAATTAATATTACAATATATACGTATTTACCGTTGATAAAAACCATAACCACACAGTAAAATAGTCACATCACTCTGATCAGTCCGGTCTCTCTCAAGAAAGCCATCAATTTATCAGTCATAACAATGTCCCCATCACCCAGGATGGTGGAAAGGGTGAAGGGGACATCTACTGCGCAGCAGTAATTTATAAGTGAAGCACGTTCACGAATAAATCGCCGACAGCGCAGGATGATATGACTGATAGATAACACCGCATTACAGATGTCACAGTACGGTGGGAAGCGTCTTTCCATATATGGTTTTATGTGGGTTAAAATGGTGGCATTGAGCCGTAACCGTACCAACACTTTTTCTTCTAGGCGACTGGGACGGATGGCAGTGTCCCAGTCGCCCAGGTACGGCTTACAAGTTGGAATATTTAGCCTGGTCCACTGACCTTGCCTCAGAAGATTTATTGATTTCTTTCCGAGAGATAGACTCGACAGTAGATCACGAGGAACGTCCCAAGTCTCCTCGGGCTCTACAGCCGACTTTGCAAATAAGTCAGCCTGCTCATTGCCGTAGATACGACAATGACCAGGCACCCAGATCAGCGTGAATGACTTGTTGCATGAATGCAACTTATTAATGATGCGGCCCTGGATCTCGTGAGAGTCCGTAGTGCAAGATGCAATTGCCTGAAGGGCTGATTTTGAATCTGAAAATATGACAAATGATTCACGCCTAGAATTGAGAGCATAGTCTATGGCTTTGTCAATAGCAAAAAGTTCTGAAGTAAACACAGATGTATGAGTCGGCAACCGAAACCTGAGAGCACATTCAGTTGACCACACACTTGCACCCACACATTCACTCGACTTGGAGCCGTCGGTGTACAATTGATGGGACTCTAAGTGACGAACAATGATGTTACGAAACAAGTGGTGGACCTCCGCCTCCGGCGCCTTGGCCTTTGGTGCTGGGAGCCATGTAACATCCACTGTAAAGCCGGGTGGCTCCCAAGGCGCTATATTTTTAAGCACCAACTTGTCACAGTCACTGGGGTCCACATCAAGCTCCTGAGCCAGTAAGTGGAGGCGAGTGGCAAGTGGCCGACGCACCCCCCGCAGAAGGTGGTGGTATTGACGCAGGGGGGTACAGGCCACATCGCCGATATTACTTTTCCTTAATGTCCTTACGCCGTAGGACAAGGCCAGGTGGTCACGGCGAATACGGAGGGGAGGCACATTCGCCTCCACTTCCATACGAGCCACATGGGTACACCGGACGGCTCCAAGACACATTCGCAAACATTTATTCTGTAGCATATCCAATCCTTTCAGCGTGGCATCGGATGCCGAGCCATACACCTGTGTGCCATAGTCTAGCTTCGATCGAATAAGGGACTTATACACCATTAATAAAGATTTTCTGTCGTCACCCCAGGTAGTACCCGCTAGGTACTTGAGGACATTTAACGGTTTATCACAACGAGCAAGCAAAGTATTAACGTGAAGTTTAAAATTCATTCTACGATCAAAATGTGTTCCTAAAAATTTTACAGAAATTTGAAAAGGTACCGCCTGATTATCCAAAGTTAAGCACAAATTAGGTACGTTACGATTAGTGAAGACTATAGCGGCACACTTACGTACGGAAAACTTAAATCCCCACTGCAAGGCCCATTGGTGGACGGAGTCAAGGGCTGCTTGAATCCTCCCAGCCGAAAATTGTGCATTACGGGAAGAGTGCCATATTGCACAATCGTCAGCGTAGAGCGAGTATTTAAGATTCCTCAGGATGGGAGCTGATGACAGAATATCATTGATCATAATACTAAATAAAGTAGGACTAAGCACACTTCCCCGTGGCACCCCGTTTTCCTGGATAAAGATATCCGATGTTACGTTACGGGGCAATTTGACAGAGAAAGTTCTGTCCCTTAAGAAATCTGGAATAAAAACAGGCAAATTTCCGCTTAAACCATAAGCATAGAGCTTCATTAGTATACCGTGTCGCCAGGTCATGTCATAGGCTTTATGGATGTCCAAGAACACCCCTATCATGAATTCTTTATTGGCAAATGCCTCTGCAATACATTGCTCCAACTTCATTAAATGATCTAGTGAACTTCTGTATTTACGGAAGCCACATTGTTGATCACTTAACAAATTCTTTGACTCTAAAACAAAAAGAAGCCTATTGTTAACCATACGTTCCATGACCTTACATAGACAAGAAGTCAACACAACAGGACGAAATGAAGTAGGATTCATAAGACGACCAGCCTCTTTGGGTATCGGTATGATGTGCGCAAAGTGCCATGAGTTTGGGAACGTTCGAGACGCCCAAATCTCATTGTACAATGCTAACATCTTAATCAGGTTGTCCTGATTAAGATGCTGGATCATACCGTACGTGATGGTGTCTGGTCCAGGGCTGGTGTCTTTACAGGATTTAAGGTCAAGGAGCAGTTCATCTAACGTAAACTCTTGGTTGTATGGGGAGTGTACGTCTTCTGTGGCAAAGTCTAATATCTGTAGCTCAGCCATGCGTTTATGATGTTGGAAACGCGGGTCATAATTGGCTAAGCTACTTACATGAGAAAAACTCCTGGCGAGGATGTTAGCAACGTCCACGGGCTCGTCATAGGTGGTGTTATTCACCTGCAAGGTGGTCACAGGGAAGTATGGGCGTTTATTATTTAATAATCTTATAGTGGACCAGACTTTATGTAATGGTGTTGTACGAGTCACCATGGACACAAAGGACCGCCAGGAGTCACGTTTAGCCCTTCTTATTATTCTCCTTGCCTCAGCCCGTGCCTGTTTGTATGCAATAAAATTTTCCTCAGTGGGCTGACTATCAAAAATCCTGTATCTCCTATTGCGTTTTCTTAATGCTTGTTGGCAATCCGGCGTCCACCAATGTGCCCTATGCTTCGCATGAACCGTAGAAGTCTTGGGAATAGCAGCCTTAGCTGCGTGTAATATGGAAGTAGTTATATTTTCGACCTTAACATCTGTGGTCTCTGCAGATATATCTAAATTGGCGATCCTTGAGAAGGATCCCCAATCTGCTTTCTTATAGTTTAATTTTGGAGGTGGAGGGTCCGAAACGATGTCGCGTGTATAAGAAAGACAGATGGGTAAATGATCACTTCCCAAGGAGTCGTCGTAAGGGTCCCACGAGAGATCTTGATGTATACCAGGGGAGGCCAAAGATAAGTCATTGGCCAAAAAGTTACCAGTACGATCATCTACACGAGTCGCTCTACCATCGTTCAGAAGACAGAGGTTGGACTGTAGTATTAGGTCGGCTACTTGCTCCCCACGACCATCAATCCTCAAGCTACCCCATTGATAGTGATGGGCGTTAAAATCGCCCAACACTAACTTATTTCCAGGAAGATGTTCAGAAAGTGAATTTAAAGCATCACTATCAATGGGGCCATGTGGAGGACGGTACAGAGAGCAAATAGACAGATACGTGTTATTAAATTTTACTCTGCACGCGACCGCTTCCAGAGTAGAATTTAGAATCACTTCCGTTTGTGGGTGTGATTTGTGTGTGTATATGGCTACTCCGTGACCTTCATATCTTCTATACGGGTGGTAGTGTTTGAACTGTGGAGGATCAGGATGATCCTCCAGGCGCGTCTCCTGTAAACAAACAACGTCTGGCCTGTGTATAGAAAGCAAGATTGCTATATCTTGTAATTTATTCCCAATACCTCTACAATTCCACTGTAATATAGTGAATGTGGCGGTTTAAGATTTACGATGGGGGCCAGTGTGCTTAGGCTTTTTTTGCCGCCCGCCTGCAGGCGAGCGACTACCGGCGGACCTATCCCAGTGCTCGGCGACGGAAACCTCCATGTTTTCGTCAATAACTAGGGTCCCAGATTCCACCGAGGAAG
The DNA here is from genome assembly GCF_032717465.1 of Coenobita brevimanus. NCBI lineage: Eukaryota > Metazoa > Arthropoda > Malacostraca > Decapoda > Coenobitidae > Coenobita > Coenobita brevimanus. The sequence continues at coordinate 31,576,080 of NC_137017.1, forward strand.
AGCTCCCTTTTCTCTCCCTCGCTGGGCCAGGAACAGGAAGAACATGAGGACGTGACTTGGTGAGGGTGGTCATATTATTATTACTAGAGTTGTCAGGCTTCGGCTTAGGCTTGACTGACTGAGAGGCAGCAGCAGCCTGAGAGTACGAAGGTGCAACAGGGGTGTCAGTTTGAGAGGTGGATTGGACAGGAGGCTCAGATGGAGAGGTAGAGTGTGAGGCAAGAGGAACAGGTTCAGGGTCAGTCTGTGTTTCCACGGTGCACATGACGGGACGGGACATTACTGCCGAAGCATAGGACCTACTTGGCGTGGGAGTTGCATGCAACTCCTTCACCTTTTTCCTAGCTTCGTAGTAGGAAATGCCCTCAGTTGCTTTCACTGCACAGACCTCCTTCTCCTCCTTCCACTTGGGACAATCCCTAGAGGAAGTGGAGTGTGCGCCCTTGCAGTGAAAACAACGTACCGTCTCCGATGTGCAGCATTCAGCATCATGTCCCTGTGTTCCGCATTTGCCACATACTGACTGGGAAGCCCAACAAGTCTTATCACCGTGCCCATACATTTGGCACCTTAAGCAACGAAGTGGATTAGGGATATAAGGCCTGACGTTAACAATTTCGTATCCAACTTTAACATGGTCTGGGAGTGACACTTTTCCAAAAGTCAAGACAATGGTGGCAGTCGTCGTCCTCACGCCTTCGGAAAATCTAGTGATAAACCGGGCACCAATTACGTCCTGCTGGGCAAGTTCCCGTATGATCTCGTCCTCTTCCATAACCATGAAATCTCTGCAGGTGATGACATCCTTGCAGGAATTCATGGCGTGCGGGATCTTCGGCTCGACATCATATGAATGGAATTTACTCAGTTTCATCAAGTCTTTTACCTGGGATGAGTTTACTGTTTTGATGAGGAGGTCTCCGTTACCAAGTTTTTTTACTTGTTCCACCTCCCCAGCACAGTAATCAATCACTTTCTTGATGAGGAAAGATTTGAGACTGCTCAAGGGAGTAGAACCTAGAGCATGTAGGGTCACATATTTGGCATTATTTACAGGGATGTCCAAGAGATGTGTCTGGGGCCGTTCTGTCTGCGGGCGGTCAGTCCGTGCATCTGTCGGGGTATCGTCGGGACCACCTCCCCCCCTGAAGGGGGGGGGAGGCAGTAGGGTTGTCCGCCATAGGGACCACTTCCCCCTAACGGGGGAAGCGGGAAGGAGGAGGAAAAACGAACAAGGGACAAACAACCGGGGACCACACACCTAAGGCTGAAATTGCCCTCTCAAACCACTCCAGGGAGACCCGACCGTGTTAATTCACACCCCAGAGCGATCAGTGGGGGGGACCCTCCGTGGGCGATAAGCAAAGGTAATCTCAGTAAATAGGAACCGACACCTACTGTTCCAAACTAATAGGGAGGGGTGGAAAGTTAGAAACTAGCTAACCTATACGTCACCAGAAGGGTGAAAAAAAAAAAACCTAATTGCCGGTGAGGCAGCCCTGAAAACTAGAGAAGAGAGCAGATGGAAAGCACGTCTGCATTCCTCACGACCATGCATCAAAGTCCTTAAAGCCTCTGCCGTGTTGTCGGAGAACATTATTGAAGAACCGATCCCGAAGCTTCACATTCAGTCTCTGTTGATTCACGACACTCATACGGGTGCAACAAATGAAGCATCATGTACACGTACGAGCAAAAGTTCGCCGACAGTCCCTGCCGGACATATATTTCCAAACATAGCCCATAGAGGGCGCAGCGCTCGTCCACCATAGTAAGGGAGAAGGGAGGAGATAGAGAGGGGGAGGGAGAGGGAGGCAACGGGACGGGGGGAAGACCCGGAAGAGGGAGTCAACAAGACTGGGGAGGAGGAGAGACTGTGGCGATGATAGATAACACATCGGGTGTTTTCTTATTATTATTATCACCATTATTATTATTATTATTATTATTATTATTATTATTATTATTATTATTATTATGAGATAAGAACGAAGGACGTAATCCAGCGTTAGCCCTTAGAAAACGGCTGACATCTTTTGTAATGTCTCTAATTCTATACAATTTTTCTTGTGTGACGGAAGCGCTACTGGAGTCTATAGGCTAAAGGTTTGATAAAGTTTAGTAACCCATAAACAACGGTTTAAATTTGATCTACATGATCAAAGAGGCCACAAGAAAATACCCATCGTCCCAAAGTTAAGGAAGTAAGAAATTAATTGTGTCATTATGTAAGGAAGTAAGAAATTAAATTAATCGTGATGGACGCAAACTAAGAGGCAAGGAGAGAGAGAGAGAGAGAGAGAGAGAGAGAGAGAGAGAGAGGGGGGCAAGACGTTAGCAAGTGAAACACGTAAAGAACAATCCCTAGTTTGGTCGTACTGTAAGTATTTGGGAATCATATATATATATATATATATATATATATATATATATATATATATATATATATATATATATATATATATATATATAATATATATATATATATATATATATATATATATATATATATATATATAATATATATATATATATATATATATATATATATATATATATATATATATATATATATATATATATATATATATATATATATATATATATATATATATATATATATATATATATATATATATATATAAAATATACATATATATAAAATATATATATATACTTCAGAAATGGGAGGGTGAAAGGTGGCAGAATAATTGTATTATTGGTAGGCATTATGTATAATTGCCACTCCGACTGAAGGGGATTGGCTGATCACTTCGCAGCATGGCAACGCCATTGGTCAAATAGAGACTGTATATGTGTGTAACATCAGTAATGTAAAAATGCAGCACTAACCCTGCCTTTTCATCATCAGAAAAATAAGGATTATTACGTTTAAAACCTTGTAAAGTTATTATCGTAACACTGTATCTGTTTCTTTCATACCTGAAGTATGTAATTATGATTCACAAATACCACCAAACTAGGCATTGCCCTTTGCGTATTTCACTTGTCAACTTCTCTCTCTCTCTCTCTCTCTCTCCTTGCCTCTTAGTTTGCGTCCATCACGATTAATTTAATTTCTTACTTCCTTACATAATGACACAATTAATTTCTTACTTCCTTAACTTTGGGACGATGGGTATTTTCTTGTGGCCTCTTTGATCATGTAGATCAAATTTAAACCGTTGTTTATGGGTTACTAAACTTTATCAAACCTTTAGCCTATAGACTCCAGTAGCGCTTCCGTCACACAAGAAAAATTGTATAGAATTAGAGACATTACAAAAGATGTCAGCCGTTTTTCTCAGGGCTAACACTGGATTACGTCCTTCGTTCTTATTATCTTATAATAATAATAATAATAATAACAGTTATAATAATAATAATAATAATAATAATAATAATAATAATAAAACATCCGGCATTTGTTATCTACCATCATCACAGGCTCTCTTCCTCCCCTTTTGCCTCTCCTTCCCCCTCTCCTGCTCCTCACTTGTCCCTTACTATGTTGGACGAGCGCTGCGTCCTCTATGGGCTATGTTTGGAAACATATGCCTGGCAGAGACTGTCGACGAACTTTTGTTCGTGGGTGTACAAGTGTTAATCGTTCTTTTTCTCTAATCCTCTCCTTGCTTCAGCTTTCTCCTCCCTTCCCGTCATTTCCCACCCAGTGGGCCAGTTCCTTTCCTGCCTTCTCGTCTTCTCTTCTCTCTCTTCTCCCCTTTACTGTCCTTTTCTCTCATCTCTTCTTCTGCCACACAGGTTAGCCCAACCAGTGTCTGAAAGTCATCATCTCCATTATTGTTTTCTCCTCTTTTCCCCTCTTCTTGTTTTCTTCTCTTCTCACCTCTCCATTTCCTTCTTCCTTACCATCCTGTCATTAACCATCTCTTCCAAACCCTTTCTTTCCCTGTCCTCTTTCCTTTCCTTTTCTTCCTTCCCCTCTTCTCCTCCCTACACATCACTCAGTCACTTATCATCCCCCCTCTGTTTGAAAGACAACATCTTCCTGTTTGTTTTCCCCTTTCCTCTTCTCTTCGTCACTTCTCTCCTCTCCTTTCTTTTCCTCCCCTCCTCTCATTTCCTCTTCTCCCTTCTCTACTCTTCTCTCTGCTTCCCTCTTTCCTCTTCTCGGTTCCCTTTACTTCCTTTCCATTTTCCTTCCCTTCCCTTCCCTTCCCTTCTTTTCTCCTCTCCTCTCCACCTCCCTTCTCCTTTCTTTTCCCTTCCCTTCCCTTTCTTCCTCTCCTCCTCCCTTCTGGTTTCCTCACCACCTCCCTTCCCTTCCCTTCCCTTCCCTTCCCTTCCCTTCCCTTCCCTTCCTTCCTTCCTTCCCTTCCTTCCTTCCTTCCTTCCTTCCTTCTTTCTTTCCTTTTCTCTCTTCTCCCTCCACATCGGTCAGCCATTTATCGACCCTCCCGCAGTTCGAAAGTCAACATTTCCCTGTTTGTTTTCAATCGCGGAAATCCGGACGATGGTTAATGAGGAAGACCCATTTTTTGGCGCCCCGCTGCCCATTGAGGCCGACCCATTACTGCAGCGACCGCCAGGGGGAGGAGAAGGAGAGGGAGAACGAGAGGGAGAGAGGAAGAGGAGAAAGGAAAAGAAGAGGAAGAAAAAGAAGAAGAAGAAGGAGAGAGAGAGAGAGAGAGAGAGAGAGAGAGAGAGAGAAGGTGGGGAAGATAATGGAAGAGGAAGGAGAAAGAAGGTGAAAAGGAAGATGGAAAATGAATGAAGAGGGTAAGGGATGGTGTATGTGGAGGGAATGGTGGCAGAATAACAGGGAGGATGGAGGGAAAAATAAAAGGGAGGGAGAAAAGGGAGGGTGGAGGGAAAAATAAAAGGGAGGGAGAAAAGGGAGGGTGGAGGGAAAAATAAAAGGGAGGGGGAAGAGGGAAGAGGGAGGGAAAATGAAAGGGAGGGAGAAGAGAGAGGATGGAGGGAAAAATAAAAGGGGAGAAGAGGGATGGATGAAGATGATACGAGTTGAGAGAACGGAAAGAAGAGAAGAGAAGAGGGAAAAGAGGAAGGTGTGGAGGTGTGATGGAGGAAGAAGGAAGAACGGGAGAAAGGGAGACGAAGAGAAAAGAGGAGGAAAGGAAAAGGATATAAAAAAGATGAAGAAAATGATAGAGGAGGAAGGAATGAAGAACGGAGAAAAAGGGACAACAGAAGAAATGGAGATGAAGAGAAGAGAGGGAATTGGTGGGAATGTGGAGGGAAAGAAAGGAAGACGATAGAGTAGAAGAGAAAGAATGTGAGGGAGGAAATATGGGGAGGGAGAGGAAGGGGGAAGACGGTAGAGGGGGAGAACTGGAAAGATGGGGGGAGGGAAGAATGAGAAGAAAAATGAGAAGATGACAGGTAGAAGAATGTGATGAATGGGAGAGGTTGTAAAGCGAAAGTAGAGGAACACAGGAGAGAGGGTGAAAAATAAGGTGGGGGATAAGAAAATAAGTGGAATAAGGAAAAAGCACAAGGAGAGATAAAGGGAAGAAAGAGAAAAAAGATAAGACAGTAACAATGAGAGGAGGTTGAGTGAGAGGAAGGGGGACGAGGAGGAAGTGGTAGAAAAAGAAGAACTGGAGATCGAGAGAGAGAAAAAGAAGAGGAAGGAGAAGAGTAGAGCCACGATGAGAGAGACGTAGACAGATCGAGGCAAGTGAGAGGACACAACTCTGTTCAAATCCTATTTCTGGTGCTCCATATCTTAGTATTATTTGTTGTCCGCCGTCATCGCTCCAACCAAAGACCATATGCGTGACGCAGTAAATAGCAGGAGTCCCTCACAGTTAGCTACTTAATAAATCAAGTACCAGAAGATTTATGAACTGCTTAATATGGCTGTTAAACTCTTTGTACATTTGCTTGATTAAATCTGGATGAGTTTTAACTTTTTGTGGTGCGCTCATTGTGTCTGGACGGGGAGGATCAGTGAAGAAGTCCGTAATGCCAGCTGTTTTGTTCTTACTGTTTAATATACTGTAATTGTGTGTGTGTGTGTGTGTGTGTGTGTGTGTGTGTGTGTGTGTGTGTGTGTCTGTGTGTGTCTGTGTGTGTGTGTGTGTGTGTGTGCGAGAGAGGGAGTGGGAGGGTTATATATCTACAGTCAGATGTCATTTACTTCATTTATGCTACGAACAGACAATTTTATTCAACAGAAAACGATGGTAGCTGTGGTGGTGGTGGTGGTTGCTGTGGTGGTAGTAGGAGTAGTAGTAGCAGTAGTAGCTGTGATGATGATGGTGGTGGAAGCTGTTACGATGGTGGTGGTGGTGGTAGCTGTGATAGTGTTGGTGGTAGCTGTGATAGTGTTGGTGGTGCTGGTAACTAAAATAGCGATGGTGGTGCTGGTAACTGTGATAGTGACGGTTTGCTGGTAGCTGTGGTGATGGTGGTGGTGGTTACTGTTATGATGATGAGGGTGGTGGCGCTGGTAGCTATGTAGGTGGTGATTGTGGTGGTGCTGGTGGCTGTGTTGGTGGTGGTGATGGTGCTGGTAGCTGTGTTGGTGGTGGTGGTGCTGGTAGCTGCGATGATGATTTTGGTGGTGGTGGTGATGATAGCTACTCAGATGCGGCTGTCACTTCAGCAAGTGCTTTGCGGCCCGACAAAGCGTGGTTCAGAACGGTTCTTGTCCTTCCTGAAGTAATGCACAGGGTGAAACCAAATTACATGATGAGTCCCCGACTTATTGCACAACATGAATCGGGTCGTTTGCTATTTGTCTGCCCTGAAGCTTCTCCTACACTGCTGCAGTGAACAACATTTAGTATGTATGTCTGGCAGCGCATGCCTCGTATGGGAAGTGCCGTCTCATCAACCAGTCTTTTCTGCTGCCTGTCTAGGCCCTGCTCAACATTGTATCAGGGAGGTTCTGCTGGATTACAACCCTCAATTAAAAAGTTACGGACTAACTGCGGAAAACTTGGAGTAATTTTGATCTCAGTAGGTCAGAGGTCGAGGTTTCTGTTAACCCGTTCTTTGGTTGGACTACAGCTGCAAATTGTATCATGGTTAGTGTCCGATGATTTTGTCCACTGGGGGAAAACTGCTGTAATGTTAAAGTAGCTCCTTTTAAATGTCACTGTATGTGAATTAGCTGTCCAGGTGATATTTGTTTTAATGAAGTGGTTTCAGATTTGAGGAAGAAACAAATGGAGAAAACGGCGATCTTGTAGGATGACGATTGCAAGAGTGACCTGATTAAAAGAGAGAGAGAGAGAGAGAGAAGGGGCGAAGGGTGAATAAATGAACAGGCTACCTGCTCAGCATGGTGTGGCAAAGGTGCGCCATCCACTAAGCCCTCAGTTAATCTCTTCAGTAGGTTTCTAAGCCACATTTCAAGTTCTCCAGTGCCTGTTTTTATTCACTTGTTACATCACTTTGATCTGCTTCACCGCGATTTCCAAACCTAACCCAGTCGTATTCATTTTCATCTATTAAAATTTTTCTGTTTTCCTTTCCATTATCACCTCCGCTTCTTTTTGTTTCACTATTTGCTTTCAACCCTCTCCTCATCCTCCTCACCGTCTCTTTCCTCTGTATTTCTCCGATTCCTCGACTGTACCTCTTCATCATTTTCGTTTTACTCAATTACATTACAGCTCCTACTTCCTTCCTCATTTTTTCTCCACCTTTTTACATCCTATCCACTTGTCTCCATTTCTTTCCCTCTCCACCCTTCATTTTCTCCTCCTCCTCCTATAGCCCCTCCTTCCTCCCCTATTCCATAGTATCGCCATCGTAGAGAAAAGGTTATTGCAGACTATTTCCAACTCCTTCACTACGAGAAGACCGTCCTAGGCTGTATAAAGTCTTGCGTCCTTATTCTCGTCGGTTAAGGAAGCTCCCTAACACCTCTTTCTAAGCGATTTATTTTTCATATTACACCTTGCTATCCGCTTTTGTATCGCTTAAGCCATGCTAATATCACAGTACTCAGCATAAATAACGTAAAAATTATATTAGCTATCCTTATCCAAAAATAAATCACTAAGGAAGAGGTGTTAGGGAGCCTCCACCACGACGGTACTGGCCTTTCTGGTGATAGGAAAAAAAAATCATGTCATCGTTATAGTGAAGAAATTAATGGTAACTATTTCCAGGGATATTGTAGAAAAGATATTACGTTCTCGTGGTCCTTCCTCCTCTGCTCTTAATTTCTCTCTCGTCGCTGTTCACCATTTCACTTCCGTTCCCTTCCTATCTCTTCTCTTCCCTGACCATCCCTTCCCTTCCCCACCCTCTTCACCTTTCATTTTCTCTCCTCTCGCGTTCTCATAACTTTCCTACCCTTCCCTTTCCCTTCGTGTCCCTTCCTCTCCTTCTTCACCTCACGTTTCCTCTCCCCACCTCTCGCATTCCCATAGCTTTCCTACCTTTCCCCTTCTTCCTTTCCCTTCCTCTCCCTTCCTCTCCCTCTTCACCTAACCTTTCCTCTCCTCGCTTTCCCATAGCTTTCCTACCCTTCCCCTTCCTTTCCTTTCCCTTCCTCTCCCTCTTCACCTCACCTTTCCTCTCCTCGCTTTCCCTTAGCTTTCCTACCCTTCCCATTCCCTTCCCTTCCCTTCCCTTCCCTTCCCTTCCCTTCCCTTCCCTTCCCCTTCCCTTCCCTTCCCTTCCCTTCCCTTCCCCTTCCCTTCCCCTCCCTTCCCTTCCCTTCCCTTCCCTTTCCTTTCCTTCCTCTCTCTCCTCTCCTTTCTTCGCTCAGCCATGGTAACGAACCATGGTGGGTGTGAGGCCAGAAGTGAGCCACAGTGGGGACGGTCTCTTGTATTTACCCACCCGGATCGCAGTAATAACGTTTTTCCCCCTGGTTATTTGTCGCGTTCTCAGCCATGACCCCACTCCCCCGACCCACTAACATTTTACGGTGTCAGCAGAGTAGGGTAGATATGTGTCACTGGCAACACATTATCATCATCTTCAGCGCAGTCATCGTCATCATCATCATGGTCGTCGTCATGGTCGTCGTCTCATTTCCCACTGTTTAACTTGGTGATATGCATTATCATCGTCGTCGTCGTCCTCTTCGTCGTCTCATTTTCCACTGTATAACCGGGTAAAGTATGGATTATCATCATCACCACCTTCATCATCATCATCATCGTCATCATCATCATCAAAACCCTCTTTCCCACGTGTAAATGTGGTGGAAATGTATTGTGTTTTGAGGTAAAAATAGGTTTATCCCTTAAGAGCAGTTTTTACGGGAACCCCATTGCAGTTCACTGACTTTAGTTGTTAGTGGAGTTGTGGAGGGCGTAGGTGTGTGTGTGTGTGTGTGTGTGTGTGTGTTGGGTAGTATGCCTCTGTGTGTGTGTGTGTGTGTGTGTGTGTGTGTGTGATGGATAGCGTGAGTGCATGTGTGTGTGTGTGTGTGTGAGTGAGTGATAATATGTCCTTGTGTGGGGGTGTGTTTTCACTGTGTCAGTGAGTAATTGAGGCGTGATGGGTTGTGTGTCAGCCAGTAATATATGTCTGTTCACATGTGCGTGTAAGCTGAAGTTTATGTAAGTGATGAAGCTTTGTTCTACCGTATGTATCCTTATACTCGTACATATAAAGAACAAGTTTGTCTGTCCGTCTGTCTGTCAAATGGATGCTGATGGATATAGAACTCCTTAAAACAGCCCAAACAGGTGTAACGTTTTACGATGAATTTAGATGTGTACCTTACAGTTGCTAAGTGGCGCCCCTGATGGCCAAGATTAAAACTAATTAGAAATAATGGTCAGCATGATGGAAACATGGTAGCCAGTTACCGTACTTTTTCATACTTCAGCACCCATATCATTAGTAACTACGCAATATCGGAGGGGTGGAAGGATTGGTGGGGTGGACAGAGCGGGTGGTGTTGGTGAGTAGTATGGAAATGGGTCCATGGTACGAATAGGTCCATAAGAAATAAATCGTTGGGGAAATGAATTCATGGGCCCAAGGAGAAACAATGGTTCGGTGGGTGAAATGGGAGGCCGGGGGCATCTCCTGTGGCCATCCAGGGTCCCAGGCATTGCAGGTATGCAAGATCATAGGGTGTTACCGGGGCAACGCCGGGTTCCCTTGCACGTATATATATCTGTGTCGTATATTTTTGTAGGAATGCTTAGAAATTAAGGGAAGTTCAGTGCATAAGTACGTGTGTGTGTGTGTGTGTGTGTGTGTGTGTGTGTGTGTGTGTGTGTGTGTATTCTTTGTAGGAGTATAGGAGCTTGATGTGCGTATAGTGTTTGTGTATAACTGTCTAGTGTTGAAATGTATGGTATATACACGTGGTTAGCATTTGTTCATTTTAGAGGAACAAAGTTGTGTAGTGCGATATTTACCCCCGCCAAGGAGGTTATGTTTTCACCCCTGTCCGTTTGTTTGTTGGTTGGTTTGTGAGCAAGATTACACAGAAAACTACTGGACGGATTTCCACGAAACTTGGTAGAAGAATGGGCCTTGGCCCAGAATACTCTCCATTAAATTTTGGTGCGGATCCGGATAAAGGTGCGGATCCAGAAATTTTTGTTTCACTTTAGCATTGCGAGATAGGGCGTTGGCGGAGGTATGCGCTCTACTAAGTGCCATTCTAGTTAGAAATGAGATGAACGCATATGTAGGTGTGCTTTAGTGTGCTGTGTGCGTAGTTGCTATAACCCCTTGGCTGTGAAAAGTCTGACCTAAACGGCATGTATTCATCTAGTGGAAAATGTATGAAAAAATATGGATGCCATCCTTTTAGTCAGGGTTTACAGATTTTTTTTTTTTTTCTGATCGCTTCACTACGAAAAGGCTCCTCGAAGATGACTAAAAATCGTATGGACGTGGATAAGAACAAAATTAAAACAGGACATAGTGCTGAAAGGACTTTGTGTTCAGATGAGACTAAGAATTGATTATATGCTGAAGCGGAAATTGTTATTGCAGTGTGTAATGCTGTGGTTTTATTTGGAATGCACCAAAGATTTTTCGGGAATTGTGTGTGGTGTGTCAGGTGTGTGGGGGTTTACCGGTGTTTTATTTGCAGGTGAGGGACTGCAGGGTTTGTTATTGGTGGCTGTGTGTGTGTGTGTGTGTGTGTGTGTGTGTCAAATTCAAGGGGATGGTGTGGTCAAAGGATGCGAGACCAGATGAAGCTTTGTTTGTACTGTCCTCGTCACTGTGATGTGTTGGTGTGGCTTAGTTTGTGCATCGCCTGGGGGAGTTTACGTGAGAATAGAGTTATCAAGGTAATGAAGTCTAGAGCTCTCCAATATTTATGCTTTCTTTTGCTTTGTTGCTGGATCCTACCTAACTCCATCTTTTGTCAGATTTGTGGTGATGGTGATGGTGATGATGTTAGGTGTGTCGATATCACTATGTATACTTGGACTGAAGAGATTTAGGGCTGGAATGATGATGATGTATTGATTAATTCTGGAATCATGTGTAAGTGCGCTATCAACATGTGGTTTGGGAGGAAAAAAAACGTAAGGTTGTGATGATTATGATGAGGATGAGGATGTATTACTGAAGTCTGAAGTCAGCTGTATAGTTATCTGCTGCCAGTCCACCTACCTTCGTATCTGTCTGTCTATCTGTCTATCTATCTATCTATCTATCTATCTATCTGTATCTACTTTTGCCTGACGATATGTCTATATGTACAGACATCTATCTGTTTATCTATCAGTGTCTATCGGTTTGTCATCTGTCTACTTACCTATCTATCTATCTATCAGTCTATCTATTTATCTATCTATATATACTTTTACTTGACGATCTGTCTGTACAGACATCTATATCCATCAGTATCTATCGGTTTGTCATATGTCAACCAACCTACCTATCCACCTTTGCCTGAAGTCACATCCTGTGAGGGGTGGACCCGACAGTTGTCTTTGGGTGCTTTTGTTCCTACTCGGTAATGGCCCCACTTTCTCTGATACGCTAGAGATCATTTTATCGAGGTCATCCCAAACAATGCGATGTCATTGAATAGAGCAACAGACAAACAGATGTATTTTGCAGGCAGACTAAAGTGTTCCCTTCGTCGATAAGTGCCAGCATTTGAGGTTGTAAATAGGGAAACTAGCATTAGGATTAGGATTTATTCTCGTATTTAAGTCATATATTACGTGAGAACAATATTGCCGAAATTGGAATAGAATGAAACGTACCGTAATTAAGCGAAGGTCAAGCTAAGGTAATTAACTTCAGCCATCCCGCATAAATTATGAGCATAAGGCGTCACTGACAAATGCACAGCTATACAAACCCATGCATGTAATTACCCCCCACCCCCACCCCTAAAAAAGTATGTGCGTACCGTCAGTAATGGTATACTGGAGCAGAGAGAGAGAAAGAGAGAGAGAGAGAGAGAGAATCATTACTATTATTATCATCATCATCAAAGGTGAATGAAATCGTCATTGATACAGTAAGAATGACCCATGTATCACGTCCGCAGCCCCCACTGTCTGCCAACTCGGTTACCTGGCGGAGATTAGAGGGTCTGACCCCGTGATTGCAAGTCGGGGCCGCCCTGCCGAATAGGCTAACAAGTTATGAGAAGTTACCACAAGTAGCCTAACAGTATAGCCAGACAGCCTCGGTGCTGGGGCTCAGAGCAGGGGCCTGGAGCGGAGCCGAAAATTGAACTTAAACCCCTCGCTTATGCCATGACCTTTCCTAGTTGATCAAATTGCGTAGCTGTGAAGAGAATGAATGTTTGAAAGCCGTCATGACAGTAAAAGGAGCTAATGGTATTCTTGAGGGAACAGAGTAAATCAGAACGAGATGTCCTTACACAAAGGACCCCAGAAGGAGGTGGGGATCCTGGAACGAGTCAGGACGGCTATGGACGGACCTCTTCTCGCATTTTACTCTTCTCGCATTTTACCAGTACCCCTGCCAACACCCAGTACATTACCATACTGTTCTTCTTAAATTTTGTTAGCATATATATTAGTGTATGTTGTGCTGATGATTATTATTGTAGATCAGTTGTGATAACGAGGAGAGAAAAAAGCAGGTAGATAATGTTGTTTTAAAGGCCACGTTGTCTCTCTCTCTCTCTCTCTCTCTCTCTCTCTCTCTCTCTTTTCTCTTCTCTTCTCTTCTCTTCTCTTCTCCTCTCTCTCTCTCTCTCTCTCTCTCTCTCTCTCTCTCTCTCTGCTACATAAGCCACAACCTGAAGTACCCGTATGGTTAACTAAGCATTCTTCATTTATGCCCTCTGAACTGGCTGAATATTGCCTTTTTGTTCAATGGTGAAGTAACCTGTGATTGCATATTATTTTTATCTGTGTATATCTGTATTTATCTAATATTTTTCTGTGTATTTTACTCGTGTCACTGAACCCCATATAACCATCTAATTTACAGTACTAATTCCTAACTGTCTCTTTTCTGAGTGAATGCAATCGCCCGAAACCAAGAGTGTTTGACCCCCCCTCCCCCCAAAAAAAAAAAAAAAAATGCTCGCCCTGTTTCCAATCTTCGACAAGCCAAGAGATCCTTCCTATACTGAATGGTATTATGTGGTACTACATATATATTCCTCCCTCATGAGAGATTTTGTGTGTGTGTGTGTGTGTGTGTGTGTGTGTGTGTGTGTGTGTGTGTCTGCGTGCGTCTGTGTGTGTGTAATTCACCGGGTCGGTCAGGATCACTTGATGGTCGTGATCGTCAGCTTTTACCCTCCCGGAAGAGAGCTGAGAGCTCATATAGTCCGATCTAAGGGCAAGGCTGTGACCTTCACACACGCACACACCCGTCCCCTTGCTCGAGGGGGACAGTAACCACCCACTTCGTCAGTGAAACTTTTCGCAACCTGAGCGAGGCGCGAACTCCTGTCCACCAGTTGGCAGGCGAGAGCGTTACCACTGCACCAGCGAGCGGTGTGTGTGTGTGTGTGTGTGTGTGTGTGTGTGCGCGCGTGTGCGTGTGTGTGCGTGTGTGCTCGCGCGCCCTTTTTTCTCTAGAATGGAAAACATTGTCCCAAACCTTACATCACTAGCTCTTTCAATTTAACCTAAGAATATAGAGCCTGAAAGTGCAAAAATATTAAATACGGCATAAAGAAAAGAAAATTACGGTACTCGCTGAAGGATGCTGGGATAAGGTATGGAGGAAAAATAAAATAAGAGATTCTAACAACAAAATGAAGACAGTAAAAATTATAAAGAACATTTTTCTTTGGCTGAAAAAAAAAAAGATCCCTAAACTACAGTGAAAAAAAAAAAACACGGTGAAAAAAAAAAATGGCGTCAGCGGATCTAAGGTCAGCGGCTGAGAAAAGCAGGTGTAGGATCAGCAGGTGTAGGGTTAGCAGGTGTAAAATCCGTAGGTGTGGGGACAGCTGATGGGGTTAGGTATAGAAGAGGGTCAGCAGATGTAGAATCCAATTAGGAGAGTCAACAGGTATAGAATCAGGGATACGATCAGGAATCAGGTGTGGAGCAGGTGTGGAATTAGGTTACTGAGGTCAGAAGAAGTGGAATTAGCAGGTGTGGGACAGGTGTAGAACCAGCAGATGTGGAACAGGTGAGGAAAGGGGTCAGTGGGGTGGGCAGTAATTCTAGGAAGCGTCTTGGCTGGTGGCATGACAAGACCTCATATAGCGGGCCTAACGGAGCGGCGGCTGCTGTGTGACCCCTGCAGCACACACACACACACACACACACACACACACACACACACACACACACACACACACACACACACACACACACACACACACACACACACACACACACACACACACACACACACACACACACACACACACACACACATGTACGTACGTACGTATGTACGAGCAAGTGGCTCACACATACAAACATGGATACATATTATCAAACGAGCGCTTATATGGACATAGAATTTTTAAAGTACATATATACTCATACATACGCACACATACTTAACGTTTATTCATAAAAGCACAGACATGCAAAGTCATATGATGATCATCCTAACCTAGCTTCCTAATATCATTAATTTGGTCGGTAGAATCAAGGAATGGAAAAAACAAAAGCTCTGTGGTAAGAGAACGGTTAGTGCAATTCCAAGCAAAATGCGGAAGCTATGCACTCAGTCACTCGTCATTCAGGGCTTCCAAAATCTCGAGTCCACCCCACAGGCGAAAACATTTACATTTCTTGTTTCCTCGGTATCCACACGTCGCTTTCTCACATGTTCACTTACTTCCTGTCTTTTCACTTCTTTTCCTGCCTTGAGCCACACTCACAAAATACCAATTCCGCCACTATACTCTTATTGTCTCTCTTTTGCCATACCATATGAATTTTTTCATTAAGCATAAGGTTTTTCCTTTCTTACCTCTTTAACGCGATCCTTTATTTGATATCTTGTCTAATGTACCCAGTGAATATATTTTTATGCAAAGGACTTTGGGAATAGACTGCTTAGTTCATTCGTAAGATCTCTTAATCCTTGTTTTCAAGGCACACCAACAGGTAGAGTTATGGGCAGTTTTTCTTGTTTCATGGTGGTCGTGTCATAAAGACTTTGTAGTTACTTGTAGAGAAGTATATTTTAGACTTGTGGTCGAGCGGCTTTTATATCTTGTAGTAGTTTCCCCACCAGATGTCATGTAGTGACGGGAGAGGTAAAGAATAGTATGGGACTATTTTTATTTGTCTTGGAAATATTAAACAGGTATAATAGTATAAGTCCTGGGTAGCTACCTCCCTGTCTCGCTATCTCTCTCTCTCTCTCTGTTCTAAGGCTAATCTCCGTCTCGACCTCTCTCTAGGGTCGCTTGTCTCCTTCTAAACTCTCTTTCCTAAAATCTGGTGTAGTAAGGATGTGTCACGTATGTTCCTCATGGCAACCAGACCTTTCTCACGAGAGGACTGCTGACAGCTAACTGCATCATCTCCTTACTGGCCGCTGTCGTCAGCTTTCCTCCGTGTAAGCATGTTTAGCGCTGCTCGCTTCTCGCAAACACAACACCTTCTCATCATTTGACTTCCTGCTTCTATCTGTCTCTCTATCTATCTATTTATCTATCTATCTATTATGTAGTCCTATATTTGCTCGGCCGCGCGAAAATGGCGTACCATCGACATTTAATAGTTATAATATATTAATACATACTACATACACATTATAATGAACTTATAAGCTAATTAAGTGAAATACATAATATTGTAAAGTAACATAATTGTATGAATATTGTATACATATATTATTCATAGTAAATAGTGATTATTCAGTAATATTACATTTTAAATAAGTTGAATACATATTGGAATAAATGCATTAAAGTAAATTATTTAACTGTAATACAGTATGTACTTGGGTTATTATAGTGAAATGCATACATGCAAGAATAAAAATAGTTTAAAATTAAGATTATTGTAAGAGTTATTAATATTTCATTCAAAGATAATGGTACTGGTTTGTCATATATGGGTCATTCTTCTTTGTGTTATTATTATTATTATTATTATTTTTTTTTTTTATATATAATTAATACTATATACAAAATATATACACTTCATTCAGGGTCGTATGAGGAACATACGTGACACATCCTTACTACACCAGATTTTAGGAAAGAGAGTTTAGAAGGAGACAAGCAACCCTAGAGAGAGGTCGAGACGGAGATTAGCCTTAGAACAGAGAGAGAGAGAGAGATAGCGAGACAGGGAGGTAGCTACCCAGGACTTATACTATTATACCTGTTTAATATTTCCAAGACAAATAAAAATAGTCCCATACTATTCTTTACCTCTCCCGTCACTACATGACATCTGGTGGGGAAACTACTACAAGATATAAAAGCCGCTCGACCACAAGTCTAAAATATACTTCTCTACAAGTAACTACAAAGTCTTTATGACATTTGGTGGCAGCGGTGGGATACGAACCTCGTCTACGAATCAACATTAAATTCCTACAAAATATCAAGATTGAAAAGAACCAACAATATCTGCTCTTGACAGTATTCTCTCCATCATGCCCCCTCCGTCTCCCAGATCATTACGCTGATGCAGAGGTCAAGAGATCACTCGACGCCTTGCAAGTAGCTTAACGACAAACCAGCAAATCTGCGGACATCGTCTCCGAATTAAAAGCAAATTTCTACAAAAGCAACCGAGACTACAAGGTTAGCTTCAGTTCTACAAAGTCTACAGCCATCTACAATCAACTACAATTAACAACTCTACGTCGTCTGTATAATCTTCTACACGCACCTACAAGTAGCGGCAGTCTTCATCCCACAACGAGTAAATCACTAGAGAAAGGACCGAGAAAACTTCCACATAGAATAGAGGGAACAAACAAACGAAGAGTGAGACACGACTCACAACTCATCTTCACTCAAGTTACTCATCGCTACTCATTCACTCACCACAGCTACCAGTGTGGGAAGCCGACGTCACCATGTGCTGAGATGACATCACAACGCGAGTCTGCCATGCCAAGCAACGTGTGACTGACACCAGGCACTTCTCACCCACTACTCATTACTCATTATTCACATAGCTCCTACTCATATTCACTTATTTTCACAGTTAAGTTGGAAATTCGACGTTCTATGTTGAGGTTTGCCTGGGACAGCCGTTAACCACTACAAATACCAGGCCATGGAGTTTCCTGAGTAATATCGTCCATCAACACACCACTAGAATTATCAAGAGATCTTCAATCAAACCTGTATTTTCTTCCGAGATCGACTTTTGTATCGACACACCTCTACGATCTGTATCAAGTGGGTAAAATTATACTTGCTCATTTCTTCTCAGTGCTAAAATTAGCTATATTCAACTTATTTAATCATCTAGTTTGCTAGGACATAAATAAACAAGAGGCGTATTTCATAACATCATATCTTAATGACAGGAATATTTTCGCCACCACCCACGTTAATACCAGATGACACACAAATTGCCACAACATCAGACTCACAATTAAGAGACAACCCACCCATTGTACAACCCACACCACACGTTATAGATAAGGAAACAAATACGGGAGTTTCGGATGATGAGTGGGAAACCCCTTCAGACGTTGAGAGTATCGACTTTGCGGCTGCCTTGAATACGTATGCCAATATACTTAACAGGGTTCACCGGTCCGGTCATACATATTCTACCATTCCCTCACATAACGATAAACTCGTACAAGTTGAATTAACAGAGCAATCATTAAATATGAATCAAGAAACAAATACTGCTGATCTAAAAACCACACCTCACGTTTTTGTGTATCACGAGGATAAGACTGCCCCAAAATTCTCTGGCACAGACAAGGATCGCATTGATGTCATTTCATTAATCAGTCAGTGCGAACAAATGTTCATCAAGCGCCACATACTAGATGAACAAGAGAAAATTGCTATTTTTTCATCTTGCATAAGCCAGGAAAGATGTCCAGCAAGCAATTTATTGCGCTCCGATAAGCTACATCGTGCTAGGACATATGATGAATTTAAAACTGAATTTCTGAAGAAATTTTCTGGAGGTATGAACTTCTTGCCAGGTATAATTCCAGAATTACATAAAATTGTAGATCTTGTAAGGGAGCACACTACAAACCATGTGCTCAGTGAAATAACTGCTGATGTCTCCACAATCAAGAGAACCCTATTAGCTACTCTGGAGAATTCTAAGTGGATAACAGATGATGGAAAGATGTCCCCAGACCTCGTCGTGGACATCATTGGTTATGTAGCTGCCTTGTGTAAATTACCTGATAGAACCCTTAAGATCGCCAAAACAATCGCGTACATCCCTGGAATGTGCTTACTAGACTTAATGAACGAGGTAGAGATGCAGTGCAGTAAAGCAGGTGTGGTCGACACACATGCACATTCTTGTAGAATCAGGGTACCTGAGACAGTATCAGCTGTGAAAACATCAACACCGACCCCAAACAGAGAACAAAATCGATCGCGACCTGAAATGAGGCAGCCCAAACAAACAAAGACGCCTAGACCTCGTTCCCACACGCCTTCCTACAGGCAGTTTCATAAGTTTTCGCGCAGCCCGAGCAGGTCTCGCGCCATAAACAACACTTTTTATGGGAAATCACCTCGTAGGTCACAGTCAAGGGATAGGTCCATTCTGTGTCATTACTGTGCAAAACCAGGACACACAAGGTATGAATGCTTTATCAAGGCAAAAGAGGATAATCAAAAGACACAAGGGTTTGGTCCTTACTGTAGGCATCATAGATACCAAGGGCACTGGACTAGTGATTGCAAAACAGTAGAAAAAATTGTGTCTATGTTCAAATCGGGGGAAGACCAAGTCATGACAAAAAACGAACAAACGTAAAGAAGAACAAGGTTAAACTTCACATAGGAGGCATGTTGGGAAATGAGTGTATCTTGATACCAGCTGTATGTGAGGATCAAAACGTTTCCTTATTTTTAGATACAGGCTCTCCAGTGAACTTAATAACACATGAAGAACTAAATAGAATTCTTAAAAATAAAAATAAAGTAACTTTTCTGGATGAAGCTGATTTAGAATTAAACACAGTAGATGGTCAAGAGATTACAGTAAAAGGTATGATAAGATTAAATCTCAGTTTCACAGAAACTACAAGACCATTCTCTGCATTGTTCTATATCGTTGAAAACTTAGCAATTAAAGCTCATATGTTACTGGGCTTAAGATCCATGAGAACTGAGAACATAACTATACTCCCACAAATGAATGGAATAGACTTTGATAATGAATTTATAGAGGAAATACTTTCAGAGCCCTCACCGATTGGTAGAAGAGAGCCAAAAAGAATTGGTAATATTAAAGGCTTTAACAAACATACACAAACAGATGAGTGTATAGATCCACTTACACCACCAACCCCATCCTCCAGAATTAGTGACCCAGCTAACAGTACTGATTTGTTAATTTTTCCAGCCCATCTCACTAATGATTTGGTTATACCACCTAATTCATACATGAAGGTTACCATAAAGAGCAAATTACGGAATAGTACTGTTCTTGTCTTAGAAGAATTATGTAAAGTAAAAGGATTGTCAGTAGAAAACGCATTATGTCATACGAACGACGAAGGGCTAACTCAGATATTCATTATTAATCACATGAATGGGGAAGTTCAGTTGAAGAAGGGAACTTGCATAGTTAATATTGAAAAATGTTTCGCCCCTGTGAAGGAAATAAATATTGGTGGAGTAACAAGTGAGATCAAATCTACGGATAGAGAAAGAATAAAAGAGAATTTAATTCACTCAGGTGAATTTGACGAAGAAAATGATTTGTTAACCATGCTGGAAACACACAGGGACACCGTAGCATTGCCCGGAGAACAATTAGGTGTACTAACTTGATTAATCACATGATTAATGTGCACCCAGAAACACCACCAATTTTCGTACCAGCTTATCGCATACCACACTCCCAACGTACACTTGCAAATCAGTATGTCGATGAAATGTTAAAGCTTGGAATTATTGAGCCTTCAGTTTCTCCGTGGAACGCTCCCCTTTTCTTTGTGCCCAAGAGAAATGGAGAAATGCGTGCGGTAGTAGATTACCGTAAACTAAATAATCACACAATCCCTGACAGATTTCCCATGCCATTGCTAAGTGATGTTCTACAGAATATTGGTCCTGAGAATAATATATTCTCGACCATCGATCTCCTAAACGGATACTATCAGATTCCGGTATCTCAGGAGTCACGTAAATACACTGCCTTTTCAACAAACAGAGGCCATTATCAATATACAAGAATGCCAATGGGACTGAGGACAGCCCCCGGTACGTTCCAGCGTCTTATGAATTACGTATTGTCCGGAATTTTAGGACAAGGAATATTTGTTTATCTTGACGATATTATTATCGCAACGAAGAATATTAAGGATCATCTCAGGAAATTAGACTTACTCTTACAAAAGCTTAGTGATGCTGGATTAAAAATTAAACTTTCTAAATGCAAATTTTGCTTTAAGGAAATAAATTTCTTAGGCCACAAATTAAGTTCTGATGGTATTCACACCACTGATGACAAAATACAGGCAGTGAGAGATTTTCCTGAACCCACTACGACTGACGAAGTTAGACAATTTTTAGGTCTGGCTGGGTACTATAGGTCCTTCGTACCACAGTTCTCTCATATAGCCTTCCCTCTATTCCAACTACTCAAAAAAGATGCTGTATTCCAATGGGAAGAAGAACAAAAAAGGGCATTTAACAATCTAAAAATTAAACTAACAAATGCACCTTGTTTAGCATATCCGAATTACACGAAATCATTTCTTATTTGTACAGACGCATCAGTTAAAGGATTAGGGGCTGTACTGATGCAGGAAGATAAAAGAGGAAAGAATCAACCAATTGCATTTGCCAGCAGACAGACAAGAGGTGCAGAGAAAAATTATAGCACTACAGACTTAGAGGCACTTGCAGTGATTTTTGCATTACAAAAGTTTCGAGATTTGGTATATGGTTACGAAATCCACTTATTCACCGACCATAAACCACTGGTGGGTATGTTTAAAGAAAAACTCCTTTCTGGGAGGAGAGCAAGATGGAAATGTACAGTTGAAAACTACAGTGTACAAATACATTATATACAAGGTAAAATGAATATAGTAGCTGACGCATTATCTAGGAACCCGAACACAATTCAGGTCGCGGCGTTAGATCTCAAAGGAAATATCCCAAACCACGAGGATATCGCAAAGGCACAAAGACTTGACCCAGTATGGTCAAAAGTAATATACAAGTTAGAAAGTGGAGATGACATACAATTACCCAAACTGCATGTCCCACTTGAACAATTCACAATGGTCAATAATACATTATACAAAATTAACTCTAAACAACCAAAACGCCAAAGAAATACTAACCAGTTGGTAGTACCTAATGACATGATACCCCAAGTATTACGAATGATACACGACAGCCCACATGCAGGACACCCTGGAAAGGATAAGACATTCAACCAAGCCCAGCTATTATATTACTGGCCTTCATTACGAAGAGATATACACAATCATATAGACAGATGCGAATCATGTGCGAAACACAAAGGATACCCAATCACACCTGCACCGATGGGTAATTACCCAGTACCACATCAACCATGGGACGTTGTCGCTGTTGATTTACTCAAGATGCCATTATCATACAATAATAACCTATACTTATTCGTAGCAACGGATCATTTTTCCCGTTATGTCATTTTAGCTCCAATTAAAGATAAGACAGCAGAGACAGTAGCAAAGGCAATAACAGATAATGTAATATGTCGCTTTACTACCCCAAAGGTATTAATAAGTGATAATGGAGGAGAATTTAATTCTGAGATCTTACAAGAAATATGTAAACAATACAACATTAAAAAGGTTAACGTTTTGGCCTATCACCCAGCATCGAATGGGTTGGTAGAGAGACAAAATAAAAGGTATTAGATGTGCTACGACACATTCTCAGTGAAAATTATGCAAGCTGGGATGATTGGATTCCCAGAGTAGAGGCCTCCATTAATGGGTCTATAAATAAATCCATTGGTGACACACCACATTTCATTATATATGGCACAGATAAAAAATTACCATATGAGCTCCTAGAAGGTGACAGCATGCCTATATACAATTACGATGATTACTCTAAACTCCGTTTACGTGAATTCCAGGACATTCACAAAAGAGTGCAAAAACAATTAACGATGTCCAAGGAAGAAATGACGGAGGCATTTAACAGGAAGGCAAAAGATTCACCTATCAGCTTAAGAGACATTGTTTACGGAGTCATTCATACGAGAGACAATAAATTATCCCCTAAATTTGAGGGCCCATACAGAGTAATTAACATAAAGGCAAACAAAGTTTTAATTAAGTCACTTTCAAGTGGCGAGGAGAAACAAGTTCATATTGACCATTTAAAACGAGTTTCAAGGGAATTATCACATAATTATTCAGCCTCGGATACAACCGAACAGGTGAACGTACCTCAAGAAACCAAGCAAGAACACAACAATGATTACAAAAAGAAATTAAGGTCATATACCAAACAATCGAACATAGGTGCAACTATTCCAATGAAATCTACAGTACATCATTTACGAGAATTAAATATCGATTTAAACTCCTTCTATAAATGAAATAACAGCCAACCGTAACGCACATCATCACTATCATCAACCACAGCTTTATAGGAAATTAATAGATTTTTTTTTTTTCGGTAGGTTACGATGAAGGGACTTATGCTATGGATTCTCCTATACATAGTAAGAGTATATGCGCACCTAGACCCCAAGCATATAGTACGACAAGGATGCCTCATAGCTCCAACGACTATAATAGCATAAGTCCTGGGTAGCTACCTCCCTGTCTCGCTATCTCTCTCTCTCTCTCTGTTCTAAGGCTAATCTCCGTCTCGACCTCTCTCTAGGGTCGCTTGTCTCCTTCTAAACTCTCTTTCCTAAAATCTGGTGTAGTAAGGATGTGTCACGTATGTTCCTCATGGCAACCAGACCTTTCTCACGAGAGGACTGCTGACAGCTAACTGCATCATCTCCTTACTGGCCGCTGTCGTCAGCTTTCCTCCGTGTAAGCATGTTTAGCGCTGCTCGCTTCTCGCAAACACAACACCTTCTCATCATTTGACTTCCTGCTTCTATCTGTCTCTCTATCTATCTATTTATCTATCTATCTATTATGTAGTCCTATAGTCGTTCTCATTATTTCCTGCAGGTTTCAGCTGGAGGTGCTGGTGAATGCGAGGAGCCTTCTTACATTACTGTCTTTCTATGTGACTCACAGAGTTAGAGACCATTTTCATCTTCTTTTGTATACCAAGAAGCCTCATAGGGACCATTAGGCCTGTTAAAGTTTGCTTTCTTATTTACTCCTTTGTACTCATGTGCCCTAATCTTGGACACCGGTTCCCGACCGAATAGCTTAAGACTGAAAACATCGAGCACATCGGTGTATTTACAACGGCGTTGGTATTGCTAGGGTCTCAATACATTCCATATCAAAATCCACACCTAAACGT
Organism: Coenobita brevimanus; assembly: GCF_032717465.1. Lineage (NCBI taxonomy): Eukaryota > Metazoa > Arthropoda > Malacostraca > Decapoda > Coenobitidae > Coenobita > Coenobita brevimanus. The sequence continues at coordinate 31,600,060 of NC_137017.1, forward strand.
TCGTATGGACACTTAGTACCTCACTGAAGTGAGGTTGCGTTTGGAATTATTCTAATTCAAAGTGTCCAGTTGTGCAGCTAAGGATAAAGCTGGAATAAGAAGAGTCCGATTCACCACGCCATGTTCTGGTCTTAGCGTCTATCAGTGTCACTTGCGTCATGTTTTGCTCTTAGGAATTTTTTGCACCACATACAGTATATAAGAAGCATAGTAACCTTTTTAATCCCTGTCTTAATGTAGCATCTTCTTTCAGTACGATGACGACACTCTTTTGTTTCTTGTGGCTGGTCAGTCAGTCTCCCAGATTATTTTCGCACAAAATAGGCATCACTACCCCATATGATGCTTTACTTTAGCGAAACTACATTTGGTCCCGCATCTGCTTAGCGTGTATGGACTTGTATAAACCTTACCGTTTAACTTTTCCCTATGATGACAACTAGTCTGTCGTATTTTGTCATCCCTAGACTGGGTATTATTTCCCTTTAATGGTAGGAATATTGCCTGTGTTAGTTAAGGGACATTGCAAAAGCATTCACTCAAACTTTCATGTCACCATACACGCTTCACCAACGCAATAAAAAGCGCTTTATCGCATTCAGCAGTTTCCCTTTCACACGAGACCCCTGCAATACCTTCCATAATCCCTTCCTGTTCACCTTGTCATATGCATAGTCACTCACATTAATATACAAACACTATAAGCATATACATGCATTTATAGGCTCACTGACACGCACACACAAACAGATTCATACATGACCACTTACACAAAGGCACGCACGCATACGCACAGGGCCACACATGAACACACATCAGCACATACATGCAGTCGCACACACACACATAACAAGCCAAAAGCACACCTTCCTGCAAGTATATACTTTGCTAAGCTACAGCTATCTCTCTCTCTCTCTCTCTCTCTCTCTCTCTCTCTCTCACACACACACACACACACACACACACACAGTCATATACATAGAAACACATGCAGAGGGACCCTGGTCTTCATGGTCACGGACAATTACGAGAGAGGCACTGAGACAAACGCACTGCATATATACAACACCCAGGCTGCATGCAAGCAGTCTTGCGAGGAACACCGTGTTTCATAGACATCCCAGCAACCTCATATGTATAGGTAGATAAAAAGATAGATAGATAGACATACATAAGTGCGAATAGTTGGGGAGATCCAGGAGACGGTGGAAGGATTTTGTCAAAAGTTAAATCGTACAGAATAGCGTATTGAGGAGGACGAAAGTCATGAATGGAATAGGAATAAAGTGGTTTATGGAAAGGTGACTCACTGCCAATGATCCTTATGAGGCAAAACGTAAAGTGACGGATAAACTGGCCATCAGCAGGGGCTTCTCGTGGGTGGTTTAAAACTGCATTGTGAAGATGATTACGCGTGCATACGACAGATAAGATGGTGACTGTGAGTGAATGAGGATGTTGTCTCTTGTTTTACGGCGCTGCTACAATGAAACAGGTAACAGCGAACATGTGTGTGTGTGTGTGTGTGTGTGTGTGTGTGTGTGTGTGTGTGTGTGTGTGTGTGTGAGTGAGTAATTATGAATACTAGAGGTCTTCAGCCTCCCTTTGACTTCGCAAAAAACCTGAATACGGAAAAAAAAAAAAAAAAAAAAAAAAGCGCTCTGGTTTTTAAGAACATGTACCCAGAGTTGCCGTGACGCTTTCCGCACTTCCTAGGTCCATGTAATCACTACCATTAGGACCGTTAAAATTTCCTATCATCCACTAATAAGATATTGCTATTTATCCTTTGAGACAACAAGATGGAAAACTGGGATTGTTCACAAGTATTTAATTGGTTTAAAATAAACTCCAGATGATCGCAATAATGTTTTATCCTGCATTTTTTCTTTTTTTACCTTATATCACATTCGCGTCTTGTTGCACAAAAAAAATTATGCGACAGACAGACAGACACAGCGTTAACACTGATAAAACTCCACGGGATAAATCCTCCAGGGTCTGACGGGGCTGTTCGACCAAAGTGGGCCCAAAAGGGGTCTAAAAGGCCTTCAAGAAGGCCCTAAGCAAGAGAACTCCTGAGGTTCATCTGGGGGGTCCTGTGAACGCCACAGTAACTATACTGTTTGCGCTAGGGAGGGCTGGAAAGAGTTAATATCAAATTGGCCCCTCAGTAACGCCATAAGTCAGTAAGTCTGTCAGTAAGCCAGTGACATTGGCATTTACAGGCCTCGAGGAGAACTTAGAAACAAGCTCATGCTCAGTCATACACATACATATATACAGGGACAAGAAAAAGCACACAGATAGGAACTGCAAAGCCACATACACGAAAACGCAGGCAGAAAACATTTAGAAAAACGCTTGCAGCCACACGTACACATAGATTAGAAGCACGTACTCAAGAAGGCGCGCGCGCGCACACACACACACACACACACACACACACACACACACACACACACACACACACACACACACACACACACACACACACACACACACACACACACACACACACACACACACACATACACACACACACACCGTGTGTGTGTGTGAATAGATGTGAGCATCAGGGTAAATGGATTGAGTGTGCGTGTGGTGGTGACTTTGAGCATGAGACTATATGTGCCTGAGAATATTCATGGGTGTAAGTGAAAGTGAGTAACGATGTGCGTGTGTGTGTGTGGGTGTGGGTGCATGCGTGGATGAAATGCTTGCGTGTGTGTGTGTGGGGGGGTCTGTCTGTCTGTGTGCGTGTAACAATCACAATGATGATGTAATTAGTTTATCATTCTTGTTACTCGTTTCTTTCATCGTAGGAGAGGCCTAGACTCTAAAAATATCTACAAAAATTTTATGTACCTCCATCATATTATTATTTTTTTTTCTGAGCTGAATTTAACTGGCTGGAGATAGCATTACATAGATGTATACAACACAATATTGCAGGAGGTGTGTGTGTGTGTGTGTGTGTGTGTGTGTGTGTGTGTGTGTGTGTGTGTGTGTGTGTGTGCGTGCGCTACTTTTTGGGCATGGGCGTATGTGCTTATTTTATTGTATTTATGTGTATGTGTGAATGTATGTACAGGTATGTATGTATGCACGCTTGTATGTACAGTATGTATACGTATAGCATACCGATACCTGAGCTACACAGTAATGCTGACCAATAACCTGTTAATTAAGATCCAATAACATAGCAGCTGGTGTCATGTTCTCCATTATCACAGCCAGCCACTCATGGACTCGATTTACACTGTTTTATTAGTTGCGTCATATTTTTCTGTGTCGTGTACATTTTGAAGGGTGTTGTTGCTTCACGTTTATTATCGTATTCGTCATCGTCATCGTCGTCATCAGAACTAATAACAGCCTCATCACACTTTTGGTAGCCAAGTTTTATTACACCCTCGCTGGTGTGACAGGCGGGCGGTATATTTAAGGGGTGCGCGTGCGCGTGAGTTTTATCCGATTTTAACAGAACATGGTGGTGGCTTGAGGGCTAGCCAGTGAGGGATCCTTTTTTTTTTTTTTTTTTTTTTTTTTTTTCTCCAGAACAATACATCACAGATCAAGGTCTCAGGCCTGGGCCAGATGTTGACCTAGTAAAATCAACTTCAGCAGTTTTTATCCAGTTTGGATCAAACTAAGAGAAATGGCTGAAGGTAAGGCAGGTATGAAATTATTCAGTTCTGAGAACAGTCAAAGGCCAGGGTTAGATCCGTGTATGAGGATGTTAAGGAAATAACTAGAGAAAATATTAAATCCGATTTTAGCCAAAGTTGTGGAAGAGTTGAGGAGTATTCAAAGAGTAAATCTATTGTTTTTTTTTTAGAATAATGGATCAGAGGTCAGCGTCAAAAGGCAAGGTTATCTTAAGCTATTTTTTATTCGATTTAGGCTATGTGTGTGTGGATGAGCGAATGAGAAGACAAGTGGTGGATGCAAGAGTGTGGAGAGGGTGAGGGAATGGAATCTCGGACGATCACTTAATGATGGCCAAGGTAAGGTTGCAAAGAAAATGGTTGAAGAGACGAAGGGGAAGACAGGAGGAAACAGCTCCTGTGAGAAGAGTGGAGAAATTGCAAGACAGTGAGAGAATGGCAGAGTATAAGAGCATAGTGGAAGAAAGATTGGGAAGGTATGAGTTAGAGCAGATGGAAGGGGTGGAAGACGTATGTAAGATATTCACGGAAGAGATAGGTGCATCGTGTGAGTTGGTTTGTGGAGTAAGGAGAAGATGCAAGGGTGTGCAAGGGACAGCATGGTGGAATGATGAAGTGAAACGAGCTGTGGAACAAAAGAAGAAGGTATATAGTGAATGGCTAGCGAGTAGAGGTAAGGAAGAAGATGAGAGAGAGAAGAGAGAGGTATATGTGAGCAAGAGAAGGGAGGTGAAGAGATTGGTGAAGGAGAGTACGAAGAAAGTGGATGAAGAATTTGGGAGGAATCTGAGTGTGAAATGGAGGGAGAGTAAGAAATTGTTGTGGAAGGAGGTAAAGAAAGTAAGGCAGTGTGAAAGGGGAAATAGTAGGGGAGTGAAAGATAGGAATAATAGATTGTTGGTGGAGAAGAGAGAGACATTGAGGAGATGGAAGGAGCACTTTGAGGATTTGTTGAATGTAAAGAGTGAGAGCAGTGCGAGTAGAAGTGGTTGGGGAATGGCTTGGAGAAGGAGAGATGAGAGGAAGGAGGAAGAGATCAGTAGGGCGGAAATAGTGGAAGCAATGAAGATCAAGATGGGAAAGGCCCCAGGAATTGATGGAATGTGTGGTGAAATGCTGAGGTATGGGGGTGATATTGTAATGGAGTGGATATGGAAGTTATGTAGATTGGCTTGGGAAGAGGGAATGGATCCGGAGGACTGGATATAAGGTATAAGGTATAATTGTTCCTTTATACAAAGGAAAAAGGGAGAGAGAAGTATGTGGTAACCATAGGGGTATTTGCCCCCCCTGGGGAAGGGGGGATAGAATACTTCCTCAGTATTCCCTGCTTTTCGTAAGAGGCGACTAAAAGGGACACTTTTATCTACTGTACATTGTTTTTGCTTTCTTTCTTTCCCTTGTACTTTGTCTGTCCAAACCCTCTGCGTTTTACTGTCATTTAGTTAATTTCCTCTCTCCACTGTCTGGTTCCTGCGAGCCACTGGCATTGGCTCCAGGGTAAAATATTTTTCTGACTAAGAAATCTTGATGAACTCTGGTTATGAAGCAATGGCCCTCAGTTCCGTGCAGCCCTTAAGTGGGCAGGGGGTGCTAAGATTCCCACGGTGTAGGAATAAGTTTATACATCCAAAAGGAACCTTAAGAATAGGAAACTGGAATGTTCAAACTCTCAGTCAGGCTGGTAAAATGGAAGAACTTATTTCAGTGTTCAAGGAATACAAGATGGATATTTGTTCTCTTACAGAAACGAGGTTGCTTGGAGTTGATAAAATGAATTTGGAAGATGGTATTACTATGTTGGTTTCTGGTAGGAGTGATGGTAATCATTACCAAGGAGTAGGCTTACTGCTGAGTAGAGATGCTTGTAAGGCAGTATGTGAGTTTGAACCAATTAATGAGCGCTTGCTTTATGCTCGTTTAAAATCTGACCATTGTAACATCAGTATGGTTGTAGGGTACGCTCCGACAAATGAGGCTGCTGATGAAATGAAGGATGACTTTTATGAGAAGCTGCAGGATTTAGTGAATGGAGTGGCAAGACATGGTGTGTTAGTTTGCATTGGTGATTTTAATTCGATTGTTGGCAGTAGTAGGGATGGCTTTGAAGATTGTATGGGTAAGGAGGGTGTTGGTATAAGAAACGATAATGGGGTGCGATTTGGAAGCTTGTGTTTGGCAAATGACCTTATAATTGGTGGAACTATCTTTGAGCACAGAAAAATATATAAGACTACTTGGATTTCACCTTGTGGTAAATATTGTAACCAGATTGACCACATTGCAATTAGCAGAAGGCATAGGAGTTATTTGCAAGATGTTTGCATAAGGAGGGGACAGATGTAGGTAGTGATCATCAACTTGTGTCAAAGATTAAAATAAAACTTAAGAGAAACGTTAATGGTAATTGTACAGGAGGTGGTAATTATGATTTTGATGGGCTGAGAAGTGATGAGAACACGAAGGAAAAGTTTCGGTGGGAATGTAGGAACAGGTTTCTAGTCCTGCAGACTTTGATGGAATCTGAAGACAATGATATTAATCAAATGTGGAGAGATGTAAAAGAGGTTTTGCATGAGAGTGCTAAGGTTACTATTAAGAAAAAGGGAAAAGCGAGAAGGAAAAAGTGGATGTCAGATGAAACATGGAATGCAATTCAGAAAAGGAAAGAGGCGAAGTCAAAAAGTGAAGAACAACATGTTGATGGCCAGGTAGTTGAAGTACTTAGAGCAAAGTACTGGAGTTTACATTCCGAAGTAAAAAGACTCGTTAGACGTGATATGAGGAGGCTGTATGATGAAAAGGCGACAGATACAGAAATTAAATTAAGTAAAAATGACGGTCAGAGCACAAGAGCAGCGTATCAGGCCATAAAGGAGTTAACTGGGGCTGAAAAGAGAAGGAAGGAAATACCTGTACGAGATAGAAATGGTAATTTGATGACTGAAGATTTGGATATAAAATTAAGGTGGAAACAGCATTTTGAATCTGTTCTAAATAGACCAATCCGAGCTGAAGAGGACATTTTGCCAGCCGAGAGAGATTTGCAGATAGAAACAGGGGATATAACCTTGGAAGAGGTAACAAAATCTATAAAGGAGTTAAAGAATTTTAAGGCCCCAGGAGAGGATGGAATATTTCCTGAAATGCTTAAGGTGGAAAATGATGAGTTGATGAATGCGCTCTTGAAACTTTTTAATGTGGCTTGGGATAATGGTGGAATTCCAGAAGAGTGGAAAAATGGAGTGATTATAAAAATACCCAAAAAAGGAGATTTAAGTGTGTGTGGCAATTGGAGGGGGATAACTTTGACACCTGTAGTTGCAAAAGTCTTTTCCAAAATCTTGTTGAACAGAATAGAGCCAGTAATTGATAAAATTTTAAGAGAAGAACAAGCTTGATTTAGAAAGGGTCCAGGTTGTAATGATCAGATTTTTATTGTAAGGCATCTAATGCAACAAGCTAATGAGATGAAAATGTATGTGTTTTGTGGATTTTGAAAAGGCGTTTGATAGTGTTTCACTTGGAGCTATGTTGAAAATTATGAGATTCAATGGTATACCAGAAAAGTTTGTAAATATTATTAGAAGCCTGCATGAAGGTACTTTTTGTAAGGTAATGGTGGGTGGTTCATTGAGTGATCCATTTGAAGTTAGGAGTGATTCAAGGAGGAGTTCTTTCGCCATTGCTGTTTGTTTTATTTATGGATTATGTTATGAAAAAGGTTGTAAGGAGAACAGGTGCAGGAATTAACTGGACAGAAAATAAGATGCTGATGGATTTGGACTATGCTGATGATATTGTACTGACTTGCGAAAGTATTTACGAGATGCAGAGGGTGTTTGATTGTCTGGTGGACGAAGGAGGAAAAGTGGGATTGGTAATAAATTGTGGAAAGACTGAAATTATTAATATGAACGTGAACCAAATCGATTGTGTAATTGGGAATACTGTGGTGAAGAATGGAGAAAACTTTAAATATATGGGAACAATTGTATCATCTGATGGATCATTAAACAGTGAAATTGAGGAGAGGATTAGACAGGCTTGGCGAGCTGTTGGAATGTTGAAATCTGTTTGGAATAATAATATGCTTTCGGTACATACTAAAGTGAAAATTTACAAGTCCATGGTTAGACCAATTTTAATTTATGGGCATGAGTAATGGTACAGTACAATTGCAACAGATCAGAAAGTATTAGGATTTGAGAATAAAATACTGAGAAGGATTCGTGGGGTAAAGTGGCAAGACAGAGTTACAAATGAAAGAGTAAGGGATATTACGAGAGTGGAACCAGTTAATGAATATGTGAGACGGTCTCGCTGGAAGTGGCTGGGACACATATACAGAAAAGAAGACAGTTTAATACAGGATGTGCCAGAGTGGACTGCTAGAGGAAGAAGAGGTAGAGGTAGGCCGAGGGAAACCTGGTTGAGGACAATGAAAAGAGAAGCAGGAGAGGAGTGTTGGTGGGACCTGAAGGAGATGGCAAGAGACAAATATTGGTGGAGAGAGTTCATCGAGGCCCTATGCATCCCGTGGGATGCCACAGGAAATGATTGATTGGTTGATTTATATAACAGAGGTGCTAGTTGGGGAAGAACAAGGGGGATTTAGGAAGGGAAAAGGGTGTGTAGATCAGATATTTGTTCTAAGATGTTTAATGGAGAAGTATCTAGAGAAGGGAAAGTGTATGCTGCCTTCGTGGACTTGGAGAAAGCTTATGACAGAATAGATAGACAAGGTATTTGGAAGGTATTGAGAATATATGGAGTGGAGGGGAAATTGTTGAGTGCTGTGAAGAGAATGTACGAAGGAACTAGGGCTACGGTGCGAGTGGATGGTGAGCTGTGTGAGTTCTTTGATCTCAGTGTGGGACTGAAACAGGGTTGTGTGATGTCTCCATATCTGTTTAATATATACATGAATGGGGTTGTAAAGGAGGTGCAAGGTAGGGCAGTGGATGTGGGGCTGGCTCTAATGAATGAGGGTGAGATTTGAAAGATTCCGGTGTTGTTTGCTGATGATACAGTATTGTTGAGTGAAGATGAATTGGACTTGCAAGGTTTGGTGAATGAATTTGGGACAGTGTGAAGGAAGAGGAATCTGAAAGTTAATGTAAACAAGAGGAAAGTTATGGTGTTTGAGAGGAATGAAGTCACAGAATGCACGGTGAGGTTGGATGGCAAGGATATGGAGAATGTGAGTGCATTCAAGTAATTGGGTAGTGTGATGAGTAAGGATGGAACCTTGGGGGATGAAGTGCGTGAAAGGGTACAGCAGGGAAGGAAGGTTGTTGGTTCACTGAAAGCAGTGATGAGAAATTGGGAGGTGAGTATGGAAGTTAAGAAGTCACAGCATGATAGTATTGTGATCCCTACCCTGACGTATGGAAGCGAGACATGGACCTTGCAAGAGGAAGTCAAGAATGAGAGCAGTGGAAATGAGCTACTTGAGAGGAGCATGTGGAGTGACATGGAGGGACAGGTTGACGAATGAAGAAGTGAGAGAACGTTGTGGGGTGGATGTGGATGTGGTTGAGAAGATTAGGAGAAATACCCTGAGGTGGTTTGGACGTGTGGAGACAATGGTGAATGAAAGACTGACTAAGAGGGTGTATGTAGGTGAGGTGGAGGGAGGCAGAGGGAGGGGAAGACCGAGGATGAGGTGGAGGGATGGAGTTGAGAGGTACATGAGGGAGGGGGGAGTGAGTTGGGGAGAGGGTAGTCAAATGGTGAGTGACAGAGCGACTTGGAGGCGTTTTGTGTGCGGCCACCTTTTTTGGGATTAGGGCGTCGGGCTATAGATAGATAGATAGATAGATAGATAGATAGGCCAAACTTTGTGGAAAGGTTGTGTATAAGGCAATAATAAAAGACTTCTGTTTTGAGAATAATCTTGACACCCGTCACAACCACCATCCAACTATTTTCATGTTAAACAATCTCTATTGACTTTCAGTAGAATTATGAACATTTTCTTACGTACCCCACATGAGTATCCTGTGGTGTAATTATGATTCAGGTATGATTTTGATAACTGGTATTACTTATTACCAGTGATTGTGAATTTTCCCTTGGGTCCAGGAAGTAACACCGTCAAGCAAATCGAGTTTAGCTAATAACAGAGGAATCAATGAAGAGAGAATCAGGCAGCGACAGAAGCAGTTTTAATGTTAGCCTCAACAGCACGAGAGCGTATAAGTGCCGTCTTCTTGGAAACGCCAGTCGATTCCATTCATTTTAAGGGAGAACGCTCATGGTGACGGGAACAAAAACAAGTTTCATTGTTCTCTTCAGAACATATATATTTGTTAGACTGTATTCTTGCTATCACCAGCCGATTTTATTCAGCTTACGGAAGCCTTTCGTATTGGAGGGATAAAAGCAAGCTCCATTATTCCCGTCAATACAATGGCACAGTGACGTCATATTGCATTATTTACTCCTACTGCATGCAAGGGATTTCATTCATCATGGTGGGTGGGTTCAGTCGATCATTCTCACGTTCATTCATACCTTCCTATCCCTGTCTGTTGTTCTTGGTTTTATTAATTTTTCTAGTCTTGTTTGTCATTAGTTTCCCCCCTCCCTGGAAATCTTTCACACGTTGCCACGGTCTGCTGTAGGTCTGCCTTCTGTTGTTGAATTGTCTTCCTTATCGTTTTTGTCGTCGCTATCCTCTGTCGTTTTTGGTCTCCTTTTGTGATTTTTCGTCCCGACTTTCATTGTCGTGTTTGTGTCTTTTAAGAAAACCTGTCCACATTCCCACATTGTACAACACAAGCCTACATATGCATGTGTGTGTGCATTTATGTAAATGAATATGATTACGTCAAAGCAGTCTCCGATGACTCCTATACAGTAGTTTACTATACTGCGTATTCTTTTTAACAAACGATTTTATTCAGCTTCGAAGAGATACCATGCACTAAAAATTGTGTGTATATATATATATATATATATATATATATATATATATATATATATATATATATATATATATATATATATAAAGTTCCGAAGAAGGGAGACCTGAGTGAATGTGGTAATTGGAGGGGAATCTCTTTGTCACCGATAGCTTTGAAAGTTTTCAGTAGAGTGTTGTTAAATAGGTTGGAGCCGGTGGTTGAGGGTATTCTGAGGGATGAACAGGCTGGTTTTAGAAAGGGACGTGGTTGCAATGATCAGATCTTTATAGTTAGGTATTTGATGCAGCAAGTTAATGAAATGAGAGTACCGTTAAGTCTTTGTTTTGTTGATTTTGAAAAGGCTTTTGATAGGGTTTCGAGAGAGACTATGGGGAAGATCATGAGACATTATGGAATACCAGAGGAGTTTGTGAGGGTCATTATGAACATGCATGAGGACACATTTTGTAAAGTGATGGTTGATGGTTGTCTGAGTGATTCGTTTGAAGTCAAGTCCGGAGTAATTCAAGGTGGTGTTCTATCGCCTTTACTATTTATATTGGTCATTGATTACATTATGAAACGCGTTGGAACAGTAACCGGTGCAGGTATACTTTGGGGAGAGAACAGGAAACTTTTGGATTTAGATTATGCAGATGATATAGTTTTGATTTGTGATGGGCCAGAAGAGATGCAGAGAGTGTTGGGCTGTTTGGTGAGTGGAGGTCGCAAGGTGGGTTTGGTTATTAATTGTGGAAAAACTGAAATAATCAATATGAATATGGAAAATGCGCAGGAATGTGTAGTTGGAGGTATGGTTGTAAAGCAAGTTGATAGGTTTAAATATTTAGGTACTTATTTAGCCAAGGATGGTTCTTTGAACTTTGAATTCGAGGAAAGGTTAAAGAAGGCTAATCAGGCAATGGGAGTGCTTAAAAATATTTGGAATAATAACAATTTTTCTGTGCATACAAAAATCAAACTTTATAAGGTAATGGTTAGGAGTATCCTAATTTATGGACACGAGTCTTGGTACAGCACAGTGACTATGGAAAATAAATTCTTGGTGTTTGAAAGAAAAGCACTTAGAAGAATATTAGGAGTTAAGTGGTGGGAAAGGATACCAAATAGTAGAATTAGAGAAATAACGGGAGTGCAGCCGGTCGATGAATATGTTGGGTTCTCACGATGGAAGTGGCTAGGACATGTGTATAGGAGACAGGGAATAGTACGAGGTACACCAGGGTGGATGGCACTTGGTAGGAGAGGTAGAGGAAGGCCAAAAGAGACGTGGGTGAGGACAATGAGACGGGAAGCTGGAGATGAGTGTTGGGGAGATCTTGAGGAGTTAGCACAAGATAGGATGTGGTGGTGTGAGTTCATCGAGGCCCTATGCATCCCCGTGGGTGCCACAGGAAATGATTGATTGATTGATTGATTGATATATATATATATATATATATATATATATATATATATATATATATATATATATATATGAGAGGAGGAGAAAAGAGAGAACTGGAGAGGATTACATACTCTCTACTTCTCTCCCCTCTCGCCCTCTCACCCTTTTCCCTCCCATCTCCTCTTTCCTCCTCTCCTCCCTCTCGTTCCCCAGCGTGGCTCGAGGGCCGAAAAAAGCGTAATTAGTCAATTCCTCCCTCGCCAAATCTCTCTCGCGGCCTCAGCTGGTTTTGTCCCCACCCCTGAATTGCATTGGGCTCGTTGGAGGGCCTCAGATTCCGGGGCTCGGCGAGGTTTTAGGAGTGATTACGCTTGTATATTTTATCCAAGGGCTTTCTGTCTTCCTGTTGTGCATTTTTTTTTCCTTGTTGAGCTGGTCTTCTGCTTGTGTTCCATCGTCTTTGCTTTGTGTGAGTTTTATGAGTTTTATTTGGAAGTTGTGTTTACTTTTCTGGATTCTTTATTCTGCTTTTTGATTTTGTGTTCTGTGTTTTTTCCCCACATGGTGCAAGGGTTATATTTTACATCATTTTCTTACTGGAATTGTTTCTCCTTGTTCCTTTTCCACCTTGTCATTGTATGTGTTTTGTTCTTATGTCCATCTTCTTTTATTTACCAATCTTGCAGTTTTCTTGGGCTGGGTTTATTCTGTTCAGTGGCTTTATGTCTCCGGGTGTGACTTGTTATGACTTTATCCAGTTTGCTTTCTGTTATTATTTTGCAGTGTGTGTGTGTGTGTGTGTGTGTGTGTGTGTGTGTGTGTGTGTGTGTGTGTGTGTGTGTGTGTTATTGTTCGTGTCCATTTTTAAGTTTTCATCTTCATAGTGTTGTTTTTAATATGCTTCCTTTTTGTTATTGGTCTTGTTTCCCTTTTGTCTTTGTACAGTGCAGTGTACTTTTAAATCCCTTCCTTACAGTCACGTATCTCTCACTACATTCTTGCTACTATCTCACTTTAAATCAACTTTTCGATCTGGAGAGGTTGATTATAACAGTACGCTTCATTAATCTTCCTCAGGTCTAGTGAAAGCATAGAAAATAAGCAAGAATAAACAGAGAGAGAGAAAGAGAGAGAGAGAGAGAGAGAGAGAGAGAGAGAGAACCTAACCTGATTCAAGAGGTTAATGGAAATCTTATAAGTGTTGTGTTTTCTTTTTCTTGTTTATCGTGTTTATTTATTTGTTTGTTTTTGTTTTTGTGTATGTTTCTGTCCTGTGTTCCCTTTATGGCCATCTTGTAATGATCAGGTTAATTTTTCTCGCTAATTTTGTTGTCGGTTTGTTACTGTTGTCATATGCAGGGAGTCTTTTAAATAGCGCCCCTAGAGAAGCTCACCTGGCAGTACCTGTTGTGTTGCGTGTACGGCTCAGTCTGCCAGTGTGGGTGCAGTTGTGGTGTTGAGAGTAGGGAATGTCTGAGCGATGGAGGGTAGATGCTGATAACACTGAACCGTCGCCAAAACATACGAGAGAAAAGAAATTACGGAGTAGTGGAAGTGGACGGCACAGATATTTGCGTCTATCTGTTAACCGCTTCTGCCCAAGGACGTATTTTCCTCGCTACTACCGAATAATTTTCTAGAAAAGAAACCACCTGAGGCTGAGAGGGTTATTGTAGATTGCCTTTGATCTCTTCGCTGGATAACCTGATAAAGGGAAAGCCAGGAAAATATGAAACACTGTTGCACTAGAGTGAGGAAATTAATGGTTGTTTAATTCTGTGCTCATTTATTTTAAGGTTCATCTCTTTATCATTTGTGTTTATGTATTCCCTTTATATCTTATGTTTGTTTCTCTCCGTCTTTCATGAGATATCGCTTATTTTTAAATTCTGAGGTATTAACCTTCACAAAGACGCATCATCTCCAATGTTTTATTCTTGCTCACACCAAACGCTTATATTTAGTAAATTGTGAGGCTGGGAGCTGGGCAGTGAAATGGCGGGGGACAGGGCGACATGGAGGCGATTTGTTTGTGGCCACCCCTTACGGGATTAAGGCGTCTGGCAATAGATAGGTAGATAGACAGTGAGGCAAAACAACCTGAGACTGTTAATAATGGTACCAGTAATCTCCTCATAGTTGGAACAAACTCGGGTACTTTATACCAGCTAAGACCAGATGATTTGTTCATGTGAGTGAGTCATTATAACCAGAGTGATAATTAAAAAAAAAAAAAAAGTATGGTGTTGAGAAGTGTTCCATAAAATTGTTTGTAAATTGTAAGTATACCATCATAGTTATATATATATATATATATATATATATATATATATATATATATATATATATATTGGCATAACCGTATTGATGCCGTACATGATATCGTGTATATTTCATTTATATTTCAAGTGTTGCACCTTTTGCTACAATGACCTCTCTGAGCGCAAACTGGGCGTTACTCTGCTACTGTCAGATAGTTTTGGTCGCTTCAGAGAGCGTCCTGGTAGTGAAGAGGTTAATTATGGATATCTGAATTATCCTTCTCCCCATGGGTGAAGTATCTCTTAAAGTGAAAAAACAAAAACAAAAAAATCGTCAGGAAATCCCGGCAGTAAAATTTAAAACGACGCTGTCTTTAAAGCATTGCCTGTGATAATTTACACGTATTGCCATAATGACTCTCAAGATCGTACATTACTGCGATCGATGTAATTATTGCCCTTGGTGATCATCCTGGTAATTCATGATCGTAATATTACTAAAACTAGTATAATCCTCCCAGTATATAATCGTCCCAGTAATATAATCCTCCGCAGCACCCAAATTTACTGAGCTCATACATATTGTCCTTATACTTCTAGCAGTAAATCATTATATCCCATAAGTATTACATGTACCAATCTTCCTAACAGTTCACTACTCAGCTGCATAATATTGTAGGGAAAACACCTTTTCTGTTGGCACTAATCTTGGAAATAATCATACCGCATAAATTTAGGACATTTCTTCCCTCTCTTACCCCCACCTCGCCCCCGCCCCTCCCCGAGCAACAAGTAGGAGATCACAAGAAATCCACCAGCCTGGGAATCGAAATCTGGGTGGCTCAGTGTTGTGGTTGGGGGGTTCATGTTTGTGTAATTAGTGCCCGCGGCCGCCAATAGATGGTGCTGGCGTGGCGACGGCGTGTAAAGGGCAGCGCCTCTTACTAACCTACCTACATATCTGCCATCTGTGTGTGTGTGTGTGTGTGTGACTATCTGTTTGTCTGTCTATCTATCTGTCTTTGTCCACCTGCTGTCTAGTGTGTGTGTGTGTGTGTGTGTGTGTGTGTGTGTGTGTGTGTGTGTGTGTGAGACTATCTGTTTGTCTGTCTATCTATCTGTCTTTGTCCACCTGCTGTCTAGTGTGTGTGTGTGTGTGTGTGTGTGTGTGTGTGTGTTTTATGAGTGGTTATTTACCTACGTGTTCTGTCTCAGTCTTTCTGTCTTTCTACCTCTCTGTCTGTCTGTCTATATATCAGTCTGTCTGTCTGTCTATATATCAGTCTGTCTGTCTGTCTATTGCTTAGCGTTGCATCCAGGGTAGGGTGACCGCAAAAAAGGGACAATCAAGCCATATATGTCACAAATCTGTGTAAAGAACAGCACCTACTACCTGTCTACCTACTCCTTCCCTGTGTGTGTGTGCGTGTGTGTGTGTGCGTGTGTGTGTGTGTGTGTGTGTGTGTGTGTGAGGCTGTTTATCTGTATCTGTCTCTCTGTTTATTTATCTATCTATGACTGGATAAATCATGACCCAGCAAGAATAATATAAATAAATTATTAGGACGGAAAGGGTAACAAGAAGCAACACAGAGCGCAATACCTGCAACCACCAACTGCTCTAAAGGCCAAAAATTTGACTTTGCCCTGTGACCTTGACCTTTTGACATTGACCTATGACGACCTTTTGACATTGACCTGTGACCTTGACCTTTTTACTTTCACCTGTGACCTTGACCTTTTGATTTTCACCTGTGACCTTGACTATCGACAGGTTACTCTAAAAAAAAATGCTTCATTCATGCCCAATCTTTAACCTTTCCACCAACTTTAACCCTTTCACATGACCTTGACCTTGAACCCGTCCATATGACTATGACCTTGAACCCTTCCATATGACCTTGACCTTTAACCCAACCATATGGCCTTGACCTTGAACCCTACCATATGATCTTGACCTTGAACCCAACCATATGACCTTGACCTTGAACCCAACCATATGACCTTGACCTTGAACCCTTCCGTATGACCTTGAACTTGAACCCTTCCGTATGACTTTGACCTTGAAACTTTCCCTTTTTTTTTTTTTTTTTTTTTTTTTAAGTGTCCGACTCTGGGCAAAGGCTTCAGGGCCTATATCTCGGGGGCAGTAGCCTATCCCAAGGCCCAGTAGTCCTCCTACATCTCCACATGTCACCACTCTGGCGCTAACACCCACCATCCATATTGAATACACGCTAGGGCTGTCTCATACAGGATTGATGTATTGGTATTAGCGGGGGTATTTTTACGACATGTCGGCGGGTCATCTGGTAGATCAGGAAAGTCTGCCTTTTATGAAATTCAAATCCTTAAACTGTTCCCTGCCCCAGCCGGGATTCGAACCTTGGTCCATTAGGACTGCAGGCCGCCTCTCTACCGATTCAGCCACCGCTGACCTTGACCTTGAACCCTTCCATATGACATTGACCTTGAACCGTTCCATATGACCTTGACACTGAACCCTACCATATGACCTTGACCTTGAACCCTTCCGTATGACCTTGACCTTAAACCCTACCATATGACCTTGACCTTGAACCCTACCATATGACCTTGACCTTGAACCCCTCCATATGACCTTGACCCTGAACCCCTCCATATGACCTTGACCCTGAACCCTTCCATATGACCAAGACCCTGAACCCTTCTAAATGACCTTGACCTTGAACCCTTCTATATAACCTTGACCTTGAACCCATCTATATGACCTTGACCTTGAATTCATTGTTCTAAAAACGGAATCTCCTTTTCCCCTTTTGAACTAAACCCTATCACAGGTTTAGATGTATTGTCTATGCACATCAGAGACGAAGCATAGCATTATTTTATGGCGCTGTAACACCTACAATAAGATATCACCCTTGTCTGATTTACCCAGGTGATCCAAATTTGATTACAATTGCCCAATTTACGGCATAGATATCCGTATATCTGTGTGTATCTATTTCTTTTTTTTTTCCTATCTTTCTATATGCATCTTAATCTATCTAACAACGTGTCTGTCTGATGATAAATGGAAAGACAGATAGACAGATATTCGGATAGACAGATACAAGTAGGTGCAGCGGTAGACAGAGACATAGGTACGTAGCGAATGTGAATTAGGTGAGGGAAAAGATTAAGATGAGCACATCTGATAAAACTAAGTTGACCTTGCCAGCGTGACCCTGACCTCTGATATGTTGGTGTGAAATACAGTAGATCAAAACTTCTTTAGTTATTTTCTTCACACACAAACACACGGATCGAACGTTGACCTCGCCTAGTGACCTTGCCCTTTGATGTATTGCTCTCAAAACTATATTCCTTCGTTCATATCTGACCTTTAACCTTTCTACCAAGGTTGGTCAAAATCAGATAAAACTATTTAAGTTGACCATGTCCTATGACTTTGGCATTTGACCTTTCCTTGGGACCTTGATCTTCCACTGATTGTTCCTAAAATCGAATCCTTTTATTCTTGGCTTATCCTCAACTCTACCACAAAGTTTTGGCAGAATCGATTAGTAACTGATTAAGTTGACTTTACCGTGTGACCTTGACCTTTGACCCGTTCGAAATAAATATACCCTTTGGCTCAGGCTCAAATCTTGCAACATGTTTGATTGAAATCGGGTCAGAATTGTTGATTTTGATCACACACACACACACACACACACACACACACACACACACACACACACACACACACACAGACGAACATAATCTAACACCTGCTCTTGCTTTGCTAGTCGCGGGTGCAATGAAATCTAGCCCTACTGAGGCATGGAGCTTCCGTTTATGAGTTTGTACCCCCAGATGTGTAAGGAAACTACTGACCATAACTGTGTGTGTGAGGTGCTTGGGAGAAGGTGCAGAGGAAGACCGCGAGTAAAGTGTTAATCTTTACATTACGTTGGAGTTATTTTGCAGTTTATTCTTGAGCCTACCAGACGATTTTATTCAGTTTGAGAAACCCCCAACCCCCCTCCAGGTAGTGAAGGGGTTAATGAGTTTTATGTTCAGCCCATCCAGTTCATACGCTTCTCCTGAGTTGAATAGGAAGGCAAGGAAAACTCAAGAGCGAATCAAAAGGGCGTAGGATCGTGATACAGTAGGAATATAGGTTCGGATTCTCAACATTATTTTCGGTTGATCCTCTGTCGTATCTTTAGTTTTGTTTTTGGAGGATGCACAAGAAATACTGGGCGACTCTGCACTCGTCTGTCCTTCTTCTTCCTGCAGAAAAGTTATAGTATACGACAGTTCTCCTCTCATGACCATTTATATATATATATATATATATATATATATATATATATATATATATAGATAGATAGATAGATAGATAGACAGATAGATAGATAGGTGGAACAGGAGACATAGGAAGACAGCATTTTCCTTTCCTCGTTCCACTTTGTCAGACTATTTTGC